>NW_027271076.1:745000-1417816 GCF_040938485.1 Diadema antillarum | reverse complement strand
CTTTAATTCCATATAGAATGCAGGATCCGAAGAGAAGTGGGATTGCTTTTTTGCATTGGTACTTTTTGTTGTTGTCAGAATCTGACTTCTTTTCCAATCTGTAATACACATGATTGGCAGTTGTTTTGACGGAAGAGAATCTTTCAATATCTTGTGGGATGCAAAATATATGTGATGCTGCACCTTGTTACCCTGATAAAGTCTTAGACATTTTGAAAAGAACCCAAATGTGCAAAATCATGTTATTGAACCAAAAATATGAAATTCTACACACATGTTGAAACTTCTTTGTGAATTCCTCTGCCAATTTCAAAGCCTTAGAATGTTTTGAGATTTGAAACTCTTTAGTGTTATTCAAGCATGTAATGGTCTATCTTACAACACTATTGACCTTTATGGATAGTTGCTACTCATGCATCTAACCTTTAAAGTCAATTTGTTCAAGCTGTGTTTATTTGGTAGCTGGCATTCTTTCCATTAAAGTATCTGTCGGATGCATGATTTTGGAAATAAAGACTTAAAAGTGGAACATTATATGTGATAATGTGACAAAGCACAAAAACCTATTGAGTGTCCTCGATTTTTTGATCATGGCTATTACTCATGGCAAAACACTGAATAATCCTGTATTTATGCTGATGAAGGACAATTTGTCAATTAGTTGCAATAAACATAACTCAGTGAAAGAATCATAAATTTCAGTGCACACCTTTGGGACTTACCCTCTAGAGGCTGTATATTTAGTAGTATTTAGACGAGGCTTGATTGAAATCATAATTCATATCTCTAGAGATCTGTTCCTAGTACGTGATCCGATGTCACGTTCAGGCATTCGCCTTTTTTCAACGGTATGCGAAGTTATGATATTTCACAAGCACAGAATGGCATATGAGCTGTAAATGGAACAAATCATTATGAGCACTGTCACTTTGTCGTAGCATGGATACTGTAATACATCAGTTGAAAAGTTCGTCCACTCGTTGTGTGCCACGGTGTAAACCCTCAGTGCGCCGCATTATTCTGAGACTGCAACACACAAGTGCATTTGGAAAACATTCTGTTTCTCAAAGCCATGTCACTTTTTATAGAAGCATTCGTGCTAGAGGAGAAGTACACAGCAAAGTTGTAGAGAAAACTCCAAGCTTTGCTGTCATTGAGTATGTGAGGAATGGAATAAGGCATGATGTTTTCCCTTTACTGTGGCATGTAATTGCAGTTTATCGATCAGTTTTTTGGATGATTAAGTGCATCAGTGCAAAATATGTGAAGTTGCAGAGCCATTGACTGGATTTGGCATGCGCACATGGCATACAAAGAATCCAGAAATACACCCTACCAGCCTGGCAAGAAGTTATTTGCTGTGGTTCAAGAGGGTGAGTTCTTCTCGAAAATAATAATGCCTCATTTGGAGGCTGGACATTCTTTCACTGAAATTCTGAAGGACTATTATAACAGATGTATTGTTTAGATTTAGAAACAAATGCAAATCTTGAGTAGATTAAATCATAGTCTTTAAGTTAAAGGTCTTTTTTGAGTGGAGGGTGAGAAGAAACCCCTTTGCAAATTTCAGGGCTGCAGTGAATGGAATTGAAACTCAACAAGAAATTGAAACGTTTTCATGTTTATAGAAGCTTTTTTTTATTTTTTTTAATTTTCATATGTGCACTTATTATGAGTTATTAGCAATTATGAGACCCCCAGAGTGTTTGTGAAGCTTTGCGATAATACAGATATGCATGTAGTGAAGCGATGTTATGAAATGTCAGGTTTTTAAAAATCCTTCCGATTTGTATTTCATTCGTCGGGTATAGAAGATGGGAGAGGTCTTGGTGGTATGCATAGTATTAGTCATGCTAGTCATCATCATTTTCTGATGATGTAACTGGTGTCAAAATGGAGCTGCCGTGTTGAGTAATCATTGCATCATCTGTCTACATCATGCAGCAGTTGTGAGAGTTGCCTAAACAGGAGAGAACGCTTCGGTGTCTTCTGTTGTCATTTCATTTTGTCTCTGGTCTCATCCTCCTTCTCCTCCTCCTCCTCCTCCTCTTTCACCTTGCTCAGTAGAGGTACCTGCACTTTTACGCTATCCGATTCTGCAGCTGCCATTACATGCCAAGGTTGCCTTGGCAACGCTCGTCTTTTCTCCTCGTCTCGCATCCGAAATCCGCACCCAGGTGGTATCCCTGTCTGCGGGTCTCCTTGTAGCGTGAGATGATCGATGTGGAACTCGGAGACAGTCCAGTTCACTCAGGCGTGAAAATCCGTAATTGAATTCTACCCGCAGGCATTTTCTGGGAACATAGGATATATGTAATGCATCTTCTCTGTGTGGTGATGCCATATCTCGACAATTTGCCAGACGCAAAAATTAATCATGAGTAAGTGACAAATGGGTCACATCAGTTACAGTCTCAGCAAAGACTAAATAACTGCTGGACTGGAAAAAAGCTGTGAACATTATAATATCAGAATATCACATCACATGGTATTCAAAGCAGACATTTTGGTCACATGACCATGATATCCGTTTGATTACAGGTTTTGTCTGTTATGCTTTGACCCGGCCTCAAATACACTTTCTGGTCGTTCATGTCACATTAGGATAGATTTAGCCTGCTTTTAAAGATCTGTAAGAACAGTAAAACTGTTGATATCTCCTGTGAATCATTTTTTGTTTTTGTTTAAGAAAAGTAAATCTGGTAAGTTTCATACACAGAATATGTAATAAGTATTATTTAAGTCCCAGCACTATCCGTGGTTGTTTTTAAATGTCACTGTGACATCATGTTACTTGTCTAGTGGCATAAAAATAGCTTTAATCTTGACTTGTCATTCCTACTTTTGGTTAGGCTATCTCTTTATTTTGAGCTATGAATTTATGAAAATGGGTTCCACCCAATATATATTTTCTCTGAAATGAAAGTGGCAGGCATGTCCTGTTTTTCATCAAACTGTACATTTAATGTCAGACTTTGCGCTTCAGTAGGTTTTGTGTATCATGCAAGATGTGTATGTATACACTTGCAAGGATGAGGGATTTTGATGTACTCATACTTGTTTCCCCTGATGGACATAAATTACAAGTGATGAGCGCCCTCTTGAGACAAAAGTTGGATATTATATCAGTGGTGTGTGGCTAGTGACTTTTGACACACTTCATGCTTTACTTCACCTGGTATAACTTCATTACTAAATGTATTTCATTCTGTTAGAAATTAGTTACAAGAGATATAATGTACTTTCCATTTAACTTTGTCAAGCCTGACAAATAAAGTTGACTTGTGTGAGATCATGTAATTCTCTGCAAATTGTGTTGGCATTGGGGAACATTTGACTGTGTTAATTTCCTTCTTTCGAAAGGAATAATATTGATATTAGGAAGTCGGTTGCTGTTGCAAGTGCACAAGAGCTGAAATGAATTTTCTGCCTTTGGTTATGTAGTCTGTTATATTATGGACAAACATAAAAACATAGAATTCTTTTTAAAAACAAAACAAAAAATACACAGAATACATCATCTTTCAGTGCCAATTATCATGAACTCCTACATGTACTTTGTCCATACTGTTAAGTCACAAAGTTGTGATAAGAAAGGGAGAATCGTGACAGGTGGAAAAGTATCAATGACAGATTATCCACATAAGTGATCAGTGCAAACTTGCACCATTGTCTAATTAGCGTGATGCTTCCTAGTCATGACTTAATCAACAGGTGTACATTATCAAAGACTTCCCCCTTACATAGCCTCCACCCCCCCCCCCGAAAAAAAGCCAGCTCACACACTAAAACAAACACACTCACAATCAGAGACTCTTAAAGACACTCTGACTGTGTCGCTTTTAATTGACACCAATTAACAGTAAATTATGTGTAATTAAAAAGTCAAATTTTGATTCTTGTGTAAGCTCCAGAATGGTCATCATAATGTGCAGATGTGACTGGAGAGGAATATGACTTGGGTGTCATCCCTTGTGGCTGCATTTAAAGATAATATAAAGTTTTGGTACCTCAAAAGTTTCCCTGAGTTTCCTTGTCTTAGTTTGTGTTTCAGGTTAAAGCACCTTTCATATAACTAACACTGTGAGACTTACTCGCCCCAAAGTGCTCTCATGTCTTAGTAATCATGCAATAATGGTTTCGTACCAGAGCAGAGCGGGCTCTGAAAAATTCGAACGAGCCGTTAGTTTGACTCGACGCGGTACCGCGACAATCAATATACACGAATCATTGTTCCTTATAATCGCCTCCTTGGAAGGTATGGTAACCATCTCACTGACACCTGTCTTCTGTATGGTGTCTTCAAAAAGAAAACCAATTGTACTGTGACCCTTGGCATGTTTTGTAGGTTGTTCATGCTGGCTTCTTTATTACTTTGCAGGTGGGCACACATCCTTTGGCTATAGAGGGGATTATGTAATTTGTCAAGTTGCCTAAGTATCACAATGACCTTTAAGTAGGATTGTCGCATTGTTTCGCTAAGTAGATTGTCTGATTCTAATTTGCCACAAGTGACTGTTGAGTAAAAATTATTGGAATGCTGATTTAAAACAGCTTGACAAGTTAAGGCTGAATGCTAGGACACATCAAAGGTTAAGAGAAACACCTGCTCGAGATTGACCATGCCACTACAAAAGTGGTGAGGTTGATATTGGATCTGGTTTTGCTTTATGAGTAACAGTTCTTTTATGTGCTTGAATCAAGAAAAATTCACAGAACTATCTCATATTTTTCCTCTCAAGGAAAAGGGCAGGTCGATCCGGTGATTATTCAACAAGTCCCAATTGATACTGATGGTCGAACATTGTGGTCAAACTTGGAAAGGGTTGTGAATTGTGAGTTATGTCCCTCATCATCCCACTTTTATCATCACAGACCGTTTTCATACGGGTTAAGAAACGTAATTGCAGTGCTGAATTAGAATGACAAAGTGTATGATTACTATTATGATAAGAACATATGTGACCGCGTGCACCTCAAAATGAACATAAAGTCGCACACACTGATTTTGCGTGAGGACTGAAAATAAGTGAAATGGATCAACCTAGCCGAACTTGACTTTTTCATATTTTCTGAAAGAGCGGGTCTTCTTTTACATTATGCTAAAATTTGGTATCATAAAACGGGCAGGAAAGTGTGTTTTTTAGCAGTTTATATCGAACATTTTTGGTAGAATAGTGTGATTAGGTGTGTCTTTAGAATCCCTTTTTCATTTCTGAAAAACCTTGTCCACATTCTTCACTTTCAACTCTAATAACTTTTGAAAGGATAGTGCTACTACTTTGAAATTTGGCATTAATTATGGACAGAATGTGTTAATGAGGCATGCTTAATTTCATTTTAATATAATAATCCCTTCATTGTTGTTACTCTGGTGGTTTACTTCCTGTTTTTTGTCCCATTCATTGCATAGCCAGCACGGTTTGGCAAAGATTAAGCGTTTGAATAGACACCGTACTTCAGAGCCTCTTTTCTCAGTTCACACTTTTCCTGAGTTTGTGCTTTCTCTCCAATATTTAGATAAGTTAGGAGAGTCCATTTGATTTGAGCTATACATCATTTTAAAGCTTAAAGTCTGCTCTTTCAGAATACTGTCTTAACTAAAAATTCATGTCTGGCGACTTTTTGTTTGTTTTGAGGTGCAGGGTCACATATCGTCTGTACACTTGACTGAGGAAGGCTTCGCAGAGTCTGCACTTTAATTTGAATTTCAGAGGCAAGGATCAAGAGGAGGTGTAGCTACTTTCTTAGTTCCCATCGATCACTTTTAACCCATTGAGGACGGACTGAATTTGCTACAACATGCAATTCTCATAGACATAATTTGCACGAGTATACTCGGGACTCGTCCTCAACAGGTTAAGCGGTAAGTAGTATGTGCTTTGACTGCAGTACAAGCATTTGAGGAGCAAGCTTTTTCTTCTGAAGGGGTAAGCTCCACCCCCTTCCCCCCCCCCAAAAAAAAAAAAAAACACACAAGATTTTGAGGTGAATTCGCACACATGACTGTTTCGCTCCGTAATTCTGCTGAATTGTGATTGGAAAATATGTATGGACTGCCATTTAAATCATGATTGGAATTAGGATTCAAGTCACCCTTCCCAATTCCAGTTTGCATACACACGGTCAAAATGCGTCATTTGAATCACGATTCCAGTGATGAGTCACTACAATCGTGATTCAAATTACGCACACAATGTGCGTATGAAAACGAGGACAGTGAAAACCACCGGTATGTTGTACCCCCCCATCTCCAAAACACACTTCATTGAGGTATAAGATGATTAATCCGGGTGGTCTAGACGGCCATTATAACCACCTTCCCCTTCGTGTCAAAACCATCCCCTGTGTTTCCTTACTCATCTCTTAATAAATGCACATTTAAAGGACAACTTTCAAAGGGAATCCTCACGGCGATGACATTTTCAAAGACATCAAAGAAGTAACGGAGGATGAATGACTATTGTCAAGCATTGTCAGTGTTTAATGTGATGACCAATGGAACACCTCAAAATAACCTTTTCAGTTTATTAGCTGTGATGCTCATGATATGTGTCGCCCCCTAGGTAATTGCTATTCAACTTCCTTCAATTAAAAGAACTTGAATTGTTCATGTTAACACATTGTCTGTACAACTTGTTGCATAAAGGCATTTGCAGCTTGCTTCTTCCATTTTTGTTTACACATAAATGTGCATTCATTGACTCCAGACAGTGTGTGGCAGTGATTAATTCTGTTTCTGTGGGTGTATGTTTGTTTGTTTGTTTGTTTTTTCAACTTGTAAAATAGCGTTGTCTGTTGTACAATAGTTTCTAATGTTGTCTGTGTACACATATACGTACATATCTATGTGGATGCGTTCTTGTGCATGTGTGAGAGTGTGTTTGTGTTTGAGTATTCAAGAGTACTGTGAAATGCATTTCTAGTCCTCGACAGAAGAGATGGTGTATACTTAACTCTTTCTGTCCCAGAGACTTTGAATGGTGTGTACAGTGCTGTGAGGTTCCCAGTGCTATACAGTACTCAAAGCACGCATAGGGTTAAAATGTACCAGTACCTCGGAAATCAAATTAGTGTACAGCTAGAATACACAAGAAACAGCCATAATTCACCTGTGATACATGTAGCCCCTGAAAGTATACATATTTTGATAAATGAGATCATAATCTCCACAACAATTTGGCACTTGTGCTCCACACGTTTAAGTTCTGCTCTGTAAGTGCCAGTACTGATGTGCGTGTATTCTAGTTATAATACGCACATGTTTTACGAATAATATGAAGATTCCATGTCAATCAGTAAGCTCATCAAGTGCAAGCACTGCATATCAGGATCGTTAAAGATGTATTTGGGAAAAAGATATCAATAGCGTGATTCTTCGATTGAAAGAATCTGGGGGGCATTTCATGAAGCGTTTTGTCCGGCAAATTTGTCGGACAAATTTGCTCTCAGCCAGTCAGTTGCAAGGATTTCAGTAGCTTATAAAAGTTTGTCAGAAAAATATCTGACAAAAAGCTTCATGAAATGCCCCCCAGGTGATCAACTAGTCTATTTTAAGTCGTTTTTGTTTTTGTATACTCTTTAAAGATTAATATTAATATTTTGCAGATGGCATGTTTTGAGTATATTCTACTAGCAAACATAATACTCAGAGTATTGGTACACTTTAAGCAAACTGTCATGACGTCCCACCATGCTGGTATATTGATGCGTATGTGTCTGGCTGTTTAAGGGGAAAATGGATGCAAAGACATGAGAAGTTCAGACGCTCAGCTGTCAATGACATCAGAAGTGACGTTGCAAAACTGACATCTTGGCGTGGAGGGGTGTTCGAGTCACTCCTCGTGGTGCATGCGACAGGAAAAGGCTTTGCAGACATGGAAAACCACATTTCAATTGATGATGACGTCGGATGTGTGATGTGACATAGGTTTACTCCAGATTCCTCCCCCCCCCCCCCCCACTTTTCCCCCTGTTTTATCCAGAGCAACGTTTTGTCTATATACTTGCAACAGTGTACTAAAGTTTACACATCCAACAATTTGTAATAAGGTGATTAGTGCTCACTGTCTAAAATCTGCTCTGCAATTGATATGCTGAAGGAAATAAGAAGAGACTTGCAGTTAAAACTTGTTAAAATTTTCAGTTTTACCATGACAACTGAAACGTGGTGTGTGTGCAGGTGGCTTTACGATGACCAGGAATGATGGGGACAATTCAGAGCAAGAATGTGTACATGTACATGTGTACCAATTGACATTTCATTTGCATGTAATTCTGTATAGACTTATACCTCATTTTACAATAATATCTTCTGATGTTCACTGCAATAGATTAGTAATGTGTCACAATCACAAAGTCTATGATACTGGGACATTGTTGATACTATTTTTTTCCAAATCAATTCAACAAAAATCAACAAAACAAGTCTTATTTGTATTGGAGATCAATAATTACTTTAACCCGTTGAGGACAAGTCCCGAGTACACGTATACTCGGGCAGGTGTCTGTAGAAAATGTGTGTATTAGCAAAATCAGTCCGTCCTCAACGTGTTAATAGGAAAAACAAGATATTGACCAGATTCTTTTTTCTGTCTTAAAATCAAGCGAGAAGATAGTCATCATTTCTTTTTTTACATCTGACTTTAATTCTTTGTTGACCATTCTTTTTTATTTTGATAAAAGATCAAAATCCTTTATATGGAAGAGGAAGAACCGTGTCTATTTTTCCCCCAAAAATAGCTGATGTGCGAACGGGACTCTCCTAGCAGTTTCTAAGAATACTTTCCATCTTCCTGTCCCTTTTGTAAGCGATGAAACAAAGTGTGCAACATAAAGATGTCATATTTACAGTGGATATCAATATCTTGAAAAGAAAACTGAAATTTTGACAAGATTTTTTTTTCAAACATGCTAAAAGTTGGTCTCACTCTTTTTTTTTTCTACATGTGACTTCAGTTTTTCTTTACCGTTCATTTATGTTTTGATAACAGATCAAATTTCTTTATGTTTAAGAGGAAGAGTCGTGTCTATTTCCCCCCGAAAACTGGCTGGTGTGCAAACAGCAGACTCATACAAGTTTCTAGGAAGAATGCTTCCCATCATAATGTATGCATTTCCTGTCTATTCCTTAGGATTTTCTCCATTGTTTTGTTTTGGTCACAGACCTTGAACCCAGCCACTGGTTTTCCTCCAGGTAGGCGTACATTCCTCTGTGAGCAAGAGTGAAACAAGTCTGAACATTTGTCCCGATAACTTTGATTGTTAGTAGCAAAGCAAGCAGAGTTCCTGCTTATTTTTCCCTTTTGATAGATATTGCAGTGTCATTGGTATTTTGACCTCTCATGGATATTAGCAGTGTGCAGTAGGTTCTTTTGGGTGTCCTAGACTGTTTTACTTTTCCTTTGACGAAAATTGACCATTCTTAAGTGAGAAAACAGTGTATAAAATTATCATCTGTTATGGTATAGAGTATGAGAGTGATGATGTCACAATTGCAGCCATGGTTAGCAACAACAGTGTCAACTGACCAGGGGTCCGTTTCATGAAGTCATCACATGAAATTCTTTACATGAATCTCGGAATGTCCAAAGTCGCTCATTTGTAGCTATGAGAGACTTTCGGAGAAAAGTGAAATCCATTTCATGAAGTCTGTCATAAGTGTGTCTTGCGAGCAAAAAGTCTCTCATAAGACTTTCATGAAACAGACCCCAGGCCAGGTAAGGTTGTTCAGAGCCAGATTCCATGGCAATGAATGGCTGTGGTATCACACCTTGGTACTCTATTGTGGTGTCTGTGTATGTAAAGTAGTAAAATCTTCCATGCCTCCAACTTCCATATGTGACCCTGCACCTCAAAACAAAAAAAAGTCGCCAGACATGAATTTTTAGTTAAGACCATATTCTGAAATAGCAGACTTTAGCTTTAAAATGATGTATAACTCAAATCAAATGGACTCTCCTAACCTATCTAGATATTGGAAAGAAAGCACAAACTCAGAAAAAGTGTGAACTGAGAAAAGAGGCTCTGAAGTACAGTGTCTATTCAAGCGCTTAATCTTTACCAAACCGTGCTGGCTGTGCCATGAATGGGACAAAAAACAAGAAGTAAACCACCTGAGTAGCAACAATGAAGGGATTATCAGATTAAAGTGAAATTAAGCATACCTCATTAACACATTCTGTCCATAATTGATGCCAACTTTCAAAGCAGTAGCACTATCCTTTTAAAAGTTATTAGAGTTGAAAGTGAAGAGTGTTGACAAGGTTTTTCAGAAATGAAAAAAGGATTCTAAAGACACACCTAATCACACTATTCTACCAAAAATGTTCAAGATTAACTGCTAAAAACACACTTTCCTGCCCGTTTTATGATACCAAATTTTAGCATAATGTAAAAGAAGACCTGCTCTTTCAGAAAATATGAAAAAGTCAAGTTCGGCTAGGTTGACCCATTTCACTTATTTTCAGTTCTCACGCAAAATCAGTGTGTGCGACTTTATGTTCGTTATGAGGTGCACGGTCACATATAGTATGCATTTTGCACCATTTCAGGATGTTAGAATTTCCAATGAAAAGCCTCGCCCCTCCTTTTTTTTAAAGTTATAATTGTAGCAGTACTATTAAAAAAGTAGGAAAAGCAGATATAGAATATTACTCTGAGAAATTTGAAGAACCCAGTGAAGTCCCCATAGAGATTGTACACAAAGAAATATATGTGCAGAAGGTGACAGTTTGATTACAGTTCATTATTCTGGTGGTTAGTTAATTAGTATGCACCTTCTTTTCACTTTTGGATTAGTGAACCTACAGAATAATGAACATCACCTGAAAGTTTTAGTGGCAATGTTGTCATTTTGCTATTTGACAAACAAATATTCCTCCGATGATACGACCCAACCTTATTTTCATCACCTTATTGACATAAAGTAGATATTATCTTCTTTGTCTGTTAATGTTCCTACATATTTTGTGAGAACTTTAATGTTTTTATATAATCAACAAAGCAACACAACATTTTAATGGATAGAGTTCATTATTCTAAATGAAGTTATGTTATACTCAGGAATAAAATAGTTGTAACTGTGCCTTTCCATATGATGATGTAGAGCAAAGAAAAAGTAACCATTTTCTGTGATTTGTCGCTAGAGCTAGGCAACAGAATGAACCTTGTGGAGCAAAATAGTCAAGGTAATATTTACGAGATGTTAAATAGTGGTTCTTTTTACATGAAAGAAGGAAACCCACGCCTTCCTGTTGTTTGACCTGCAGAAAAAAAGGAACAAACATGTGTTTACCATCTGAGTAGTTTACCCTTAATGCCTGATTCTGACTTTTTTCTCCACTTAGTTGACCAAACGCCCAATGACACTGGACGTAGGTCACACATGCTGCCTAAGTTGTAGGTCACTTCATACGTCATAGTCACAGCAGGATATATGAATATTATCCAACATGTGAAACATGTATAATTTGCTTTACCAGGAATATATACATTTTTTTTTTTCTTTTAACATCATCTCAAAGTGAACTTAGTTTAAAACAACAACAACAACAGCGAACTCTTTAATCTGGCTGGTACAAAATCTATGAACTGTTATTTTACTTCTGTATCTTGACACCATAACAGAAAAAGAAAACTGCTATTAAAGTACCTACTCCTCATGATTTATTTTACCCAAAACAGCATGTTTCTCAATGAAAGAAGGTTATCATGTTTGCATTATTCTACACAGAACAACAAGGTCTCCTCACAGATTTTGGCTGTGATTATTGCCAAAGTGAGGTTACCGTGTATGAAGGGATGTATAAAGATCCTTATCTCATGGCATTGCAGTTCTCTTTTTGAGTGTGTTTTCATGTAATAACTTCCAATAACTTCCTCATTCTTGTCATACCTCACGTCCTGTTATTCTTCCAGTTTGCTCTTAATAGCGCATAATAATATCTTTCTGTATACAGTACTTGTCACAAATTGCACCCCAATATCATCAGCTTATCTCTCCCTTTCTCTCCCTTCTTCTTCATATTTTTGTTTACTTCTAGCCATCTCTGCCCCTCCATGCTACTCTGTTACTCCTCTGTCTTCCGTTTTAAGTTCCCCTTGTATTCAAATAATCTAAGCGTACACATCACCTGTTAATCATCGGCATTCAAATCCCCGTTCATCAACCTGTCATTTCCTGTCTCATTGTTTTATCTACCTATCCATCTCAGGCTGCATTTATCATCTTTCCCATGTTTGAAATGCGTTTCCACTTTTCTTGTGTCGTATACCTCACCAAAGCCATCACATATTTATAAGAATGTTTTGCTTCTACCATTGCTTCTACTCTCTAAAAAAAAAAGCGAGTGAAAATATTCACTCTTAAAAGAGTGAATACAAAAAAAGAGTGATTTTAGAGTGAAATTGGAGTGAATTATGAGTGAAAATGTTCATTTTCACTCATTTCGGAGTGACCTCAAGGATCACTCGAAGATTTTGGAGTGATCCCTGAGGTCACTCCAAAACGAGTGAAAACGAACATTTTCACTCGAAATTCACTCCAATGTCACTCTAAATTCACTCTTTTTTTAATTCACTTCTTTAAGAGTGAATATTTTCACTCGATTTTTTTTAGAGAGTAGGGGAATTAAAAAAGAAAGTAGTTTCTTGTTCTCGTGGGCATCTGATTTTGGCTCCCTATCAATTTCTTTATTATTCACTATTTTTCAAAATGCCAATGAAAATTTACAAAAATTTATGTTTTACTTCCCGTTCGTATCTTTTTTTCAAGTTGCCACATTTACTTTTTTAGTATTTACTAGTGTGGGAGACCGAAAAAAACATCAGAAATTCACCTACTGATCGTGATTTTAGGCATGCATTGTGTTCTGTGCATATTCACTGTCGTAGTGCTAAGCAATAATTCTACAAACCAGGTGCTACGTGGGCTTGGACAGGGCTCTTTTGGCAAGTCTCATCACAAACTCACAAGCAGTCAGTAGTTTGGTCCCTGTACCTAGCTAGTCCTGGTTAAGTGGTTTGATACATAGTACACATATGGCGTAGCTGTCGGTACAATACATACATGCACTCAGCAGTGCTGTGAAATCCTTCCAAAATGTATAGAAGGAGTCAAAATTTATGGTACATATTCAACTTGTGCTTACATGTTGTACTTTGGAGACTCAGATGCAGGTAGTTTAGGTTGTGAAATGTTTAGGGTTAGTTTGTGCATGTTTCGAAATAAACGTACATGAGACTTCCTGCTGTGCAGTGGCTTCAGTTCAAAAATAGTAAGATATCAAATAGTATGGACCTCCGCATCACCTCTCTCTGAAAATCCAGCCTAGAAACTACTTTTGTTTACTTGGCCTAATGAATTCTTATATGACAGAAAGTGGAAAAGAGTATTGTTCATGTGATGAGTTCAAAGCAAAGTCTTCACATTGGGTAGTACAATCCCTTTAAGATTTGTCATTGCAGAAAGCGAAAACTAGAAAAGTGGCCAAGTGGAAAAATTTGGTCATGTCCTCTACACTCTCTTCAATTTTTTTTTTTTTTTTTGATAAATAAGTGGCAGAGTTGAGCTGGGATTTCCCTGTGATGTCACCCAAGTCTGCCAAATTTGATACTTTTGCAATAGTCCAAGGGCTGCATTTTCCTAGGTTAGCCGCGGTGTGCAGCGTGAGTCTCATTATCGAAGGCTGATTCACGTCTGCAGGTGACATAAAAATCACCTCCAATAACCCTCAAATCTGAAGTTCAAGGCCCGTATAAAATTTGAGGCACATGTGGGACATCCTTTTTTAACCGTTACACGGCAGGTGCCGCAAAGTTTGTGTTTTGTTTTGTTTTTCAAATTTTCATGAAGTCTGCTGGCTCCCTTAACACTTTATCATGTCTCTTCATGTCCCAACAAAATGATGTACAGTGTGAATGCCTCCGTGACTGGTGATCATTTCGTTTTGACTATTGAGATGTATGTTACACACAACTACCTGTCTCATTTTCATTTGCTTGTAAATGTCGACAGACCTTTCATTGAATCTTCAAAGACTCCTTTCTACATTTTTTTCCTTCCTTTTTTTTTTAAAGATAAAAACTGACTTTTATTGTGAAAGGGTTCCTGGTTTCCCCTCCTTTTGTTTTTCTGGAGCTACGTATGTTTCTCATATGAGGAATTTCCATTTACAATTCAAGTTTGAATCCACTTCATCTTTAACCCATTGAGGATGGACTGATTTTGCTACAACGTGCATTTCCCATAGACACCTGCCAGAGTATACTTGGGACTCATCCTCAACGGGTTAAATAAGACTTCATACCATTCTCTCCTGTTGATGCTAGGCTATTACTGAAAGTCAACATAAACATATTGTTGACTCTCATGTTAAGCTTTCACAGCCGACTTGGAGGAGAAATATTCTTCTCCAAGGGCCCTGGGATGTAATACACTCAAACCTGCCTTAGCAGCCACCTGTCTACAGTGGCCACCTGCCGTATACTGCTACAAAAAAAAAAAAATCCCTCCGATAAAGAAGCCATGTTAAAGACCCTGTCAATAGTGGCCTGCTGTCAATAGCGGCCGGGTATCAATAGCGGCCACCTTTTCGACTCCTATTGGGTGGTCACTATAGACAGGTTTGACTGTATTTGTAAAGACATGTTGTGTATTTTGAAATACAAGGATCATGGGGCTTTTCCCAGATACCCACCAAGTCATGATGAAATTTCTATTCCAGCCTAATCTGACCTTGGCACTTGCAGCCTTTGTACACCCCTATTACTTCAAAGTTTACAGCACCCATTAATAGCAATAACACGTCATAAATTTCTGTCCCTTGTGCTCATGAATGCATGCACTCTTTTCTTGCTTTCATTGAAAGTATTCACCTCTTTGACAGTTTAAGTGTATCTAGATACATGTTCACAGATCTGATTCACTCTTTCGGTAGAATTATTTTTTTCATAACATGGCATTGCACTGTAAAGCAGCAAAGGCATTTTTTTTTTCACATTGATGGCGATCATTATTTAATGCTCTCCAAGTAGCGACCTCATTACTAAGAAAGTAGTATTATCTCCGCTTGTTTACCTTAACTATGCCGTAATTAGGAACATCATGGAAATCTGTCTTGAGCCAGAGAAACGACTTGATTAGACATTCGCTAGGCACTCTACTGGTGGAAGCATGCTCAGTGCCCTTTGGTGAGAGAAGTTCACAAAATAGTGGGGAATATTCAATCCAGGAAACTTGGACATCACATGTCGTTTCATTTGAGTCATCAAACAAGTGCAGTACTGGCTGGGGCAGACTCCAGACATAATTGTCATTGCATGGCTGTGATATTTGATGCAGCATTACATGCATATCACTGTGGTGGGACCATGGCAAACTTGACCATTGCCATCAATGGTCACTCAGTCACGTTTATAATGCCACCTGTCCTAATAAAGATAAATTACCAGGTACAGTAGATCCAGACGATAACTGAATATATAAAAGACAGCGTACACATGTACAGACATTGTGTAAGGACACACACATACTCAAACATTATTTCATTGTTACAGACGTCAGCTTGTCACTGGTCAGAGTAAGAAAGAGTTTTAACAAATCTACAGCAGTATTTGGAAAAATGACTCTCAGATTTTATAAAATTGTTACTGTAAAACATGATATATTCGTGGCATGGAATTGTTGCAAATTGGAGCTTGTAGCCTTTTTCACGGTATGAAATTTTTGCAAATTGTTACTGGCATTCAATGCATATAGATGTAGACAAGAACTTTCACATGCATTTTATTTTCGCGAGTCTTGGCGCTTGCGAAATTCGCGAAATTAAAATGCACGCGAACATTCCTCATTTTACAGTATCCAACATAGAATAGGAGACACTAGTCCTTTGTCAACCACACCCATTCTGTTTGTGTTGATAACATTTGAAATGAAATGAATATTGCAGATATGGCATGGAACTTTACCGGCATTTATGATTATGGCAGATCAAAGTTGTGCTCTTTAAACAAGATATAATGCAGGTATATGTTCTTTTATTGTTTAAAAAAACACTCACCAAAAGTTGAAAAATGAATAGTGTGTTAAGCGGTGCAAGAAGTTCTTGGACCACATGCCACAGATGTGAGAAAAATAAATAGTTTTCTGAGATAAAGAGGAAAAAAGACACATATTAAAGTATGTACTAGTAAGACAAATTGTGCTAGTCATGTTACCATAAAACTAGATGTCCTGTAGTTGAGGTTATCACTGTTTTGCTATATGGCATGTGTCATTTTAAAGTGTTTGGGTCATAGTGGCTTGAAGTTCATAGCTTGTCAATTAACCGGTTTGACTCTGATATTTTGAAGATATGGCTTACAGGTATACGATGTATGTGGTCAAGGGAAGAGAAAAATTGTCTGGAAATACATTTGAAACTTAGGCAACAAGATGGGTAGGTGATAAAATAGATGGACGGAAGTAAAAGAGATCTCATTTTCTCAAGTTTAATGTAGACATGTACTGCTATTGAAAGTGCTTTCATCCTTCACGGGGAACCAAAATTGTTATTCAAGGATACAGAATGCAATAATAGGAAGCAAGCACAGGAATTTGGTACCGGCCAAAATATCTTAACGGTTGCTCAAGTGATGGATTGTCATAGGAAACCGAAGCTGAAACCCAGCAAACGAAAAGAAATAAACTTGTAGAGAGAGATGGTTTGTAACCTTGTCCTTATAACAACAAGGGAGCATCAATTCTCATATCAGAAATGAGACGTTTCCGTTCAGGACCGAAAATAAGACCCCACGAATCCCTTCTGTCATCTGTTGCCCTCACAACAAAAAGTGGAGTCAAGGTTTCCATTTCTGACTTACTTTTCTTTTTTCTTTTTCTTTTCTCTCTTGTCAAGACTAAGATTTTCTGTGATTGTATCTGTGCCTCGCCATAAAGTATTCCTCTCTCTTTTGGGTCTTTGCTGTTTAAGGAAACCCAAACCCAAAGAGCAATGTGGATTGAGTGAAAGCAGCAACATTAGCAGAACACATCAGTGATAGTTTGAGGAAAATCGGACAATCGATGCAAAAGTTATGAATCTTTAAAGCTTTGGTGTTGGAACCGCTGGATGAGGAGACTAGTAGAGGTTATGACGTACGAGTGGACAACAGTATAAAGAAAATGTAAAGAGAATTTCACAAAAATTAATCTTTCATGAAAATTACACATTCCATCAACTTGATACTGACATATGATAAGGGTAGCAATTATTCTCCCTGCTTTCTGAAAGCAGTTAGTCAAGTGCTCTTTCATTGTGCTAGAAAAGTGAATTTTTGTTGAATGTTCTTTATATTTTCTTTATATTGTTGCCCACTCATACGTACGTTATAACCTCTAGTAGTCTCCTCATCCAGCGGTTCCAACACCAAAACCTTACAAATTGATAACTTCTGCATTGATTGTCCGATTTTCCTCAAACTTTCACTGATGTGTTCTACTAATGTTGCTGCTTTCACTCAATCCACATTGCTCTTTGGGTTTGGGTTCCCTTGAAAGAAACACTCTCTGCATGAGTGTTTTTGAAATATTTCCAGCCAAAATTGTGTTTGCACATCGTCCATGAATCAAGGATCCTGCACACCTTCGTGGAAGCCCAAGGAAAATTCTTTGAAGATACTCTTTTGCTCATGAACCACATTCATGCAAAACTGGTACAATCCAGTTCCTGAGGCTTAAAATGTTATTCTAGAAATCAAAAGAACAGAAGAAGACTAAAAGAAAATTTAAATTGAAGTAAATTGTATAAAAAGTACCGATATTATAGTTGTTCATGCAAACTTAATTGCTTTTTTTTTAGAATGACATGCAGTATTTTATGCTATATATTGTACAATCTAAGTGTTGAAATTCAACTGTTCAACCTGTCCATAGTGGCCATTTTTGTCATTTTCCTTGGGTTGCTGCTATAGACAGGTTTGTCTATATATGACACTCTTTTTTTGTGGTGGGGGGGGGGCAAGTTCATAAACATGATATACATTGCATTTATCTTTATATCTCTATATTTTTCAGATGCAGTTCTGTTATCTAAATTTCCGTCAAGCCTTGATTTCACGTGTGTGTACCTGGCTGGTTCACTTCCTCAGAGCTCCATATCCAGACATGAATATGATTTAGAAACCCAGCAGAGAAAGAGAGATAAAGAGAGAGAAAGAGAGAGAGAGTGAGAGAGAGAGAGGGAGAGATGAAAAGTGAGAGAAGGATACAGGATGTAGAAAGTGAAAATCCACCACTGTTCGGCCAGGGATAAACAGGATGCATGTTCTAGGTTTGATTGGCACCTTCCAGTTTAAGTTTCCACCTTTTGCATGCCATGCCCATCCATATGTGATTTATGTTTGAAATGTAGGTGTATTATGCACATGTGTATGTACGTGTAGAGATATGTGTGTATGTGTATGTGTGTGTGTATGTTGTGTGTGCAATGGAGTTACACTTATTAAATATGTATATATGTATATATGTATATATATATATATGTATATATATATATATAATATATTTATATGTATATATATATATATATATATATATATATATATGTATGTTTTTAGTTACCTATTTATTTATTGATTCATTTATCCATTCATAGTAATAAAGAGGCTGAATCAGTGGATAAGTGAAAGAAAATAGCCTGAAATGAAAGTAGTTTATAGGTCAAAGATAAGCTTAAAGGAATGGTATAGGTGATGTGAGGATTCAGCTTTTAATTTGTTGGGAGATACTTAGAAACTACTTTATGAAATGTTAAAGAACATTCAAATCTAAGAGGAATTCAAAGTTTATTTAATGAAAATCAGTTTTGAAATGGCTGAGATATCCCAAAGACAAAGTAAAACAAAGCCATCTTTAAAAATGGTTAGTCCCACCTTGTATTAGGATTGCTTTGCTTTGGCTATCTCAGACATTTCAGAACCAATTTTCATCAAATGAACTTTGAATACCTCTTTGAACTATATTATGCTCTTCCATATTTCATTAGAGGTTTCTCATTATCATGAAAAAAATCATCATAAAAAAATGTTGGAAACCTGAAGCCCCATCTCAACCGAAACTGTACAATTCATTTGATATCTGGTAACGTGACATTTGTATCGTGATCTAACCTTCCTCTCTCAGTTAGAGGTAGGACATTTTCTTTCTCTATTACCCTGAGAAAAATGAATCATATACCAGGAAAGAAATAGCAGTTTTGCAGATCAAAGGTAGAAGTAAAAACCTATTCATGACTTCATCACTGTATATAGTTCACACTATATATAGTTCACCTCTTACCAAAGGAAGAATATATTGCTTCTGCCTCTTTTGATATTTGACACAGATGGTATTTATTATCATTCATTAGCACACTTTCCTCTTGTCTTTCAATTGAATGAAAAGAGGATCAAAATGTGTCCTTGCTCCTTGAAAGACTAACATAGATGAGTGTGATTATGTGCCAAGATTGCTTCAGGCATTGGTTGTGTCATTTGATTGTTCTTACTTTTCTCATAGCATACTTGTGAGAAGTTAGTTGGTAACTTACATTTTTTAGAATGGAAGTTATGATTGATTTGATTGCAAGAATCAAAACCAATGCTCACATTTAAATGTATTGAAATGCAGATATCATGTCTATCCCCCAGAAGTATGCACAAAGATTGAAAAGTGAAAAAATGGGAGAAGTGGGAAAATTAATTTTTAGGATGGCCTCTTCTCAGAGATGAGAAAGTTTTGTTACAAGTTCGGAAGTGATCTTTTTCTTTTTTCACTGTGTACAGTAGATTGTCAGTTTAAACTTGCATAATATCTATGAAGATGTCTCGAGTAGTTACGATTTTTGCGGGGGAACTTTCTCGACTTTGGTTGTCTATAACCTCGACTGGGAGCTTTATGCTTTAGCCTGGTGTGTTCAATCCATTAGCCAAGTGCCAGATTTGTATGAAATGGGACTGTTTACAGGAAACCCAGCCCAAAAAACAGAAGTACAGAAGAGTGGATTTTGCATCAGGACCTGGGTGTTGTAAAGAATAATTGGTTTAATATCATTTTCATACTCTTCTTCCTTTGCACATTTGTGTGTGTGTGTGTGTGTGTGTGCAGGTGTGCACATTTTCAGTATTATGATGTAGATCTTTTATATCATATTGCATTTATTGTCAAACTAGCAATACATCTATGAAGGTATCTAATATGACTAATATGATGCATGAACAAATCTCAGAATTCCAAGTCCACAGGTTTCCATCGCATCTCTTCTCTACGTTTATTTTTGTGCATCCTTGTTTTTTTTTTTCTGAAAAGAAAAGACAGTGTAGCTCTTGGGCAACATAGAAAGTGAATATAGCAGTTGTTCATGACATACGTCAGAGTCAGCTGATGTTCAAGACAAGGAACGCATGCTTAAGTTCAGTCTACATTGTATCTGCAGTTCTTGCAACACATTCTCCCACCCCCTCACCCAGCAATGAGAATTATGTTACCACTAATTAGTTAATCAATGAAGGCGACGCCATTAAACAGATATGTGACGTTAGTGTGACAATAGATTCGAGACCAAAGTCTGTACAGCAAGAATGATGTGAAGTGATTTAATGTGTAGGCAATCTCAAAACCGATTCGTGAGTGGTGACAGGTTATTTCTTATTGATGTGTTTCAGTATTGCATCACGATAGCTGTGAATATTAGTTGACGATTGATTTATGATTGCTAGTCTGTCCAGTGTAGTCTTGATTCAATTCTTTCATGGCATTAATTCAATTCAGTTCTTTATTTTTTATTTTTTACTTCTTTCAACAGCATGTATAAAAAAAAATATGTAAATTGTATGTAAATTCAAGATGGCTTCAAGGGGAAATGCTGTTGGAGCCGAAACTGATCCAATGCACACCATATTTCATCGAAACATGTAATGAGTATCAAGGTAGATGAATATGGTTGTGATGATATGAAATTTCTGTTACAGTGCACTCCCGTTATAATGGACATGCATGGTTATAACAAAATTCTGGTTACAACGTAGTAAAAATTCAGGCGGCAATATTATCCGCTCTATGTTTTTATTGTTCATTTGTTTGGTTATAACGAAATTTCGATATAACGAAAGAAAGCTGCCGGTTCCGGGGACTTCGTTGTAACAGGAGTCCACTGTATCAGGAGTGAAGATGAATGAATTGTTGAACAGAAGTATATACTTGCAGCAAAGAGGGAAGTGAAGCAGCAGCTGTGATATCAATGGATTTGGATATTAACCCATTTAAGACCAGTCCCCCCCCCCCCCCCCCCCCCGAGTATAACCAAGCAGGTGTCTATGGGAAAACATGTGTTAAAGCAAAATCAATGGGTTAAGAAAGAACATACATTAGTTGGCTGCAATCTATAAAGATCATTTGAGTCATCAGATATGGCATCAATGAGGAAGAAACAATCCAAAATGTGTTATTGTCACATGATCACTTTATCTACTTTATAAAAACAAAGGAAGAACACAAAACTAAAAACAAAAATCCTTGGATGCCTCATTCACAAAATGAAAGCACGTGTATATCAAATTACATCTAAAGAATATTATGTAATCTGAGTAAATATTTGGGTTCACAGTTTTCATTGATGTTGAACTGAGCCCTCAGATGAACATAGCAGTGTCATTCTCTTGATTGTAAGGTTACCCAAAGGAACTGTGTGGTAAAATCTGTATTCTTGTGGAAGTAGAGAGCTACTACCGTTAAAGGACAAATGACAGATTTATATTAAAGTCTTGAGTTTAAATGATAACGTCCTCCACCATATTGTAACCCAGTCTATCGTTCAGTTCCAAGCCCCGAGTCTTGTTAACATAAAGGGGATGAGTTTACACCCCACCCAGCCCCCACGAAACACACGTACGATTGAGAGCCTTCCGCATCTATGTCCACCCTCCTGATTTGACTTCCTGTAAGTGGACACGGAGCTCAAGAGAGATTCATCACAAAAAAAAAATGAAATATATCCGGCAACCACTTCCTCACACATGCACGCACACACACATACAAACAGACATACACTCACACAGCATTCTGCTGTTTCATCAAGGTATCCAGCTGGTATTCTTTACCGTACACATACAAGCCCTTTCAATTTTCTTTTGTCAAATGACGGGATCGATGTCGGTGTAGAATGTCAAGTTCAAGTTCAAGTTCAAGTTCGAATTTATTCGTTTTTCCACAATAAAATCATACAGACATAAATCTCACTTTCTTGAGTGACAGATACAATGTATGTAAATTCGTACAAAGAAACCAACAATAATGAGAAAAACTAATAGTATCAATACATTGCAATTGTTGCAGAAGTAACGAAAATGAAAGAATTGTCAATATGCAGTGTGTGAAAAAAACGGAGGGACCCACTAAAAAGACAATGCTTGTAGAGTGTGGGCCCCTCTTGTATTAAAAACTCGATGCAAAATTTGACTAAATATAGCAACAAAGCAGCACGAAAAGTTTGGCATAAAAAGTTTAGCAGCCCACTAAGAGACAGACGGACAAACAGTTACACACAAAACAATAACAAACGAAATAATGAGCATGAGACAAGACTGGGACAGCAACAAGACTACTTATAGGGAAGAAAACTGACTCGACGACACGACAGGAAACAAGACTACAGCGCGACGAAGAGGTAACAAAATAGACAGGAGTAAGCAACAGAGACAACGATCATCGGAGGTTAGAGGAAGAAAGAGAAGAAGAAGAAAAGAAGAATATACAACAAACCCTTCAACTGCAAGGTATAAGTTAAAGAAGATCTTATCATAATCAAAGCTAAGGCAAAGGTAACAATAATGAAAAAAACGGCAATAAAGATTTTGCGGACGGGAAACAAAATAAGCCTATGAACTAATCTGATTCAGGGGGTCGTCATTATAGGATTGCAAAAGAAAAAACTTCAATCTCCTTTTAAAGGAGTAGATAGAGGGAGCAGATTTTATATCGTGGTTCAGGGAATTCCAATAATTAGGTCCAGTGTAAATAAGTGTATTCTTTGCTAAAATCGTTCGAAGAAGTGGTAAATGAAACTCGTTAGAGCGTCGGGTGGGGTAATTATGGAATGATTGATTTTTTTGGAACATAGAACCAAAGATAGGTGGCAGTAAACTGTTATCAAACATATACATAAATTGGCCTAAGTTGTATAAAAATAATTCGTTAATTTTTAGTAGCTTATTACAGTTAAACAATACATTTGTATGTGAACGAGTGGGAGAATTGGAAATGATACGGAGGGCTTTCTTTTGCAATAATAACACTCTATTCAGCAGCGTCTGATGTGTATTGCCCCAAGCTAAAATTCCATAATGAAGGTAAGGGAGTATCAAAGAGGAGTATAACACAAGTAATGTCTTTTCAGGAATATAAAATTTTAGTCTGTTCATAACACCTATATTTCGAGAGATGATTTTGCAAATATGATCAATATGTATTTTCCAAGAAAGTTTATTATCTACAAAAATACCAAGAAATTTGAAATATGACACACTTTCTAAATTACAATCATCCAGAACTATTTCTGAATTCAAAGAATCAACAGTATTGCTGAAAAGCATATATTTTGTTTTTTGAACATTCAATGACAACTTGTTAGCTCTAACCCAGTTGGTCACTTTTTTCAATTCTGTATTAGCTTGTTGAACAAGAACATCGATATCGTTATGGGCAAGAAAAACACTGGTGTCATCAGCATAGTGTATAAAGGAAAGTACCTCTGAAACAGAGGAAAAATCATTGATATATATTATGAATAGCAGCGGCCCTAAAAGACTTCCCTGTGGAACACCACACTTTACATCTCTTATAACTGAATTATTATCTTTAATTGAAACAAACTGTTTTCTGTCAGCTAAATAAGTCTTGAACCACTCCAAGGCCTTCCCACGTATTCCGTAGTGCGATAACTTGTGGAGTAAAATGTTGTGATTAATTGTATCGAAGGCCTTGGAGAAGTCCAAGAATATACTAATTAAATGGGAATGATTGTCAGTTGCATTAACGACTTTATCAATAAAATGAAGAACTGCATGGATGGTACTATGTTTTTCTCGGAAACCAAACTGAGAATTTGTGAATATTTTGTGCACATTTAAAAATTTGATAATTCTGGTGTATATTATTTTTTCTAAAACTTTCGATAATGAAGATAATAAAGAGATTGGACGATAATTACTGACATCCAGATTATTACCTTTTTTAAATATTGGAATTACTTTAGCCAATTTCAGTTTATCAGGAAACATACCATTAGAAATTGACAGATTAAAAATGTGAGCCAAGGGATCTGCGACTGATGATATAACACCCTTCAGGATACAATTATCTATATCATCATAACCGGAGCTACGTTTGTTTTTTAAAGAGGATACAATATCTATAATCTCATATCTGTTTGTTGGAGTTAAAAAAATAGAGTTGGGGTTACACTGGCCTAAGAATTCAGTAAAATTCTGTTCTGTAGCCGGAATACCATGAGCAAGCGTTTCACCTATTTTTGAAAAATAAGAATTAAAAACATTTGCAATATCAACAGGGTCATCAATTATTTCATCATCCCACTTTATTTCATCTATTTCTGCTTTTTTGTTCGGAATATTCATTGCCTGCTTTAAAACTTTCCAAGTATTTTTAATATCAAACTTAAATTTCAACAACTGCTGAGAATAATACCTTTTCTTTTCCAAAAGTAAATTCCTAGTTAATGTGTTTTTGTATAATGTATATTTGTTCTTTGATCGTTCAGTTTTTTCCATTTTATATTTATAATACAATCGATTTTTTCTATTAATTGAACGAAGAATTGATTTTGAAATCCACGGTAACCTAGGCGTCTTTTTATAATCCTTTTTACTTTTTTGCTTTGGAATAATATCATCCAAAAGAGAATTAAATATTTTCATAAAATTATCAAAAGACAGATTAACTTCATCATTTTCATAAACTCGTGACCAATCAGCATTATCAAGAGCGGCATCAAAACTGGCTAACTTTTCACACGAGACTCTACGTTTGCATAAAGGAGCCGAAGGTTTAGCATCATTAGCCAAAGTTTTCAAAGTAAAATGAGTCATGATTGGGAAATGGTCGGTCACATCTGAGAGAATTATAAAAGAATCGGGAAGAGGTAAGATATTGCAAAACAGATTGTCAATTAAAGTAGCAGAGTGATCCGTGACGCGAGTCGGTTTAGTAATGAGTGGCAAAAAGGATGAAGACAAAAATGTCTCAAGAAACTCGCTTGAGATACAATCATTTCCAGATTTCAGCAAATCAATATTATAATCACCAAGTAGAAAGCAATCCTTATTTCTAAAAACTGGGTTTTTTACCAGGTCTGTAAGATATGTCACAAAATCTAAAGTATTCGAATTAGGAGGTCTGTATATTATACCCAATAACACATTCCTACATCCTGGGATAGAAATTTCTACAAAAAGAGATTCAACAGTGTTGTCCATTCTACAAATGTCGTTGTGAACAATACATTTGTAAATACTTGATACATAAAATGCAACACCGCCTCCACTTCTGTCCGATCTATTACTAACATACATATTGTATCCGTCGATTGCAAAGGAATCTTCCGTAGTGGAAGTCAACCAGGTTTCGCTAAGTCCAATGATAGAGAGTGATTGGCTCGCATCGGATTCTAATAAAAATTTTAACTCATCAAAATGTTTATTCAGACTTCTTATGTTAAAATGCAACAGAGAAAACGTGTCTTTAGAGAAATTAAAATACATATCTTTGAATTGATTAACTGTTATATAATTACATGACGTGTTCAGATTTAAATCATTACTAAGATCATAAGGCAGTTCATTTACTGCTGAATTAAGATTATCGGCAACGAAGTTGTCATAAGGAGTTGCTTGTGTTACTGGTGCCTCATCAACTGAGTCAGATTCGGATGTTGTGAGCCTATACAGTTCAAAAAAATCGTCATTTGGCACTGAATGAAAGGGTGCATTCGAGAGATCAGCCATAACGAAAGATGAAATTGTCTAAGTTATGAACCTGCATAAACAGTAGTGCTGTAACGAAGGAATGCCAGGTTATTATGCAATGGGAGAATAGCCAGCAGACACGGCAGAAGGAATGTGACAAGGCGCGGGAAATAATCGATGCACATAACAGTGTGCATGGGTTGCGTAAAGACTTGAGTAGATAGAGGATCGTTGCGAAGGAAGGGAACTGGGAGTAAAAGAATTCAGAATGAATTGGGCTAGAAGGGTCAATAACGATGAGAGAGAAGAACAAGGAACACACACAACAGGTGAACGAAGATACAACGAGTGTCTCGGTGGGCTTCCAAAATAAAATAAAAAAACATGCATACACAAGATGATCGGCGGAGAGTATAGACAAAAGAAGAAGGAATGCACATGATCTTATCAGCAGAGAGCATTGCCCTACCGCTGCAATAATACAAAATATCCGCCTCAGAAAGTACATAATAATACGCTATGACAGAAAGCATCGGTGCACATCTTCCTGCCAGCCACCACCATACACCGTTTAGAATTTGGCAGACAGGAAGGGAAAAAAAAAGTAAAATGAAAATCCAAATCAAAAGAAAATGCAAAGGGAATTTGAATTATCTAAATTTCAATAGGTAACAGATTTTATGTAGGAATATACTTAAAGGCAAATACATGAGTACTGCTAATACAATATGATCTCATATTGTTTGAATCGGCTGAGTAAGTGTTATGTGAATATCGATACTTTTTTGTTTGATTAACAAAATGGTAAGATAAAATGCAGTGCAAAGAAGGACAAGGAAGGACGGTGCCCTTTACAAATGATAACAACATAGTTAACTGCGGGAAACTTGAATAAACCACAACACATGCCTGTTCCAGGCCTCGCACGTGCGTTGCTAAACAGCTTCACGCCGCGGGCTCTATATCCGGATATAATTTAAAAAGTTTTACATTTGTTGTTGAAAGGGTGAACATTGTGTTGTACTTTAAAGCAGAATATCAGATAAGATGGCCAGAACCTTTGCATGGTTAATCATGAGACAACTTGGTTGTAAAGGATAAGTATAAATACAAATATTTCAAATAAACGAATGCTCATTATCATAAATGTAGCCTACTTGAAATCACTTTAACAATCAAATATATGGGTATGAAATAGTAAAATTAACGAATGAGGTACAGAGCGCCCTGAGTAAACACGATAAGTTTCACAATGGCTGAAATCTGTCATGAGTGTGGTAAAGTCGGAAATGTTTGTGGATATAGTAAAGTACCAGCCTCACTAAATTGTAGTAGAGCAACCCCCCCCCCCGAAAAAAAAAGAAATATATATATATATATATATATATATAAGTATACACGTTTATATTGTAAATAAGTGGAAAGACTGCAAAAATATACAACCGAGCCTTTACTGGCTATTATAGCTTACTACACAAATACATTTCCAGCATTCCTACACAGTTGGAAATCAGGAGTACGCATACGAAGATCCGCCAAGTACAGAATGTCATGGTATGTGGGGAAAGTCACAAGCTATAGCAGATTCACATAATAATTTAGCATTCGTTGCGATGCCATGCAAAACATGTATATCTAAGGTACGGGGAGATAACTGCCCCGCCTTGGCAAAAGGAAGCAAGTGACATACCATCCGAATTTGAGTCATCGATGTTTTCATACTTCATATAATGAGTTCCTCCTCCAGGCCAAATTTCGTGCAGAAACATTCATCCCACTAAGGGACACGTTAGACAAGACATCATGTTAGTCCACCGACATCAGTGTAAATAACAGACACACCTAGCTCTTTACGAGAAATGTCACTTTTGTGACTCGCTTCCCCTTGCCAAAGCAGGGCAGATAACATCTTAATACAGAAAAATTGCATATTTTTGCAATTGCGGACGAAAGATGCCATAAATGCTGGAATAAACTATTCAGTGAAATAAATCAACAGAAATGTCACTAAATTCTTTGATGAAGCTTACAATTTATGGCACAATGTATAAGGCTACCGCCTAATTTAAAGCTCTATATTTCGTAGGACAAAACTATGTATAACAATGGTAGAATGGTTAAATCAATGGAATAATAAAACGTCATGTTTCGGTTACTGGTATAAGAATACGAAGCTTACTCTATACGAGAAAATAAGAAGAGCCAAACATGATGGATGAAAAAAAAACAAGAAAAAAAAATTGATTCGTATAACATGACATAATGATTGCAGATTTTATCTCATTGGGGTATTGAGTGTCACATAAAAGAAGTGACTCGAGTAAAGCATAATGCCTATAATATACGCAAGTGAGAGTCAGTATGTGGGGTAACCGTATAATGATTAAACTACAGTGAGCGTCAAAACAAAAATGGTGGTAAGAGAATACTGTGAATCATGAACAGACTACAAAAATACAAGGCGGGTCTTACTCAAGGAAAAATCATTTACATAACTTTACATGATAAATACATTCCGAACATTCGTTTCCCATCGGAAGTCCGGTATACGTAACCAGGGTCTGCCTAGAAAAGAACGCGATGGTCTATTGTATAAGGTTGCATGCTACAGCAGACTCTAATGAGTATCAAAATCACGTTTGATGTATGAGGACGGTAAGTAGAAAACATACACTCACACAAGAGAAAGAATGGAAAAAAAGAAAAGAAGATATGCACTGTAACTTCAGGCAAAGTCAGCTATATGACGGGGAATAAAGGTCTTGAAGGAGAAAGTCTTAATCTGGGGAATGCTATCTACATAACTTTGCATAACAAATACATTCCGAACATTCGTTCGTTATCAGATGTTCGCGGTATGTCAGGATCTGCCTAGAAAAGAACGCGTTAGTCTGGAGGGTCGCAAGATACAGCAGACTCTAACATCGAAATCATTATGTGTGAGTACATTAAGTTGAAAACACACATAAAACAAGATGAGGAAAAAATTATATGCGCTATCATTTCAAGCAAGAACAGCCGTATGACTGGGAGTAAAGGTATTGAAGGAGAGAGAAGAAAAAAAAAAAAAAAAAAGTCCGGAAAAAGTTGTCATATCAAGCATGCGTCAAGATATGCTGAATAAATTCAATGTGAAAATTATACTATCAAATAGTAGACAAATTCTACATACTGTTCTCAATTGAGCAGCATTATTATCTGTATCACTCTTTGTTATGTTATCATATAAATCAGCTATAACAACAAAAATTCAGCAAACAAAGTTGCGGTAGATACGAAACTTCATTGCTTGTTATCAGGGGAATGAAACAAGGACATTAAAAAAACGGAAATAGAGATCCTCCATCAATATTCCATGCCAAATATTTTAGTTTATGTATAATATTTTTTTTTTATTCGGATGTTATGTAATCGGCTGGTTCAGCTTAGTAATAAAAGGGGAAAATATTTTCGTTCTTTAGGTCTCAATGCATAACACATGAGTTTTGGTACAAACAAACAAACAAAAGACAAGAAGTAATATCTTGATACGCAAACAAATTTTTTTTTTTTTTTTTTTTTTTTGCGCACTGCGCTCGAGAAAGAAGTGACATGAATACTATAATTTTGCAGTTTTATAAAATAAATCTATATTTAAGAAAATAACATTCAATTCTATAAACAAATCCACACAATTTATGGTTATGCTGATTTTAAGCAAAAGTGAACCAGTGTAAATTATACCAATGTCAATAATGACATATTAATAGGCCTATTACGCTCTTAAAATTTTTAAACCATTTCTCTACGTGATAATGTACAGAAGGCATTTTCATTTCTTTCCATTCAGACACGTTAAATTACTTGAAAAGGAACCAACTGACAGAATTAATGGGTAAAGAGGAGATATCAGAGCAAAATGAGTGAAATAAGGGCATAAGAACAATCTTACACGAGAATCATGATCTGGCGTTCTGGTCAGTCAGTGTAGAGATTCCATTTCGACGAGCCTTTTTCCCTCCACTGCAGGATTACTCTGGCACCTTGGACGGCGATTTTGGTTGAAAGACCCCTGTCCTTTCGCATTTTGTACGCGACACTCGAGAGGGTTCCTCGTCTGGCCTTGAGGGTGGGCGGCAGATCGGTTCGCACCGAGATTCGCGGACGCGGTTGAGTTGGAGCACCGTCAGTGATACCGCGCTGTGGTTGTCGCTGTTGGTTCTCGTAGGCACCTAGTACAAGGTCGCGTTCACGCATGTAGCAAAATCTCGCGATAATAGGCACAGGACCTTCGACGGTAGCGTTGCGCCTCGGCAGGCGGTGAGCGTTGGCGATGAGAATGCCGTCGGCTACGCGTTTCTCTATTCCAAGATTGATGAAGGTAGACCTAAGAGTGGAGTAGATATCCTCACCTTGCTGAGATTCGACTCCATAGAACAGGAGATTGGATTTCCGGTTGTGGATTTCCAGAAGAATCAGCTTCTCCTCCAGCTTTTCAATTTTCTCGCCGAGCATTGCTTTCATTTTGGGTAGCTCCTCCGTTTCCATTTCGGTTATTTTGGCAGAGTTAAACTTGACGCTTGACTCCAGCTCATCAAATTTCTTGTTCATGGCATTGACGTCATCAGAAAGTTGGTCTAGTTTTCCACAAATTCTCGTGGAAAGCTGCGTGAGATTGCGTTGCAAGTCTTCCAGGGTTAACGGGGCAGTTTCCACAACCGCCGTCTGGCCTGAGGAAGCTTCCCCTGCTGCTGCAGTAGCAGGATCGCGGCTCGGCTGCTTGCTTGCAGATGGGCGTGGCACCGTTGTTCTGGTTGACATGGGCATAATTGCGCTTAATTAGTAGAAACAGAATTTGCTGAAGAAATTGGACTGAGACCAGTAGTCCAGGTTCGTACCAGTAACTTAAATGTGGTGAACGAGGTTGGTGCAAAATAAGCGAAGAAAACGAAGAAAACTAAAGAGTAAATGTGCTGTCTCCAGACGGTGCAAGGCGGTGGCCGGGGAATGAAAGTTATGCGTCTGCTCTCACCGACGGCCGCATGAATGTCAGTTTCCTACAGCCTTCAAGTGTAACATTGATTAAAAGGCAACACAGGATTTTTTTGAACTCCCCAAGTGTAGTTTTTTTTTTTCTTTTGAGAGGGGTACCCTTATCATCTGCCAAAGCATATGTTTCATTCCTTATTTAACTTTTTAATTCTTTGGGGTGGTTTTTGAACAGCCCTCTTCTGATTTGTTTCTTTGATATTGCATTGTTAATATTTTAATTTTTCCAAATTAATTTAGGATCAGATTAAGACTATTCCATTGATAATATTTTCCCCTAAATTTGATGCTCAGAATTTTTTATGTCTGATTGTCATGTTCATGTACACGAAATGGTTCCTTTTGAGTCAATGTATATCCTGGGTTTTTTCTTACACATGTATATCTGTGCAATCCAACCTTTGGTAACCAGTCAGATTATGATGAAAAATCTTTTCTTTCTTTTTTCAATCAATCAATGAAGATATTTCATAATTCAATACGAACAATTCATTTAAAATTCTAACATATATCAAATGTATTCATGAATTGTATTATGGGATTCAAGTTAGAATTGTGTTATTTCACCCCCCCCCCTTTTTACATTGTATAAGTTATTTGTTGTTGTTGCTGTTGTTGTTAAAAAGCTGTTTTTGTTTTAGACCTCATCCCACCCACTATCCCCACCTCCTACACACACATACACACACAAGCACGCACGTACACACACACTGTATACACAAACAAATAGACTTTCGTGGGAATGTAATGGTGCCTATCTATTGAAACAAAAAGCTTGTGTTACAGATTGCAGGTAGACTTAAGTCATGTTGGTTGAGGTTTCTGTGTTCAAAACCTGGAATTAGTGCAATCGTTCAGATGAAATCTACTGTGCAGACTCCATGGGAATCTACCTGTGAGAAACAATGAATGAAACTCTTGTACGGAAGATGTTCATCATCTTGGTAGAAACCGAAGGAAATAAAGTGATCTTTTGTCCCACGAAGCGAGGTAAACACAAAAGAATGAATACGACGTTTCGGCCGCAGAATCTGCTAGCCTTCATCTGGCTAGCAGATTCCGCGGCCGATACGTCGTATTCATTCTTTCGTGTTTACCTCGCTTCGTGGGACAAAATATCAGCTTCATTTCCTTCATTGAAACTCTTATCTGTCAGCACCTCACAGGGACAAATATCTAAAGACCACTTCTACCACTATCATTTATGTCAAATTAATTTGATGGACACCGCATGTTTTGTTTTATTATGTTTTTTAACTCTTCATGCTGCAAACTCAACTTCATGGCAGATCCTATCCATGTGCATATCCTAGTATTTATCAAGCTTATTTCTTTTTACTGGCTTTTTCTGAGAAAGTGAGTCCATCATATTACCTGTATTACAGTATGTCCGTAAACACACACCCTCAGATTACGGAAGTGAAATCCTGTTTTGTATGTGAGTGGCATTGCTTCGTCATTTAAATAAACAGTGTTTATCACTTGAAATTTCAAGAAAAATCCAAGTGGAAAGGAAATAAATGAGGTGTGTCTTTTCTAGCCAAACATGAGAAAAAACAAGATTTTCCTGTTACTGATGTGGGTGAGGGCAGAAAGACATAAATGAAGGAATATCCTAATTGTTTATCTATGGTCAGTAAAAAGGAAAAAAAATGAATTGTGTATATATATATAATATAAATAGCGAAAACTTTGAGCAAAGAAAAAATATATAATATATATACATATATATATATATATATGTATATATATATATATGTATATGTATGTATATATATATATATATATATATATATATATATATATATATATATATATATATATATACATACTACTTTGCAAGTATAATGAATTGAAAATTGGAACTTGTAAGGCAATCTGGTAAATCTGGGAATTTGCAATCTAGCACCACATCAACAGAATTGTGAAAAAAATCTCTGTTTAAGAGAAAGTGAGAGTAAAGAATGTTCTACTTCAGATACTGTATTCATCGCATTTATGTTGTGGGAGGCAAAAGTTTTGAGAGTTGTGTTGCAAATATCTGTTGACTCAGGAAATTGGCAAAAATGAGAATACCACAAAAATGTTCTGCATGTAGAATATCTTTTACGGTAAGACAGCTGTAGTTCATACTTGTGTGTTTATAGATACATATATACTAGTTTGAACGTCGAATGATGGAAGGGGGTTAGCTAATCAGTTACAGCTCGTTATTCCGAAGGTTCGTTATTCCGAAGGTTCTTTATTCCTAAGATTCGTTATTCTGAAGGTTCATTGTTCCGAATTTCATTTTCGGATTAACCAATCTTCGGAATAACGAACCTTCGGAATAACGCCACGAATTTTCAGATTAACGAACCTGTAGGTATAGGGAATTTGTGGTTTCGGATTAATGACCCTTCGGAATAACGACCCTTCAAAATAGCGAACCTTCGGAAAAACGAACAGCACCCGGCTAATCATACATTGTGACCCTACATCAGGAAGCATTCATTGGCATTTGCACAATTCTCACCTGCAGGTTGAATAGAACCAAGTTAAAGCTGCAATCAGTTTTCTCTGAAAATTAAATCATTGACCTAAGATCTCTCCAGTGGTATGCTCCTCATGGCTGTGCAACCACATGAACTGACATACTCAAATATATTGGATCACTGTGCCATGTTCGTAGGGGGAGAAAAAATTTTAATCTGCAGATATGTATTGATTTGATCAAAAATGCTTGTTACAGTGACAAGAAAAAGAGCAGTTCCCATTGATCGTGTTTCAAATCATTTTGGATCTCAAAATGTTTCATGTCCATAATAGTCGAGATTATGCGACAGTTTTTATTTATGACAGTCTTAAAACAAATTTTGTTTTATCTGACAACCTGATTTGATACCTAGTCAAAGTATGTACTTATTACTGTATGCCTTTCAAAAATGTAGAAAGAAGAGTTCTATGAAATTGCAGTCATGTCAAGAATGATATTGGTGACTCTCAAGCAAATTGAAAAAAAAAAAGAAATGTGCAAAAGCAAGAAGAAGAATGATCAATCATGGACTGAAAACTTGATGGACGAGCTAAAGAAAGCAAAATCACTTCTCTTAGATTGAAATGTATATAAATGCAAAGGGCAGGGTTGTACGAGAGCTGTAAATAGAATGTTTAATTCAGTAGAATGTGACACACAGAAGTTGATGTATATGTTCCTCTTTTGCTCTCGTCGAAAATGCCTAGACCCACTGCATTGCTATTATCCAGCAGGCGGCTCGGTTTCCTCCGCCTAATGTGCGGCACGTTTGGTCGGCAGGTCTCAAAGAGCCATATGGATGGCAGGATTGTTTGGGACCATTATTGCGCATAATATGCGGGAGTCCGCTTTCAAAGCGCTCGTGAGGTCGGGGGAGTTTGTTTGAATTTTTGCCATTTCCCCCATCGTCATGTGCATTTCATTGGCATACGTTGCCCATTGCCAATCAGTGATCCTCATAGCAGATTTAGGCACGGTCCGAAAAAGACATTTTGATTTGAAAAATCGTCCGTCATCGGGTTGTGGTATGTAGAAGGATAGGCAGAAAGGTGCCCTGAATACCGTAGACACAAATTGAGAACTTGTTTACATCATTTTGCTCACCAGGATTAACACCATGCTCTCTCTTTGGATTTCCACCTTCCTCTCTTGGTCATTATATTAAGTATTTCATATTTTGCTTAAGATCTTGAATTCTGGTGTTGATTAGAAGTCAAATTTTAAATCATCATGTGGCGGAGAAGAGAGCAGCCCTGATGATCACAGCAAATTTTCCAAGGTGTTAAACACTCCTTAACTCTGTCACTATTGGTGGTAACATTGAATGTATGCCATGTCATGGGCATTTTGACATCATGGTAATGAGAGGGGTAATGCCCACGGTGAATTGACGAGTCTTTGCTTTGGAGAGACGCTATAGTTTAAGGCAGTCATGGGAAATGCCGCAGCCATCTGGCATAAAATTTCTCCTCTCTTCTCTTGTCTCTGACTTGCTTTTTGTCTGTCTCTCTCACTGTTTGTTTGTCTGTCATGGAGCCATTTCAGATTGGCCAAAAAAGCAGTTTGTTGATGCATTCTTTAGTTTGCTGATAAAGTGTGTATGTGTGCATAAATACAGTGTAATGTATATATATATATATATATATATATATATATATATATATAAATTGAAACAAGAAAGGCTCAAAGGCTCTTTGCTCAAAGTTTCGCTATATATATATATATATATGTATATATATACGCATATAGGACATTTTTCAATTTATGTGTAATACTCATGTATTAGCTGCATTCACACGTAGAAAAGAGCATGATGGCAATTGCGTTCCAAATCTCAAGTGTTTTTGCAAGCGTTCACACATACAGAAATAGATGCTAAATGCTAATGTAGATAACTGCCAAGAATCTGCATTTGCATTTAAAATCTTCCAAACTGGGGCACACTATGTGCATCATTGCCTGCACTTCTCTTTGTCCCTTGGTTTTGCGCATCACAAGCGGTGTGGTTCACGTGCTGTTGTTGTAGTGTGCCAAAGAGGTTAAGGACCTCTTCGCGGTGGGTATGCTGTCGTGACATGTGCTTTGAATGACTGGATATAAAATCTCAATCTCATTTGGTCGAGCGTTCACACTGCCACCACTGGGCAAATTAGCATGCTAATTTAGAAATAAGCACAAAATTACTTGGGTTTAGCATAGCGCTGCTGATCGTGCTAATTTATGGGGGGCAGGGGTTAGTGTCCACGCATGCAAAAAAATTCAAGCGTGTGATCTTGCTCGAAATCCCGAGATTTGTAACCAACTAATTTGTGTACGTATGAATCTCCCTGTTATGTATAATGAAATATGCTTGTAATTCTGAAAGCAAACTTAAAGTCATGTTTGGCCAGTCAAGGTCTGGATGTGTTTTCCACTGATTTTAGCTGTATTGTGGGTGCAGGATTGAGTGGGAGAACATGACTGATTTTAAGAAGATGGACATTATCCTTGCTCTCTGTATTGACTCCTGCCTCGAAACATAGAGGTAAAGCATATCAGGAGATGGCTGGCCACGGAGTTTGCAACACAGCTGTGTACATAGAATCGTGTTCACAGTTAACTGTCAATGAAGATGCTCTGTTTCAGTGGCTGAATATTCTGTCACACTATAGCCACACATAGAAAAAGTGCATGTACTTTGGAAATGTGATTATAAACCAGATCTTTTGTGAGTATGAAAGGCCTCTATACCTGATGGTTAACTTGCAAACGCATCTCCAGGAAACTGGAATTTTAGCTCTCCACCCCTCTCTGATCAATCATTTTTTTTTTTTTTTTGAGCACGTACAAGAGCGGAACGTATCCAGACACTCCAACTGCTCAGTCTTGACCCATTTCATTTCTTTACTTTCTCCTTGTCTTCACAATACGTGATAAGGGTGGGACTTTTCAAGAGGGCAAGATTTTGACTTAATCTATTAATACATGTTTATGGTATATGTCATACTGGACTTCACCGTTATTTTAGTCAGCACATGGTATACACTAGGAGTTACTCGCACTGCACACACATAGTTGGAGCTGTTGTTCAACCAATTAGATGTTACAGACTTGGCAGTTATGTTTCGTATACCTTGTTTGTTTGGCTTCTTTCTTTTATTCGGAGGTAAAGTTCTTTCACACACAAGATGTATTCAAACGCGACTATAGTTACGTTCAGACGACAAGCCTTAACCTCGAGGTTAGAGCTTGTAGTTAGGGACCGTGAAGGCGCACTCGTAGTTTGCTAACCTCGAGGTTAGCTCCACAAGAAATCTTATGGTTAGCGCTCTAACCACGAGCCATGGGGGGTCCCCACTGGTAGTTAAGCACCATATGGACACAAAAATCAAAGCACTCAAAGGGGCAGGAATTTAACCTCAAGGTTTCGTAACCTCGAGGTTAAGATTCCTCCTGTGGACGCATGGTCATAGTAAGGGAACAAGAGCTTAACCTCGAGGTTTCCTAACCTCGAGGTTAAGGCCTGTCGTCTGAACGTAATTTGTGAGAGGAATGAACATTTGGGGAATTCCATATGTGGCAATGATCCTGCGCATTGTATTGTAATTGTCCAAATTTTTCCCTACTTGGATATTTTGCAAATTCCAGGAAGGTGTTAATACTCTTTCTGGCAAATCAAATTCTTTTAGAAACCGTCCTTTGTTTCTGGCCCACCAATGACCCAAAAGTACTGGGTATTTAAGAATTATCATGTGACTTGAGTATCGTTTTAGGCATACATTATTTATGCCCACCTATATACTGCAGAAATAGCTATTGATAATTACAGAAATATTATGTAATCATGGTTTCAAAACAGAGTATCTTGTTTTTCTCTTTCTGGAAAAAAGCATAGATTTTGCATCTCCTAGCCCCCTTTCCCAAACCATGTTTGGCCATCAGGTCTAGATATGTTTCTCTCTGATTTGTGCTTCATTTCATTTCATGTATTTTGTTTCAGCATGGCTCAAGCTTCAGCCATGGCTAGCATGTCTATGCACAAATAAAAACAAAACAAAACAAAGGCAAAATGATATAGTTTTACAAAGTATTACAGATGAAACTACAAAATCATGGAGAAGGAAAAGCAGTTAAAAGATTAATTACAGCAACTACATCACAAGATCACACATAGATATGATAACCGATCAAAACATTCACCATATTCAATGAAATTATTCTATAATGATGCCTTTCAAGATCTAATCTGTTATTGAAACCATCAAATGTACAATTCCACAATTTAGCCCAATAATTACTGAAGCTTTTCTTCGTGAAGCGAGTGTTTATCTTGAGCAACAAGAAACTTAACTTTCTTGTTTGTTTCTTATACCATAGGTGTATATGATGTCTCTGTGTACATAGCTGTGAGAAAGAAGTAAGGCAGTGAGTCATAGCGAATCTCTCAGTAAACATTCTTTTTCTTTGAACCTATCATCTCATGGCCTTGCAGTGATTCTTAACCAATCTCTTTGAAGATCCTAAAATCTTATATAAACTTTGTTAGGTAAATAGCAGATTCCCAGGACCAAAGAGTTGATATTTTACATCGTTCATAATTATTTGTTATTGTTCATATGAAAGTGTAAGATGTGATGTTTGATATGCACATCACTTGTAGCTATCAAAAGCCTTTTTGGACCCACCCCCCCCCCCCCATACACACACATTAATCTAGTGAGGCATAGTGCATGTTTAAGTAGCGCTAAGTAATCTGATCGTGTCGTGTGAAAGTCCGCTGTTTACATGCATTTTGTTGCGTGTCAAGGTGTGTTTGAATGCCATGGTGTGATAATCACAGTGAAACATACCCATACAGGTCATCATTCCTGCCCACTAACATGGTAGGTATAGAACGGCCTTGAGATGGCAAAACAACGTATCTACATCCAGCCTCATTTCCAAAACCTACAGCTCTTTTTCTGTTTTAGTTCAACACTTCATATTTCACTCTAGAAGGACCAACAGTATCATTAATACAGTGCATGCAAGTTGATTTCACTAGACCCTTTATTTTTAGAATAATTTGCATTTAATCAAAACATACGTTGTTTTGCCGTCTCAACATAACCACACTATTGCCCTTGATACGGCAAAACAACGTAAGTCTCGATCACTGGCGCGTGTATAATGTCCTGCAACATCAATATGCGCGCACTTCTGTAGCCGCGCGGTGCACAGTCTGTTACTGCGTAAACATGTAGATGGCAAAACAACGTATCGCATGTAGATACGTTGTTTTGCCAAGTCCATGCCTGACGTGTGTTGAGTGAGGCAAGCGTATCGCCGCTTACGTTGTTTTGCCAACAAAATTTGAACAATTCCCACTGGGAGGGAGCGTCATATCTCAGTAACGGAATGGGTTCTGATTTCAAGATTTGGTCATGAGTTAGATTATACTGAAATAAGCTGAAATATGTGACTAAGTCAATATTCATGAATTTTTGACATAAGTTATTTTGCCATGTCAAGGCCGAGAAGATGAAACATTATTCAAGTAAAGGACTGTGCAAACATACAACTCTGCAAATAGGGAAATATTGATTCCTTGTCACCACTGATTTTATCCCTTTTATGGCATTCTTTTTTTTTTAAATTGTGCTTATATGTTATCCAGAGTCATTCACTCACACACACGTACATTATACACATACGCACATAGTTATGTAATCATAGGAGTTGCCAAATCAGTTTTGAGGACAAATAAAAGACCTCTAAAGATGATTTGAGTTTGCAGTTGCTGCCACAGTATCCTTTGTGAGCAATCCTGTTGCGAATTACCCTACTGTCCTTGAAATAGTCAGATAGACCAATCAAATTTTAGTGTCGTTGTTGTGATTGTTCAACTTCCATGAGGATACTGGATGAAGTGTACCAGTCTGTGGCAGAAATGGAACCTAACATATCTAGAAAATTTATAGTTTTACCACCGGAAGATCTTCAAAATTCATAGCTTACCACAGGAAGGATTTCCATTTTGAAAAAAAAAAAAGAGACAGAAGAAAAAAAGATCATAAAATTTGAAGGCCCCTGTAGTCTTGATTTTTTAGACAGCATTGATTCTTACAGGAATAATCAACGTATGAAAGGACAGAATTTAGAGTCTGTTTGAAACAATGCAATAAGAGTAGCTAGCGCAAGTGATTAGATTAGATTAGATGAGATTAGATTAGATTGTAGTCTACCATTCAGTCTTATCTAAAATTTTAATGAACATGTTGCCAATTATTCAACAGTAAGGCTTATTTTGTAGTCTAGGCAAATTTGTGGAGGGTGGACCAGCTGTCCTTTTAAATTATTAAATATTTACTTGAATTTCAGGATTCTTGATTTTTTTTTCCCCCCATCCACTATCGATTTCCTCTGCCAGGAAGCAAAACTGACTACTCGACCCAGGACAAGGTTTTGGAATTTTTTGCTGGTTGGGTTTCCCCCAATGCCACTGTATCCTACCAAGCTCCTCCCTAGCCCCCCCCCCCCCCCCACTTCCAGGATGCTTTGCTTCCAGATAGTAGCCCAAATATCCAATTTCTTCATGCAACATTGTGCTGGTTTAACCCCTTTTACACATGAATTCAGCCTGCTGCCACCCCACTAAAAGATCACCTCAGCTATTCTTGATACATGTAGGTGTATGTACGTGTCCATTTGTGCATTTGCAGAGCTACCAAGTCTCACGCATTCTGCGTGAGACTCAAGCATTTAGGGGCTGTCTCACGATCTCACGCATGGCACCCATTTTTTCTCACGCATCAGGCGAAGTCTGCAACTTCGGCCTATAATAATGAGCATAGCTCAAAAGATTTAATTGATAGTTGCAATTGAAGGAACATTTCCCTTTTGTCTTTCAAAATAAGTAAAAAATGGACATTCATTCAAGTATGCACCTGATCGCACCATTAAGAGCTACAAATTGAAAAAGCTCCCTACCGTAGGAGGCCACAGGGGGGGGGGAAACCCCTCCCGCACCCTTGCTCGCTGGAACATTCGCACGCCGAAATGCCGAGTCATGAAAATCTCACTCATAAAAATTTTTTGAACTTGGCATCCCTGCATTTGTCGGTCTGTGTATTCTGTGCATTTGTGTGTGTACAGTGTATGCCTGTGTGCGTATGTGTGTATGTTAGGGCATGTGCATGTGAGGGATGTGGGTTTGTGAAGATGTGTGTACATGCTTCTTTTCTGGTTCCTTACGATGCCTACATTATACTTTTCTATGACATAATCCCCAAACACAGTGTTGAATTGACTTATTCCATCTGTGCATACAGGTTGACATAGCCCCCCTCCCCCCCCCAAAAAAAAAATAAAAATAAAAAATAAATAAATAAATAGATAGATAAATAAATAGAAAATGAATAAATAAGATATATAAGTGTATATATATATATATTTAATAAAAAGATTAAAAAAACTTGAGGTATCATAGGGCTATAATTATGTCTTTGTGTCCCTTTTGCATCCTTGAAAATTAGATTTCTTTCATATTCTGGTATACTGTAGAGGTAAGTAATTCATACCTTTCTTCAGAATGATAAAACTGGAAACATCTTAACCCGTTGAGAACGGTTTGATTTTGCTACAACATGCATTTCCCATAGACGTTTGGCTGAGTAAACTCGGGACTCATCCTCAACGGGTTAATGATGGATGGAGCAGTAATACTGTAAATTTCCAGTGAATTTATTTGGACACCGACAGAACCATATTTTCATTACAAAAGTGGAGTGTATTCGTGATTGACGTAGGGTAAGTTTTTCTCTTTTATTATTAAAGATAAAATCATCAAAAATACTGAGGTGCATTAGTAGTGCACCTCAGTTTTTCTGATAATTATTACTGTATTAAAAGATTTTATGCAAGATGTTGGGAGACATTATTGTTCAGCCATGCAAAATTTCACAATGTCTGCTAAAGGGATATATGACTTTAAATGACAGGAAACGGGACAGAGGATATGTATGTTCATCATGTATATAAATCATTGGAATTTCCATTGTTTTGTACGATTTCGTTTTCCCAAAAAATTCGGGGGGGGGGGGGGGAGAAAGAAAGTCACAAAGTGAAAGTTCGGCGCTGCTACATTGTAAATCCCCATGATTCTAGCGGAGGTTCTCTGAAAAATTACAATTTTTCTTTACACCCCGACAATAGAATACAAAAGCTCCCTGGATTCGATTGTTATTTTTGAGAGACCCGACAGACACAAGTCGGTTCCTGGTTTGCTCTTTGGAATCTCCCTGATTTTTGATGTGTGAATGTTGGCAGCCATGACAGTATTATGCCCATTACAAATCCATTGCAAGCAATTGCTCTTGGTTTCAGGGTACAGCGCACTCCCTTTAAAAAAAACACTGTTATAAGAAAATTCTCATGACAACGAAGTAACAATTCAAGCTCCAAAATTATCATATACATATCTTTACATAGAGTACTTTACTATTCAGCCATATAACAAAAGAAAACTGTCAGTCCAAAGGACTTTGTTATAACAGGAGTTGCCTGTATCAAGGCAATGAGTTTTTCGTTCAGAATGTCATGTAATAGTTAAAGATAATAAAAAGTTTTGGTGCCTCAAAAGTTTCCTTGAATTTCCTTGTCTTAGCTTGTGTTTCAGGTTAAAGTACCTTTCATATAACTAACACTGTGAGACTTTCTCGCCCCAAAGTGCTCTCATGTCTTCGTAATCATGCAATTAACTGCGATCAGCAGCCCCATACGCATAGCGACCAGCAGTCCCATACGCATAGCGTAATCGGGCTTCGCATTGTAGCATTCAGGTTCATGACAGATTTAGTATCGCAGGATAAATGTCAACTTAAAATCCCAAAAATTCTTCAATTTGAAGACTTACCAATTAAGATGAAGTATTGAAAACAGGCTTCGGGCAACGTTTGGTTCTGCCTATAGTCCCTTTCTGTTCGAATTGATGACTGAATGTGACTCGGTCGAGAGGACCTTGGGAGAGCTGCCATACACTGAATACTACAGCCAGTGCATGCGAACACATCACATGCGCACAAATTTCAAATCCATCAACGGATAAGATGTTTGTGTGCGCATGCGCTGGCCGTAGTAGTCAGTGTAGTAGCTCTCCCAAGGTCCTCTCGACCGAGTCACATTCAGTCATTAATTCGAAAAGAAAGGGACTATTGGCAGAACCAAACGTTGTTCGAAGCCTGTTTTCAATACTTCAACTTAATTGGTAAGTCTTCAAATTGAAGAAATTTTTGGATTTTAAGTTGCCATTCACCCGCGATACTAATTCTGTCATGATCCTGAATGCTACAATGCGAAGCCCCATTACGCTATGCGTTTGGGGCTGCTGGTCACAGTTAGCTATGCGTACAATGGGCTGCACGCTGCTGGTCGCTGTCAGTGGTTTCGTACAATATTTATCGACGCCGTATGGTGACGGCTCTGGTACGAAACCATTATTGCATGATTATTAAGATATGAAAGCACTTTGGGGCGAGTAATTCTCACAGACAACGTACTTTAACGTGAAACACAAACCAAGACAAGGAAATTCAGGGAGACTTTTGAGGTACCAAAACTTTTTATTATCTTTAAGCTTGACTTGATTTACTTTTTTTTACGTGCCATGCATGGATGACCGTCAAGTGTACTGGGTCTTCACAGAAATCTGGAGGAAGTTTAAGTAGTGACTGCATGGGTTACTGCCTAACCCGTCCCGTGGTTACATTGTAGTGATGAAATCTAGAGGAAACCAAAACCCAAATGCAAATGTAGATTGAGTCAAAGCACAAATATCAATAGAACACACCATTGAAAGTTTGAGGAAAATTGGACAATCATTCAGAAGTTATGAATTTTCAAAGTTTCATTGCCGTCATCGCTAGATAAGGATACTACTAGACTTCATGATGTCCATTCTAGTTTAATAGATCAGATGTAAATCATATTTTGTTTTATTATTGGCTGACATCACAGCCCACCTGCAAGAGCTGTCCACTGGTTAACCCATTGAAGACAGACTAATTTTGCTACAACATGCATTTCCCATAGACACCTGCCCGAGTATACTCGGGACTCGTCCTCAATGGGTTAAGAAGCGTGGCTCTATGTGTTCTGTACACTTCATCAGAATCTGACACTCTGCTAGTACTAGAATAACGTGGAATACATGGAGTAAAGTATTTAGAAATGTTTGTGATTATTCCTGTGATTCAGTTGTAAACTCTGGAAAGAAATGCACAATGAACCAGGATATATTCTTTTTTGGGGGGTGTGGCACAGAATGTAGAAATAGTCAACTTTTTATATTAAGTCTTTTATGTTCCTTGACCATGCACATGAAGGCGAAATAAAACCAGCTTCCTTTTCAAGGAAGTGGTCAGCTGCGTGATCCCGGTCAGTCTGGGTGGGCGTCATTCTCGAGCTTGCCGTCTAGGCCTACCCCATCACGTCACATGACCATCATCACGTAGTAGCCGCACAGATCCTGCATAAAATGAAACTGTGGCACTTGAATCTAATGACGTTGCGACAAGTGGGCTCGGTTTTGGTTTCATTTGTGACCATAGCAATAGGCCATTACAATGAATGAAATGAAATGAGCAGTAAACCTCTCTTATTGGTCCAATTAGAGCAGGATTTTTATGTGCGGATGTGAACGTGTCCTTTGATTCCCCGTCATTGAGTGTATCGTCTTTCTATTCAGGATGCTAGTGCGTGAAATAAATTAATTGCAAAGAAGAGATCATTTATATGATGTATACCTGTTCTGATGGTCAGTATGTATTGTTCTGATGAAAGCACAGAATATTGAATTAAAATTTATAGCTCATGTTGACATTGGGTGGGGTTCCTTTAGAGTTTGAGATTTTAGAGATAGAAATTTTGTGTTTGTATACTCGTGTTTTGCAGCACTAAAGTAAACTTCTTTCCCAATTAAACTATCTAGCTATTTTTAAAAAGGAAATGCAACTTAAGTTCTATAGACAATTTCCCTTTGCCTGTGTAAAGCATTTTCCAGAATCATGTGAGAAGGGATATAAAACATGTATTGAATATATAAGTGAGTTAAAAATACACAAAGAAATTATTAAGACTAACTAAGCACATTGTTTCTGTAATAATGTTAGAAAGCAGGTTTCATTACTTCCATGAATTAGTGTATCAAAACAAATCTATCTTGATGGTTATTATAAAGTGGGAACACCTATAGGTATTAAGAATGTGATCATACGAAGAGTTTTTCGCAAAATTAGATAACTTCATTCTTGTTTAGATAGTTACATTAATTTAAAGCTACTAAAAACAAAAACAAAAAACCCAATATGAAACTATGGGTATTGTTCGTCATAACTTACACAGGAATATCCCTTGGTATGTTACAAGTGATGTATCACTGGAAAGCTTTCATTTTCTTTATCTGATGTCGGATGGACTTCAGAAATATTGAAAAATGGCGCCAAACCCATTTTGCCCTGAAAATCTTCATGTAGATCTTGTATGCATTTAAAATAGGGAACCAACAACACATCTGTACAGGTAACTAGAGATTGTGGAGACAATACAGTTCCCAGGGGCACTCGGATTCTTTGCTCAAAAAAAGTATGCGGTCTCATAGTCTTGGCAGACAGCCAGAGCTGAATCTGTAAGTATTGAAAATATTTAAAAAAAAAAGTATAGGCCCTAGTGATTGATGATGACAAAAGCATGGAGAGCACCCGTGACACACAATTATCCAGGATGTACACTTTTAACTTTCTCTTCGTCAATGTTAAGTGAAAGTGCTTTTTCACCGTGCTTTGGTTGAATTTTGCCCCTGAAATGAGTAAGCTAAGGAAATACCTACTTGGTCTCTTTTTTCTTTTTAATTCATCCTCCCTTATGACTATGTTTAATTGACATCAGGTACATGTAACTGTTCCCCTTCAAGTTCCATTGAAAAGCTGGTTATTAAACAAACAAAAATGAAATGACCTTGTTATGACAGAGGAGAATATGTATGACTGGATGTTAGCATTGTATATGATGCATTTGTATCGATATCAGCCCATAGAAGGAAATAGAAAAGTGTAATCATATCTCAATGCTTAACTATTCTTCACAATTTCTGATCACAATATCCATATCAGTAATGTCCAGTTTTTGCCACCAATTTCTCTGCAACATTTTTATTTTTTTTATTTTTTTATTTTTTTTTTTTGCCAAGCTATATATTAACTATTAACTGTTGTGACTTTATTGAGGATGTTTGTTTGTTTGTTTGTTTGTTTGGTAAAATAAATAAAATCTCATTTCATCTCATTTCATTTCATTTCATTTTTATCTGTTTTCAGCATGTTGATTCAAAATATTTTCCCTCAGAGTATATATATTGCATCTAATGCATAATTGTTAATTCATATAAGAATTTTACCTCTATATCAAAGATTAGGCAAATGAATTGTAACATCATTGGCCTACCCCCCACCCCCCATTTTGTTTTTCCTGCCCCTGGTAGTTTCATTTTTCCTGCCCCTGGTAGTTTTATTTTTTTCAATGTTCTCCCGTTTCTAAGCAATGCTGGAGGTTGGACACTACTATACATATATGTTTTTCTTTATCATTGAAAGTCAATGGAAAAGTTTCTGATGTTTCATGTGATGCTGAAGTCCAGAAAAAATTTTACTTTACTCCATGCATGGAGAACTTCAGGCTCAGCAGAGTTTTTGACACAAGTTGAATGCACACGTGAACAGGATATATTAGTATTTTGGATGATAACTTGTATTCTTGGGAATGTACAAAATATCCCAGTGTCATGGTATTGATTGCTATTTTGGCAGAGACTCCAACTTTTTCCAATTTCTCCCGCCCTGGGTCTGTGTCTCCTGGTGGAAAGGATTTCTTACTTATTGTTATCGTATGTTGAAAAAATAAGCCTTAGATAGCACCAGAGAACATCTAGAACCCTATTAACTTTGCGCTTCGCACACATCAACTTGGAGTCTCCCGTTTGCGAGGGGTTTCGGGCTGGAGAATCTCCAGATCACAAGGTGATTTGGGTTGGAGTCTCTGTTTTGGGAGTTACATTATGACTGCTTCAGTAGTATTTCTTACCCTTTGGATAGAACATTCGTATGTTCCCTTCCATTCCTAGCTACAGTCTTCAGGATATGTTGTTTGGTATAGTTAATGAAGGCATGAAAAGTTTCTCACGCTGGCAAGTCTTGCATCTTCTTGTCTTCCTGTGGGCTCTAGATGCTTTTAATTTCAGGAAACCAGCCAGACTTCACCAGAATCGCTCCAGGAAATATTAGTATCGTCACCACGACAGAAGTCATACATCTCCAGGAAAGTTCATAATCGCAGCAGTAATTTTGAATTGATGTGGACATATGACGCACCAGTGGGAAAATATATTTTTGAGAGAGAGAGAGAGTGAATAATGTAAACATTATTTTATGGTTTTGGAGATTTCCCATGAATCTGACTTTGATGGGTATTGACAATGACTTTGGTGTCAGACATTTGCATGTCGTGAATAAGGCAGCACTTTGGGAACCGTGACTCGTCGTAAAGCACGGTGTTTACAAGTCATTTCTCCTCCTCTGTCATCACCTTCTGTTATTCCCCTTTGGTGACTCACACTACTGAGAGTGTGCTGGAGGGGAAGAGGATGGGGTACAGGGGTGTACTGTATCACCCCTGGTGGTTCTCTGGAGTGATGCTGTACTGGTTACCATGACGACATGCAAAATATATCATCCCTGTCCGACCTGGATATGATACAGACTGTCGACTTCTAATATCTTCAGATCACGCTCCTTGTATCAGTACAAAAAAAAAGTGTATAAAACAATAGGTGAGGGAAGTGCACATATGCTCCATGGATGCCAAGAATGTAAATGATGTTAATAGAAAAATATGCCATGGCTGCGTAAAAATGATAACTCCCCATCAATTTGATATATGTAGGATCCAGTCCCCTGTATGCAATTGGATTTCAATACAGTGTGTGTTGGAGGCAACAATTATCAGAACGTCATTGCAGCTTGCATTCAAAGTGTGCATCTTTAGTTGTGGCTAAGACGTGCCTTACATGGAATGGGGGGGGGGGGAGATCAGTTGGCTTGTGTGTGTTTGCGTAAGTGTATAGAATAGGTGAAGTTCCTCTTATGCAGGGCATTATCATTGTCTGTTTTAGCTGGAAAGGTCATAGTCAAGGATACTTAATATGCTGTTATAAACTTATGGATAAAGAACAAATTGACTAGTTTATAAATATTAACTCAAAAACAGTCGTTGGTTTGTTTGTGTACAAAGTACAAAGATTTTAACTCATCAGAGGATACTAGTGAGTCATGTTATATCATTTTGATAAAAGTAAGTGAATGAATATCAGAATTTCAGATGTTCACATTGAAAGATACGTGTATGTTAGCCCGACCAGACGCTGTTACGCTATGCGAAAACAGCGTCCGACGAGCGCGGCATGCAGCCTCAAAGTGAGGAACCTCAACACAACTACAAAACTTAGGAAAATGTATACTTTCCTCATTTAAACAGAATACTTTACTCACGTCAAATGCATGTTTCTATTACAGAAGAATAGTTCGCCACACTGGGTCCATGGAGACCACTTGCGATAAGTCCGTGGAAGAAATAAAATGACACTTTCTGGCGCAATTCCTGACCGTCGGGCTTCGTCGTTGCAGGATTCAAAATGGCGCCTTGACTTATGCGCATGCGTGACCGGATGTGCTCCAGAGCGAGCGCGTGTGCGTTGAAAGTGTCGAACAAACCTTGGCGTCTGCTACACAATAACCGTGGTATGGAGCTCAATGCTCCTCGCCCGACCAGACGCCAGCCGCCGCCATAAGCCCAGTACAGTTTATAGCTGTATACTAGTAACAGTGCATACGCTGCTTGTGTATAGCAGCACGGTCGACAGCGCGACCTTTTGAAAGGGCATTCACATCACGTGACCACCCGATATCTGAATTTGGCCTGGCGTGAAAGATTGTGTACGGTGTGGACATGCTGGATATGATGATCAATTTCGGTAAGTTTCATTACGTACATTTGAATACTGATAGCATCAGATGTAGAGTAAATATTGAAAAGTATACTCGATGAGTTTGAGGTGACAAAAATGAACGTAAGTATCAAAAGTCAAAGCTATCGTGATACGATTACGTCGCTCTCCTAGTGGTTGGTGGTCTCTCTCGTACAGCCCTGTCGCGACGTACCATGTACAGCGACTGGGCTGTGTATAGTTACGTGTATGTGTGATTTTCCCTCATTTTAAAATGCTGTATATTTCCAGATTTGAAAGTTGTTTCCATTTGTATTCATTACACTTGGCTCTATTAATGGATGTCAGGTCGATGCCGTGCTGGCTCATGCAGATCATGTGGCTCACTCGATCTATTGCCAAATGTCAACAAACAGAATCCCCTTGAATGGTGGTAATAATGGCACCAAAACATAATAGTAGGGCCTATGTTTGGGTTTTTCTTGTCTGGCAACACTATTATGCAAGAGTTGGCACAGTTTCAAAAGAAAAAAAAAGACAATAACAGGTGATAATGATACAACGTCAGAGCAAATAGATGACAGAACTGGACTTGTCCAAGCATGTTAACATATTGTTTGTTTTGTTAAAACAAGAGTGCTGAAATAATCCCACTGATGACCTCAAAAGATATGCAATACAGGGAGTGAGGTTCATATGTGGTTTCACCATCACCAGGTAACCTAGCAAAAAACACTGAGATCACGTGTGACGTGATCAGAGGCAGGTTGTAAACAACAGAATGCTTGCAATGTGCTGCATTTCATAAGGGGGAATGCCTGGTCCAGAGTTAGGTTGTAGAAATTAGCTTTTTCCCCCCTAAAACAGTTGAAACATTCCTGAAAGCTGCACAAAGGGGAATGCCTGGTCCTTAATCAAGTTACAGTAATAAGATTTTTCAATGAAACAGTTGAAATATGCCTGAAAGTCATATATTTTTCACGCGACTTAGAATTTTACATAAACTATCTTTAGAGATGATAAGATGTTTTTTTATGTAAATGGAACTTCTTGCATTATTGACAAAGTCAATCATACATTTTTTTTCTTTAACCATTGTGTTTAAAAAAAAATGTTTTATGATCTTAATAACTGGAGATAAAGATGTATTGACATATCTGTCTGTGTTAAAGAGTCAAGATTCATGATACTTTATGTATATTATGGTACAGTCAAACCTGTCTATAGCAGCCACCCAAGGGAGACGAAAAAAGTGGCCGTTGTTAGGGAGGTGGCCGCTGTAGACAGGTGGCCGCTAAAGCAGGTTTGACTGTATTTGATAATCTTCTCTACCAGTGGAAATTCATGACAAGAGATGTGGTCTCCTTGCATATGATTTATTTTTTTAATTGTGACAGAATGTATTAGTGATGTTGATTAGATACGAGTTCAATAGCATGCTAGATTGATATAGCAATATGACATGGCATTCACCCTTGGTGTCCTTTGAGGGCCAATTGGCATAGAACATCATAATAGTGTTGTGCACAATGTACAAGGACCTTCAACAGAAAGGATGAACTTCTCTATCAGAGCTATTGCAACTTTCCTTCCAATTCAAATCAAAATCCATAATCTGCATCTTCATGGTCATGACCATCAGTTGGTTTCGTTCAATTCACTTTAACTCTTTGCATCCTTTTAGTGCCAACTTGCACAGAAAGCCACATAGCATTGTACGCCCTATCCAGAGTCCCTGGCTCAGAAAAGGTTAATGGTTGCCAAGCAGTGGAAAGAGAGAGAATCAGAGTGAGATACAGAGATAGATAGATAGATAGATAGATAGATAGATAGATAGATAGATAGATAGATAGATAGATGGAGAGATACCATTGATTAAAACTTCATTAATTAATCCTCAGTGTCATCAGTAAGCAGAGACAGAAGGGCAAAAATATGAATTACTTGCCCACTGCCATAGGGACAGAGTTGATTATCTTGATTAAAGCTGAGAAAAATTTCTTTAGTTGTCATGATACTTTAGAGGGAAGTTACATTTAAGTCAAAGATACTCTGAGAAGAAAGAGTAAAATTCATTAATCAAGCACTACATTGCAAATATGATCAAAATCAGATCAAAAGCAAGGAAGTTATGAAATTCTAAAGACTTGCTAATACTTTGCAAAACTGTTTTTGAGTAGTTGATATGAATGTGCAGACCAGTGAGTAGATGATCTGATGGCCTCACTGAATGCTTTTTCATTGATTTTATATTTAAAAAAGAATGACAAAAATCATTCTTATGCTACAAAAGATTGAAACATTTTATTTTTCCTGGCTAAATAGCTTGAAAATAATGATTTGTCACATACATTAGAATATTAGACTGGGGCACCATATGAACAAAGGAAAACAAGTGGACTTGTCAAATTCATTTACAAACTATATAGCTGGTTGTAAATTAGATATTCCTGTTTTGTCATTCATCCATGATAACTGCTGTTTGAATTGTTGATAAAGTAGAGCTGTCATAGAGTGAGGTCATCCGAGGCTTATTGAGAAATGTGACAGTATCAATGGATAAATGGGTAATGCGCTCTTAGTTGAGATAATGCAACAGTTATGAAAAATGTGATATTCATGCTCATGATGTAACATTTACATCAAAACATATCACCCTAGCCCTCTTTTATTTTTTTTTTCTTTTAAGGCTACTATACTTGATAGCACTTTTGAAATTAAGAAAATGGATTTTCTTTTATGCAAAGACATGTGATGTATCAAAGACATCATCTTTGATGCCGTTGATTCTGCAGCAAAATCCTACCATTATTTGGAAGACCTGATGGGTGAAGGGGGAGGGGGAGGGGATGGGTGGAGGAGGGGGATATATCCAAATACAGTGGCCCAAAAGTGGACAGCAGCATGCTAGAATGTGTATATTGAAGATCTATTTCAATTTGTTTTTAGAAATTGCTATTAATGATCCATTGCGCAGTCTGCTGCAGGGAAAACGTCAGAGAGAATATAAAGCCAGATTTACCCGTGAAATTACTGTTCACTCATGAGACCAAGAAAGATGTGGCAAATCACCTTACTCTAATTTGATGTTGCTGCGCATTATTGGGCAAGAGCAGCATTTTAGGTTGCTGTGTAGTACTGTGCAATTTGATGTTACTGTTGTAATGACTGTGACATCATGCTTCCAAATTAGGGTCATATATATTTCAATTTGGGCATTGATGATTGCAGATTCGGTGAACTGCCTAACATCCACTGTGTCTCAGTTCTGTAAGTTGTAAGTAAAAAGTTTTTCATTATTCTTTTTTTCTCCTCTACTTGATTGATTTTTTTTAAAGCAGTTCAGGTAATATAAATGATACTGCATGATATAAGTACTATAAATAAAGTTGTTCAATTTTTATCTGGTATTGTGACATGTGGAAGCAATACAATCACGTCACTTGTTCAGTATTGCCTTCATTTGAGAGTAGTTTAATTCCAATTGGGTGCTAAATATAGTTCTTTGTTTCAAGATTTCAACACCTCTGTTTTAGCCCGTTGAGTCAAGCTGCATCAAATAGTCGCCAACGTGGATGTAACGCTGCGTTGATGAAACGCTTCACTTCCTGCCTGGGTAACCAAGTGGTTTCCTGTCTAACAACTCATGAATATTCATGCACAACTGAATGCATTGTGGTGGATGATGATTGGCTAATACAGTTCATTGAGAGGGGGAATACAGTAGCCACATGTTTGATTGCACAACCAAGTCAAACAGAGAGTATGTCTTAACTAATTCATAATTGGTCAATGCACACTGTAATGTTAGCAAGAGCTTCTCTTCATGACTATGCAGTAGGTAGGGAGTTTACAATCTGACCATGTGCTATAGTCAGACTTTTTTTTCCAGTGTTCTGTGCTAATATATACAGACTGGTACTATCTATCCTGGCACTGAGAATTCAAACGATGCGTCACATACACGGCTCTGACAAATCCAGCCAGTCACAAACAAGCTTTTTGCGTTTGAGTGAGAGAGGAAGTCGTTGGTAGTTTGCGGGGAGCGGCGGGTATTTTGCCGGCGGGGAACTCGTCACATGTGCCAGTGCATAGCCATTAAAGAGAGTGGTTTAGACAGTGGAGCAGACACTCTCCGATTGCCTCAGCTGTTGGTAGGACGCACTGTTGCCTGAGCTCCTGTTTACTGTTTGGATGCTGCTTATCGCTTCCAACGAGGGTCCGAGGGCATCATCTCATACTGGTTCCAACCTACCAGCTCTTTGCCAAGGAAAGAGATAAAAGTGTGACAGATTTTATAGTAGATCACGCAGGCTGTATTTACAACTGCTGTGATTTCTGTGCTTCACTTGAATTTCTTACAAGGAGAGAAACAAGGATTAGTCAAACTTTTCCACCATGCCGGCCATAGTGTCCACCATTCTTACCATGCCCCAGACGGGGTCTGGATACGCCAAGCGCCATGAGCGGATCTACCGACCTGCCCCCGTCAAGGTGGCCAGGACATGCAAGCACGACAGTAAAACTTCAGTGAAGTACTGCAAGGTAGGAAAGTTATGCTGCACATGACATACAATCAGATAAGCATTGAAATTCATGGTTGTAAGACCTTGTTGTCCCATGAATGGATAGTTTGTATAGTCGTCTAGACCGATAGCTCTGTCTTTGATGTTCAATCAAAGTAGATCGGAGTCATTACCACAGAAATCAGATCAGGTTATGAAAGGGCATACTTTCAGAGCTAACCATAAACTCAGTTATCAGACTGGGTGCTCTGAAGTCTGTGTATATATTTCAACAATTATTTCCCAAATAAAACAAAAGAATTAAAGAAAGAAGAAATCTTGTAGAGGAATAGTGCTGGCAGGTCCTAGGTTGAGGCCATTTTCGTCTCTGATCCATGCTGTTGTACTTTTTGTATCCAAATTATTTACACTTCATCTGAGATTTGCTAAGAGCTGTTAGATCAGTTGTCATTCACACAGTTCTTGGCATTAGATTTGTGAGAACAACATGTATTATTTTTCTTTCTCTCTTTTGCTTTCATCATTTTTTTTTTGTGTGCTCTGAACACCTCTCAAGCACTTACCCTTTCTCTCTTTCTATAATCATTTTTTTTTTAATCCCCTTGCATATTAAAGTTGAGAAAGCATTCTGTGCACCTACAATGTGTCAGGCATATCACATTTTGTTTTGATATCGTCAATTCATACATCTGATTCTGTTCTTGCTATGTTGTATTGCTCAACTTGCTTTCATATCTGAACATCTGTAGATATCTCCTTCCCTTAGTGTCCCTCTCTTTCTTTTACTTCTTGATGAGGTTATTCACACATGACGTAATAAAACCCAACGTAGGAAGACTGAAAGAGAGCAGTAATAGCTTTTTGAAACCACTGTCGAGTGGTCTCAACGAGTCCAGTGGGGGATTTTTACTCATGTCAGACTTCCTCATGTCTCTGAATGTGTAATAGTGGGGCCTCTTTGGTCTCATTCCCAAAATCTTTAATGAGCTCCCGAATCACAACTGTATTTATGGCCTCGTGGTGGCTTTACTGAGGGAGTGTCATTTGGGAATAAAAACTAGAGAAGAGTTCACGTGCACCCAAGACCTCATCATTTATCATTGTTTGTAATTTTATGTTAAGTTTGTGAAAGTAAAACTTCTTTTCAAAGTCCTCATTGATATCCTGGACAATAAAGAAAAAGAGAAACCACCCTCTTGTCGCTTCAGCCTAGAGTACAGAGATGTCATATATACACTTTATCGAAAGTAATGCTCGCAATTACATGTGCCTATTTATAAAATACACTGACATCTATGTCACCTGATCGTAAAAGGATGAGAGCCCCTTAATGTACATTTACGGATTTCAAGTGGGATGTGTGGTGATATTCATTTCATTCATAGAAATATTTTTATTTCTATTAGTTTCTTTGCATCAAAGGAGGAGTTACTTTATGTCGAATGACCGATGTCTTATTGATGTATTTTGTATATTGATATATTTTATTTTATTTTTATTTTTGTTAGTGATGTTTTATTAAGTGTAGATTATGGGGTATGAATTTGTCCTGAAAGTGCATACCGATTATAGAATAGGTGAGAAAACATCAATTACATTAAAAACAAGACATTCTCAATCTACTGGGCTTGGTCCCTTTCAGTGTTGATTTCAAGGAGAGCTTAGGGTGACTTAACATACAATAGGTGGATGTGGAAAGCAAAAGAAAAATACAAACAAAACAAACTCAATCTAGATCAGATATTTCTGTATGTACTTATGGTAGTCAACACTGTGGTGCCGCATTCAAGATTCTCTATGCACTGAACATACAACTTCCATCTTATACATCAGAAAAAAGAGATAAGTTGTCAAAAATTGTACAAATTGTCAAAGAATCGGGACAGATAGCCCCTTCTGGCATCTGCTGCTAAAATTGCATTTCGCACTATGTTCGAGAATCTTTAATGAATAAAGCAAACTTAGATAAAGAAAATGACATTTGCAATGACTCAAAGTTGATGTATATGCCCTACCGAAGTCTTTTTTTTTTGGGGGGGGGGGGGGGAAGTGTTCCAGATTCTGGAGAGGAAACTATATAAGGACTAATGTGATGCCCTGGATTTAAAAAAAACTTGAGGGATTTAATCCCTTATGTCATCTTTCCCCTCCCCTGGCAGACTTGAGTGCCTCTAGGAATTGAATTTAAAGTTCCTGAGACCTAATTTGAGTCCACTAAGGGGCTCTTGGAGAATAAATCCCTTTTCCTATCTGACGCACCATGCCATGCAGATTTGACTGTGAACTTCCCATGACATTCCCAGGCTTTGCAGTGTGCAGACAGTTTGTCCCCTTTGCATATCTTTTTCCTCTTTTCTATTGAAATGATATCAAAATTAGGTCTAAAGCTCAAAGAAGGGCACTGCTGTGATATAAATCATTTGCTATCCTGCAAACTTATCAGAGATCTGCTTGAACTCAACAAGTACTTGCACGGGGAAAAAAGAGCATTGTCGTTCCCAAATTCAAAGTAGGTTCAGATGCAAAAGATATTTTTCATCTGGAAATTTGGACAGAATGTGGCTGCACCCCTCGGACATAATTGTCTAAATTGAGGGGAGGGGGCTGTAGCTTGGGGCGTTTCCGCCTGGAGACCTCCATGCAGGGGATCTTGACAGCGTTGAAATTAATTTGTCAAAAGCTATTCTAGCTTTGAGCTAATGAAGTCGGTAATTACGCTGAACTTTCCGCTTGAACATGGAATCCGATATTGTAGTCTGCTTAAGCATAACATCAGAAGTGTGCCAATTCTTCCCCCCCCCCCTCCTTTATCAAGTACCATTCAAATTGATGTAAAGGAAATCTGAAAGTAAACGTTCCCTCCCGCTAGGAAATTAAACATCCTCATCCTGTGTCCATTCCTCAAATACCTCTTTGTAGGTTTAATAAGTATTTCCAAGGAGCTTCGAAGCCCCTTGGTATTTCTATATGGGGGAATGAATATAGTTTTTCTTCATTACCATAGCAGCTGCATGATGTTCTTTTAATTGTGAGGGGGAAAAAAATCTAATCAGGATTCACTTTTACAGCTTGACATGTTACAGAAGAAATGAAAGAATGTTCTGCGGGTTGATGGATTTTTGCGTCTATTCCATTTTGTTTTTATGATGGCTGGATTTGAAGTCTCTTTCCAAAGCAGTGAATGGAAAGAAATTTCTGTAAGTGGATGTACATAGCATTGTGTCTGCATTCATGAGTGGGAGACTAGTTGTTTTGTGTCTGTCTTTTTTTATTGTCCTCTATAGCTACACACAGGGAGTGATCACTCCAAATGGCCAAGATGATGATTAACCCATTGAAGACTAAAGCCCAGAGTATACCTGGGCAGGTGTCTATTGGAAATACATATTCTAGTAAAGTCAACTCATCCTCAAGGGGTTAAAGTGTTTGCTCACAAATTAAAATGCGAGAGTGATGACAGACGATTGTCACAAATTTGGATGTGAAATCATGAGATTATCCATAGGACAGATAATTCCTGAGAACAAACAAGCAAGATAACATCAGAATGTCTGTGAACAAAACAGATATTCACCATAATGGGCGGATTAGTTTACATAACAGATGGTCGATGCAAGGAAAGCCTGATTTACTGATAATTGTGGTCCTGTCTTGATGACACATTCATCTTTGTGCTTCATGCAGCCAGATGGGAGTCGGTATGGCAATTTTGCTGTCAAGATGCCTGTTTGAAAAATATTGTTTTTGTAAATTTGTTTCTTTATCAGCTGTAGGTATCTATGTCTCATCATCTGTAGGGTGTGACACAATTTGTTTGAAGGAGGAAGAGAAAGGCAATCAATCTATTTGACTTTACAAAGAAAGATGTTTCAATACAGTCACCTCACTTATGTCAATGTTGCACGAGTCAAGAAAATTGGCAAGGTTGAAAAAGCTTATTAAAGGGAAGATAAACCCTAAGAGCAATGTGGATTGAGTGAAAGCAGTAACATTAGTAGAACACATCAGTGAAAGTTTGAAGAAAATCGGATAATCGATGCAAAAGTTATGAATTTTTAAAGTTTTGGTGTTGGAACCACTGGACGAGGAGACTACTAGAGGTTATGACGTATGAGTGGACAACAATACCAAGAAAATATAAAGAAAATTCTACAAAAATCCATTTTTCATGAAAATTACAAAGTCCATCAACTTGATATCGACATATGTTAAGGGTAGCAATTATTCCCCCTGCTTTCTGAAAGAGGTTGGTCCATTGCTCTTTCATTATTCTAGAAAAGTGAATTTTTGTTGAATTTCCTTTATATTTTCTTTGTATTGTTGTCCACTCATACGTCATATCCTCTAGTAGTCTCCTCATCCAGCGGTTCCAACACCAAAACTTTAAAAATTCATAACTTTTGCATCGATTGTCCGATTTTCCTCAAACTTTCACTGATGTGTTCTACTAATGTTGCTGCTTTCACTCAATCCACATTGCTTTTTGGGTTTACCTTCCCTTTAAACCCTAGAGGGATCTAAACATATCAGTTCTGTTGTGTTAGTCAAAGTTCAAAGAAGTCAAAGGATTTTCTCCTGTCCTTTCAACTTGGGTAAAGAGTAAGACTTTTTTTAATGCATCTGAATGCAACAGAGTATTTTCTATACCAGTCAGTGTCATGAGAAAATACAAAACAAAAAAGCAGGAAAATCAATCCTGTAGAATCTAGAGATTTCTTCTTGTGACGCCCTACTTACTAAAGGTCTATTGTTTCTCTTCTTGTGACACCCTACTTTAATACTAAAGGACGGCGTACATTTCATACAATTTTCTGTGAGTTTACACCAAGTAATTATATATCTATGGATATTGCAGAGAAAGCTAAGATACAGATGACATACTATGAGACAAAGGAGCTCACAAATCCTCACACAATTCAGAAACCACTCTATGAGATGCCAAAGAGCATGCAGTTCTAAGGGGTATCAAAAGTTTATTCGATGAAAATCGGTTTTGAAATGGCTGGGATATCCAAAAACAAAGTGAAACAAAGAGATACTAATAAAGTTGGGGCATGTCGCCTTTTATTATTAGCACTTTTTTGGATATCTCAGCCATTTGAAAACCAATTTTCATCAAATAAATGTTGAATCCTTTTAAAAATGACATGCTCTTGCATATTTCATAAGAGGCTTTTTATTATCTCACTTAGGAATGTTCAAAACATGAATCCCTATCTCAGCCAGTACTGTACAGTCCCTTTAAAGCTACAAATGATATAGGGGTTACCATGATCTTTCTTACATAGTGTGAAACAGTAGGCATAGGAAACAGCTGGTTGTGTGACGAGCCATGCATATCTGTGCTCGAGGGCTGTCTGTTTGAAATTTATGTTGCCGCTCAGATATGTATACATAAATGGCAGAGGGTGTAATATCTCTGTTATTGTTTCTCGCCACTTTGACATTTTGCAAGTTAGTCTTCAGGGTTGGGATGGTAGTTGGGTTTTTTTTTTTGGGGGGGGGGGGAGGGAAGAGCAAGCTAGGGCAGAGGAAGGCTTCCTTTCTGTTCATTACGCAAAAGTATGGCCTATGAATTGATTGTGTGTGTGTGTGTGTGTGCATTTTCTGATTTACATGATTTAAGCTTTCACTGAACTAGCAAATTTAACAAAGGCCATTATGAATTCATAATTCATAATCTATCTTGCCTTGAAATGATGTGTTACATAGTATGTTTTGTTTTCATATGAGAAAACATGCCAGGTAATTTAAAAGCATTTATAACATGATGAGGTATGTTATTTGTTTTGTCTAATTCACAAAACACATTGACTTAATATTCCGTGTGATTACTGGACGTGCTACACTATAATTAGCTGCTATCATTTGATCCTTACTAGGTTTTTATCATTCTTGGTTGGTGACTCACATGAGCCGGAATTCCCTTTCACTGATGATAAGTTAGAGTTGAAAGTTCTTGACTTTAAACATGACCAGGATGTTGCTATGTGTTTACATGTATTGCTAGTATGTTTGTTTGCCTGTTTGAGGAAAAGGGCACTGTGCTGTAATGTGTTAGAAGTTTCTGGAATGAAACAATAGCACTATAAAGCACAGAAGTATTTCTTTCGGCATGTGGGATGTGGATAATTTCCGCTGTATTGGGATTTGTGATATTTGCATGTACACGGAGAGGATGGGTCATATCACATATACCAGGAAATCCAACAGATATTGGTTAAGATTATGAACAGAAGTATCTGATTTGTGATAATTTTATCCGGCTTCATGTTGTCTTATCCGGCTTCATGTTGTCTAAAAAGAGAAAGATATCTGTGTAGAGAGGCGTAGATTTACAGACATAGATGTGGATATGGGATAGACAGATAGATGGATAGATAAATAGGCAAACAGGAAGTGATCTGGTATTGCAATGCGACATGCAGGAAGTGAACGCTGCCTAGCATACGATTCCCGGAATTCTTTGCGTCTTTCCGTAATCCAGTTCTGCTGGTATGATTCTTAGTGAAACAAAATCTTGCATGTGCTGAGAAGTTTGAAAAAAAAAAAAAACAGAGAGCATTTCGGAATGGATTATACCACTTTTGAGAATTTTGAAGTTGGGTGTTAGGGTCACACCCTATGAATTCCATGCATGTAACATATATTTGATCATCAGTGTGGTACATTTTCATGTTAGTATTAGAAAGGAATAAGGGCAGGCCACTACAAATGATATTTGTTGTTCCTTGTACAGAAACTGCATGTTCCATTGAAATCAGTGAAACCCAGAGTATGCAACACTTTAAAGATATGCCATCTAAACCAGAGATCTAAATAAGATGGAGAGGAATACAGACTCTTGAATAACATTCTGCTGATAACTTCTGAATGGTCATCACTTAGAAAAAACCTAGAAAGGTTGTTTCTTTTTTGTTGTTATTTTGCTTTGTGTTGCTCTGTTTTGTTTTGCCATATCGATCTTCAAAAATGCAAAGTGGTCCATGGTTATCTCACAAGGTCACCCAGTGCCATGTCCAAAGGATGTTTGTGCAAATACGCGTACTTAATAAATGATCGAGAAATGCGAAATGAAGAGCAGGGAGTGTTTTTTACTCAGTTTTTATCGTTGAGGGTCGTTTGTCTGATAGAGATGAAAGTGCCTTACATAATGGGCAGCCATCTCAGAGCTCATGTTTCCCACGGTGATGCACAAAATGTCTGGCTCAATGTCACGGCTAACCACAAGGAAGTTCCCTCTTCAGAAGGTCTTCCTTCCCCGCAATACACTTAGAGAGTCAACAACTTGGTGTTTTCCGACGAACAGATGCCAGCCCGCTGGCTTTAATAGCTGCCCGTTGGCTTGAAGCGCGAGGTATCCCCATGGCAGAGCGCGTGGCGGACGTTCCTCGCAACGACGTTCTCATTGTCACATGACTGCCAATTAATTCCCCTCCTGGGGTCTCAGGAGAAACTGAAAATAGGAGGTGGATCTGAATGCACATCCCTTTTGCACTATCTATAGCCAGGTAGAGAATTTGAAACACCTATATATAGGATTGTGAAAACTATAGTCTCTCCCAGACCAATGCACTGGTGTTATTAGAAAAATAAGACAGCAGGCTGACTGAGTAACATTCATTATTACTGTTGTTGGTATTATTCTATCCGTATCATTGCTATGATTGTTAATGATATTATCATCGATTTATTTGTTAATTTAAGATCACTTTTTATTTCAACTATATTGATGGCTAGTATCAGAGTAAAATTCAAATAATGACAGCAGTATTGACTACATGTATTGACATAGTTTGTGTTATGGTCATTACTTTTTTCATTGCTATTATGTATGTATTGGACTTTGTCACAAACATACATACCATAGATGTTTTAATCTGTATTTGCAGGTCATGTACAGTCAAATATTTTAATTGATACATTGATAGTTCACAAAAATGTGAATATTTTGAAAATATTATGTGGAGAAATTGATGACCCTACCTCATACATAGCATTTCTCAGTGATTTAATACAGAACAATGTATTTTCGTGCACATACTGTGGACACAGGTTCTGTATTTGAGTCAAATTTGAGTCAGCAGAGGTAATCATTTGGCTGCTTTCCAAATCAGTAGCGCGTTTTCCTCTGCTAGATATGATATTCATATAAACAATGGGATTGACACCCGGGGATGGGGGGGGGGGGGGGATGTTGTTCATGACAGGTAATCCAGGGTCGAGCTGAGTTTTTAGTCATTTAACCCTGCAACTGCCTGCCAGTGGATATCCATGCATAGCATGTCCCAGGTGTTTGTGTGATATTGGTGCTGTAAGGGTTAACAGGCCTGATGTAAAGTTCATACCCCTCAGCTGATGGATTAGTACACAGCTGTCCAGTCCAGTCATTAACGCCCGTCTAACTGCGGACTTCTTCTACGGAAACCCAGTGTAGCTCTTTGACTAGTGTCCATAACAAGTGAAGTCCTTACACTCTGATCTTTGATCATTAGTACATTATCTTTTTCTTCACAGCCACTTTTATTCAACACATACTTTTCTTTGCTCCCTCATTCTATACATGTCATGCAGTGACAAATTTTCAAAATCATGTATGATATGATATATATACTTAGCACCCATTATATTGCCCCTCTCTCTCCTTTTCTGTTTCCCTCAAGAACACATACTGAGAGACAAATATATTTATAGTATATCTCTCTATGTTTGATTCTGCTTAGACATTTCTTTTTTTAAATTTGGCCCAATGTCTTTATGTCTCCATTCTGTCTGCCTATCTTTTGTTATCTCAATATTTTCCCATAATGGCCCGGCGTGGCAATGCGCACAACAATACCCGTCCTCGACAACGGAATATCCGCTTAGATCACAAGATAAATATATATGTCCCACATACGGGCAAAGCCTTTACACCCCCTCGTAACTGCCGGGCTAAATGAACCTCCGTGTAGAAACACACAATCCATGCAAACTGTTCAACAACAGGAACAGTGAGAGTTTAAACCACTCGACTAGGTGTGAGTTTGTTTTCAGAGTTAGACTGCGTGACTGCCAGGTGGGATATGAAACTAAAAGCACGTCATCAACAGGTTTCGTGCACTTCAACTTTAAGAGCCTTTTTCCCCCCACATCCTTGGCTCGCTTCCATTGGCATCTTATAGTTTTCCTCTTGATTTCTGGTTTGTCCTTCATACAAAGTCTCATGGGTCATAGTACCTACAGTACTTTTCTAAAGAAGAAGATGACTATTATGTTTCTCAAGGCTGTTGAAAATTTATGTTAGCTGTTGTGATGCTGATGAAGTTGATATGATGATTGTGGGTTGTGGAAATGATGACGATGATGATGATGATGATGATGATGATGATGATGATGATGATGATGATGATGATGATGATGAGAAATCAAAGCCATCACCATGGCAATACCAATAGAGATGATGGTGGTGATTATGATGATGATAAAAGTGATGATGGTGATTATGAGAAGATGAATATTCAGATTTGATGGCCGTGATGATCATGATAAATTAATGACATTGATGATGGTAATGATGCTGATAGGAATGATACAGGTGATCATTGAAAGATGAACATGATGATGATAGTTATGACAAAAATGGTAATAATCTACATGTATGTGATAATATTTATAGTTCGTATGAAAAAAAAAAAATCAAGGAATGTTGCATGTCTGCTCCGTCTCCTATATTTACCAGTTTTTTCCATCATCTTTTCTTGTTTCCTTGCTGTAGTCCTGTTCACCCTTCGGGAAGATCGAGACCTACAAGAAAATTTGTCCGCTCGGCGAGGGATCCTATGCCAAAGTCTACAAAGCTGTCAGTAGGTAAGAACTGAAGGAGCATCATTTCTTATTTGCATAGTATGACTTGTCTGATAAGTAGTAGCAAACAAACCACCTTGAACAGCACTGTCCAACATGTACTTAGGAAGTGTACTTGCAGATTTGTGTGCAAAGTGTTAGGCAGGTAAAAGTCATTCTGAAACAGTGATCAAGATTACAGAAGTTCTAGCTTCACATTAAAAGAAGTTTACGATTCAAACATTAAACAACAAATTAATTTCATGTTCATTTTTCCTCTCTCCTTGCTCCCACCTTTCTGGACATCTCCCCATCCTTAAACCACTCCCCTCCCTTACCCCTCCTTTACCCCTTCCCCTCCTGAAAAAACCCCACCTGCCACCCATGCACACAACCTCCTTCCCTCCACACAGTGTCAACCAACAGGTCGTGGCACTGAAGGAGATCCGGCTGCAGCAGGATGAGGGGACACCCTTCACTGCCATCCGGGAGGCGTCGCTCCTGAAGGACCTGAAGCACGCCAACATCGTCTGCCTCCACGACATCATCCACACCAAGACGACACTCTCCTTCGTCTTCGAATACGTGGTAGGTCTCCAAATTCAGCCAATCATCTCTAGGTCTCCATGGCAACCGTATACAATTGTTGCATATCCCCTTCCTCAGCCATCTTTTTTGCAGAGACTACATGTTTGTCTCTACACATTGTTTATAGGAGCCTGGTATTAAAGCCTTTAATTGTTCAAAAAACTGTTGAGATAGCTGAATCTCAGATAAAACTGTCTTTTGCAATAAGCATGAGATTTTGCAATAATAGACTTGTTTATAGCACTTGCTATTCTGGTCATTTCTGTTAGGAGTGAAGAAAAACAATGAAGAAATGAAAATAACAATTATTTATTGGAACTGTGCCAGATTTATTTATAGATGCATTGTCATGGCATCAACTTCAGTCTGAAAATAGCAAGAGGAGAAGGATTTTAGTCCATTAATATCTAATTGGAACAAAACAAGTAGAAACGGGTCTGGACATGCAGAAAAATGTCAGTGTCCTCAAAGTACCTCCTCTGGTGCCCTCCACAACAGATAAAGGGTAATCTGTATATCTTAATAGCTTTGATAGTTCACAATTAGTGCAGCAAATAATTACACTTGCAGCAGTCAATCTCTTTGGAGAGTAACGTTTGATTGGATTCGCCCACATTTCCTGCGGTGATGTCTCGTCCATCTGAGTTCACGGAAGGTTGAATTTCACAAGCGCCCAGTGAGGACGTAGATCAGATTAAGGACCAGATATCCCAAGACTCGTATGCTTGCTTTAGAAAGCATGCCACATGGAGTTTCACTATTCCCTGACATAATGATATGGATCTTTAATCTCATGTTGTTGTTTTATTCTGAATGGAAGAGGGTTAGAGTTTATTTGTTGAGTACATACAGGTTACTCTGGTTATAACAAAGTCCTCAGGACCGGCAGGTTTCTTTCGTTATATCGACATTGGTTATAGCCGAACAGTAAAAGTATATAAAGACATTCAGATGATAATTGTGGGACATGAATTTTTACTTCTATGTAACAAGATTTGTCATAACCGTTGTTCGTTATAACAGGAGTTTGCTGTATTCTAAAATATGACACATTGTGTGATGTCCATCTTCTGCTAAGATTCTCTTGTGCCCCACCCGACCCCAGGTCAGGGTGGAAGGAAGCCTTTTGAAATGAATAACATGTTAGGAGAAAGATGTTCCATCCTGATCGAAACCGTGTTTCCAACCACAGTTTGATTAGCAAACGAGGTTTGATTAACACCTCGCCACCCCCCTAATTGTCAAAACAAATGTTTCCTTCCCGCTTCGGTAATTACTGTGTCAAATTACCGGCTAATTGCTTGTTGATGGTTGCTATGTGTACCTGCTGCCATGGTATTCATACGTAACGTCTGAAACACATTCCTCCAGTGTCTTCAAAACCCAGTTACAAGAGACTTACTGTTTGTATTGCTACACAATGTAGTAATGTACAATTTTTTGATACCATTGTGTGGGTGGGGGTGGGATTGACTTTGCATATGTGTTCTAGAATATGGATTTACTGGCAATGAATACGCAAACAGGTAGAAATGAATAGATGGTTCATCATTCTAGATTAATGTTGGTCTCCATGACTGAACCTGAGGATAAAAATCAAAGTGGGTTAGAAACAGGAGTGTATACGTATAAAATTAAAACTTTGTGGGAGTTGTATTCCAGTACTGAAGAAACAGATGGTTGTAATGTTACAGTTGCATTATCACAAAATGCCTTTAACATGCAGAGTAAATTATTAACCCTCAGATTTATGTTCAGTCTATTGCACATAAACTGGTGGAAGCTTTGACTTTAAGAATTGATGCCACACAAACTTTGATTACAAAAACAAAAACGCACAAAAAAGAGGCACTTCCAAAGACTGCATCTTTCTCTAAAGAGTATCTAGATGACTAATGCCTTCAGACAGATAAAGGCTGATACACATACAGCAAAAATATCCCGTCTGCTGTAGGACAGTTTGTGCAGCACATTGGAAGTTTCCTCCGCGAAATGCTAGCACCAATAAATGTAGCAGTGACACAGGGATTGATGAATGGTCTGTTTGCTCCGGGAATGTTGCTGGTTGTCTACCCCCCCCCCCCCCCCCATTCCGTCTGTCTGTCTGTCTCTCTCTCTCTCTATCTCTCTCATTGTCTGATTGATGACCCTAACACTGACGTCAATAAGCGTCATTGCGCCGAAAGTTAAACGACGGGACCGGATGAAATAACTCCTGCGTTAATTGTCACCCCTGAAAGATTTGCTGTGATATCTTACTTTCTTTGGTTTTGTTGACATCACTCAAACTTATATTTCATTGTATCCTCTTTATTGTATGTCCATCAATACAAATAAAACTCTTCCCCATCATCCATTCTTTTACTTAATTTGCTCATCCTGTTGTTACCTGAGTCATTTGTGCATTGTGACTGTTGGAAGTCATTTCTAGACAGTGTAAATCTCTTTTCAGAGTTTCTGTTTCATCTGTCGTGAATATTTGACCAGCTTCTGTCACAATTTTAGAGAAAAATATGTTCCTTATGTCGTGTCTGCCGACAGTTGCATGGAGACCTTATACGGTGAAGCAAGAATATTGACATAATATCTGATACTGGATTTCTTGTCTTAGTCACATTGTACTATGTTTTTGGGTTTTTTTTTTTTTTTTGCAATTTGTCCAACTCTCCTGTAACATAATTTGTGTGTGACATGCCTGTTATCCATTAGGATTGATGGTGTAACTGTATATGATAAGATGACTTGATTAGAAACTATTGATAACTTTGTGACGTCAAAGACAAATTTGATATGCAAGAGAGAGAGGAAGGAGGAGAGATGTTTGCAGTTCAAATGTAACACGTGGATAAAATTTTACAGTTGAAGATCGATGTACATATTGTTATCATTCTAAAAGCACAATGGAAGGGCACAACAAAACTTTTTTAATATTCCTTCTTTCCTCACTTCATTATATTAATGTTGTTGTTTGTGCGTTTTTTTTTCCCCCAGCACACAGACCTCAGCACCTACCTGGAGAGACACCCCGGTGGTCTCAACCCAAACAACGTCAAGCTGTTCCTCTTCCAACTCCTGAGGGGGCTGTCCTACTGCCACCGGCGGAAGATCCTCCACCGAGACCTCAAACCCCAGAACCTCCTCATCAGCGAGGTCGGAGAACTGAAGCTGGCAGATTTCGGTGAGAGTCAGTTTCCTGATGATTTTTTTTTTAAACTTCCAGAATCACTGTAATGTAATTACACAGCAATTATTCAAGTTGCTCCTCTCTTTGGTTGTAAAAGGGTTAAACTTGAGAGATGTGCAGAGCTGAGTGTGTGGTGATTTTAACCCGTTGAGGACCGGCTGATTTTGCTACAACATGCATTTCCCATAAACACTTACCCGAGTATACTCGGGACTCGTCCTTAGCGGTATAACCATCATTTAGCACATTGTGTGATATCCGTCACTAGAAGATCATTTTAAAGAGCAGGCCCAGGTTGGAAGAAATGCGAACATTTCCAGATTAAAGGTTAATGCTTTAGAGGGTCAATTGAATGATCATCAAAAAAAAAAATGAGAATCAATTCAACTTTCAAAGATGTACTTAATTTCATGGATTTATGTGTCAATCAATATCTTCTTTACTTGTTTGTAAGGAGGACTGGATTTGAAATCATGTTTTGGAGACTTTGCCATGTATGATGTCATGTGCATGCAGTAGTATGAAATGAGTATTTTAGATTTGCTGATCACAGCATGTCCAAATGAGTAATCATTAATACTGATTCATTCTTTGTCTTCCATCTCACCTAACCTGCCAACATCCTTCCTCTTCCTACCCCTCTCCCCTCTTACCCCTCCTCCACCCCCCCCCCCCCAACTCCATTCTCCTTTATATAACCCCCTTCCATCCCCCTGTGCTCAACAGGTCTGGCGAGAGCCAAGTCTATACCCAGCAGGACATACTCTCACGAGGTGGTGACGCTATGGTACAGACCACCAGATGTTCTCATGGGATCAACCGACTACTCAACGCAACTGGATATCTGGTAAGCCTCTCATCCTGGTCTTAAAGATGGTATCTGTTACCATGGCAACATGATTGGAATGTTTTGCAGAGACTTTGTCAGTCTCTGCAAATGTAGGTTTTAACCCTGCATCAAAATCAAAGTGGCATTGACATCATGTAGAAGTAGTTCACAAAGGGAAATATAACATATGTACTGCATGCGTCCCATTTTACAAGACAAGGAAAGTGTCGATAAATAAAGAACTTGCTATGCAGGGCAAGCCTTTGGGAAATAAATGACACTACAGTATCTTCGTATGATATTTTAACACTGTCTACACTGCTGAGTGGATTCAGAATCACCAAGTCCCCCAGGAAAGATCAAGAATATTAACCATGGATTTGTGGAGGAAGGCTTATACATTGTACATTGTTGTATGTTCAGTCTATATATGGATGGTATGAGATAGCTGTGCAAAGCTGGAGGATTTCCACTGAGAAATAAAAAGTTGTAAAAATGTCGTACATAAAAAGTGTATTAATTTAGTCTTGGAAGGAGTAGAAAAACATTGCGTGTATTGAAATTTACAAGCCTGATGTATCTGGACTGAGCTTCAGGTGACACCATTGATAGTAAATTGTTGGAAAAAAGAATTAATACCCTTTTAATCCCTCCCCCCCCCCCCCCCAATAATGAGGGAGAGGGTAGTGATCTGGCATGCAAAAAGGAAATGAACCACATGGTCTTAACATGTGGTCACTGGCATTCCGGAAATCTGATTTTTTTTTTTTTTTTTTTGGGGGGGGGAGGGGGAGTGGGGACGTAGGGAAGTGTCGGAAATGGAAAGAGCATGACCAATAGCTGGTCATTTATTTGATAGAGTTGAATATATTCATTACTTTGATACACTGTCAGGAAATTGCGGCTTCTGGAAAAGCGGTGTTGACTTTTGAAGCATTTCAAACATGTTCCTAAACACTAGAATAAACTTCCTTTTTTATTCATTTGTATATCTCGATCAATGTGTGATTTTCTCATTAGCAAAAGGATGTATGCGATGTTCAGTACCACACCACCTGTGATGTAGCTAGTCAGATCAGACTTTCAAGGTATATTTGATATACAGATTTCAAAGGGATAAACAGATTTCCCTTCAAAAAAATCACCTTTTAACTCCTCTACATTAGTTGTAGAAGAATCTATGACAGCCTAGATAGAGTTTAAAAGAGAGATATACAGGTTTGTTTTCCAAAGCCAGAAATCAATTCAATAATTTGATATCAGATTCCTGCAGGAATGAGTTAATAAAGCAAAATGTTAAATTATGGTACATTCTAACCATGCAAGGGTTCATTCGCCTGATGGTATAATCAGTTCAGATAGTGGCAATGATTATGATGATACTGATAATAGTTTCTGGTGTGGTGTAATCAGCTGTTCATCAAGATAGCTGTTTTATTTTACATACAGTACAAGGCAACTGGATGTACTTAATGTTGAATGTAACTGCGCATTTGCATATAGCACAGAAAAAAAGGAAATATTTCCATGTTTTGTCATTTCTTCAGCACTGATTTTCTACTAAGCTTGTGACATTCACTCTTCAAAATTTTCATTAAAATTACAATTAAAAATCCCGATGGAGTCCCATTTTCTTTGCTCATTTTTCCACTAAAATTAAAATTGTCATTAAACATGCTATCATGACATTCAGTGGTACATATGTACCGTAGCTCAGCTGTTTATTAACTGCACGTATCTTGCAGCATTTGCCGATGAATCTCGCCTACCGAGATTTCATCAAATCAATCACGTTTGTTTTTTAAACATGATATGGGGGACAATTGCTCACGAGTGATGCTTAGCATTCACATTTTTTAGAAACAGAATTGTGCTTCGGGGGAAAGATTTGGCAAGATTAATGCATTGATCCAGTAACACACAGCTGTGCCAAAAGTTTACCACTCAGTCACAGGTTGTAATATGCCCTTCCCACTTGGCACAGACTTTTGTCAGCTGAACCCTCTCATGACGGAAACCCCGCTTTTTTATCGTCATATCACATCACACCTCGACAAAGCAGATTGGAAGGAGAAGTGAAAATTAGCTGAGGAAAAAAAAAATGATGTCCCTGTGCACAACAATTACAATGAGTAATTGATAGAGGTTGTAGCAACTTCCTGTGGATTAACTTGTTACTTGCCACCTGAAAGTAAATCCCCCCCCCCCCCCGCTAGTTTTGACAGTTGCTCTTTAGAGCATTAACAGTAACACATAGTGACTCATGTGAAATGAGGCAAACTTTGCATGACATATACCAGGAGTGCTCTTGACTTCTCAATGGCAGTTTAGGATAAATTTGTGGTGGCTTTTTTTACATACAATCTCTCTATTATATATTTATATATACATAGAAATGATTTTCCAATGATTGTTGGGGAAACAATACAATTACTATTAATGTTCTTTGAGGTAGTTATTGACTTGAAAGTACAAATTCAATGAGTATAAAATACATTGTACCATGATTATAAAGTATAATAATGCTTTCAATAAAAAGAAAACCAAGCAATTTGTATCTTTTCACAATTTGCAGCAGTTACATATGATATGTTTCCCATTTTATGTTTAATGAGCATTATTGGCTTTTTGTCATTTTCCAAGGAAGGGAAGACATCATAAACACACACACACACACACACACACACACACACACACACACACCCTTTACTTCTAGTCAGGAAAGTCATTGACAGGTTGCCAATTTTGAGTCCTTATTTGGAAATCCTACCGCTTGTTTAGCCATCCTGTCCAAAACCAAAAAGGGTGAATTGTAAGGCAATCAAAACACAAAACAAGAAATTGAATTATTTTAAGGAACCAGGCACAAACAAGCAATACATTGAGAAAAAAAGATATAAAAGAGAAATACAAATGAGAGAAAGCACTTCTTTAGTAATTTCCAGCGACATCACTCCATCGTTCATGAGATCAAACTAAAAGATGTTGTGACTCCCAGCCTGGAAATTCTCAATTAGCTGTATCAGGAGATGGTATCTTCTAGTCACAGGAGAAAATGGTTGATATTTTGGGTCTCAATGTCGCCTCAAATGTGATGTCATGAAGGTTCACAGAGAGTCAAGAAAGGTCTTAATGATGTTGGAGTGAATGTGTTATGTTCCCCAGGGCATTGGAAGTGAAATTGACTTTGCAGTCTGGAGCTTATTTTTGGATCCGAAGAGTTCCTGTTTGTCGAAGCTTGGGATATTGGGTGATTAGAGAGAGAGAGAAAACCCTGCAAAATAAAATGTCTAAATTTGAGAGTGTCTCAGGCTTCCTTACATTCCACACCCTAGGAATGTGTCCAATACACACACATTCACACACATTCTCTTTCTCTTTTGTCAATTTTTCTCACTTTAACAAATCATCATTTCTTATAAAGATGATGGGCTTGTTTGCTTCAAAACATCTCTGTCACAAATGGGATGTGTGTGTGTATGTGCTCTTCAAACCAGAGGTCTTGAGATTATTATTGCATATCATTTTTTCCCAATTCATTAGACACTCAAATGAAACATGAATTCAAGAATAAATGGATGATTGATTATGATAAACTGATGTACATGAACCATGATGTGGAAAATATAATACCTGTAAGAGTCTTTGATGATTAAACTTTCTACCTTCAATGACTTCGTGAAAGAGCAGCTGCTGAGGAACCAGTGGTTGTGGTGGGAGATTAAGTGCCAGGAAACATGAAGCCCACAAAGAAAACAAAACAGGGATGTGATGGGTGATCCTAACCACTAGCCACGCACATTCTACTGTGTCACATGACCAAGTTCCTCCTCTCAATACAAAATGCACTTTGCCCCACTGTAGTTGAAAAGTGTGCCGTGAACTCATGAACACCTCACCATAATTCGAACTATATAATAACTCTACACACCATGTCCATTATTGGTACAAAACAGGCAAATAAAGTCATGTTGCACTCTGTTCTAGAATGTTGTTTCTCTTCCAAGAATTATTCCCTTTCCATTTCTGTAATGAGCCGGCCTACATGAAGACTGTCATTTCCTTGAAAAAGATAGAATGCGGAATGACCATGAGACAAGGAAGGTACTTTGGAATCAAAGAATTCCAGAATATGTCTGAAGTCTCATGCAACAACCAATTCTGTTACAAAGCGATATAATCTATGATATATGATTACCCCATACGAGTTAACTTTCTGAGGTCCCCATGGATACGTGAGTGTATGTTTGACAAGACTATAAACAAAACAGATTGTTTCCTAACTTTTTTTTATTTCTCTTTCTCCATCTGTTTGCAGGGGTGTTGGTTGCATCTTCCTTGAAATGCTGTGGGGCCAACCAGCCTTCCCGGGTTTGAAAGATGCTCAAGACCAGCTGGAGAAGATCTTTAAGGTGAGATGAAGAAGACAAGATAGGTAAACATTGAACACGTGAACATGCTCACTGATGAGGAAGTATTTGTTGCATTTACCAATGCATCTATGCATCAACACACCCAGCTTGATATAAGATTTAAGATATAGTGCAGACATCTTGGCGTAAAACTTTCAGCATGATACATCTTGAACTGCTAGGTTAGGAATCATAATGATCTCAGCAAGCACCAAGAATATCACCAGCTCACACTTTGTTGGAGACGAGTTAAGTTCAAAGTCAGTTCAAGTAGCGGAATACACATAAAACTTTCAGTATGATACATCTTTGAACCGCTAGGTTAGGAATTGTAATGATCTAGGCAAGCACCAAGAATATCACCAGCTCACACTTTTTTTGGAATGACGAGTTAAAGTTCAAAGTCAGTTCAAGTAGCGGAACACGCAACCTTGACTTTTTCAATACCATTTTTTTTTTTGCTCACTGCTTTGATATGAGAACAAAAAGGGCAAATTTAGGGCACCAGACACTCCATGTTCAACTTTGTTTTAACATCCTTGTTTAGGAGCTTTTCACAGTTCAACATACAAGCATCGTCACTGAAAGCAACAGGTGGTTTTTCCTCACATGGCACCTGTTGCTCTGGAGTTGAGTCACATTAGTGAGTGACATTGCGGCTTGAGCGCTTCAAAGAAATGCCATGATGGCGGTAGCTAGTCTCCCAACATGTCAAGCAATTTTCTTTTTTGTCTCTTCCCCCCCCCCCCCCCTCCCCGCAGATCCTTGGAACACCAACTGAGAGCACATGGCCTGGGGTCTCAAGACTACCAAACTACAAGACAGCCACCGCCAAAATCCGAAAGCCAAAGCAGTTCTGTGAGGTTCTACCCAAGTGAGTGGTCTATTATTCCCCCAACAGTTCTCCAGTAATGGTACAAATTTTGAAAACCCCAAAGATATGCTTGTTTGCAAAACTATCATGCAAATCCAAGATGCAACTCAAAAGAAGTCTCCTATTTCTTAAGTGTGAGGGCAGTGTATTTTCCTTGTCCTCTGTGGAAAAAAAAAATGAATATTTTTTTATTTCATGGTAAGGGGATGAGTAGAGAGGGAATGTGTTTATAAAGGGGGTCTCAAAATTTGTGTTGTGTCATTGAGAGGTCAAGATGTGTGAAGTATATTTTGTAAATAAACGTTCGTAAAAGCATGATCTCATTTTTAAAGAGTTAAAGCTATACATACAGAGGGATGGGATGACTAAAGTAAGAATCATTGAGGAATAAAATCTATGCATTGATTATCATTAAGTATTTATTGGGTTGTCTTCTTTTAGCAAATATGATTTAAAACAACCACCTATGTCTTGACTGTAATGTTTCTGGATTGGGCTTTGGCCCAAGAGGTGTATAGGTTTTGAATCCACTGCAAGGTGCTATCATTACAGTGCACTCCAATTAAAACGAACATGGTTTATAGTGAAATTCTCGTTACAACTAAGTAACAATTCAGCTCCCAAAATTTGTTATCGATATAACTTTATATTCTGCATTGATTGGCTACGATGAAATTTTGATATAATGAAAGAAAATAGCCTGTCCCGAGGACATCGTGTTAACAGGAGTTGCCTGTATTTATTTTCAGTTCAAGTGAAGGGTATATCATACTCGATGTGGTTGTAAAATTGCATTGCATCTCCTTGACTTCAAATCTCCTTCTTCTCTTCCTCCTTCATTACTTGCAGCATCATGTTGATACCGGGAGCAGAGAGCCTCCTCACCGACATGCTACAGCTGGAGCCGCGGAGGAGGATATCCACCACGCAGGCCATGAGCAGTCAGTACTTCATGGACCTCCCTCCCAAGGTTTTCGAACTGCCTCACGGTAAGTGGGACCACCCCTCCTCCCATCCCCCAATCGAATGCTCCTCAGGGGACAGTACTTGAGTTTTGTCGGATTTGGAGGTAATGGGGAATTGGGAGGTGTAGATGTTAGTTAAGAATTGTCTTGACTGATGTTTGACATGAGCAATTACTACATCATAGCCTCCTTGGCCTTGTTCTGGGAGCTAGCTGACTTTTTTTTTTTTTGGGGGGGGGGGGCAATGGGGTGCTCCTGGGCATCACTTGGGATGGGGTGGTAGGAAGAGATAGGGGTGTGGAGAGATGGAGATGATCAGTAAAGAATCACATTAATCAGTACATCATCATAGTCCATTTGCGAAGGTCTCTGAGCTAGCTGACTGTGAGTGGAACATGGGGGGGGGGGGGGGAACGATTAATCCTGATGGGAATCGCTTGGGGTTGGTAGGTGGGGGAGAGAGAGATGGGGGTTAGGATAGAGTAACATATTAGGAGTGGAGAATGGCTAGACGGAAATAGGCAGTCAGAAATATTTTACTTCATGACCTTTATACAAGTATGAGCAATCAATACCTTATTGTCCTCCCCTGCTTAAGATTCCTTTTTTTCAAATGCACTACAATTTTTGAACAATTAGTTTCATATAGATTATGAACTTGCTCATTTTCTTTTTTCACTGTCAAATGTATGTCTATATATTTTGGATTATATTGATTTATTGTAATTATTGTGTTTGGGAAAATACATGTGCTAACTTAGTGAGAGATGGGAAATTATTCTTTTGATATTGGGGTGGGGAGGAGTGGGGGAGGTTGAAGTACGGGATGACCTGTAGATACAACTGTATGGTGATGTGCAATGGCAATATTGTTTGTGTGTGTAAGACATGGAGACGTTTTGAAGAAATTATATTCAACACAAAGCAATTTCAATTGAGAAAGGACTTTTACGTCGCTGGGGCGACAAGACCTCGTATCTACAAAATGTCAAATGTTCAGGAGAGCCAAAAACATGGCTGCCAAAGCACTGTGGCAAATGGGATAGCCTTTCTTTTGACATGCCGTGGTGGCTTCATTTTTGGAGTTAGACAGTTGGGATTTGGACAGGACATCACTTAACCCATTATTTGACCATTAATACAAAAAAGTCATATTCACCAAAATTGCAGATACAAGGTCTTGTCACCCCACCGATGTTTAATACTCTTCACATAATTTTTTATGACTGCTCTGCTAGAAACTCAGAGCAGATTTGGATTTCTTAAATGGATGCTGTCAGGGATGTGATCTGTTGCATCGTGGACGAATGCCCGTAATCAATCTTTCTTTTCTGTCTTCTTTTCTTCTCAACATCAGGATCTTCCATCTTCAATGTGCCTGGCATCAAACTTGAGCCGGAGAAGAACACAGTTGCCAAGTGAGCCGCTTGAACAAGCTTTTCCCTGATTGGACAGCATTTCCATGCCGATGCCTAGGGATGGTCGGAATGGACCAATCGTGGATCAGCTCTCACGATGAACTAGTGGGAAGATCAGAAGCAGATTCTGCCATATTATACAGGACTTATGGTTTGAAGCTGTACTCACAGGAGACTAGTGACCATTTGCGAGTATGTGAGCAGATTTCTAACATCACTTTGTAACGCTGCTTGTGATTGGACAAACAAATACTGTTGAGTCCTCTGTGGACATAATGGACCAATCACTACTGGTCTACCTTGTCAGATTTCCTCGCTGATGAACTCGCAGAAGATGACGCATGTCCATCTTTGTGAGACATCCGATGTGCTGGATATCAATGCCGTACAGGAACAATGCGGGACATTGTAAGACACTCGAGATTGATCGTAAATCTTTTTGAGTATTTGTGTGGAATGGGCAGTTTCAATGAATTTACACCATGTCATTCTCCATGATCTCGCTTTAGCATTCAGTCAAGATGCATCTCTGATGTTGTAGTTCTTCAAGCCTCATAGCTCAAAAATGTTTCCAAATATTAGTTGGAGACCAGGCGTAATGTATGGATGATAGCATACATGATTGATACACAAGCACACAGGCTCCTTGAAGTATGTTGTCAGATAGAAACATATTGCAAGTAATTTTTGTCGTCCCTTTTTGAGGGTGAATTGACCATAGTGTCTTTGACAAAATTTGAAAAAGAATACCGTTTTGAGCATCTTTCGAAATTGCATTTTTTTAATGCAGAGTAATTGGTACCCTCTAATGGCACTCATATAGATACATCTAGAAGTACATGTATGTACAGTTGGATTTGCTTAAAGGGAAAGATCAGTACAGTGGCATAAGGCGTATAATTTTTTCTCATTTCTTCATCTCCCCATACAATACAAGGTAATCTGAGACTCGAACTTTGTTTTTTGATTTCTCTGACTGCAGATGGTGCGGTTCCCTGTGCTCTTGAGACACAATTTATTACAGAAACTATCCATGTACTAATCATTTGTGCGCTTCATTAGTGCAAGATGCCATCCTACAACAAAAACAAAACAAAACATTAAGTAAATGATATGTTTAGGCACCTTAGCCATTACTTTTATCATATTGTCCCAGTCTCATTTTCTCTGTAGCAGTCAAGACATACATGTACAATGTATTAAGAGCGTTGTGTCATGGATTAAGGGTATTATCCATTTCCTGTGTGAGATCTGATAGTATGCCATGAAGAACAAAGCGTAACATGAATCAACTCAGTCTAAGTAAGTAGTTGTCAAACAGTTGATGCATCTAGGTTAAGTGATAATTATCTCTGTACCGTAGTGTTCAAAATGTACAACTCACTTGCATTCTTCCCATATGTCTTATTGAATGAAAACTCATGGGAAAAAATACAGTTGAACCCAAATCTGGGAGCCAAGAGAATAAGACAACTGTTCAGTGTTGTAAATAGATGTTTGGTCGATATTTAACCCAATTCGTCTACAAAATGAATTATAGGGAGCCTATTTTCTCATGGATTTGATCAAGTTTAACCAGTGTACAAACAAGTGGGTTTTCTGTAGCCACAAGAACAAAATATCTGGATAGTTATTACAGTCAGTGATTCAAACTTAAACAAATCAGTGTTGGTAGAAAGCATTATAGAACAACACCTACAACGAATGTTGCCAGAGAAAATGTAGAATGATTGATGAAAAGTTGTATCACTTTCATTGCATTCTGGTATTTTCAATGAAAAGAATAAAAGCTGTTGCATTATTAGTGCCAGCTAAATACATTTAAATATGAGTTAATGCTTTGGTAAGAACTTGACAATAGATTTCAATGCCCTGTGTAATTCTCCTTGTCTGTACCCTACTGATAGATTTAAACAAAGTGTGTAGGCCTATAGTACCAGAACTCGGATAAGTTAGCATTTTGTGCCCCAGAAATAGAGACTATCATTTCTGGAAAAATATTACATTACTGATTTCCTCACTCCTTTCAAGCATATTCCTAATTCACAATGTTGAATTAAAGAAAGAAAAAAAAAAGAATGCAATTGCTAAGGTGCGGTATGCTTTAAGTGAGACAGGATTTTTATTTGAAACCAACCAAATACTGCTCAAAATATGTCTGAAATGAAGCTAAATGGAATGGATGTTAGGCAAATACTTGTGCATTGGCATTGAGAGAGCTAGGTGTTGGATGAAATTGCCATAAAGAATGACTTTACTTGCACACATATTACACAATTTTCCCCTCCCTTGACATTTCAAGAAAAATTTCTTTTCCCCTTCAGCACCCCAAAGATTTCACTTCAGTTTTTGAATACTATTCTTTAAAAAGCATACTATATCTAAAAAATAAAAGAAAAATCAGTCATTTTTCTTTCCTTGGGGGAAGGGGAGGGGGTTAAGGTGCCAAATAGGACAGTAATGTAAGATTTTAGCTTCATCCACAATAAAATAATGTTTGTTTTCTACTTGCCGCAAGGATGAAGAATGATAAGGGAAGAGGGAGAGCCAAAGGTTGTGTGGTTAATTTATTGAAAAAAAAATCTTTGAAACACATTACCTGTCATTACTTTTGTTTAATGGCATAGCTTCTGATGGTCTATGCAATATTAGAATCATAGCAATGTGATTCTTTCAACTTAATCGAATTTATTTATTCATTAGATGACCAGACTATAAATCATTTTCGCCACAAAGCTTTGAACTTTGTGACAAATTTAACATTAAAAAAAGTTAAAATAAAGATTTACAAGTGCAATATTAACTGTGGTGCTGGGCATCATATTAATTTTGTTGATGAAACAAATTTACTGATAATAATGCCAATTAATAATATCAATGATATCAATGTGAGTGTACAGTGTAAATTTTACAACTTCATTACCTTACAGTACTTGATACCTTTTATTAATATTTGTTTGTGTCATTTCGTAAAATTTTATTGTGTATTTTATGTCCATGTGAATACAATCTTTGATTTGAATGATTCAATATTTTCTGTGTCTTGGACAGGATATTGTGTAAATAGAAAATGTTGCCTTTACACAATAAAGAAAAAAATGAAGATGAAATGGAGAATGTATTTAAAGCAAGCTTTTTGTCTCGTAAAATATAAGACTTGAGATAAGTGATGAGAGAAGGAGAAAGGTGAAATGAAGTTAGTGAATGAATGAAGCAGTGGATATTTGGATGTGATATAGCAGTGATACAGCAAACTCCCGTTATAACAAACATGGTTATAACGAAATTTTGTGGCAAAAAAATGCAAATTCAGGTCCCAAAATCTTTATCTATGAATCTTTATATATTTTATTTGGTTGCTGTGATATAATTTTGATATAAGAATGAAGACTGCTCGTCCCAATGACTTTGCTTATAACAGGAGTTGCCTGTATATAGGGAAAATATTAGAATGAGCTGTAGATGTGTAATGACATAGAGAACGCAGAGACATATTGTTGGATGTGCCATTATGTTTCACGGGGTTTTGATTTTCGTGGATTTCACAAGTTGAGTGCTATTTGTGAATATACAACATAACAACACAAAAAATATCAACTCTGATCCAAACAATAGTACAACTTGCATACAGTCATGGACTGGTATGCAGTACATAAGACATGAACAAAGTGCATGATAACACAGTTTAATAGGCCTAAATACTGGTGCACCTACTGTGTGAAGGGATACACGAATACATGTATATTCACTCATGAAATTATAGGGAAGTCTCGGTTCATGACAAAATTAGACTCGCTATTATAATTATATGGAGCATACAGTATTAAAGTGGATAGTATTTGTGCATTTGAATGTGTGTGTATGTATGGTGTGTGTTTGTGCACAGGCTACTGTGTGGGTAGGTCCTACAGGGAGGAATACAACACAATGGATGGCTGGCTTGCAGGGTACTGAGGCCAATATGGAGTCCACACAGAACAATGAGCATTTAAAGGTGTACCCCACTATTAATGTGTTTATGGTTGTTTGTGTATTTGTGTATGTTTGTTGTGTGTGTGTGTGTGTGTGTGTGCGTGCATGTGATTCAGCAGCACAAGAAGAAGGGGATTCAGCAGCACAAGTTTTTTGTGTAATGAGGCAGACATGGATTGGCTTGATTAAGTTGATCAAGATAGCTTTTTTCTGAGAGTCATGCAGAATTTAATGTTATTTTTCTTATACATGGTATGATTTGAAAAAAAAAACACCAAAAAACAATATTGTACTGTATGTTACAAAATATATATATGATTTAGCAGCACAAGAGAATATAGCTGCTTATTTTTGTTCATACTAATTTCATTGTTAATGTGGACCTGATATCAAATGAAATTCATATAAAGAATATTACAAAGGAAAAAAAAGTATATGTGTGTGTGTGTGTGTGTGTGTGTGTTTGTGAGTGTGTGTTGATTGATCGTATATTGATCATTGATCGTATGTATGCTATTTTTTTTTTTTTAAATCTTTCTTTCCCCACGTCAGATGTATGGTCAGTTTCAGTTGGTGGTGTATTACTGTTTAGGAATCGGTATGTATCAGCATTATGGTGGTCATTTTTTTTTCTTTCCCATGTCAAAAGTTTGGTTAGCTTCGGTTTTTGGTGGATGTCTAGTGTTTAGGAAACAGGTAACCATTATACCACATGTATGTAGTGTGATTTGGTGTGCGAGTGTGTGTTTATGAGTGTGCACTTGTGGGTATGTTTGTTGTTGTTTTTGTTGATGTTTTGAGTGTATATGAATGTGTGTTGAGGGTAAGTTTCTGGGGGGGGGGAGGGTATGTTAGTGGGGAAGTAAGTGGGGATGGTTGGGGTTAGGTAGATGTAGTTAGGTAATAGTAGAGTAATGGTGTGTAGTTAAGGGGGTTAGACAGGAATACGGTTTGTTTTGATAATATACATATATGGTTATTTTGTTTTGTACGGGTTGTATGGGGGGGGGGGGGGGTAGGTTGATAGGTTAAATAAAAATGATGAGTTTTGTTTGGGTAAATTCAAGCATGTTTTTTTTTTCAGTTTATAACACGTGTTGGGAAATGCTGTATTCTCAAGTGAGTGTAAGAGAATTTATGCAATGAAGCGGATATTGATTAATCTGATCAGGTTGATCAAGATATTTTGTTCCCTTTTAAGAGTTATGCTTACCTGATATATTCTTATATATAGCGTGTGCTCCGCAAAAAAAAAAGGAAGTTATGTTTTTAAAAAAAGTGTGTGTGTGTGTGTGTGTAATAAGGCACATTTGGATTAGCTTGATTAGGCTGATCAAGATAGCTTTTTCTGAGAGTTACGCAGAATTTCATGTCATTTCTCTCATATAAACATTGTATGATTTGGAAAAAAAAACCAAATAGTACTGTATGTTGGAAAAATTATTCAGCAGCACAAGAAAGAAGAATACAGCTGCTTTGTTTTTGTTGTTGGTAATATTAATATCATTGTTGATATGGATTTTATATTGAATGAAAGAATAATAAATAATTAATATTATAAAACAAAAAGTGTTATGTGTGCTTGTGTGTGTGCTACTGACTGTACGGGTAAGCAGAAGACTTTTTACTACACACTTGTACAAATGAAGATGTTCAGTCTTGCAAGCAGATGCACATTTTAGTTATTACACAAAAGCAGAACAAAAGAGACTTGATTGAAAAGATACACAAGCACAAGATGTGTAATATGTTGCTACAATAGAAATCTAACAGAGAAAATCAAATCATGCAGGAGAGCAGAGAATATTATGATTCACAATAAGCATCAATTATTTACAAAGACAAAAAGGTGGGCATGACGGTATATTGTGTGCTTGATACAGGAAAAAAGAAAACAGAGATTGATGAGGTAAGAGAGTATGGAATCTATTCTTTTTTTTTTAATGAAAAAGAAGAGAGACCTCAGGCTTCTCAAAAGAGGCCTGAGGACAAGAAGGGGGGGGGGGGGGGGGGGGGAGTGACCAACAAAAGTTAAGATATAGAGACCAAAGAGAGTCCAGTTAAAACACAAACAAAACACAACTTGCTTTTATTTTTTGTGATACTAACTTGGAGACAGACAGTGTAGATGAATGGTATGAAGAGTTTAGCGCCATCTGCGGTGCAAATGAAAAAGGCAGCACGGTGAACAGGCTCTCCAGACTGAGCGGTGCGACAGTCACTGTGCAGCAGTTTCGGAAATTACGTCTGAAGCGGAAATAAATGAATACACAGACAAAATAATAAACAAATGAATAGGCATGCTGCAAGATGTCGTGCATCGCAGAATCTGTAAACAAGCATTAATGATTGATATAAAAGGAATAGATCAAAGAGATTAAGTAACAGATACAAGAGTATAATACGCAATTCATTAGTGGTTCACATACACTGTACACATTATATGCAACTGGACAACCACCCACTGTATTATCTCTCTCGTAGACGATATTCCTCGTCTTCCTCAGTAAGGAGGAAAGACATTCACTGACGTCCGAGAAATATCGTCCCACTTTCAAGTGACATTGATTTCTTTTTGTTCTCGTCTGTGCTCGGCTGAATACGCATTACAAAGATGGCACACTTAAACATAATTATGTGTAGTGAGTGAATGCAGCAATATTAGTAGGACACAGTCATTGACAGCAGTGTAGTTTGAAGAAAATCGGGCAAATGATTCAAAAGTTCTGTTTTTAACTTCCGCTTTGGCGCCATCGCTTGAAGAGAATATAATAACATCACGTCCAGCGTCACAACGACACAAAGAAAACAAAGAGAATTCAACATATTTTTTATTTCAAGCACAATGAAAGAGCATTTGACTGACCTCTTTCAGAAAGCAGGGGGAATTAAAACAAGTCGAGAAAATACGTACTTTTCGTTAAAAGAAGACGAAATTTTGTGGCCCGTTAGGTTTAAACAATAGTGTCAATCTTGGAGTTTGTCGCATTTTGATTCTACATTTTTTTGTTTGGTCTGTTGTCGCCGTTCATATTTTCCCTTACACCTGTATTCTTCAATCCATTAACCTTCCCATATATATTGCTCGCATAATCTAATCATAATCACCTGTTACGCTCACCCCTCCTCTCTCTTTACCATCCATGATCGCTTCTTTACCCCCCCCCCCCCCCCCACACACACATCCTTCTGTGGACTTTGTGGATGATACAGTCACCTTTGGATCACAGCTACCATTACCACGGTTACAACCACCATCACACTACACACCACCAAAAACCGATAGAACCGCAATTTTCCATTTCCGCTATGAAAGGGCTACGCCCAAACTACCACCGACGTCATGGCAACTAACCACCAAGGAAATCACCATTATCATTGATGTTTAAGTTTATATAAATATTTTTTTAAATGTTGTGGTAGGAATGATAATGACGATATGATGATGTTCTTTACGATAGCATTCAAGGGATGATATTGACAATAATTCTAATAATCACACTAACAATACTAAAGATAATTTTTTATAGCAATAACAATTATTTTGCGTAATTTTGCGTATCATAAATTACAACAAATCTCTGGGGCTATATTGTACGAAAGAACGTGATACCACGACAATTAGCGTTGTTACCATCTTTATGACTTTTATTGGTATCGGTATCGTTGCAATTATCGTTACATACTTTTGCTACGGTCATCTTGAAAGAAGTACGACCATAATGCTGCAGTATCCAGTATCTTTGTGATTTCTGTATTAAACATGATCATCATCACTATACAATCGTGGAAGCAACATGGGGAACTATAATACTACCGTACTTACTTCCAGAGACCATAGCGGTGATTTTGCCGAACGTGATCCTCTTTCTCTCATCGTGATTTTATTTTTGTTCATTCATTTCACTCGCTTTCGAGAGCGAAATCTCCGTCGATATATCATCTTGGGCTCGCTAATGGAAGCTCTCTAATTTACAACCTGATACTGCGAGACAGGTTTGTGGTACAGAAAAAGGAGAGTAAATTCCGTTAGGTTTAATAAAAGAACAACAAATAACAACAACTGCCTCTCCAGGCCTATTGAAGTAGACTCCGTTTTGCCCCAGCCCCCCTTGTGCCGTTATGTTGACTCTCGAAGGTCGAGTGCTCATAACTCACGATGAGAGAGACGGCACCGACCCCTTCGTCTGAAACTGAGGTCGATTTTGACGTCGATGCACGTTTTCGGCCTCGACAACAGAGGTCATATAGCGCGACACGTTTTCGTCGAGTTCCCATCGTAAATCGCGCCACACACTCTGCCGCGGCGACGGGTTTTAAAGCGGCATCTTCAAGGGCGATACGCATTCGCATTACCACGCCGCTATTCTCCGTATAACCCCTTGACAAATACAAAAATATACAGAAAAACTAAAACTAAAACAAAACAAATCATAAACGGATCCTAAAACAAATGCAAAGAAATCAAAGCACATTTACGCACTGCCAACGTGACAACTCCTATACTCAAATCTATTGGGTTTTCATAATCTGTAAGTCATAAGTTTATCAGAAGCAGACAGTATTATCATCGCCCTATTCTACATTGAAGAAAAGTGTGCCCATCGATACATGTAGGCAGCCCTACATGCGATTGGCTAAGGCCCCCCCCCCCCCTTAGCCCCACCGTTGGTACGGGACTAAGCAAAAATTTACAAGTGTAAAAAGCCCTTAAGCAAAAATTTGCAAGTGTAAAAAGCCCTCGATATTACCACTGCTCTAAAAGCTCTGAAGAGACAAGGGTGTGTAAATCAAGGTTATTTTAAAAAAAACTGTATTTTGTTGTATATTGATGACATTTTGATATTTATTGTTAATGCGATACCATCGCATGATATATCGGATACGTTCGTGATATTTATAACTCGTTCTTGTTCTCAACCAAGCGATCCTGTTCTGCTGAATTTGATACCAATTATTAAATACCTTACTTGGTTAGTTGAAACAAAGCAGATACGGCGCTTTTTTTTTTTCTTTTTTTTTTACTGCGCGACGTATTACAACCGGACGCCATGAGATATGAATGTTCTTTCACCTTGATAATGTTTTCTATAGGTGTTTTTTTTTCCTTTTTTTTTTTGAGGGGGAATCTTTTTCAAGGGGCAGCATTACTCTGAAGCTTTTTACATCTTCCCCTTTGTTCTGTGCGGACCATAGTTTTTTTCTCTTGTACTTTGGGTTGAGAAACATCGCCACCTCCGCCCCCCCCCCCCCCCCCCGTGATCGTTGTGAGAGATTTGTAAAATAACTTTACTTTTATATAGTTTGGTATATGATAACATATAATATGATATATGATATTATATGATGATATGATATATGATATGATATGATATGATGATATGATATATGATATGATATGATATGATTATAACCATATCATTATTATTATATATTATCACCATCATATCCATTATCATTATCATTTGTCAAATTGAAAAATTGTCATTATTATCAAAATGAACATGGACGAGCAACAAGCAAAAAAAGAAACAAAACAAACCCAAAACAAACCATCAACGAAGCACTCAATAACTTCCTGATTCAAAATACATGTGTGTGCATGCATGAAACGCAGGCTATGTGATCTCAATGACCCTATACTAGCATCCATTGTGAACCACTGCATGCAGTGAATTACATCTACTGTCTGTGAAAATTTTAGTAAAAGGACGAGACCCACAAAAAAAAAGCTATAAAAGTGAACAGAATACTCCTAAAAATGTAAAACAATGTAGAAAATAACAGAAAATGCAATGACTGAGACTTATGTCAAGTGAAAGAGAGGGGGAAAAGAAAGAGAGAATGAAGCTTACCAATGTTCAAAATATGTCAGAATATTCTTAGAATTGACCTCATAAAGATGGATCTTTTTTCCTTTACTATACGGATTTCGGGATGAACTGAATGTCAAAATGCGGCAAGGCTGGTCGTAAGTCATCCTCGCGCCCTCTTTCGGCGATGAACGGCACAGGCGTCGGGCGGCCGCACCCTCTCAAGTTCAGCGGGCTTTTTATCCGCGTTCCAGCGCACAGTGATTTATGAGTCCATTTCGTCCGCACACTGAAAAGATTCTTCTCGTCCAAGGTGCGCTGCGAAACTTTATGGGGTCATAAATCTCGATTAATGGCAAAGAATTACATCCGAAAAATCAGGAAAATGAGGACAAAAGGAAAAAGAAGAACGAGAAAAGGGAGAATTAGAAGATGAAGAAGAGGAAAAATATATCTAGTCCTCTGAGGTAACATTGCCGTGAATATTCGATACCGAACTGTGCATAAAGAAATTAATGGGCTTATGCACTTATCAGATTTCGTCGCAGATACTTAGTCTGATAAAGATGGCAATTGTATTCGGGACAATGAGGTATGTAAACAACTTCATTACGCGCGTAACGATTGTGGAATCCTATTACTGCCTATAGAAGCTGTTTTAACGCAAACGACAGGCGGCGCACTTTTGAAGTCAGCCGGCGGAGCGCTGGAGATAAATGCGCCATTGACTATCATTGACAATGCGCTAACGATTATTCACTGTCTCTCAAATGGGTCTTTTCTGCGAGCAAATGTCAAGCTAAGATAACAGAGATGATACTAGTGGTCATTACAGTGATGCTGCGGGTGGGGGATATTCATTTTTCTTCTTTTCCTTATCTGGTGAGGGAAAGTTAGGGTTTTTTGCGACGACCTCGTTCATTTCTTCAGAAGCTTGTGGTTTGACTATATGGTAATAATATGCATGTATGATAAATCTGTGGCTTTTATAGTTAGCATAATGAATCAGTCGCAGTGCGTGACAGCTCAACAGAATGCGCTCTCGTACTCCCTTACACACACACACACACACACACACACACACACACACACACACACACACACACGCAAACACAAACAAACAAACAAACAAACGAATTTAGTTCGAAACTTCCTGCGATCAACACGTACATCACGGATACATGGCGCCCGCAAAAAATCGATGACTTGGGTAATCACTGAACAGAACTGGCCCGAGCTCGAAAGTCAAGTTCAAAATGTCTGATATAGTCCTACAATATCACATTATTAAAGCAGATAGATTTTCCTCTCTCTCTCTCCTATTTTTTTTCTTTTCTTTCTTTTTTGTATTCTTTGTTTGTTTGCTCTTTCTTATGAATTGTTTTCAAGCAGAAATGGATGAGACATAACCATTTCCATGTTTCACGGCTGGCTCGATGACAACATGAGAAAAAAAAAAGAAAGAAAAAAAACAGGATAAATATGAATACATTTGTCATATACAATGATAATGACGATGCGACAATAACACTGCAGTAAATGATTATGATAATAGTAATCTGTGCTACGGATAAAGCTAATAAAAAGTATGCAGTAATCATGGCCGTGCCTACAAGAATTACGATTACGATCAACATTTGAAAGCAAGTATCAGTGAGTATGCTGGATTTTATTAGCATCTTTATGAGAAGAATTTCATAAGCACATCAGTTGAAAAGCGATCAAAATGGGATGAAATTTAAGGAAGTTGCGAAACTGTGAAATTTTGTAAGTTTTCACGAAACAGTTCTTGAACAGTCAATATGAATATGTAAATGAATGAGCCGCCGTTAATGCCTCACAACTTGCCATAGGCATCTTATAGGTAACTTTGCCCACAAAACCTTGAAATTTCATGCTTGCTTGTTGTTGTTTTTTTTGTGTGTTTTTTCTCTCAAGTTTCTCATCCTAAATATACCTGTCTGATCATCATTTTGAGATTATTCAGTCAGAAATAACATTATGTTTACACGTTTATAGCAGAAACATTAGGTTTCGCCAAATTTTGTCCACGGTCAGTCGAAAAAATTGTGAGGCGATGACAACATCAGTTCATTCACTTGCATAATTATTCATATCAACTGTTCATGAACTGTTTTGCAAAAATTAAGTAATCTGCACTATTTCATAATTTCCTTGTTTTTTAATCTGATTTTGACAAATTTTCACTGTTGTGCGTGTCAAACCTGTTTGTCCTTTTTCTGATCAAGTTAATTTGTGGTAAAGAATTGCCCTTTGATAGTAATCTTCGCTACGTACGCTAAGAATAAAGCTAATAAAAAAAAACATGCAATATCCATGGTCATGGTAAAAATTGTTATTTTGAAAGGAAACTTATTGCAGCCTTTGTAAAATTGAGAAAGAAATGACTCATTTGGAGTGTGCAAGAATGAAACTGGACTAAAGTTTAATGACCACTGAATGTGAATTGGACCATAACTGATTGCATATTTTCCTAAGGTATGCTGATGGATAGAGACTTCACATGTAGGAGTAATTACAGTGTCTAGAAAATAACTTTGTTGTGTACATTTCTGTGAGTGATGGGGGAACTAGAGTATCTATAGGGCTTTTTACACTTGTAAATTTTTGCTTAGCCCCGGACCAACGGTGGGGCTAAGGGGGGGGGGGGGGGGGGGGCCTTAGCCCCACCGTTGGTACGGGACTATCTGGCCCTGCAAAATAGCAGGGGTTAGCACCGCAATTGCGGTGCCAAGCAAGTGAGTGTAAACAGAACGAAAAAATAATCCTGGGCTAAGCGACGGAGACGAAGTCCGACCCTCACTGACCAATCAGAAACGAGGTAGTCAAGTGCTGCCGGTGCGTGCGTGTACGTGTACAGTACACAGCGTAATTATGAATATTCATGTGGTTTGGAAAGTCCGGGGCTAAGAAATACGAGTGTAAAAAGGTCAGTTTTCTCCTTAGCCCCGGACAAGAGATCGTACGGGACTAATTGGCGAGTGTAAAAAGCTGAAAAAATGGGTACGGGACTAACGATAGTCCTGGGTCAGAGAAAGTCCGGGGTTAAGAAACACAAGTGTAAAAAGCCCTTATAAAGACTATTTCCTGGTTTAAGAGTGGGGGGGGGGGGGGGGAGAGGTGGGAATGGGGAATACATCCCTCTTTAAGTTTGACTGGTGCTGGATTTGCTTATTGTATGGTATCAAGTGTGTGAATATAACATGGCAATTTCAGTAGGCCTACTTCACGATTAAAGCGGTAAGACATCACTGGAAATATATGGTGTGTAGCAATTGTATGTTTCTTAAAAGAAAATTAGCAAAACTAACATGTAATGAAAAAAAGAAAGAAAGATACATGGCACATAAGTCTGGCATTTTTATTTCAGTATTACAGGAACAGTGTAATCCAAAGATGAGAAGGTTGATAAGTTTGCAATGAAATGAGTGAAATAAAAGACAAGTTATTAAAGTACAGTATAGGATACACAGATAGAGCAAAATCTAGCAGTCAGGTTTGTACTCAGCTCTTGAGTGCCAGTAAACAAAGCTAATATCACCCTGATTAAATCTTGGACTAGCTCTCTTCCTTTTGACAGTACTCTTGCTAGCCTTAGTACAAATTTGTTTCGTATTTTGTAACAAAGCTGACAATTTCATACTTTCAAAATTGATATAAATGAGATTTTGTTGTTGTTGTCCTAGCCAGAGGGTACAAGCGAATATGAATTCCCTTGCTCATCCTGAGCAGATTAACGTATAGGAAAAGTTTGTCTTTATAGGAAATGCAAAAAAGAAGAAGATTGTCATACTTTCAAATTGAAAAATACCAGCCAGAAAAACAGAGACCACAGTCTTCTCAATAGTTCTACTTGTATGTGTTTTTTTTTGTATTTCTTTAACCTTTAACCTGGTAATGTCTGATGATAAGTCTCAAGTTCAGTTTTCAGTTCAGTTTATTTTCATGTTTCTAAAACGGTAATCCATACTTCCTGGTAATAGAAAATACATAACATGCACAAAACACATCTCACAAAAATTGTCTGTAAAAATTTTACATTAATGATCATTATGCTGATATTGAAAATATGCAAAGAAAAAAAAAGCAGAGAAAGAGAAAGAGAGAGAGAGAGAGAGAAACATGAAGGAAACCTATGAGGTTATATGGTATATTTGAAAGTATATACTCCGTATAGCAATAATGATTGATCCACTTGACTCTGGATGAAAAACTTGAAGGCTGGTATAACGATTCTGACTCCTTCCTTTGGAATCCTGGATAATGCAAAACTGAGTGACTATCCTGGGTGGTTTTATATACGTCCTTCTGCATCTCTTTCTCTCCTCACAGCAAGATCTTCCCTCTCTTTCTCTTCACTCGGCACAGCTTTTGCTGGCTAGAATATATGCGTGTCATTCCAGTGTGCTGCTGCTCTGCCTCCCTCTTCCCCCTGCCCTGTTCCACCCCTGTAATTGGGCTTCCCACTGTGTCAATTTGTCATGGGGGCTGGAACCAAACCGGGATCGCCGAAAATCGAAATTGAACGAGGAGCAAACCACGCGGGGGGACGTGTTGCCGTGGAGTGTAGCCTAAATTCAAGTCGGGTGATAGCTACGTAATACGCTATACAATTATATACACAGAAGAGTCTGACCCCCAGCATGAGAAATCTGGAATGCATATTTTTCCCCATTTGATATTTTTATCTGTTCTATTATACGTCATCTTTGCATCTTCTCCTTCTCTTTCCTTCTTCCGCTTATTCAGTTCACAGATTTCACCCATGAAATCAATTTTTTTTTGTCTTGTAATGTAGGATTACTATGGACATTAATTGAGTCTTTAAGCTTGTTTGCTTGCATAATTCCTATATTTTTGTTACATTAATCGTGATTTCTTTGATGCTTTGGATTACTGAGTAGAAAAAAAAAATCACTGCCACATTATTCATTGTGGGCTTAAATCAGTGCAATCAAATTAGAGCTTAGAAGTTAAAAATGAGTCATATCTATAACTGCAATTTCAATCAAGTCTGTACAAAAAAAACCCCACACATTTTGAGAGTTTTGAAGTCATCTTTAACTATCCAGTTAGCTGTTTTGTTTTTGAGAGGAGGAAATGCAGATGGGATTTAGTGCAATGTCTTCTAACAAATGCTTTTATGAAAGGTATGTCATTTACTTTTGTAATATGTCTTTCTCTGACCTTTGATTTTTCTGGAGTACAAAATTATATTCTGTCTTCATCCTCAAAGGGTTTGCCAAAAGAAAGTTGCAATCACAATGTGGATCACTGTGAGTCAATGTAGCAGGAAGTAGAGGTAAACACCTAAATGAATTAACTCTTTATGTGCTGTGGTGAAAACCCCCTGCATGCCACATTATTCTGAGACAGCAACATAGTCATGCTTTGAGAAAACATTCTGTTTTTCAGATCTATGTAATGCTTATAGATTTTTGTTACCTTGGACATGTAATAAACAACATCATAGAGAAAATGCCAAACTTTGCTTTGATGTAAATTGTATGGCAAATCTATAACTGCTTTTCTGTCACATAACCATTAGCGACATTATTCTAGAGGCAAACAAAACAGTAAGAGAACTGAAAATTTACTCACAAATCTAGTAGCTAATACTACTTGATAGTCAATCAAAACAAAAAATGCAAGCTACATGTGACAGGAATGGAATCGCAAGAAACGCTTTCATTGTACTATGGCATTTGGTGATTTATCAATCGGTTTGGGCAGATGTGTGCATTTGAGCATTTGAGAATAGTGAACTTGGCACACAGTCGACTGAGTTGGGCATGCGAATGTGGCACATAAAGAGTTAAAGATGCTTGACGTAAAACTAGCCAAGGCAGGGAGAAGTGGGGATGGGGGTGGGGGATGGTTGAGTCTTTCTTCACACATCACCATGCCGACATCCTCTCATCTTCCTCCACCCATGGATGACAGCCAGGATGACAGGCACTCATCTGCACCTGTCACTCTCGCTGAGATTGCTGCATCCAATTATGCAAATGGGAGATGCCCTAAAACACTACTCACTCACTCCAGCACTGGTCTTTTTACCCCCAATGCTGTCATAAAAATATGCACACAGGTATAAACTCCATAACTTTTGATCATCATTCCCGTTTGACTCCTTTATACTACAACCAAACTTCCTCAAAATATGCCCCTCTGGTAGGCATGAATCTGAGAGGTGGTGTTTATTGCCTGACATACAGAATGTTCATCATGCCTTTTACTTGATTTATGACAAGGAATTGATTGCAGGATTTATTGCAGCAATGGAGTATACATGACGGAAAGCACTGTGGTCATGAAATGATCCACAACATGGAATCTTACATCAGTTCTAGAAATTGTTGAATACATGATACAAATATGCGTATAGATATTGTACAAAAACAAGGTTTTATGGTTTCATGCTACTGTAAAGTGACCTGCATATATTTACATCTAAACACAATAAATTAAGAAACATTTTTGATGTTGTCAGGAGGGGCTCTCCGGTTTCACATAAAGCCGGGAGAGATCTACCGAGAGAGGAGTAATTTATCTGCTACCCTACCCCGCCTCTCACCGCGATCATGCCTCTAAATTCCAATCTACCTGTTCTCCATCTCATTGTAAAGATGAGAGCCGAATTGAGAGAGCTCCAGAGGAGATGAGAAAGAGAGAGAGAGAAGGGGGGGGGGGGGGGCTGGGGGAGAGCAAGAGGAATTGAAAGTGGTATACCGGCACCATCGTGAGCGATGCTCATCTGATGGAAGCGGAGATGGTCAGGAAATTTGATATTTGCACTGCCTGCCGAATGTGACGAGGACATGACATATCTGCATACATTGAGATCTGAAGCATATGCAACGGGCATTTTGATCTCTCGCGCTCCCTCATTCCACCGGAAAGTTCGTAGAAATACTATATAGGAAGAAAAAGACATCTTTGGTATAGTTAACTGTTGTCTACCCTGCCCAACAATTAGAGCAGAGTATTCTTTGTTTGGCTACACTTAACAAAATAATTTGTATACCTATGACATTGATTATACTTATTTTCAGTTGATTCTTGTGACAGAACTCTCAATAAAGCTATTGATAGTGGTCACTTTATTTTTTTCTTGTCAAATAAACTCTAAACTTTGCTGTGGCAACTTGAATTTATATGATTCATTGGTGATCTGATTGCTAAATCACAGCTGTGGAGTGTAAATATTGCTCAGATGTATTAGATGAAATCTATCTCACCTCAAAAGAGTAAAACATTATATCACATTATTACTCCTTGCATTTGAAACAAGAATCTCTTTGTGCATGCTTTTGTGCTTTTGAACTCTTAAATGTAGGTCAGATTTACTGTCTCTTCTCCCTTATACTAGTTCAACTTAATCTTCAGTTATCTGTGAAATAGTGTTCAGACAAGTAGAAATAGCATTGTGGTTCTTAACATAACAGCACATTCTATTTTAACAATCACTCTCTAATTTCCTTCTCTTTTAGTCTTTTTCATGACACTAAACAAAAGTGGTATGAGGTTTATTACACATGAATAAATTGCATATATTAGATTCAGAAATCAGATCCTATAGCTCATTTTGGCCAAGTACATTGAGATACACACACTTAATCTGATTTTTGCTCATGCTGATATTATTGAATAGTCATGCCCCATGCATAATGAAACTCAGACCAATTATGGGCTTATGTGTGACATTGGAGAAGTAATTGTAAATTCTGTGATATTTTTGTCATGATTTGCCGTATAAACTCATTGTCTTACTCAATGAAACAAAAGCTCTGTAATCTTCTGTGGAATGGAATAGACGAGTGAATGAGTGAATGAGTGAGTGAATGAATGAATGAATGAATGAATGAATGAATGAATGAATGAATGAAATATATGTGAAGAGTGTGATCGCAAAATAGTTTAAGTGCCGTTTTAAAGAATTTAGAATATGTACATCATCAGACAGAGCAAGATAAAACCTTTCCAGTAATGCCTCACTTGTTAATAGTGATGATAACAGTGAATATTCTTGTAGTTATTGTAAAAGATATGCCATATTTTCTCATCATCTTCTTTATTGTTTAGCACCTATAAAGGCAAATATCTCAAATTCACAAGAATGGAGTTAACTCATTTTACCATCAAACTCTTCATGTCATGCAACTGCAAAATTCAGATATCTCAGAGATAGACTGTGGTTGAATGTACGCACATTTCTCTTAAATGAGTAGTCATGGTGGAGTGTGCTTTATCAGGCATGATTTGAAATTGGAAGGAGGGGTCAAAGCTGAGGATGGGATGGATGAATCCTCGACAGGCTTACCCCATTGAGGAAGGGCTGATTTGGCTACAACATGCATCTCCCATAGACACCCGCCTGAGTATACTCGGGACTCGTCCTCGATGGGTTAACTTGCCTTATGGGTCCACCTGTCACCCCCATTGCTTCCAATTGATGCAGGCACGCCCGGCAACGAATGAGAGTGTTAGCCTGTCATCGGGGGCCAAGCATGGCAGTCACGTATGGCAGATTGCGAGGCGGATTGATCAAACACCGGTATCGTGAACAGAATCTGATTTTCCTCGAGAAAAAAATCTGGTGGAGATGCTGAATTGAGATGCCCAAGGTTTACTTTGCTCTTCATCTTCTCTACTTCTCTTTCTTTCTTACCTTTACTCCTTCTCTCTCTCTCTTTTTCTCTCATTTTCTTCTCAGCAGGTATTTACCTCCGAGCTGTCATGTAGGAATGCAAAGAATTCAAGGTAGAAAGATTAATCTTTTATCACTTTGTGCATGCATTGGAGAGCTGTCGGATTTTGCAATGATGTGATCTGTACACAAATTAGATAAGTACATGTATTTAGTGGGAGAGGAAGGTTAAATGTGTTTTAACTTTGTTGTATGTTTGTTTGCTTTCACAATTCACCTGGCATGATCAGGCAGCTGATACATGCATCACATCACATGGGCTGTTTACCCTATTTATCAAGTATTCGATTCTAGGAACAGAAATACATACAAACATCAGATATATTCACCTTCCTCATCATTGCTACATGGCCGGCTCTAAGCATCTTGCTGACTCCTTGCAATCACATGCGTTTTCTTTGCAGGCCTAAAACAGTTCATTGTAAGTCGTTGTCTCGTTGTGCAGGCATTTGTGAAAAGAAGTCCTGAATGCTGGTAACTGGAATTCCAACTCTATCTAGAGCATCTCCCATAAATATTTGAAATTGAGATGTCCCCTTGTTTTCTTTTTCCATCACTGGCCATCTCCCCCTCCCCTTCCCAATTTACCCATTCATTCCATCTTCATCCTTTGTTTCATTCCTGCCATACTGATGGAAGAGGGATAGATGAGTTTATGGATTGGATTCTGTGTTATGATAGGAAGTATTTTAATTGCCGACTGTATATTTATGCTCCGAGGGAGAAGAGCTCAGTGATCCTGACCGATGTTTATCATAGTGGGAATCTGATAAGTCAATCTATACGAGCACTGAATCGGCTCCCAGCATCCAATGTCAAGATTTTGTCTCAGCCCCATAAGGTCACTGACATTTCTGGCTCTCGGCCCCTTTGTCATTCCATATCCATAACAGGGACATAGCTCGACTTCTTGTCTTCGCATCTAGAATCAAATGATTTTCACAACCTTCTCAAAAGTATTGACCTCAAGGTAAAAGCCACCACAAATATTTACTGGGCCCATTCCAACAAAGCCAGTTGGAGATCTTGAAAGTTGGTCATGGATTTGTAGATGTTATTATACTAATGATGCACAGGATAGAGTGTGTTAGTGAAGGTGCGGCGCGCTCGAGAGTATTGACAATGGTGCGACATGCACGAGGCGCACACGAAATAATCCTGTGCATCATTTGTTTTATAAAATGGGTCGAAAACTAACAGCATTATTCACGTACCTTTGTGGGTCAATACCAGTCAGCTACATGTAGCACTCGCTCAAAAGTCAAGATGTCCGAAGATGTTCGTCCCAAACATTTACGCACGTCGCACTCGGAAATCCCGCACATAAGTACTGTACGTACGTATATAAGAGTATACGTACGCCACGTACTGTTATGCACAAGAAAGGCAGCCGGCTGTTGTGGCAGCCCGCGGCCCGAACTAGAAGTTGTTTACAGGATTGACAGCGCGTATAGTAGCGCGTGACGCACTTGTAACAACTGATTGAGTGCGCACTGCTAGTGTAAAACATTGTGACGTACGTCAGGCCAGGGAGGTGGAAGAGAGACTCTTCTTAGTGCTTACCTGAAGAAAATAATGCACGCACACGTGACTCATTTCAGCGCTTCCAATTGGCTACATTCTTGAACCCATTTTATAATAAAGATGTAGTGCTACCTATCAGTGAAGGCAAATGACAAATGGTTTTAATGGCATCATTATATAGGTTGAATTGATGGTCTTTAAACAGCTTTGACTGTGTTTCTCTACATCCATTCTTTCACGTTCCACTCTACGCCATTCAAAGTTCAGGTGTTGCTCTATTGATATTGATATTGAAGATAGACAGAGATGCAAATAATGTGACTATTGATAAACATCAATAGTGAAGGCAAGCGTAGGTTGAATGCAGGACGCTATTTAACTTTGTGTTACCTGAATTTGATAACAAACAAAAAAGTTTACTTTGCTGACTGGTCACTGTAATGATGCTCAAAGAGATAGACAAACAATCAAGCATACAGGTTTGTTTTTGTTTTTTTGTTTTTTTTTTAACTTGTGCTGTTGCTATTACCTAGACTATCTATGTACACATATCACCATGCTAACAAATTGTTCCAGAATGGCTTATTCCAGCACTTCTATCAGTGGAATAATTGAGTATTATAAATCTATGTCACAAATTATCAATCAATTGCAAGCACAAGTTGTTGGTTTGTTTACAGCGTCTTTCTTTCCCCCACAAGATCAAGGAAACTAAAATGATTACTTGTTACTTGTTAAAATTACTTGTTTATTTTGTAATCCACAAAGCAAAAACTTCAATTCTAGTAATTTAAGTAATGTAAGTACACTTATCAATTTCAAAATGTTAATCTTGTACATAGTGTAAATACACTTGTTTATGATGTAAATAATTTTCTTGTTGAATTTATATATTCTTCTTCTGTATTCAAGGGCCAACGTCCACTAGCATTGCTATTTGTTGGACCCTTTCACCAAATTTGTAAATATGTTTGTACTTTCATATTCATATTGTTGATAAGTTTGATTCTATACTTTATGCCTTGTATTCCTGTTAATTGTATCATTATTGTATCATCAATGATTGTATAAATTATCTGTGATTGTAAACTTGAACTTAAAATTTGGTAATAGATCATTCATTCATTCATTCATTCATTCATTCATTCATTCATTCATTCATTCAAAAGCATATAGGACAATGCAGTTCATATTTTATGAACTGGAGGAAATGTTAAACACATCCTTTCTTTTATCATCATTAATTTGTCAATGTGAAAGATATCATCACAAAGTCACAGATGAACTTGTCCATGATTAAAATTGCCCTATATGATATGCCATGGATCAGTTAGCCATAAAATCATGGTGGATGAGACAGCAAAGTGTCAGCTGCAGATATATATCTTATATATCTTACGTCATATTTTGGCTGTGAAAGATGTCATCAGCTTGTATATATTGGAATTCCAGTAGCAGTAATAATATAGAGCATAGAACTTTAGGTTAATGTTTCCATCTGTTTTTGCAGTTCGGGTTACTCATTTACATCTGAGAAAAGTGTTTTAAAAAATAATATAAAGAAAATATAAAGAAAATTCAGCATATATTTACTTTTCTAGCATAATGAAAAGCCCTTTACTTACCTCTCAGAAAGCAGGGGAATAGTATTACCCATAAAATATGTCAGTAACAAGTCAATGGAATCTGTACTTTTCATGAAAAATGAAATTTTGTGTAATTCTCCTTATATTTTCTTTATTGTTATCCAAAATAATGTCATGAAAAGTAGAAGTCAGTGATGATGGCATGTGAAACCTTAATAATTCATTTCTTTCAATTTGATTGTCTGATTTTCCTCATTTTTTTTGTTTGGATGTGTTTTACTAATATTGTTGCTTTCACTCAGTCCACATTTCTGTTTAGTGTTTGGTTTACTTCAAAGTCTAGAGCTGAATCTTGGGCAGTTTTTGCAGTTGATGTGCCTAATCTTTGCCGAGAGAATATTAATTTGTTTTTCGAAGTACAATTTAAATCATCTATTCTATTTCAATTTTTAAAAATTCATTTATTCATTTTATCTTTAGCTTTTATTGATTCTAGATGATGCACTGCTTTACCTGAATTGCTGGGACAAGGCTTTAGCGGTCAAGTTTTCTCATGCTTCAGGTCTGGTATGGGTAACATTGCCATTGGTATGGACAAACGGAATAAGATATAAAACAAATTCAATTCAATTCAATTCGATTCAGTTCAATTCATTTATTTCATTCTCATTTTTCTTCCATTAAGACATAACAGAAGGTAAATCAGAAAATCCATCATAAGCATATACATTACAAAATAATAGTCAACAAACTAATAGAAATAAATTATGTATACATACGGGAAAATACAAATGTCCATCCAGCTGAAAACACTACTTTCCAACAGATAGTGCTTTATTCTCTTTTTACATTGACATGAGTGTAGGATGACAAGAATGATTTTTATATATCTTCTTTCATATCATTGGACAAAAGCATGATGGACTGCTGGCCTTTAGATAAATGCTCTTTATGTGACCTGCACGCCATGGCTATTCCATTTCAAGTTTATTTTTGTCTACCAAAGTAAGCTAAACATGTCAATCACCTGCCACCAGGCAAAGTATCTCGAGGAATGATGGGGGTGGGGCCCGCTGAATGGTATCCCATCTCTGGACCGATGAGCTGTCAGACGGGATAACATTCATATTAGCCGCAGAGAATGCGGGGCATGCAGACTAAGTGTAAATAGCGACGGTCACCAGTCAAAATCACGTAGGGAAAACCTCACCAAAGATGATATGTCGCATGAAACAAAACATGGTGAATTCCCCCGCTGTGAAAAATATCTTAGGTGGTGAGTAAAATGAGATGAAATGCATTGAATTGACAACTGCAGACCTCTAAGCTAATTGGTTAGTCTCTGTGGAAGAAAGCGTGAGTTGACAAGAATTTTTTCCACAAAACCTTGCTTGAGAGATGGAACAGTGTTCCATTTTTAAGAGCTTGTGTAAGTGAAGAAAAAGTTGAGTTCTCTTTCCAGTTTGCAAATAAGTATAGCATGGCAAAAAAAAAAAAAGAGTATTGTACAATTTAGTATTTTCTAAAACTACCCAGTATGCGCAACAGCAAAATAAATTTAGAAAAAATGAGTTAAAGTAAGTACTATGCATTACACAAAGTATAAATTCAAGGTTGCCAATGATTGATTTCTTTGTGTTCCCATGTAGGCTATTTCTCTTCTGACCTTCGAGCTTACATAACTGCACTGGTTCACTTTCTTTTTCTACCATAGAATGGCCAAATGTTAGATTGAATATTCTCTCACTTCTTTCTTTTAAATCTGAGGATGGACCGCTTGACTATGGTTAAAACAGACTGTACACATTAGCAATACAATCATAGAATAAGAGGAGTTTGACCAGACAACACAATCTCTAGCCATATATTTATGATCTCTCTGATTGCACACAGAGTTTAAAGGCATAATTTACCATTTGCAGACGAAACAAAAACCCAGCTTTAGTGCTTCAAAATAGTTCTGAAATATGAGTTAGAGATAGAAACGACCAATGTAAAAATTTGAATTAGTATAATCAGTGTAAAGTATTCTTGATATACAAAATGTGAACAATAGTTATAATAAAAATGTTTCTCAACTAAACCCTCTATAGTTATGGTTTAATGAGAAAAATAGTGATATCTCCTCATATTTTAGGCTTTATTGAAAACATTTTATATGGTAGGATATTTTGTGATACAACTGACCTACACGTATGTCTACACAGATATCTTGAAAATTTTTAAAATCACTGCTCCCAAAGGTAAATAGGACCTTTAATCTCCTCCTGAAGTCTGTTGGGAAATCATTCAACATCATAGATGCTTTTAAAGAGGGGGGGGGGGGGGGGGAGGAGGAGTTGGGAAGGAGGGGAGAACCCTTGCATGGAGCAAAGTGGCGGTCATGTCATTAAAGTTGCCTGGTATGTTATCGCGTTCTCTTTATACCCGCCGCCACTTTTCCTTCATGTGAACATTTGCGGCTGCACATGTCCTAGAGTCCGAATACTGCGATGGAATTCCCACATTTGTAGCCATGAGGCGTGTGCATTGGTTGTCACGTTCTGCCCATCAAATCAAACCATGGCCAAGGCTGCACAAGCCATCTGTTCTAACCTACAAGAGCAATGCCACTTTAAGTTAGCAAGACCAAGGACCCTGGTCAACTGTGACACATCTTTATTTTTCATTTTTTTGTTTGTTCTTTTTTTCTTGTTGCATTTGATTTGTTTTGTTATTTGATTTGTTTGCTTTTTGGTTTTTGTATGAAAGAATAAAGCAATAATCACATTCACCCAAAACAGGTTAGGTTCGTTAGACTTGTTAAACCAATGCCAATAATGGTTCAAATAAAAATTATGACAATAATGGTGTTAATACAATCAAGTATGGTAAACCTGAAATGGCAGTAATGGTGCAAATAGGAGTTTTGATAGACTTGTCCAATACTCTGCAAGTAATGGTATGAATAGGAATTATGAATCAGGTGTTACGGCAGTAATGGTATGAATTTAAGTATGTTGAAGCTGTAAAAAAGTATGGCTGTAAGGGTGAGAACATGAGGTTTAGTAGAATTGTCACATCATCACATCTTATGCCAGTAATGATGATATACTTCATGAAAAGCGAAATGATGGCATTTCTCTCATGGGTTATCTTAAACTTAAAAAACTCAGGCTCAAAGTACATTGTAGGTAGAAAGTTTTCTCTGTGATACATAGAAACAACAAAGTCAGTTTTAAAAAATTTTGTCAGCTTTTCAGTAAATATTTTGCCTGTCAGAAAGTTGTGTATTTTTGTATGATACTTTTTTTTTAGGGATCTGCAATTGTTAGAGATGGTGAGCTGTTATCCATATTTAATGTTATTTTGTGCTTACACAGGCTGGAAAATGGAGCTAAAGTTTTTGGCAGCTTTTTTTATGGAATATGTGTGCATATATCAATAACAAGAAAGTCTATAGTTCAACCATGGTTAGTAATGGACCCTTCTTTTATTGATTTGGGACCGTTAAAAACTAAATTATATTGATTTTGGACAGTTAAAAACTAAACTGTTAAATCAAAGTTAAATTCACAGTTGATATATCTGATCATATATGATTACTTACACATACAATTAGATTATCAGAGAACTTTTCATGAGTAATCTACTGGAGATATTAAGCATACCAGTTATTGTAATTAAAGGACAAGTTCACCTTCATACGCATGTGAATTTTTTAGGAAAGCCTTTTGAGGTGAGGTGAAAGAGGAAAATCGCACAATCTGTTCAAAAGTTGTGATTTTTTTGAAGTTTCAGAGAAGTTTATGAGAAGACTACTACATCTTGTGATGACACATATGTAAAACCATATGAAGAAAATATAAAGAAAAGTTGTCATATTCTTACTTTCTTGCACAATAGAAGAGCTCCAGACTTGCCTCTTTCTGAAGGCAGGGGAAATAATATCACCTTTAATATCAGTTACAAGTCAAGGGAGTGTGTACTTTAAAAAAGAAATTGTGAAAGTCTCTTTTTATTTTCCTCATATCGTTCTTTGCATGTGACATCATAAACTGTAGTAGTCTTTTAATCCAACAGTGACTGTATAGAAAAATTACAAATTCATAACTTTTGAATTGATTATCAGATTTTCCTCAAACTTTCACTAAGGTGTTCTATTAATATTGCTTCATTCACTCAATCTACATGTATATGAAGGTGAACTTGTCCTTTAAAGCAACAAGATGAAGAGGCAACAAGAATTTTCTGCTCACAAGACCCAAAAGGAAACATTTAATTCAATAATGTGACACCAACACCAGAGATAGCGTGAACCATCTCTGGGCATAATTGTCTGATATTAGGATACTAAGTTAGCCTGTATGCAAATAAGTGCTGCTACCTTTAAGAAGGAGATCGTCTTTAGATGGAGTTTGGAGAGGAAGAGGTCCAATCTATGTGAGCATAATTGAACCTGATGTCTCTCTGATTGCAGGGCCAAACTAAGCTTTCATGTGCCGCACTGCCCATGATATTGTCTCTGGGCCTTTCCCTCAAATGGCTATCATTTCCAATGCCAAATACTTCCCCCCTCGATTGTTTTTTCAGATGCTCTTAGGGATTGTAAGGGGGGAGGATGGGGGGAGGATGGGGTGGGGGGAATATGGGGGGGGGGAAACCAGTGTTGTTCACCAATTAGCTTCTGCTGCTTGATCTGAGCATCGGAGGAGGTTCCAGAAGAATGTTTCTGCCCCAGAACCCTGGGCCTGGCTCGCATCAGAAATTGGCGGAATGCTTCCACGGAATCGGTTGGTCGTCGCGGGCAACCAGGGGTGTGACACCTCACAGCAGGTGAAATGGGGTCTAGGGAATGCATGTGCCATGTTTTTGTAGGGACATCCAATGCCATGGTTTCATGTTCTCATCTCTCCATCTCTCTCCTCTCATATTCTCCATATCTTCCTTCCCCCCCCCTCCATCTCCCCCTTGTTCGTTCTCTATTTCCCCTGATATGCTCTTCCAACTCTCTTCTGCCTCCCTGTGAAAACTTCAATTCGCATTTTGCCCCGGAGGTGTAGAGTGTGTTGGATTACGGAGTGTCGAGATGCAAGCATTGAACCCGGCGATTAAAAACCACTTGAACCCAAATATCAGAATCATTACAGCCCTCGAGTTTAGATTTTATGCTCCAGTTGGGATCCTGCAGACCTGATGTGACAGGGAATCCAAACAAAATGATGATGTTGCCCCTCTCTCCTGGAGCAAAGCGATTATATTTCATGCCATGCTGTTATCATCCTGACTTGCGATCAATACCTATGTGTAATTGTTTTCCTCATTGTAGAAATTGATATTTGCTTTCATCAATTTAACAGAGAGAGGAATGCCATAACTGCTGTATACCTAGTCATGAAATTGTGTTTTTGTAAAACATTGCAATGGTGGTTAAACAAGATTCTGTACCTTGTAAAGAACAAGTCATAGTCATGACATATCTTAAACATCTATAAAAAGCAAATTCCTCACTATTCACTATCTTATCTTTTCGATTTCATACATTTTGTTCTAACAGTTATTAGTACAAAGTTTCCTGACTTCAGAAGAAATACAATTTGACAGTAGGTTTCTACATCAGTATGCAAAATGAGACACTATGTCAACATGCTTGTCAGTTTGCCAGAAATCCTATAGGCCCTACTTTGTATTTCAAAAAGGGATGGGTATTGTTTCGTGGCCTTTGATTCAAACCCAGATTTGAATGTCATGGTTCATGTCATGGAGCCAAAATACAGACGTAATCACAACCTACAGAGTAAAAATAACAAGCATTGCAAACCCTAAAGCATACGCCAAAAGAAGCAAAAAGCAATAATGTTCATTGTGACCGTATCTTGTCAAAAAACAGTGTGGCAACCTTCAAGGAGCTCCAAATGTTCGGTTACAGTTGCTTACTTGAGCATTCCACCGAGTATCGTAATACTGAGTTAGATGTCACATCCATAGGCCACAACAATGAGATTCACACTGAAGCGAATTAGCAGCATTCAAATCTTGAGATTTGCATCGCGATTCAAATCTTAAGATTTTGGTCTGCGTGGATATTAAAATTTTACTAAACATTGTGATTAGCATAATGATCCAAATCCCAAGAAGTCTAGCTATTATTCAGAATTATCAGGATAATTTGATAGAAAAAATTTAATAATTTGCACCACGGTGAGTGTGTGAATCCTGGAGCAAATAATCTTATGATTTTTTACCCAATCATTCAAAGCACACATCACAACCATGGAGGAACACAAATGTCAGGGTCACCATTTTGGTAGATTTCGGTCATGTGCCGTTTGGTTAACAAATAATCATGATTTGCAATTAGTGCGATATTTCTGTCCATCTAGAAAAATCTCGGTATCTCGATCACGATCAACATCCTGCCTGTTTCCTCATTTCATTAGTTTCTTTATGAAGAAAGAGTAATTTCAGTCACTCAATGCAGTGTGCATACAGGGCTGCAGGGTCTGCCTTTATCAAATGGAATCAAATCAGAGTGATTGAATGAATACTTAACAGAGCAATACACTGTTCATCTCTTATGGAAGTATTCTTTGTGAAAAGAACAAATTAAATCAAATTAAAGTTACTTGCATGATACTTACCAAAAGTAGGAATTCAGTGTTCAACTGAAATGAAAGTAAAACAAAAAAGGAGCAAAGCATTATTCATAAAGATAGCAATTATAATGTACCCTTAGAATACTTATAAATGGAGATCATGTTTGTGTTACCATTCTTTGATTTGTTAGTCATTCAGTGCTATTGATGACTTCTTACAAACTTGATGAGTGTCTTTAAGGTGTCTTCCCGTGACTCATCTCTCTTGTCGCTGATTGGTTGTGAAAGCCAGGTATGTGAAGGAGAGAATGGACATAGACGTGAGCAACATCGCAGTGCCATCCCTAATGACGAGAGGTGTCACTCCGATGGCTCTCCCGGTAGTAGTGCCTCCACCTCCTCTTTTTCCTCCTCCTCCTCTTCTTTTTCCTCCTTCTCCTCCTCCACTTTCTCTTCCTCCTCCTCCTCCTCTTCCATCTCCTCCTCTTTCTCCTCCTTCTTATCTCCTCCTCCACCACCTCCTTCTTTTGCTTCCTCTTCTTCCTTCTTTTATTCTTCCTCCTCATTCTCATCCTCCTTTCCCTCTGAAGTTTGGTAGCATCTTGGTGATCATTGCCAAATCAACAGTTTAAAGCTGGCTGGAAGGGGTGTTGGTCCCCATGCACTCTCTGTGGAGGTTGGTTCTTCTGTACCATTCCACTCAGAATGGCCTCTTATATTTCTTTGACATTTTCACGCTATATGTGCCCATTCTCAAATTCATGTAATCGTCATTTTTCTCTCAACATTTCTTACAGGAGCAAATCTCATGCACAGTCAAGATTGCACCCATTGCAAAATCTATCATACACAGCATATATGATATTTTATTGTCCACCGAAATCTAGTGGGTCTTGCACAAAGTCCTTGAGAATCTGACATGTCTGAGAGTCCAAAAGGAAATATGTTCAGATAAGGTCCCTGTCTCCCTGTCTCTTCCTTCCTTCTCTCTCTCTTCTCTCTGTCCCTCTGTCTATCTCTTTCTTCTTTCTCTCTCTCTATCTCTCTTTCTGCCATCCCTGTACTTGGTCAAAAACTTGCTAAGAAATTTCACTTGCATTTGGGAAAACCTAACTCCCACTTTGTTTGAATGTTAATGTAACAAACCCGGTCTGATCAGGCAATAGGGCAATTGCACATCAGAAAGGAAACTTGAGGCGTAATATTTTGGCTCATGGGAATCTCGTGAGGCAAAATGGATGACTGATAATCTCAGAACATCTGTGTGCATAGTCAGAGCTAGCAAGCTTGCAAGATCAAGGCTTGCAAGTTACCGCCGTAGCTGCTTACAAACTTGAAAAACTTGTAGCAAACTGGCCTGTGGTGTAAAATTGCTCTCTCCCGATTTGGTCACCTAACTTTCATTTCTTTTTTTTTTTTGCAACCATGCCACCTAGAAATGAGTTTGCTGCTAGCTAGCCACAAGCTTGCTGCAAACTGCTGCAACTTTCTACAAGGGAAGAAAGAATGAACAAATGGATGTGTCTATAAGTAAAGGAAGTAAAGTACATGGCATGGAAGTCTATTAGTAGATATCACGATTGTAGCAGAGTGTGTGATGTGCATAGTATATATTCAGTGGACTCCTATCATGTAAAAAATGTTCCATGCAAATATACCCCTGTATTATGTGATTGATCTGACTGGAATAAATGAATTTGAACTGAAAAAAAAATGAGGATATGCCTGTGTTAAATGTCTGTGATTATCCTTTGGAAAAATTCTTTAAAAAAACACTGGATTTTAGTTTGTATTTCATACAAATCCAGACTTCATTTTGCAATTCCACCTGCAAGTTATCCTGATCCAGATTTGCACATTTAGACATCTGCATCCCTAGCGGTTGTGATTCTCCAGATTTTCTCACACTACGACTTTTATACATGGCCTCTGTGCAGATGGGTTTAACTCCCAGTCCCATGCTTTGTAGAATGTGCGGTGAAGCAAATTTCCATGCATGTGGGGCATCTGAAGAGATCTCTTTTGTTTGAAGTGGGTATCACATCTCTGTGTCCCTTCAAGGTAAATTTCATGCTGAGTAGCAGGCATCAGAGGGTCATACCTGTCTTGCATTGTGTGTAGCATCAAGGGAGCTGTTTCGCCTTGCATGTCAGTGGCTATTTCATCCTCGGAAGAAGATGGCTCTCAAATGTTTTTCTAAGACATTCGAGTCCATCCCTTCTTCATGAGGGGATTGATCCTCCCCTGCGGGAATTCCCTTATCCCTTTCTCCCCTGTATGCCTTCATTTATCATTGGTGCCACAGATAGATGGGCCAGCTTCTTCCTCTAGACTTTGCAGAAGAAATCAAAACACACACACACAGACACATACATACACACACACACAAATAAGATTTCTGTATTTGTTTCACCGATTCTACAAACAAAGTTATAGTTAGTGGCAAATGAGGTTTGACAAGGGCCTGTGATTCTTAAATGTCAGCAGTCAAAATGATTTTAGCAGTGGTATTCTGTATTTCTTTGATCATGAAGTTGAATTAACATTACTTGTCAATTTTGCAAATCATCATAGGAGGGTTTTCTAAAGTTCCTCTATTGTTTGGAATGTGAAACTCGTGCAAAGGATGAAACTTGATTCTCTGACATCACATTTCATTTCATTTCATTTCAGTTTGTTTCTGTATTTGAGAAAACAAAGAATGCAAGCAAAAAACCAAAAACCAAAAAACAGTAGATGAAACATGAAGACATAACATAACGACAACATTTATTTCAGTGACATTCTGACTCCAGACTTAATGATAGCTTTACCTTGGACATGCATTATTTCTCTTTATGTGCCCAGACTCAAAGCTGTAACTTCCACAGATTAAAAAAAAAAAATTCCCCAGCATTTAGCTATTCTTACACCGCCCCCTTCCTTACCCCAAACTTGGCATTACTGCTAGTTGGACAGCCCCACTTAGGCATGGCATTGGCACAGCCAGACAAAATGACCATAGTGACAAAGTAGGGATTAGACGGATTAGGGAAGCTCTGTGCATTTGACATTTAGTTTTAAGACATCGGTGCCAATCAGTGCATAAAGTGCTGTAGTAGATGTGTCAGAAAGAGTTAAGCATGTTAAGGAAACAGTATCTAGATAGGTGGACAAGCAGAAAGTTTAAAATCTTAAATTTGATAATTGCTGTTTTGAATGCACATGCCATCTCAAGATGGGGTTTGATAGAAATTAAAGGGACTGTACAGTTCTGGTTGAGGTGAAGATTTAGCTTTTAGCGTTTTGCGAGATATTCAGAAACCACTCTATGAGATTCCAAAGAGCATGCAATTCTAAGGGGTATCAAAAGTTTATTTGATGAAAATCGGTTTTGAATTGGCCAAGATATCCCAAAACAAGGTGAAACAAAGAGATCCTAATAAAGGCGTGGCATGTCGCCTTTTATTATTATCAGTTTTTTTTTATATCTCAGCCATTTGAAAACCAATTTTCATCAAATAAACATTGAATCCTTCTTATAATTACATGCTCTTTCATATTTCATGTGAGGTTTTTCATTATCTCACTTATAGGAATGTTATAAACCTGAATCCCCACCTCAACCAGTACTGTACAGCCCCTTTAAGGGGTGGAGTAGAAGTGTTGCAAAATAAGTCACCCACTTGCAGTTACTGTCATTTTTATTGGAGCTTTTGCAGTAGTATTCAACAAGTGAAATGCTGATAATCTTACAGTTTCAAATTTGTATTTCACATAAATGGGTCATGGGCAACTCATATTGGTTCGTATTGGTAGTAAAAGGTTTAGGCCTACCTCATAAAATCCTGGATTAATCCCAGTCTACTCTTCAACAGAAGCATATGTTTACAATGCCATGAAAAGGGTTACTTAGATGCCTCAATCTGTCATATCTTTTCTTTGCTTTTTAGCACAATTCACTTAAGACATTCTATCATGATTCTTAAGTATCAACCATTGCATAAATTCTTAGATACACCCTATTCCATTTACTGACTCAGATTCTGCACATTTTGTTCCTAAAATGAGTTTGTGCCTTAAACAAAATCCCTCATAATCCCATTCTATATATTAAATGTAATCTACTACCTCTTTATGTAATCTTCTTATCAAACATAAGATCAGCTAAAAGAGAAGCAAGAATCTCCAATGATTTCCATCATGCTCATTTTCAGTCCAACCCCATGTCTGCCAAGCCCATGTCTACTTAATACTCCCATCACTATGCTGTGATCAGTCTAAGTATTATCTCCCTAGAGCGCTGATGTGCCCTTTTTCCTGCATGCCGTTTCCTTCTCAGACCCTTCACTTCATCTCTGCTAGCTAAAAGTTTTGTTGCCGTCAAGATTATTGAGATTCCGAACAGGACCTAAGAGCCGGGCAATTGTTTTCTCTCCCCGGATGTTCCATGCGCTGGCGTGATGTGATTATCGCCCCCGGCAACATCATCAGCGTGATCGATGCGCAGCATACAAGATACCTTTTTACTTCATATTCAGTCCATTGATTTTGCTCTCTGTCTTTCCCTTACAGATGATATTTTCCTCCTGGAGGCTTGACATTTAACTAATGACTCTGTAAAATCAGTGTGCTGCATGTGTGTCCTAGAATGGTACAGGGACTTCTATGTCTTGGTTGTTATGCTGCTGTCCTTAAAGGAAGATTACACTTTTGTATTGTAGCATTTGACATGTCAAACTCTTATAGTGAATAACACAATCTACCCTAATGGAGCTACGATATTTACAAATAACCAGAAATATGTTTGAACGCAATCAGAATATCTAAACTGCTGTGTTATGATAAACATAAACATAAACATAAAGACTTATGAGTGAATATAATACAGATACTGTAAATCATTATTATAAAACTGTGATTCCCATTGTGCCTGCCAATGAAGGTAAATTAAAACATGTGTTTCTTGTGGAGTTTTTCTTTGTGTGTTTGAAGTATTTCATATCTGTTTGAAACCCTAAAGTGATATGCAAATGAGGGGCAGTCTCTTAAAGACAAAGAATTTCTTGAAGGCAGAGTGACCATAATCACCTCTCTAATAGTTTTGTTAGGAATATTGCCCTTTTTTCTGACATTTATGTCTATCGAAGTGCCTTGGGGATTTCATCAAGAATACATTAGCACTTCTGCTGGGTTAAGACCCCCCAGTGTAGGGTCAAAAATGTATTTTGTTTTTGGAATATCTCTATATTGCTATTGTCTTTGATCTGGTGGTGGTGTTGTTGTGAAGGAAGGTGGGGGGAGGGGGGGGGGGGGCTGATAGAGAGAGGGAAAAGTTTGTTTCTGGAAACATCATGCCAAATGCTCAAGTCTTTGGTTCATCTATTTAAATGACATATTGTTGGAGGTCTTTTGTTCTGTGGGATATCTGTGGGATACCAGTTTCTTTGGTTAGCTTTGCCAATGTCGTTAACAACACAGTTGATACTGACAATAAGTGGAAAGCATCATGCAGGAATTATATAGGAAATAGCGTATATGATTGCTTCCATTTTCTACAGACTGCATGGGATATTCTTCGAATTGTGGAACCTAGTATGCATGCCATCCGCATGGCGACATGGTCTCTTTAAATTGCCTTTCTGAATTCTAGCTGTGCAAAATGCCTAAATGCATGCCAGCAAGTGTAATTTCATATATGCTACCCTCACAGAAGTTATCAATAAACTAGGGCCCATTCCATTTCTTCATCAGATATCCACTCAAATGCATGGTGATAGACTTTTGTCTGTGGTGGTGTAGAAATCAGCTTGCACATTGTCTTGAGTACAAGCGGAATCAATGAACACCCATGCCTCGCGGCTTCCACCTGTCGTGTTGGTGGAGAAAAAAACAAATTATCCATTGATCGCATCTCTGCAGCAAATGGTACTGCCATATTTTCACCCTTAGGCCACCAAGCTTTTCACTCATCCTTAGAAAATTAAGCCTGGCAGGAATCTGTGTGCATGGGACTTGAAAATGCGAAGGCACTACAAGTATGTGGTAAAACTTCATATCTAAGTTAGATGAAGGGGCGGGGTTAGTGGCATTTTTTCTTTACTGAAGACTTGATTTCACTGATTGATTGCACTGATTAAGGCAACTTCCATTGGATATTAATTATGACCAGTTGATTACATCATTGGTGTATATATTCTGACAACAAGATACAGAAGCAAACTGTTGCGTGTGAAGATTTTCCTGAGATTTGTTCACCCTCAAGGCAGGGAGTTTCCATGAAATCAGTTCATCGTACCAAAGTCATTGATTTGAAAGTTTGCCTCCTCAGGGCTCAACAAGCTAATAACACCAATTGCAGACTTAGCTCTTTACTCTTTCAGCTCTTTAATTTTCATGATTCCCACTGCAAACCAACGAACATCAGGGAACAAACTTTCAATGAAGCTTTTGAGAAAAAAAAATGCAGTTAAAAAAGAAAGAAATGAAAGATGAGTGATGATAAAAGAAATAGATTGATGTAAGGAAAAAAAAAGGAATGGAAATACTGGTTTGATTCAATGAAGTGTGATTTTGCTGTTGCTGTTAGGGAAACTGCATTTCTACAAACACTATTTATATATCAAGATGAAAATGAAGGCCTAGTTAGGGATATTGAGGAGTGCGCAGGTGAAAATTACTTCCTAACCGTTGCACACACCAAAAGGATTGGTACAGGGTGTGAAAAGAAATGTAGGGCACTGCAGGTGAAAGGAAATATTGATAAATAGAAAGGAGGCCAATAAAATCCATACATGTAGCAAGGCAACAGAACACAATGATAAAGTTCTGAATCCTTTTGAAATTTCCTTGAAAAGCTGTTTCTGGCAAGCTGGTAAGAGAGTAAGACTGGCTAAAATTTTCTGCTTCAAATTTCTTACTATTTCCTTACTTACAATGATGTGCATGATCTTGCAATCTGACTAGTACAATTTATGCAGTGCTATGCTTTATGTTTTTATTTCCCTTGAAGTGAATTGTAAAGTGCAACTTGTGTAAGATAATTTTGCCACAGATCTCTTTTCTGACCTTTTGAAACTAGTGCAAGAATAACATTTTTTTTTTTGATAAAAGGAGGAAGCATACATAACAACCATCATGCAATTTTTCCATTATGGGATTGGATTAATACTGATGAAATAATTATTTGACTATTATGAATTCTATCCCTAGCTCTGTTCACACATTCCAGTGAAAAATTGCAACATTAGAAATATTGTGACAAAGCTGCTAGCTGACTGTGCCAAAAGCCACATCTGCCATGAATAATTTGATAAAAGGGTAAAGGGTATATTTTACAAAGATCTCAAATTTGTTACTGCACATATCAGACATTTTTTGTGTGTTGATGTGTATACACTGAGTGTGCTATATTAATAATTCCGTTTGAATATATTTGTGTATCCTTTCACAAGTATGTGCAAGGCCATGTTTCAAAAGAAAAAATGCAATGTTACAAGTACCTCCTTGGAAAACCATTAACAAAGGAATCATACTTTGCTAGCTTAAAGCATTCTTTGTTTGCATATCATGATGGCAGATTTATGTATAAATGTATGGGCATGCATATGTCTGTATGTCTGTGCCACATGGAGCAGAAGAAAGAGAGAGAAAAAAAATCACAGAATAGAGTCAAACATATTTGTTCCTCAACTCTGCCATTACTACTGGTAACCATGCTGTATGTGATTTCAACATTTATTCTAAAGTGGCTGTTGGTGCAAGGTTAACGTAACCTAACTTCTGCCCTGCTAGTCTGCTTTTGTTTTTGTTTTTGTTTTTGCTTTTCTACTTGTTTTTTGACTGTCTGCATTTCTTGGGGCATGTGTAAGTGTGGTTTGTGTATATCATGTGTGTGTTTGTGTGGGTAATACTTCATGAGATGCCCCCTTTTTTTGCTTCATAATTGCATGTCTGTGCTGGGAGGGACGGGGGCAATGTGGAAAACACGGTCGAGAGTATCTCTTTCGATAAAACTGTCCCAGCCTTTAGCCGGATGGCCGTCTGATTTGTGCGACAATTGCCGCCCGCCCCGAGTTATGCCAGATGAGGTCTTATTTTCTCGGCGCCAGGCAAGCCAACAAACTAGCCAAGGCTGCTGCAGTGCAGATTCTAGGCTTTCCTTGATTTAGAAATTCCTCTTTTTTCTATATATTCCTCCTCCTCTTTTCCCTCTTCTTCAGACAAGGTCGGGATAATCAAACAGACCCCTCCTCTAGCAGAGTAGATTGCTTGCTTTCAATTCTGTCAGGATCTAGCAAAGGAAAGGAAGAAGAAGACAAAAATAAAAGAGACGAAGTGGGATAAGTGCATTTTTTTTACATGTCTATGTTGACGTCTATTCAGTTTAAGGAGATGTGTGATCACTAATGTTAGACTGGCATGTCGATAGATATGTTGATGGAGGTATAGACGAGTAGAGATTAGCAAAGGAAGGGAAGGAATATATAGTGCTAAGACAGACAGACAGACATACTGCTTACAAACAGACATTGTAAGCCACACTGCAGAAGACAAAGAGAGATATAGACTGTGAGAGACATAGAGTAAGAGAATAAAGAAGGATAAAAATAGAGGGATGAGGAAAAGTGTGCTAGAAATTGAACATGTGAGGAAATATTTACAGAAAACAGAGTTTTCACAAATAATGTTTCAAAAGTGTCTTGTGACTGGCCTTTGTATTTCATAAAGATCTTGTAGATTCGTATAATACGTGTAGCAAAAAGCCTGCATAAACATTATGGAGAATTTGTATTCCATGCTACAACTAAACTATGTATGGATGCCTCCCCCCCCCCCTACATTTTGAATAATCTTCCTGACAACATATAGTTGTGTTCAATTATTTATTCCTTAAAAGAAAACAAAATAGTATTTAATTCAAATACGTTCTCCCCACTCTTTAAAATGTAATATTGTATATTGTAGGCCTACAACTATAGTTCATGTTTATTCTGTATCATTCAACTGCCTTTTGCACCTACACCTTCAACTGCACTAAAGCCACTAGATTATTTAATTTTCCCAAGAGAGTTGTGTCACCAGATATTCTTAGTTCGTTAGGCCCCATCCATTTCAAGTCTTCGGCTCACAATAGTGGTCTCCTACATTCAATTATCTCTCTCATTTGCTAGAAAAAAATATCTGCTATATTTATCTTATTTACATGTTTTGTATGTCTATTGTTCAATATTATTATTTATGCTTTTCTATTTGTGTAATATTTTATTACAATATTAATCATTGCATTTGTCATTCTTCATATCTTTAGAATTTGTGTTCAATTTGTATTTGTTTGAATACAGAAATAAATCAAACCAGACCAAGCCAAATATCCATTTTAGCGTTTGTGTATGGTGTCTTTATTTTGGAAAGAAAAAAACACCAACCAGGAATTAAAACTGGAGATGTGTAATGAACAGCTACATTAAGGGTTGCCTCAGGCCTTTGCGTATTGTGCACACTGCAATAGAATGCAAACAAGTCTTGGGATATTCTCAGAAAAGAGTGTCGTTCGTTGTTTTTAACTGGGGCAACAAATTACTGTCGGTGATTGTTTTAAAAAAAGGGCAAAATTTTAAGGAGGTGGGGATTAGTGGCACAACATTTGTTTTCACAGCCATCCATGTTTGAGTTGATTTGGGAAATTAGCTGCAACAAACTTAATTTTGAATGTGGCAAATTTGTCAAACTGGGAACATTCCGTGCTCGTGTTTGTCTAATGCTCCAAGCATGAACACTGCTGAGCAATTTTCCCATTTTATTGTAAAATGGTAGCATTCTTTCTTCTTTCTTTTTTTGGCCAGATGTAATTTTGCTAGTTTTGATCTCACTGTACAGCCAGTTCCATAAAGTCTGCACCCATTAGAATGTAAGATGCTCTAATAATCACACATTTTTACATCTAACATTTCAGCCAAGTGGTATGCAATGATAAAATGTGTGTGTGTGTGTGGGGGGGGGGAGGGGGATACATTTATTGTAGGAGCTCAGAGAAACTAGGGCAAGTAAAGTGAAAATATAATAGGAGGGGATACAAATATTCTAGGAGCTCAGAGAAACTTGGGCAAGTAAAATGAAGATATAATGTAACATCTCTTTTAGCTGCTGTACTGAAATCAACATATCTCATGCACTTGAAAACTTAAGATATGCATTATTTCCTTTTGATGCATGGTTTCTTGAATGATTTGTGCGAGAAGTTGTAATCTATTTGTGTAATTAACACTATGAACTTGATGTTATTCATACTCTCAGTTCAATATACAGACACATTTTACTTACATGTGAAATGTATTCATTGTTAATTATTATGATGTATCATGGGGCTGGTTGACTTTCTCTAATTTGTTTAGTTCTGACACGTAGTATAGATATGTATGGAGCCTGCTGCTGCCATGAAGTTACATGATCTTTGCATAAAGTAATTTTTACCAGTTTGAGGGTATATTTCAGACATGATGGTAAATGTCAACAGTTGTTATCTTCATGCTAGATTTTATTAGTCCCTCAGCTTGTCTACATAATATGGCACCAGAAGGTAAATATTTCCCATTCACAAGAACGAGCAAGGGCAACAATGATTTTACCTTTTTGTCTACTGTTATTGGTAAATTTTTGATAAAAACATAGACCCCTAGTTCATATTTCAGAAACTTAGGTCTACCCTCCACTTGTCTTTTCTTGTCTATCTTTCATATGAACTAATTGCTTCAGTGCTGCTAGGTAGTGCTGTAAAAATGGAAATTTTCGCGGTGTGGAAATTTTCACACATTTTGCGCAATCAGAAGCTAGAGTGGAAATAAAAGCACATGAATATTTTTACCATTTAACATCCTGATTCCGTGGAATTACAAACATGCAAAAGTCATCTAACAGGGCGAAGCGCAAAAAAACCCCAAAACAAACAAACTACTCATATCCACTTTTACAGTATATTGTAACAGTTTAAGTGCATACAACTGCGAAATGCACAAATGAACAACATGAATGATGTTAAACACAGAATATAGCTGGGCAATGACCGTATTCATGAAATATAGGAAATAGTCCATGGGCTGATCAACCAATCAGATTACAGAATTCACCATCACTAAAAGATAATGGCATACATCACTCCATAAAAGCAGCAAGATATGATGCACTGTGTAATGGAAAACATATCTCACTCTCTACATACAGTTTCTCCCTGCTAAGATCTCTGCACACAAGAGCTATGTCGTACAGATGACTTGGTGAAATGCATTAGAAAATCAAGTATGCATGACTCCGAATCATTTAGCGCTAAAAAATTCATGGTTCTTTGCAGTGGAAACCTGTCATTTAGAAAGCTGGCGACTTACCGTCGGAAAACCCCTTCAATCTGTATGAAATATTTATGCCTACGTGGCATTTTAGCATTAATGCAGTACATGCCCCACATAGAGTTTACCACGCTGGGTACAGGAAAAACAGCAACTATAACAACAGAAAAACCATACTTTATAGAAATCTACCATCCTGATTGAATGCTCAAAGATATCTCATTTCCTGTAAGGGAGAAATCACACACTAGTAACTGATTATATTATGTTTGATAGGGAATGAGCAAAATGAATGCACTCATGCATTTAGATGATTTGCCACTTGAGTTACAATGAACATACGGCCATCAGATACCCCTAACATATTCCACATCGTGACACAGTTTTGATATGAAGCATTCATAGCTGGTGTTCTACCTCATTCCTATGGAGCAAAAGAGGTTGTAATGTATTTCCTGTCTTAGAATTTAAAGGATGAGTTCACCTTGATATACATGTGGATTGATGATTAGGGAGATTAGATAATCTCTATTCATTGCAACTGGTTTCCAGATATCTGTATACCACTCCACGAAGAAAGCATAGATAGCAAGGATTAAAGGTACAGTTTACCTTTGGGAGCAGTGATTTTAAATTTTTTAAAGTTATCACATTTGATGAATATGTGTAGGTCAGTTGAATCACAAAACATCCTATCATACAAAAATTTTGCAATAAAACCTAAAATATGGGGAGATATCACTGTTTTTCTCATTAAACCATAACTGTAGACGGTTTAGTCTAGAAACATTTTTATTATGATTATTGTTCACATTTTGTATATTTGATAATACTTAACATTGATTACCCTGATTAAGATTTTTACAATGGTTGTTTTTACGCTTAACTCACGTTTTAGAACTGATTTGAAGCACTAAAGCTGGGTATTTGTTTCATCTGCAAATGGTAGGGCCTAAATAATGCCTTTAAGATGCAGTACCCATGCAGGATATCAGTTAAACATGACCATTTGTAATATTTGAATTTTGTTTGTTTGTTTATTTGATTTTTTCCATAATATTCCTCTCTCCTGTAGATAGCAGACAGGATTTCTCATGTAAAGTGACCTAATTATCACAAACCTTCTAAAATAGAGCTCCCCCCATCAAATGAGTTTCCATTTCACGCAACAGTAAGCCCGTTTCTCTAGGCAACCGTAACCCTGGATTGCTTTAAGAGCAAAATGGAAGTCTCCTCACCTTTGCAGCATGCCATGGGGGTAAGGTGATCTTACAAGGTGGGGTGGCCTTGATCAGTGTACAATGAGTTAAGCTCAGGTACAAAAATTGCACCTGTCTCTCACTGGCTCCTGTGGGGTTTCTTTTCAATTTAGTCCTAAATGATGTATCCCATGCCCAAGAGCACCTATACAGAGTAAATGAACTCATTGCAATGTATCTCACGCTGCTGGTTGGACCTAATTCCCTGGTCAGATGGGGGGGGGGGGGGGGGGGGGGAATGGGGAAGAAAGAGAGAGCTACAGAGAATAGGAATATGATTACAGGAGGACTTGCATGTTTGTGTGTGTATGTGTGTGTGTGCATTATATGCCATGTCCTTGTAAGAATACTAATTGCAGATGTCCTTCACTGATGAATAGTTCGTTGGCATGGGCCTTTATCCAATCACATGAAAATGCAGGTGACATGAGGCTGTACTTGTGGAGTTGCAAGGTGTTACTAAGTGCAAGTGTACTGTTAAGTACGCACATTGAAGTTGAATTGTAAAAGGTCTTTAAACACCTGTAAGAATGAACGCCTGTCCTCAAGGATTAACTTTATGCCATAAAATCCACTCAGTGGACAGATCCAAGTTAGAAATAGGCCTACATACTTTTTCATTTTGTTTTTATTTGAACAGTCATTTCTTGCCATTTTAAGCATGTTTAGATAATGATAATAATAATGATAATAATAATAATAATAATAATAATAATAATAATAATAATAATAATAATAATAATGATAATGATAATAGTAATATAATAATAATAATAATAATAGCAATAGTAATAATAATAATAATGATAATAATAATGATAATAATAATAATAATAGCAATAGTAATAATAACAATGATAATAATAATAATAATAATAATAACAATAATGATAATGATAATGATAATTATAATGATAATAATGATAATGATAGTAATTATACAGTACATTTATTAGATGACTTTATGTGAGCAGGAAGTCATCAAGACAGTGATATTAACTCTTGCAGATATTTGTGTAAATAGAAATATACATAATAAACACACACATACATATCCATACATGAAAAAATGTGAAAAAATACAAAAATGTATGTGTGTATATCTATATTATGATAAAATGATGTAAATACATGCATTTGTAAGTGTAAAATCACATGCATAGCATAATTTGGATTTGTAATCCTGTGACTTTATTCAAAAGAAAGTTAAGTTTTGGTTGTTGTTGCTATCATTTTTCTTTTCAAATCATTTCTGTTCTCTTCTAGACAAGTTTCAATGTTTCAAGCACTACACCACAACCCACCCCATCCATCCTCCAGAACATTGAAAACTTTAAACATTCTTCTGCTATTCCCTGGGGGCCAACCCTTCCCTCCATAAACATGGTGGCCTCATTCGAAGCACTTCACACTCCTTGGGCTCAATCAGGGGAGATGATTCCGGGGTAGAATGGAAGCCACATGCTGCCTAGTAGCTGTCCTCCAATCAATTGATAACCTGCTCTTCTCAACCAAGTTCACATCTGGTTCTTCTTCTGCCGACGATGGTGTGTCATATCTTTCAGATCTGTTACTTTTGATCCCTTTTTTTCACAGTTGTTAGGCTAGGGTATGGTGTGTCATAGTTTTAGATCTGCTTTTAATCCACTTTTTTTTTACCATTGCAGATGCAAACTAAAACAAATCCCCCAATCCGCTTTGTTGAAAATGCTGCTAATGAGTTAATGAATTAGAAAAGAGTAGTTTTCATGGGCACATAAAAATGACAAGTAAGATGTTTCCTTCATATACATACATTAAACCTATACATCGGAAGGTTTATTGACACCAAAGATGTGAAATATGGAAGATATTGACTGTTGTGGTTTTTTTAGATTCAATAAAAGGATTCTGAACCAACAAGGACACTATCCTGATTTATCTACCAATATTAGAAATTCACAGTTATATTTAGCTTATTGAATTTCTGATATATCATTTTGTGCCATTTCCTGCAGATTTGATTATTTCTGCTCATGGTAGAAATGTGGATCCTCTACTCAAATATGAGCACAACAAAACATGTCATTGCACTAGTAGATGTGTTAAATCAGTCATTTATGATCGGATATATATATATCTAAAAAAATGTATGTCAGAATCATACATTTATGTATGTAAACCACAGCATGTATCATTCTATAAAATGTGTATCAATCAACCAAGTTGAAAGCCCATTTCTGGAATTATTTCTGCATGTGAATAAGGCCTTCGTATTGATTGTTACAAGAGGGGAAAAAATAATGTGTGAATCGCATGGGTAGACCCAGCCCTGCAGTCAAATTGCAAATTTGCCATGTCGATGAATATGTGTGAAATTGAGGGGAGGCAGAAGGTTTCCTTCTGGAAGTAAGCAGCAAGGAAAGAAGGAAAGGACAAGGAAATATAAGATGAGAAAAAGGTAGGAGAATAGATAGAAGATGGATATTAAAAAAATGGAAAATATTTCAGGCTGTGTTCATCGATTCACAGAGCAGAACATGCAGGAAAAAAAAAGGAAATGAAGGAGACTAAATTGCTTACTTGTTTTCAACTTTTGAGGCCCATGCCCCAAATATCTCTGGATAATCATTCTTTTTTTTATGTGCATGCCTCTAAATTTAAAGACTTCGGCTCCATTACAAGTATCGCAGCACATTTGGGCATGTTCTCTACAATCCATGGCCAGCCGAATGGGGGGGGGGGGGGGGAACTGGGGGCCAGAGGGGCTTGTCCCCCCCCCCCCCACTTTTTGTGCACTATACAAAGGAATACATAAGGTGTCATCACTTTGGCCCCCCACTATTTTTAACCCGGAAATGCGTTAAGTGGCACTAGAAAGAAACAGATAGAAACCTTGAAATGTGAGCGCGGCTTTGTTTTTGCGCTGAAGACCTTTTTTTTTTTTTTTTTTTGCTTGTCAGCTGAATAAACCCGGAAGTGGAATGAGAAAGATGAGCTGAAGACCTTTTTTTTTTTTTTTTTGTGCTTGTTAGCTGATGAAACCCGGAAGTGGGCCTCCCCCCCCCCCACTTTTGAAAACGTTCCGCTTGCCATGACAAGTATCGCAACACATTGGGGCATGTTCTCTACAATCTACTCGTCAAGTCATTGCCTATGAAACCCCAACACCCCCATAGACTGCACGCAGCACCCACACACTTCATTTGGAAAATGGGTCGATTTCATCCAAAAATGGTAATAGGCTGAAATGGTATGAACAGATGATATTAATCAGCTAGTAGAGCACTGAAATGTTTGGCAAGTTTCCCCTTGATTTATTTCACTGCGCAAAGTGTGATTCAGTGAGTGAAAATAAAGTTCTAAAGAAGCTAATTAGCAGACTTTAAGATAGCAAAGTGAAAGTAATGCTGTTTTTGAACAGATGGGGGAAATGCAAGTTGAGCAGCATTGTCAAAATCAAGTGGGCCATGAGCTTTGAAATGGGGCTGAACAATAGTTTGATCAGACAACTTCACAAGTAATATACAAGTTTACTATTGTTTTCGCTGTAACCGCTGCTCCATCTACATTAAAGTTCAGAGTTCTCCCTGGCTTCCAACATCCTATTCATCACCTCTGCCACACTCCACCGCATCCCGCAGACTTTGACGGATGAGTCCATCTCGGGAAATGTCAAAAATTTGTGAATCATTGATTTTCTCTTTCTCTCTGTGGGGCATGAGGACTCATCATAAAGAAAGGCGGGGGGGGGGGTTGTCAGGAATCAATTATTCCGTCTTAAACGTGACATTTCTCCTGTTTAATGGAGAGGAAACATGAATAACTATCTGCCTTCATTTATCAACCTAACATCTGTTTCCCTTTTTTCCATATTCCATAACCAAGGTGATTATCGTTGGAAGGTTGTCATTAGATTTTCAGAGAGAGAAAGAAATAATAAAACAGATCTGTGCAGCATTTTTTACTCCTTCTTTTTTGCAGGCGTACCGCTTCCCTTCTTGCTACTGTTAATATCTGTACTCCTCCTAGGGCAGAACCGTCACACCAAGATGCAGAGGGTTAAGGTCAAAGCTTAATCTGAAAGGACTACAGATGGTAACCTGTCATGATTGACTACCGCAGGCCAGATCTTCCCCACTGCCTGGCCTCGAAGCAATACTTCACTTTTCCGTGATACAAGATCTTATCCTGGTGTAATGAATTTCTCATCGTTGTTATCATTAGAGTAATGCATTTCTTTATATTCATCCTTAATGAACCAATCAGCCCTTGAGGCAAGTATTAATCTCTTCTCTTTTTTTTCTCTCTCTCTCTGTCTCACACATTTGGAGGGGAATCTCATTTCAGTGCAACTGTGCACTACATTCATATCTTCCGCAGATACATCTCCGGTAATGTTGTACAATCTGTTACAATATCCACTGAGGACCAAAATGGTGTTGCCAATATCTTCAGAAAGTCTATTGAGGTTACGGCTGTGCCTTTTTTTTTTCTTTTTTTAAATTTTAACTGTCATACAAACAGACAACAGAAAAATTCTAACAAAAAATATATGTAATTGTGGAATGAATGTAGTAGAACACTATTTTATACTTGTACATAAATCCCCAGTGCAGCCAGTGAGGAATATAATGCAATGCTCTATTTGTCATGGATATCATACGAAAGTCAGAAATTGTATGACAGATGTGCATGCACCTTTTGGAACACAAAGTATCATTTTGGGACAGTGAGTATGACAAAAAATAATAAAATCCTTATAAAACAAAGGGAGTGTTTTTGTCTATGAAAAGATTTCATTCCCAAGTGTATTTATAATTCTTTTGTTGGTATTTTGTCAAAGAGATGGCATATACATGGGATACAAATTTAATAGTATTCTGTGGGTGTCAGTGACTTGGAAAATGAAAGGATCATACATGTACATTCACTTAAACACCAAAATGGTTCTTGTTCTATGAGATGCATCAAGTTATTTTCTTTTTAAATGAATTATCAAAATGGTAGTCTTTATAAGTGACTCAGCAGCATTCCAATGTCATTGTGACTGCGATAATATCACAGCATAAAGGAATATCTCAGATCAGATAATCAGATCAGAAACAGTCTTGGTTCTGACTCATTTTTTTTTTTTCTGTGATCATGTCCGCATAACAGTCCCACTCATATATTTGTGCTGGCAGCTGTAGTGCCCGCAGTCTTTAGCATATTTGTATGAATGTGTCATATGTTTTGCATGTTTGTCATCAAGATTACACGCAGGCTTTGCTGAAATTCTATCCATGTTCTCCCAAAGAAAAAGTCGCTAAATCTTCATCTTACCTTTAAATCAAATCCCACAGGCTACAGAGGCCATTCCCCAAAATGAGAATGATGGGTGTGGTAAGAGTCAGGTGTAACCAGACACTTTTTAATATCACTCAAACACTTCATTCAGCTGTCAACCTGCAAATTGTCTACCTTTATTCTTTTGGCCATATATTCCGAGTTGTTGAAATGAAGTGCCAGTGCTTGACCCTACGTCCTCAGTGCGTAGAGTCTCCTGCAGTTCGTCATATGGAGCACCCTTCCCATATTGATTTTTTTTTTTCGTTATCAGGGAAAAGAGAAAAGAGCAGAGGAAACCTTCGCCCCCACACTTGTTTTTAATGTGATTCAAATTGTCCTTGGGAAGATATGATTTTTCTCCCCTTTCCTCAGCTTACATGGGGGGTATAGCTTGCCAATTTCAAGGATTCACCGTAGTTAGGCGGGGTAAATTTGGGTCTGAAATGCGTCTGACAATGAAGCCGGGGTTGGATAATTTAGAGAGAGGGGGGAATGTATGGTGCTAGTAGCAGGGGCACTCAGAATTCTTGCCTGGGCCCGAGATAACTTGGCTAATCCGTGTGATTACTCTCCTGGACGGAATCAAATCATCTCATTTGTTCATTTGCCCGGGGTAATGTGAGCTAAAAGAAGGCTGGAAATGCCACATTCTGTCTGAAGATCAGCGAGGATGGAGGATGGTAATTGTACTGAAAGACAGCTCCACCACTCCCCTGTACACACACATACGTAACCGTACCTGGCCAATAACCTGCTTGTTAGTTTTTGAAAGATTAAGATTTTTGAAGTGGATTTCTTATGAGTTAACAAGATTGTAAAGAAAGGATGAATGAATAAATACATTTTCCAAGGAGTTTTATTAGTTAATAATGTATTTTTCTTTTGCATGTGCAATGCAAACTGGTGTGATGCATAATGCAATCATATATAATTCCTATTACTTCTTACAAAATGTTTGAACTCAACCTGAAATGATGAAGTAAAATGAATCAAACAAGCGAGTGACATGTTTTTAACTGTTAATTGCTCTTCCAAAGAAAAGTGTGCAGTAAATGATTCTATTTAAAAAAAGATCGCAAATGAGCATCATTTTCCTAGGAGATAGAAAGAGAAGGTTAATGTATGAGAAGGAAATGTATGGAGAATTTAAAGGGGGGGGGCAAAGATGAGCTACATTCCCTATCATTACTGTATCATCATGTCTCTGTTTAAGACAGACCTTGTAATCATATTTCAGCACTTACTTATGGATGCATGTCTTTCTGCTGTGATACAACCACTTTTCATTATTCTTATCAGGTGCATAATTCCACCGAAACCCTCTTTGCCAAGAGCACTGGGCAGAGGTCTCGTCTGGTTTTGTAGAACCGTGAATGCGTGCCTTCATCTTACCGTAGGTTTCTTGAATGCAGATTATCATGTCTAATGGAGGTTGCCCATCTTCTGGGAGAGGATTACCGTGCATTTCATATTATGCATCAAGATTTAGTGAACAGCGAGTTACAGTGGTATCATCTTCTGCAAATTTCTTTGCACTTCCTCCCTGTCGTCTTCATCTCCTCTTCCATCTTGTGTTCTCCCCTTGTATCTCTCTCCATCCTTTTTCCATCTCCCTCTCTCTCTCTTATGCTCATTATCTCTCTTTTTTCTTTCACACTATCTGTCTCCTTTGCTTTCTGTATTTATCTCTCTCTCTCTTGCCTTGTATCTCTCCCCCTCTCTCTTTTGCTGTCTATCTCTTTCTTCTCTCTTGCTCTTTCAATATCTGTTTCTCTATATCTATCTTTCTCTCTGTTGCTCTCTATAAATCTCTCTTTTCTTCTGCTCAGTTCTTGCCTTTTCTTTCTTGTCTTTTATTTTCTATGTGTCCTGCTTTTAGTTCTTTCATATTTATTTTTTCTTGCCCAACTTCTATTGCATCTCAGCTAAACTTTCCTTCTCCATTCCTCCTCTTATTTTCTCATATTTTGTTTCTGCTTCATCCAACTTTTCTTCAGCTTCTTCACCACATTTTTATCCCATCTTTTCTCCACTCCTTCCTCCTCCCTTCCCAGTCTGTTACCATCTTTTCCTCCCTCTCTCCCTATCTGTTTTTTTCCTTTTCCTCTTTATTTCTACAGACATTTTCTCTCTCCTGAATCTTCTCTCTTTTCCATCTCCTTTTCTTCTCTGTCAGTATCTTTTTCTATTTCATGTAACCATCTTTATTCATCTCACTCAGTTGTGGTAGCACTCTACTTCTCCCTTGCTCAGCCCACGAGAGGATGCAATTGGGCGAAGGAGTAAACAAGTCGGATGAGAATACGAAGCCGGAGAACCAGCGGGATGTCGGCGTAATGGTCCAAGTTGAGATGGTAATTGACCACTCATGCTGACCACATGGTGCGGACACTATTTGAGGGACCTGCTCTGGACATTAACCAATCATAGAGGAGGAGCTGTCACAAAATTGGGTCAAGGGAGAAAAGGATTGGGGCCTTCTTACTTCAAAGAGCTTCACCATAAAAGACATTTTCAAAACTTGTGGTATTGAGGTGATCAGGTGCTGTGTAAACACATGAAGCCATATCAGCAAGATTTGTCCAGGATTTATAATTTTGTTCAGGATTTTTTTTTTGAGGGGGGGGGAGGGCTATAACAAGTTGTATTCAGAAAATCATCAACAATATCTTCAAACAAATAAATAGAAGGAAAGGATAGTTTTAGACGAGAGCAAGATGAATGGGCAAATTTAGGATTGGACATAAAGATGAGAAATTGCTGTATAACATTATTTTGCCAATTGAAAATTGCTAATAAACATAAGAACATGTGAACAGTCAGATTATTAATGGCCATGGCTATATCATTTCCTGAATCCTGTTTCCTTTTCTTGAATGATATCTGAGACAATCTTGTTAATCTCCATGGCAGGTATCTTACTCTCCATATGAAGATGTGATGTCTACGTCATGCTGACATTAATATCTTGAGACATTGCTGTTCCTGCCATTTTCTCTTTAAAGCCTGTCAAAATAGACAGAGAAACGAAACCAACCACACGTTATCTTGACAACCCTCTTTGCATGGTGCACGGATAATATTAGTAGGTGGCCTCCCCACCCTCTTTTTCATACTCCCCCACCTAGAGGACTTACTCATTTTCGCCCAATCCAAACAGATCTCGACACTGACCCCTCGACCCGGAGGTCACGCTAGTCTACCCTCCCCAGGGCCGAGCCTGACAGATTTGGAAGAGAAAAGCGCTTCGTTCTGACATCTTTGAAGCGTTCGTCTCCCGATGGCACACCATCCATTATTTCCACTGAACTTTGTCATACGGATTCCCCTGTGTTATTCAGATGGGGCATGTGAAAGAATTTGATAATGATTATTAACTGCTTCAGTCTCGACTTGTGTCACCCCTCGAGGTGTAAGACATTGCCCCTATATATCTCCCCTCCCTCCGTTCTCAAAAGTTGTAAATTTAAAGAGTTTCTTTGGATTGTCCAGCCCTTGTCAAGAGCCATCTCACAGTAATGATGACAACAGGAGCGAGCAGAGGGTGATTATTGTAAAACTAGAAATTTTCATGCGCATGAAACTTTCGCAAGGAGCCAAGATTCGCAAAAGCAAAAGGCGCTCAAAAATGTTGATCTGCTCAATGTATTGAATGCCAGTGGCGATTCGCGAAAGTTTCATGCCTCGAAAAAAGTAGCTCCAATTTGTGAAAGTTTCGTGCTGCAAATGTTTGAGGTTTTACAGTACACTAAGCTAGTCCAGCCATCAGTGAACGCCAAGACCCAGCTAATGAGCCTTTGAAAATCTGCCTGAATTTCTTACCTTACCCCTTTGAATTGCCGAGTTTTGCTACCAGCATTTTGAGGCAAAAATCCCAACTATTCAGCAAAGAACACTGTCTAAAGAAGCTCCTGTTTGCATCAACAGCTGATGGGTGAATCCAGCAGTTTCACTGGTGGTGAAATGAGTAACAAATATTTAGCAGGAATGGTGCAAAGGTTAGGCTTTCTCCTGGTCATGGCGGATAATCGCTATTGAAGATCTCTAAAGGTTCTCAGGCCAGTACACTGTGGTTCCACCTTCCAGCTCCTTGCTCAGGACTGTCAGTGCTCAATGACAGCTTGAAGACCTATGAAAAAGGCTAGAGATCACCCTTCCTTGCTTTTTAACTCGTTCACCTACCAAAATCTCCACCAAGATATGCAGCTTCAAGTCTGTAAGGCTGCTGTAAGCTTTGTGTGTCAATTGTATTGTTTCATAATTTGTTCATCTTGTCATGTTTTCCCTACTCGCGTTCTGTCAGTGTTAAAACCTTCTGTGAAAGTTAAAAGCAAATCAACAGAAAGGTGATGAGATTCTTTTTTTTAAAGTTTTTTCATCTGGGTCATACCATGATAGTATGTTAATCATAACTGTGAACTCTCTTTATGTTAAAGAACTTTTCTCCATGATATGTAAATGAGTCTCACATGCATAATTTAATTCATGCTCATATACAATGGAAACAGACAGCATGCACATTTTGTACTGTAATTAAAGTTTTGAAACAGACTACTCTATCACTCCTCACCAAGCTATAATAAAAATTGATAGACATGTGCATGGTTCATGATTTGCACATCAACCTCAATCATCCAAACATAACAATGAATGCTAAAGCAAGTCAGCAAATTTTACGTACACACATTCTCACATGGTACACGGGTAGAGTCATATATGCAGACACAATTGAAAGCCTGCAAGCTACATAGAGGTCAATACCATGCAACTGTTACAACTCCATTTGACATCATCCCCCAAGCCCCTACTAAATCCCACCATCATTCAATATGGTATATGGGCAAAATCATAGGGATGGCATCAACGCAATCCTCCACCATCTTGGTAACCCCCTCCAAGCTTTGGAGACTCCGGTAGTACAGGCACATTGGAGGCAGAGCGGTAGCCCCGTTACCAGGCAAAGATTGTGACCCAGGTCAGGGGGGTGTAATTTGGGACAGGTGCATAAATTGATCACAGTCAGTGGTGTTTTTTTTTTCTTCCAAATTTGTCATCGTGGCAGGGGCGTAGTTGCTGTTGCTGGAAGGGCGGAGGAAGACAAATTTCAGAAGATGATGGTTATAGATGGGGTAATGGGTGATGGGACATATAGAGCTGCCAATGGAAGTGAACTAAATGCCTCTTCCTTCTTCTACTGGACTTTATGTTGACAAGGGTGATTTTCAGCAAGGCCGAGATAACAATACATACATGCACATAAACACAGGCACGCAAACATACACATATGCATGCATACACAGGGATGCACGTAGATATACGTGTATATATGCCCCACTCCACACACACACATACGCTCACACACATGTGGATGCCTACACGTATATCTATATATCATTATCCCCTAAGCCCCGACATAATATCATGAGAGCATATAAATGTCCAAGTTGCAAGTCACTCGGCCCCTCTTTCTACCTGGGAAAAATTTCCCAAAACAGATATCACTGGCAGATTTTTTTCTTTAAAGTTTGCATAACGTACTTGAGATGATAAAGAGGAATAAGAGGAGAAGGAGGAGGAGGAGGGGTTGAAGGAGGAGGTGACTCTCTCTCCTGTACACTCTTCAACCCATTGGTCTCCTCCTCTTTTACCCCCTCAGAAACCTGGATGCAGACAGGCTCTGCCGCTGATATGGGGGGGGGGGGGGAACTCGTCCTTTTGATCCCGGCCGCTGCCCGAGAAAAAGCTGTCAAATTATGCGTGTCCCCGCAGATCATATTTTGCCAATTAATTAGATTCGGAGGGTTGACAAATTTCTCAAAGAGGTGAAGAAATTTTGATCAGCTGGTCGTTTGTGACACCACTCCTCGGGAGGAGGTGCCTGTGTGCCAATCTGGAAGAAAAATGAGTAGAAAAAAGAGAGATTTTTTTCACCCTCTTTCAGTCAGTCACTGCCTTTCCATATGGCAGGAGAAGAAAAAACATGAAGAAAAAAAGAAAGATAGAGAGAGTGAGTGAGTGTATATGTGTGTGTGTGTGTGTGTGTGTGTGTGTGTGAGCAAGAGGGAGATAGGGAGGGAGGGAGTGAGATGGGATGAAGTTAGCCCCATTCTTTAAGGGGGGGGGGGAGTGAAAGACATCTGTTAGGAGAAGTCAAAAGTTTTCATTTTTTCCTCTTTCCCTCTCCGTCCATATTTTCTCTCTCTTTCTTTCTTTCTCTCTCTGTCTCTTTTTGTTTTCATTCAGCTGTCAAAAATCTTATCCAGAGCTATGATATCTGTACCGCAGCCAACCTGGAAGCAATCATAGTGTTGATATAGTGCCTGCAATTGTTTTATTGAACTTTGAGCCTTTTGCATGCCAGTGACTTTGAGATTGCATGGGATGATGGCTTACATATGGAAGGAAGTTGAGGTTTTCTCGCATTTTATTGTCAGAATCTTCCATTAGGTACATACATTAATCGAGTTATGTTATTCTAGTGAAATATTTTTCCAGGTCGTGGCGTGTCAGCTATGCGTTTGAAACCTTTTTGCTCTCCCTGTCTCTCTGATCCATCATTTTTCATATATCAATATGATATCTGCATATCCATCTATCAACCACATCCATCTCTCATTCTTGTTGTCTCATGGCCTAAAGACCATGATCATACATTACATTAAAATATTCGAAGAATGACAAAGTCGTGAAATGTATTTGCGGGCATGTCATCTAGTTCATTATACCTTATGTCATGTTTGAAAAATGTATCTCCCCCATGAATTCTTTTGCCTGGTTTTGTGTCTGAGTTTTGGCAAAATATGATTGCTTTCTGGAGATTGTTATCACAGCCAAAATGTCTTGCAAAAAACATGACCATGCACCATCCCTTCTCCGAACTTCAATCTTTCTCATTTTTCTCTCTGTTTTCTATTTCATTTGGTCCATTTTTTCTTGTCAAAAGACATCATTGTTATCATTACATATTTTTTCTTTTTCAAGAAAATTACATTATCTAGTTTTTGCATCTATTCACATATCTCTTCCATCATGATCTATATCTTGATCAGATACGGCTTTTGGTGCAGGGTCATTTGATATTTCCAAACTGTAGTATGTGTGTGCCACATCTTTTTTCTATTTTCTCATCTATTTTTTTTTCCATCTCCCTTTCACCTATCTGCCTGTTTCTCTCTCACTATTATTTTTGTTATTTGTGTTGTCTTTGTCTTCATATATCTTTCCTGAGATTTTCTGCATGGATGTAATGTTCAATGCCGGTAGATCATTCTTTTTCCATCAATATATCTACCTTGATTTTACTTTCAAAATAAGAGAGAACGTTCTTCATTCCTGATTTTTTTAGGCACAGTTCGTTCTCAAAAATGGAGTATGTGAATATAAATTGTAGGAGGTGGACAAATAAATCAGAATTCAATGGCCAGCTTTAGTCTCAGGCATGGTGATGAAGGTAAAGGTGATAATGATAATAGGAGTAGCAATAGTAGTTGTAGTAGTAATGATAATGATGATAATAATAATGAAAGCAAGGACATAATGTATTTATGTATGTTTGTAGAAATGGTAGTAATAATAGTAATAATAATGAAAATAATGACATACATGTATGCATGTATGTATGTATGTACATGTTTGTCAATGCATATATATGCATAATCTGTTATATAGCTCCATCAGTGTAACCACTGCTCTTCCAGAAGGCCCTGTAGTAGCTGCTGTATAAGCATTGCCAGGTAACTATTTTCATATCTTGGTCTAGAGAGACATCATGGTTGAACACCTCCTCCAAGGATTTGTAGACACCGAACAAGCATCAAATCGTGGATCTCATGTCTTAGATGCCAGAGCCTTCTCCCGCTAACTAACCTCAATGAAAACCAAGGATCCTACTCAGACATCGAAGTAAGTTCTGGATAATGTTCTATGTTGTGAACGAGTAAATGATACAATTGCTCGCACTTTTCATTGCAAATCCTCAATGAATCTGAAATGGGTGACAAGTTCATTGAAAATAGAAAATTTGGCATAATACATGTAGTGGCTTAATTAACTGCTTGTGTGATAGACAACGGCCCCATTGCATAAACATTTAAGTTTATTGTTAAGTTACCAATGTTGTTATCCCCATGGCAACAAAAGGAAGTACTGAAAGCTGATTGGCTGTTGCCATGACAGTTAAAATCAGAGCAAGTGTGAAATAATGGCAGGGGTTTATGCAACAGGGCCAAGGTAGCATGTTTTCGTATAGTTCATGTGATATTTACCTTGTAAGTAACATTTTGTCACACCAAAACAGTGATGCAAGTATTCAAGGAAAAACTGGTGTCGTAATTTGTTCATTTCATCTACTGTTTATATCTATTTTTTTTCTGCTGAAGTTTTGCTATTATTTCATTTGATATCAAATGCTAGTTTGTAACAAAAGCTTGGGTATACTACACTGCAAAAACAGTGGTGTTAGATTTAACACCACTGGTGTTGAATCTAACACCGGCCGAACTTCAATAAAGGACCACACCATCTGGTGTTGAAGTAACACCGTCTCTGGTGTTAAAATATCCAACACCCATGGGTGTTAAAGGGTGTAAAAATATACCAACACCAGCCTCGGTGTTTTTTCAACACTTAGGAGAGTGTTAAGAAGTTGACACCATAATGGTGTTCATTTGACATCCCAACACCAGTTATGGTGTCAGTTCAACACCCGTGGTGTTAAAATATACCAACACCAGCTTTGGTGTTGCTTAGATTATTGATAAGTTGACACCACTTTGGTGTTCTTTTGACACCCTTTAACACCAATTACGGTGTAACTTCAACACTATTTGTTGTTAGAATCTATACCCCAACACCTGTCATGGTGTTATTCTAACACTTCAAAGTGTTATAAGTTTGCATTATTTGGTGTTTATTTGACACCACAGAAGTGTTGATTCAACGCTTGTGAGTGAGAAATAAATTCCAAGTGATGCCAACTTATTAACAATTTGAAGTGTCGATACCTCGACATCATTTCACACTCTCCACATTCAATCGCACAAAATAACACAGTAATGTAAGTAGGTGAAAGACAGTCACGTGCTACTAGGTTGATCAAAATATTTAATAAATTCTGTCTGTCACAACAAAACACAATAATTCTATTACATGTAATGAAAGCCTCATCTCTACAATATAAGTATCAAAATGGAATACCTTTGACCCTGTCAGTTGGTTCTTTGATTATCTATGCAAATGAGATACATTATGGCTATTGTAGGCTAAAATATCAAATTTAAATACTCACTCTGAATACCTTTGGCCTTCTTGGCACTATCAAGTTGAATTTTCAAATGAAATTGATACTAGTATTATATCTTCTTGGCTCTATCATTCAAATGTTCAAATTGAATTGCCTACTCAGTTGCATAATTCAAATATTCAATACAGATCATCCAGTCTGGTTGTAAAATGTTAACATAAAAAAAAAATTATACTCTTTCTTTTGATCAATGCTATTGCAAGTGACGATACAAGCATGTGAAATTCGGATCATTTAAATATTCAAATGACACACATAAGGCCTTCTTGGGCCAATATTTTCACCTCGAACTGGATGTAACTGATACCCCCACCTAAAACTTAGAGAGTTAGCTCAATTCATGATATTCTTGTATGTCTTTAGTTGAAAAAAAAAAGTACAATGTAACAAAAGTTGTTACCATAGCAAGATTACTCAAGAGTGAGATCAGTGTGCGACTCATTTTAAGATTACATTGGTTACATGAGCGAAACCTCAAGTCAAATGCTAGAATACTGAGGGAGCTCACCCAATTCACAGTATTTTTTGTTTGATTTTCATTTTAAAAGATGGTTGCCATTACATTAGCACTCTGTGCAATATTTCAGGCCAGATGCTCAGAAACTGAGGGAGATTGCATAATCAACTGTTGTGTAAGTTTTTAATTTGAAAATGTCACTGCCATGATAACACTTTCTTTGACCGATACAAAAGATGACATTTGCACATTAGCGCACTACAGTGGTCACGTGCCAAATTTCAAGTCAAATGCCTAAAACATGAGGGAGTTATGAGTCAATCACAATATCTTCGATTGCTTTGTATTAAAAAAAAAATAAGTTAGCATGGCAACGCATTGTTTAACATTGACGAGAAAGGTGTTTTGCACATCTAGAATTTATCTTGTCACAATATATAGGTGTCATATCTCAAGGTTATTGCTAAAAATTGAGAGAGTAAGCTCAATCCACTTGTAGTTTATACAATTCTCATTACAAAATACCATTAACTTGACAACATACCATTTGACAATGACGAAAAATAAAATTTGCAGTTACATAATACAGTGGTCACATGTGCCAAATTTAAAGTCAAATGCTCAAAATCTGAGGAAGTTAGCTGAATCCACATCGTACTTGTGGATGATTTGTATGAAGATGCTGTTGCCATGGAAACGGATTTATGACCCCCACAAAAAGTGTCTTGCACGATAACATATTATCATAGTGACCATATGTATCAAATTCAAATTTAAATGCTAAAAAAAAAAAAAAACTAACAGAGCAGCATGATCCACACAATTTTGTATGATTTGTTTAAAAACTGCAATGGCCATGGCAACAGATTTCTGGACAATCAAATTTCAACAGAATTGATTTAAAACTGAGTAGCTTGATCCACATTCTGTATTTGTAATCTTTATGAAAATTTGATGTTACCATGGTAATGCATTACTCCATACTGACACATGTAAACTAGGACATGTAAAAATTACAAGGTCGTTGTTCAATGTCCCCTGCACTAAAGGTAATCACCTCCTCATCAAAAACTGTCATCGACTAATGGAGAGTACTGCTTCATCAACTGTATATCATCAGTCTCTATCTCGGTTCCTCCATAGAACTGGACTTGGAGTATCTTCACAGTTTCATTGTCACAATGATGATTCTTCAAGTGTCTTCTAAAACCATTGAACGAATCAAATTATGTCCGTACACAGGCCCCCTGGGCGCAATTTATTGTTTGTCCATCACTCAGTCCATGTTCGTATGGCAAACAGTGAAAAAAAAAAGCAGTTTCAGTGGGAACTCCTAAAGAATGCATCACTTCATTATCTATTTGAAAGTTTAGATCTCGGTTCACGAACTCGGGGTAATTCCAAATGTCCAAAGGTTGATGAGAGGTTTTGCATACCGTAGACAAAACACATATTTAATGTGCTTTGAACAATGTGTCGAAGGCACTCTGAATGATATCACCAGGGCAGGGTAGTACCAAGTGGTCAACAATGAAGTAATATTGGTACACATGTATGTTATCCTTCTGACGTCCTCTGTCAAGCAAGCTGCATCTTCTGATCTTCAAGCAAGCAAGCTGCATCAAGAGCTGCATCTTCATCTGCCTTCCCTCTTCAAGTGGTGATCAAAACTAGCATCAGGCTGAAAATGTAAGGAAACAATGAAAAACAAACAGACATTGTATGCGGCTCTTAGCAACATTCTCTTTTTTAATACCCCCAGTCTTTTGTCTTTGTCTGCAGCTCCAAGTTACTTCACGATACCGTTATAGCACTTTGTGTGTGTGTGTGTGTAAACACGGCGAAATATGTACAGTCTCGTTTAAGCGATACTAAAGTATTCATGTGGTTCGTTAGTTCGTTTTTAATACTGATTTTGCACTGGTACAATTTAAGTTGGTCGAGATAAACATGTCCGTTCTCCGTATAATTTCACGCCTATAAATTCGGGAACCTACAGTTTTTACAAGCGTCATTGCTTTTATGTAGGCCCCATCATATTTCTGACATTTATTTGTGATATCCTCAGATGAAAATGACCATTTATATTTGTGTGAAATGTTAGTTTGTCTTTTTTTCTTCAAACATAAGATATGGTTGTATATGTTTTGTACTTTTGTTTTATTGTCAATCATTTTGTGATCCCATCACTGAGAAATGGAAATATGAAATAAACTTGAAACTTGAATCTATTACAAATAAAAACTAGACAAATTTGACTGTGACCTTTATTTCGATTCCATAATGCAATTTGATAGACTCAGTCATACATAGGCTTAACACATTTTATTCACATTTATGATTATTTGAACAGATTTCAAGCTATCACACACACGGAGGGATGGACTACTCAAAACCATAACAATTCAGGCACCACTTCTTGGCAGAGGATAATAAATGGATCTTATTCCATTTTACTTAAAGATCACTATAATTTCACAATTAAAACTCACTTATACCTATTTTTTCTTAAAGAAGCTTTGAAATTTATCACTTTTCTCTTATTCGTGACTGATCAAAAAGCAACTTCAAAATTTTAGCCTACATATGGGGAAGACAATCTTTAAAGGGGAAGGCTAGTAACTGATCAGTGGGAACCAGTGGAAATGCTGGGAGATGATTGTTCCAATCCTTATGGGATTCATTCAAGAGTACATTGTATATCTATTGTTGTGTGAAAATTATTTGCTTCAGAATGGTCTCATATTCAAGTAATGTGCAGTTTAATGCCCCGTCACTGACCAGGGACGCTTACCTGGAAACATTAAACTGCACATTACTTGAATATGAGACCATTTTGAAGCAAATAATTTTCACACAACAATAGATATATCATGTGCTCTTGAATGAATCCCATAAGGATTGGAACAATCATCTCCCAGCATTTCCACTGATTCCCACTGATCAGTTACTAGCCTTCCCCTTTAAAGTTCAAGGATCGACTTTGAAGCATTCACGAGTAAAGTTCTCGTCGACATCAGGACATAACCCTGACAAAGGCAAGTGCGCAAAAATATTCACAACATCCAAAAAAAAAAAGTTAACCTGTGAAACATTGAAAAGCAAGTGATCTTAATAAATTACATAGTCCAACAACACAAAAAAAAACCCAGAAAATTTCCCTTGACCTCTAATTTCTTTTCTAATACAAAAACAGATCATAGAAAGTAGAAAATGCAAAATCAATTAAACTCGTAAAAATCAATTCCATTTTCAGAATACCAAAGTACTGTGAGTTCTAATTGCCTGTCCAAAATGACTCATAAAGGCTTGTTCAGATATGATGAGTCAAACTCCGGCAGCATTTTAGTGCATAAATCAATGCGATATGAGATGGTAAAAAACAAACAAATAAACAGATCAAAATGCAACAAAACAAAACAAAAACACTGAGGCAAGAGGAATATATTTTGCCACACAGTGGCAAGAAGTTATGGTGCAATCAAGCTCAAAAGTAAGTGAAGATACAATGTCATGAGTTTATCTTTATCTTATTTTTTTTTTTTGAGTCATGTGCATTCATTAACATAATGAAAGTGGCGTGGTTCGGCGCACCATATCTGAACACTAAAAATGTCAGGGGGTTTGTCGCAGCATATTTGAACAAACCTTATAGTCATGTAGACTTACCTTTTGAAATCGGATAAGGTACATTGTAGTCTATAGCCAAAGCCACAGCAATCTTGCACAATCCTTGCGCCCTGGTTCACAGGTGGAAGCAGATAGAGTACAAGAAGGATTTGCAGGTTACTTACATTCTATGCTGTTGTAAGAAATGCATGTTATATACAATATATTCTACGACTCATTAACAAAGCATCCAGGTATCAACAGAAATTATCAGTGAATTGCACTGCATAATCAGGGAGCATTAAGTACAACATATGATCCTTTATGTAGGATGAACCCATGGGTTGTTGTGTGACTTCTTTAAAAAAAAAACAAGAAAAAAAAACTCTTCTTTATTTCATCAGCATCTCCAAAATAACAAAATTACATTACATATTGATTTGTGACTGTGAACTTTTATATTACAATTGAGTGTGGTGAAATCCATTAATCTGCCTTTGAAAAATCGAAGTCACAAGATATTTCCTGCATTTTTTTTTCATAATGAAGGGCTCCTGACCCTTGATTATTGACCTCATGACCCTCATCGACTCCAGGGAAACGTTTGATAAAATGTATTGTCAGATGCAAAGATTTCAGCTACTTATAACAGTTGTCACCAATGACAAGTTTTGTGGAACGCCCCCTGGATTTACATAGCCTTACCAAGTTTCATTCACAGATGATTGTTTTCAACTTGTGCCATGATACACAAGAAACAATATTGGATGGATAGACATCTAGAACATAAAAAAGGGGCTTTCAAAACCTATAGTATTGTGCATACCCTGACTGCTACCAGGTCTGGTGGTACACTATTTGATGATTGCTCCAAGTCTCATGAATCCACATCAGTTTTCCGCATGTGTTCTCCCAGCAAACTCAACAGCTTGACTGTGGTTTCTGAAGGCTTTCCTCTTGCTAGCTTGACAAGACCTTCCACCAAAAACTGGCCACTGCTCAAAAAAGCTTGGCATCGTTGCCTGGGAGAAGGAGTGAGAAGTACTGTTCAACCTGCAAGTGTAAGGACCATGAACATACATAATTATCAAGTGGCTACAAGTCCGCAAACTGTCAAACTGGTGCGCAAGGTGTGATGCACTGGCTTAGGATTCAAAGTACTGAACATCCACATAACTGCACTAGTGTATTTACTGTATACAAGTGCATGAAACAGATTTATCTTGTGTGCATGAAAGATTTGATCAGAACTGCAGAAAACAAAGGGTTTTGTTCAGGTGGCTTCAGATTAATTCAGTCGGTGATTCTATTATATAAACCTACTTGAGATATGCTCATAATTTCATGTTCGTTTTAATTAGCCACCAAGGGGGGGGGGGGGGGGGGGGCAATAATATCCTGCTTCCAGGTATTCATCATCTTTATGCAGTGTACATTTATGCAAATATTATTTGAGGAGAAATGGAAAAATCAAATGCCATTTTGCAATTGATCTACTCTCATTTTCAAGGTTTTTTAGATAGATAATAAAAGGTCTTTTTGCAATTCTGTCACTTTCAAGATTCTCAAGTGCACTATTGCCAATATCATTAAGTGTGGCAATAACATAAGTATGGGGAAGAGGCATATTCCAGAAGGGATTTTTTTTTTTCAAGAGATTATTTCAACAAATACTACCATCAAAGTAGACGTATATTCCCTCACCTGAATCATGAAAAAAGCGATGATACATGTATTCCATTTTGACTCATTTGTGAAATTTAGGATCAGTTCTCAGACAGAGAACAACTGCCAGTTATTAATATGGGCTGTGATTCTGTTTCTCGCTACCCTTGAACTCGCACCTTACAATTAGATCTAGAGTCTAGAGTCTATAATAACATGGACTCGGTGGAAATACCGGTTTTACATGCATGTGACGTCATCAACTTTATAAGAGCATATTCTTATATAATGTAAATTTGTAAGCGGTTAGCAAACTCATAAATAGTAGTACTCATATTAGAAACTAGTTACCGGTAGTAGATTCTAACGTAAGATCCACGCGCAAACAGTCACTAGCGTCCTATATAGGCCCCTACGTTCCTTGGCTACATGTAGCTACTGAAAACATCACGTAACCTGTTGTGATAAACAAAAATCGGGTCGGGAGAACCCCCCACCCAGCCCCTTTAATCGGGTATTTACGCTCTTTTTAGAGCGATATTTGCTACTAGTACCTAGTACTAATTTAAACCTAACAGTTTGGACCTAGAACAGTTACAGTAGGCCCTACAAAAAATATAGTAGTCCTAGGGGCCTACCAGTATACCTACGAACATGTACAAACCTACGAACATGTACACACAAACATTGTTCGAACTTCGTCTTCGTGCACGTCAGTAGTGGGTAATGATTTGCGCGCTAACAAAGATCCGCACCAGAGCCTCAGAGGTAAGAAAACTACATCAATAACAATACAAAATGCCACGGAACCTTTTATATTTAAAATTTGATGATATTTTTAAAATGCAATTATTGGACAAAGGAACCCTCAGCGAAATTCGGACTCAATGCACCGCTGTGACAGCGCGTTGGTGTTATGGCCTATTATGTATGGCAAACACTATAGGCTACATGTACTTAGTATGCTGCGCTACGTAGTATACTATAGTATTATGTGCGTGCAAAGACAAAGTTGTCTATAATATGCAATGAAATCCGTGAAAATCATGCACATCGTTTATGATAGAAAATAACTGGTACAGGAAATAATTACCTTAAAAGATACTTATCCCCGCTGACAGACTTAGCAAAGTCACCATCATAGATTCAATGTCATTTTTAGCCCCAGACGACAACGAAAACCTGACTATCGCGATGACAGACGTTGACGACTCCGCGCCACAGCAACAAATTTCAGGCATTGGCATGTGTAACCAATGAGATCATCGGACTGCGAACACGTGACTTTCTCTGGTGGACAACTAACACCGATACGGTGTTATTAGTGAAAAACCCCTTTTCATGACAAAACTATAACACCACTTGGGTGTCATTTTAACACCGAGAATCTAACACCCAATGAATGAGAGAATGTTGGTGTTAAATTAACACCGAAGGGTGTCAAATTGTGTCAATTTAACACCAAATTTAACACCCACAGTTTGACACCCGGTTGGTGTTACACTTTTAACACCGCATTTTTTGCAGTGTATAATGGAGAATGAATAGAAGAACCAATCTGTGACATACCAAATGAGGGCAAAACAAAGTGTGATACAGCAGTGTCATTTTGTTATTGATCAGTCTGATAATGCTTGAATTAGCTTTTACTACTTGCTTTCTCATTGTCCAAGCCCTTCCTTAATTCCTGACTTTCATTACCATATTACCCAACTGTCGTCTTCTTGCCTTCTTTCTCTCTTTCTGTCTCTTTCTCTCATCTCTTGTTTCACCATCTCTCCATCTCTTTCATGTTTTTCTCTCTCATCTTTCATTTCTGTACCTCTATCTCCCCCATATATTCTCTCTCTCTCTCACTATCTATCCCACTTCACTTAGTGTGCCCCCCTTCTCCATATATTCCCCCGGCCTTTCATGAGCCCCTTCTGCAGTCTTCCATTTTGTTAAGTTAATTCTTCGCTGCAGGCCATTGTGTGTTACCATCAAGACCACCGCCAACATGAAACAAATTAGATAAAATGGCACATACATCACCCTGTCATCCCTGAGAAAGAAAAATCGAACAAAGAGGGGGCAAAGAGTTCTTTTCTTTTCTTTTTCTTTTAGCCCTCGCTTCCCCCCCCCCCCCCCCACCCCCAACCCTGCTTGCTCTGCTCCACCCATACCTTATGTATTGATGCCACTATTTGTGGATGAGTTGTAAGGTGGGAACCACTGGCTGGCATGTCTAGAGGAATACGTGACACGAAAACCACCAGGAGTCTGGCTAACCATGAGTCATTTATTTTGGGGTTCTTTCTCCCCCCTTATTATATGCTTCTCTTCTTCTTCTTTTTTTTCTGCCCCCAGAAATGAAATATATCAAACTGGCTGATCATATCAAAGGATGCCAAGTTCATGTAGCCAACCAGTCAGAGAAAAGTATTACTTAAGATCTTAAAAGGAAATGCCAGTCCTTGTTACAGTCAAGATTGAAAGTGTATTAACGAAGGAGTGGGAGAGAGAGGGGTGGGGGTGGGGGGTGGGGGTGAATATAAACAGGAGGGAGCAAAAGGGAATGAGCAAAAGGGAAAAGTAGGATAGCAAATAAAGATTAAAAAGAGGAGAAATGAAGTGAGTGAGGGGGAAGAGAGGGGGAGAGAGAAAGCCAAGAGAAACACACTACACTACTGTAGATTACATTGCAGATATTCATAAAATGATGGCAAAATTGAGGACAAAGTATAGATGAGAACAAAGAAAGAAATAGAGTTGCAGTAGACTCAATCAGTTGTAAAATATTATTTGTATGAGGCAGTCCATGGCCGTATGGCCAGGGTTGCAAAAATGGCAATGAAATTGGAGTATATTAAGTATTTGAAAGAGAGATAAGAGTGAATTATATAGAGATATGTAGAAAGGATTAGATAAGGGTAGAGATAGGTGGATATGAGTCACAAATGAAGAAAGTTGTTGAATGAAAGTGAAAAAAGATTTAGTAGATAGCGTCATCACTTACTGATAAATTCGATTTCTCCAAGAAGCTGCACAGTAGCGGTCAACATTGAATGATTTTCATGTCCATTTCAATGATATTTTAGCAGTCCTAGAGATTGTCTTTAGCAGTTTTTCGCAGTATGATTATGTGACCATGCACTGCAAAACCTGTGGATTACCTTTTGTGGATGTTTTTTCTTTCTTTCTTCCACCTCACTAAATCAAACTCATCTTTCACATCTATTGCAGTTGTTTTTTTCATCTTTTGAACAGCGAGTATGAGGTGTATTCCTGGCTCATAATTCAGGATTTATGATATTGTTTCAGTGTTCTTAACCCACTGAGGACAAACTAATTTTGCTGTAACATGCATTTCCCATAGACATCTGCCTGAGTAAACTTGGGACCTGTCTTCAACGGGTTAACATTATACCTATATCCAATAGTTGACAAATTCCTCTGATTAATGGACCATCAGACTGAGTCTAGTTGCATTACTTAGGAACTTTCATACAAGTAGACGTGCGACTCTGTCCACAAAACTTATATGATTGGATGCCTTAAAAATCAAGATGAAATAAAACCAAATGAAAGAAATTGTGGCACACATTGACATTTATGAAAGAAACATCATTACAAGGAGTGCACAATCTTTTTGTAGAACAGTGCACTCGAGAAGAAAGTATTCCTCAACGAGGAGTATATATTTCTGCAATGCAATATGTGCAGCCCAATTCCATCTGCGCTTTATACTCCTTGATAGATATTTCATAAAGCTCACAAGCCCACATCTTCTCATCGTACTGCGCGTGCTTGTTTTCAACTCGGCAAATAAAACTCGTCTGCCATTTCCATTTCTGGCGATAACCAAAAAATCAATTCCATTGCTATCAGTTTCCCATTCCAGATGAAGTAGATATTCGATAGGAAAGTTTGCGGCAATGCCAGCCACTTATCGGTAAGCTATTGCCCCATTGCAAAGCTCGAAAAATATTTCTTACTTTACGTTTAGATTTATCCATGGTGCACACATAAAGCCAGACGAATAATCCTTGGCGTATTACATGGACTAAATCAGATGGGTCTATGCTTTACTTTGTGCATTTCTGGATCAGCTTTTCCACCCCGTCCCCATTTGCTTGCGGAAAAAATTTTGCAAGCATTCCCATCTGCCGACGCCGTATCGGGCTCCGTATGCTGATGTGATTTCGTTATCCCTTCCACCTCGCAGAAATATGATTTGATCAAAAGTCCATTAGATAAGAAGCCACCTGCCATAACCGGGGTATCTTCTTGTCACAACTAATGCTCGATTTCCATCAAGAACGCATTTCAGAGTTGATGGAACGACTCGATTTCCAAACGAGGCGATGGAGAAACAAACTGACTCTGCATCTCTCTTCTTGTGCTTCTTCTGGTGTACTTACAGAGTGTTCCCCCCCGTTCCTCCAATTTCCAATTCCGCCATGCATGCTCCCAAATCACACAGTTGTTTCTTCTTCCCCCCATAGAGCAGTGATGCTGCCAGTCTGATAATCGAACAACCTGTTATACATCTGAGTGGGCCATCTCTGTGGGGACCATTTCACATGGAATATCTACTCTCGATCATGCACATGGTTGTTTTTTGTTTGTTTGTTTTTAGGCAGTGAAGATCTAGATGCAGATGCAATGTATACACTGAATGGCAGGTATTTATTGGATATTATGGCTAAAATGATTGTGATACTGCAACAACTACTCTATGTTTAATCTGCTATTGCCATCCCCTTTTCTAGTCTATATTTTAACAAAACATAAATACACAACTTCAAGAAAAAAAAAATTAAATGGCATGTTCCAAATTGGTATTATGTTGTCTTGTGTTTGGGAGCACTCATATGACATAATAGTAATACCTAGGTACACTATAAAGCAGTGGTTGCAAAATAACTGCAAGACAGACATCTTATTTTTGGAAGTTATTGCAGAAATCACTTGACTTTTCACGTTTACATATTTTCATTTGTGCTTTGATTTGCTTGTGAAAGAAAATAATTGTATACATAATTTGAGAGGACAGGAATTTGCCCCGGAATGATAATAACCTAATCATATACCAGTGAATATGCTTTTAATTGATTGTAGATAATGAGTTGACAAATCAGAGACTCTTACCTTGATATAATCTTGAAAGAGTAAAAAGGAAATTAAAATATGTTCTTATCATTGTCGTCATCATCGTTATTATCATCATGATCATTATTACTGCTGTTGTTACTGCTATCATTGTCACCATCACTGTGAACACTTACATCTTACCTTTTTCATTGTTATTATTAACCATCATCCTTAAAACTCTCATGACCACAGCTCAAAATGTCACTTATACTCAAACAGACTTCTATTAAACCCACTGCATCACTATTTCAAAAGCCTCAATCAATGTCAATTCTTCTTGAGAAATAATGCAAAACACAAAATTCATAGAACGCCCCAAAGCAGTAACATACAAACCATGACTCATGATCTAACACATCAGCAGGAGGCATCATTAAGAAGTAAGCAGTAAAATGAAGATTTCCAGTGAGCACAAGAGTACGATTAAGTTATAAAGCAGTAGGCAAATGATCACATGTTCTTCCCTGTGGAACAGATAAATTTATATCACATTCTGCAAAGAAGCAGTATATGCGTGAGAGTAAATGCGATGCCCTAATTGCAGTTACCCAGTTTAAATTTTATGAGCACATGATCTTATACAAGATATAATGATTTTCTCTAATGCTCGCACTAAATTAAGTTCAATCTGATGATTGACATCATAATGTGAAGTCGAACTCAAACTTTAATTACGCTCTGCACCATTCTTTAAAGAGCTCCAGTACGCTCACTTCCACACAAACTTATTGTTACCTCTAAAAGATATGTGATGCCTGTACTCTGCACAATCCCTATATAAACCAGGAATATACTTGATATCAAGAGGTAGGAAATATAACACTATTGAGCTTACTGTTGTTCACTGTATGTAAGCTCGCTATATAAATTAGTTGGTTAACAGTCACACTGGAATATGAGCTTTAACACAGATGTGAGCAAAGACAGTATTATGTTGGGTATGAGATGTGCAGCATCAGTAGCACTTTAAAGGACAAGTCCACCGTCATATACATGTGGATTGAGTGAATGCAGCAATATTTGTAGAACACATCAGTGAAAGTTTGGGGGAAATCGGACAATCCGTTCAGAAGTTATGAATTTTCAAAGTATATGCATAGTCACTGCTGGATGAGAAGACTACTAGAGTGTATGATGTCACATGCGTACAACATTATAAGGAAAATATAAAGAGAATTTCACAAAATGTTACTTTTTGAAAAAAGTGCACGTTTCCTCGACTCGTCACTGATGTATGTTAAGGGTAATATTATTCCCCTTGCCTTCTGAAAGAGGGAAGTCAAGTGTTCTTTTATTATGCGAGAAAAGTGAAAAAAATCTTTAATTTTTTAATACTTTCTTTATATAGTTGTACACATGTGACATCACAAGCTGTAGTAGTCTTCTCATCCAGCAGTGACTAAGCAGAAACTTTAAACATTCATAACTTTTAAACGGACTGTCCAATTTTCCTCAAACTCTTGCTGATGTGTTCTATTAATATTGCTGCATTCACTCAATCCACATGTCTATGAAGGTGAACTTGTCCTTTAATTGCCGATGAAAATGTAGGAGCATGGGATTCATGGCATGCAGATTACTGCACTGATTGCCATAGCTTTCATGCCACAATGCTGGTGATTTATGGGAGCCCGTCCTCTTCAAACAACAGCTAATATAACCATTCTGTCATTGTTGGAAGCATTGTTGTTCGCCAAATTAGATAGAGCCTGAGAACCCGAGGCATTCATTTCAAAAGCTGCCACTTAGGTTTAGCTTATATAGCTTGGCAGAATCCTCATTTCTCTTTATCCACATCACATTGAAAGCAAAATATTGTTGGCCTATTCTTCTGAATTTGTAGAGAACACAGAAATCTGTGAAAAAGTGCATGCCATTGATTTATGACAGTTTCTATTATGTTGCTGTCAATTACAGGATAATGAATGATGCATTAATCTAAAATCCTTTGTTACTCCTTCAATTCAGTTTATATGCTGAAGTTGAAGGGACCACAGTCCTATTCTTTGGCCAAACGCTGACTTGTTGAATCGAGTCGGCATGTCAGGCGATTTTTTTGTCTGTCTTTCTCTGTGTGAACTGGGAAGGTGGGGGGGGGGGGGGGGGTGCAGCCGCCTTGCTCCGAGCCATGGGATCACGAAATGGGTGCGCGCCCGTCTGGCGCCACCGCATGGTTCAGAGCGAGCTCACGGTGCATCTTCTGACACATTAAAGATGCACGTCCTTTTATCGGGTTCAATACCAGTTGCATAAATACAAGACCCTCCCCACAGTTTTTTAGGGAAAATGTTTTCCCTCCCTCCTCTTTGTAATTCCATTAGTCGTCAAAGCTGTATTCTTACCGTTCCACAACATGATACAACACACTTCAGTAACTTGACAAGACTTTCAGAAGTACTTATGTAGGCACTATGTACTGCCCATTAGAGGATCTAAAGTTCATTATGTTGGGGAAATCAAGGGGATGGGTTGAAGAAAGAGTAAGACCAACCTAAAGTCGTTCCATGGAATCCACCTGTTCATACTCTAGTATTATCTCCTCTGTCTGTCACTGCAAAGAAAACAAAATTGACAGTGATGTTATCTCATTCACCTGTCTTTGTAGTCATTTATTCCTTGCTTAAACATTAAATGAACCATCGCTAAACAGAAAATCAGATATCACTTTACGAATGCAGGATGAGTGATGGAAACCAAGATGATGAAAGCATTAGATAGAAATGTCGTGGAAGATTTTTGGAGATCTGACGTGGGAAAAGATGTTGCTTATTGTGACAAAGATATATACCTGTATATCTCGCAGTATGAAATGATAAGCAGTATTTCAGATTATTTGGTGACTTTTTTAATGCCTCAATTCACTTGTATAGTTGGGCAATCACCATAATGTCAAGTTCTTTTTTCCTCATAACTCTATGTGAAAGAGTTTTGCAACAAATTGTTGTGTTTTTATGCCTTTCCCCGAAGGGAGCCACAGGCGTTATGTTTTCGGGTAGTCCATCTGTCCATATGTCCGTCCCCATTTATTAATGCGATAACTTGAGTAATATTGAGTAGAATTTTACCAAACTTGGTCCAAGTGTAAAGTATGATGGGGCAATTACTTGATTAGATTTTATTTTGTGTTATTTTCTACAAGACAGGAATGACTCACTTTCAGGATTGTATAGACCTTCTACAGTATCAGAAAAAGACATCAGATATTTCAAGACATTCTAAAAATTCATACACACAAACCATTTGACACTACGTATACCATCTATTGTCCATGATGTTCAAATGTCGAAGAAAAAAAATTGATCTGAATCTAAAATAAAAAGTTTTGATTCCAGTTGCCAGAAGTGCATTCAATAACCCTTTGATGAAATTTCACAACCCTCTCATCTCCATGTACATAGTTTCTGTTGAAATGCCAACACCATTCCTCATAGAGTTTGCCACAGGAGGGTTTGATTGGTCATAAACAAAATTGTGATTTCTGTACACACTTATCCAGTGCACGAGAATATGAATGTTACTTGCATGCACTACATGCATTGCATTGAATATTGTTAAATGGGAACGAGGAGATAGGGTGCGGCCATTATAACTGTAAAGGGTATAGCTGTACACCGTGTCTCCATAAAGAGTGTTACATCTTTGAACCGGGTTGCGTGAAATTGCATCAGGGGGCAAATGTGACTTGTGATAATTGATTAAGTGCAGCTATCAGAAAGCTGTATATGATTACGCAAATTTGACCATAATTTTGCCAACACGTTTAAAGCGGCTGATTAAATTTAGATTTGTAGAATAAAAAAGTCTGCAAATAAAGACTAGCATGCGGAGGATGACTTCATGCCATATTCTCTACCCACCCTAATGGCATGCCTGAGGGATGAGCTGCATTATCAAACAGATCAGATTTTCGTTTTGGAATATACATCACCTAGGATGATGAACGGAGTGGATAAATTTTGTTAGTCTTTTATGTCAGACTCAAAGATGCTTGCAGCATTAGCAGCCTATGCAGCATATCTATCATACTTATGTGTTGGTAGGTTTTTTTTTTTTTTTTTTTTTTTTTTTTCGTAAGTGTTTTACTGAAGGAGATTATGATCTAGTGCTGTGCAAGCTAAGTGCAAATAAGATCTGTTTGGGAAAATTTGAAGCAATGAGCTTTATTCATTAAGGTCCAGGCTGATTTGGAGGTCACAATAGTTCTCAGATCATGCAGAGCTCACACGAAATTATACCCCCCCCCCCCCAAAAAAAAAAAAAAAAAAAAAAAATCCAGCTCACTTTCCCTTTAATTCTGATCCCCTTCCCCACCACCACCACCTGTAGTTTGCACTTTTAGCGCTCGGCAGGTGTCGAACCCCAGCCCCTTATCCCTCCCCGCGGCCGTACGTGATTGACATTTCCGGGATAAAGAATCTAACCCTATACACACATTCAAATTCCTTACAATAATTAAAGCAAACAGCTCTCTTCACGAAAAGAAAGAAAGAAAGAATATGATGGAGAAAAAAAAAGGTAAGCAGAGAGAGAGCCTCCCCTTTATTTTCTCCTCGACCGTTTCCATGGGGGGAGAATGTGCTTTGTAGGAGAATGAGTGAGTCAAGGGGCTATTATGATGGGCCCTCATGTTCTAGCTCGAGGGGAGAATGAACCCTAATTACAAAAAATTGCCCGCGATGAAGAAAGGGTGACGTCCTTATTAGCACCGAAGCAATGTATAAACAGAATCGTTTCCCCGTTTGTACCGGGTCGGTTGGTCAACGGAGAAAGTAAAATGTTGATTTTGCATGGGCAATCGCAGAAATGCAAGGGGCAGCCTAAAGGATAAGGGATTTTTATTTGGAGGTGAAATGTTGGCTGGAGGGAAGGTTGGCCAGTCAAGTTAATAATAACTCTTTCCAGAGCCTCACCAATTTCGATTTGAAATGATTTCCTGGAGATACAGGGTAGCACCAAGTTTCAGCATGAGATCATCAGCGTGCAGTAAATTTTTTTGTTGTTGTTCTCATAATGTTCCACCATTGTATTTCAATACTAAAAGATCTCTCTCATTTACATCATACCTGCTCAGGTCTGTTTGATTTAATTGCAAGCAAGGAAGGGAAATGGTCATGAATTCCATTCTGTGCTGTAAATGAGTGTATATGATATTATGCCTGTTGAGATACGGCTGATTTATGGTCACATTCTATACATCATCATCGCTTGTAATTGAGAATGAAAACCAACTTGATAGTTATATTCTTCTTTTCTTCAGCAGGACATAAAAGTAGAGGAGTAAGAATTAGTGAATGGTATCACTTTAGCATGCAACCTTCATCACTTCAGTGAAGATACAGTGTTCACAACATGTAACAAACAAAGTTACATTTCACTTTTTCCCAAGTAGCTAGAATCAAAATGGAAAAAAAATGAACATATGATAAGTACATTTTCATAGACAGTTAACTTACATATGCTAATCTATGCCATCTTCCTAAATCGGCCATAAAAGCAATGGCAACAACATAATATTTGTAAGTCTGTATCATATGCAGGCTCATACACATGAATTTTAGGTCTTGACATTGCATTTTGACAAAAATGACATGGAAAAAACACTAGATCACGCTGTCTTTGTTTTGGCTGAAATTCTACCCTATGCTCGATATCAACATGAGACATGACAGCTCACATCTGGTAGAAAGAGCACAGTGGATAAATTATGACCAGCATCAAACTGCTAACTGACAGTGATTTTTTTGTTGTTGCTTGTAATGGCCTAATCTTCCACCTGAGTGCATGACATATTATATAAAGAAAATACAGAGTTGATTAAAGTCAAGAGGAAATTACAACCCCAACAATGTGTACTATTTGATAAAAATCTGATTTGCAGTGCAAGGAACAAGTCAACAGAAGCGTGGAATTATCATGATTTTCTGAGCTGAACAGTGCCAATTATGACAGCCATTGGGCTTATCATCACGACTGTCAATGTTTACCTGTATATCTCTTTTCTTTTAACCTGTATTACAACCACATGATATGGGAATGCGTGACCAAGTTCAGGCAAGAGTTATCTTCCCATCATAAAGCTGTATTCAGATTTATTCTGTGATATGCCGCCCTCAAGCCGTCACAAGATGAATCCAGCACAGACCACGGACTATCAGATTGAGTTTGTGACACTAATAATATTATTTCACAAAAGTGACAATTTAATCCTTTTGTGTGTGGATTTTGTCATGCCCTCTGTATTATCTACATGAAAGGCAGCCGTACTCAATATCTTAGTTTTTGCACAAAGTTTTGCTTGTGAATACAAGAATTTTTGTGCTTTGTTTAGTGATTTTTCTGCTTGTCATCACAACCATGATCCTATAAATGTTTAACAGGTGGATATTGATGCTGATCTTTGCTTCTCTAAGGGATGAGGATTGGGCTTAAATTATTATTTTTCTTTACTGTGTCGAAGCCCGAATGATCAATCCCTTTAAGCATGCATGCTGGAAGAATTGAGCAATCCAGTGAAGGGTTATTACAGGTTGTTAGCCCCTGCCCCGTTCGCAATTAGAGGTCAAGACCCACAAAAGACCAGGGTATGTGTCGACGTGCTGAGTCCAGGATCATGTAGCATGGGCGTGTACCTTCCATAGCAACCACTGCAACCAAAGACCTGCTGAACTTGTGCCTGATTTTGGTCATTGAACTCAGCATCATTTTATAAAAAGAAACATTCTTATTCTAACAAAGCTAAAAAAAAATATACCATGAGATTTACAATTTTTTGCAACTTTGCCACCCTGTTTCAATTTTAAGTAACATTTTTAGATACCAGTTTTTGTCTCGAAATCCGCTTTCTTGTGAATGCCAAATTTATTTCAATCTGTATTTTAGTATTGATATTTATTTTTATTCTGTTTCTTCTCTGCAGATAAAATGTTTCTGTCAAAGAATCCACCGCAAATGATATTCTTACTGGATGGATATCTATCACAGCCTCTATGTAAGAACATTTTTGATGTGATGGGGAAAAAAAAAAGATGGAAAATATTTGTGTGTTGTTTGATCATGCCTGTGTAGAGGAAAGTGCTATGAACTTATTCTGGCACAAGGTATTTTGCCCACACTGTCCGTCTTGACTCAGGTGTAAACTTGCTGCTGGCACTTTTAGAAGAAGAGCATTGATACTGTTGAAGAGTATACAACATATCTCCATAGTGGATAAGACGATATTCTTGTGCATTTTTTTTAATTATTAATAATTTACAATTTACACATGTCAATGCCAGACACTGTCCCTCTTGAGCCATGTGTAAACTTCTTGATAGTACTTCTTGAGAAAGAAGGGTGATGATGTTGAAGATTCTGCAACATATTTCCAAGGTGGATAAGAGGATATTCTTGTGCATTTTTTCTTTTGAATTATCAATGTAAAAGAAAGCGCATTTCTTTTACAGTGTATACATATCAAAAAGGAGAGTATGTACATGTACGCCACTTGCAGCAACTATTACAAATATAAGAGTCCTTCTTTTTGCAGGCTCTTGGAAGCAGGCTTTCCCAGGTGTCTGTGCAAAGATGACGCCAAACTAGAGCTCAAGCTGCTGCGACGCTTGTGCTAACAGGAAAATTAATTAATGATAAAAAAAAGAAAAATCATGCCTTCCCTTGAATAGTCTCAAAACTTTCCTATTTTGTGTCTCACGGACTTTTCTCATGTTTCATCTGAATGCTCATCAAAAATGCTGACAGACTGCAGGGACCACCACTTTGTCACTTTCAGTAATATGTACAGTCATATTTGGTCTATACCTTCTGAACTAGAGCAGCAGTTAACCATTATTTGTTTTATAGATCCTCATGTTTTGCAGCATCATGTATTTCTACACTTGAGTTGAAATGCCACATCGTGTTCATGTTGCCATTATCGACATATTTAGTGAAATATAGCGAACAATAGTATGAGTTTCATTACAATTATTGGTCATAGTATAAAAAGGCTACTGACTTCTAAAATTTGATGTTTTCATTAAAGAGGTGATATTGGTGACATATGCAAATGAGATTAGGTGATGATGTCACAGCCTCACCTCTCTGTCCCATCTTTTTTTTTTGCAGAAATAGTATAAGAAGAGTATACAAATCATATACATATGCTACATTATCTCAAGCCATAGAAGTCATTTCTATGTTATTACAACTGCACAATAATTTGATGCAAAGGGTGCCATTTTCCATTTTTATGTGAAGAGAGAAAATTAAGGAAGAATGTAGTTAATGCATTGGTCTTGAAAAAATTTGTTAGGTGACAAAATCAGTACTTTTTCCCCATCTGCATGTTTTACTGTCACCAATATCCCTAATTTTAAAACTGTACAATAGCCAAACTTTCAAATTTTTGTCCAGAAGTATTGAAAATTCTACTGTTAAGTTTTGTTTTGTGTTTTTGTTTTACTCAATCTATTGACGTCAACTTGGACAGCAGAGTAGCAATGCTCTTTAAACTCTCCAGTTTAAAACACTTCCAATTATCCATGCAACTATTATATGGATGGAATTCAATGGCATATCTGTTTTCAACTGCCCCTTAGCTAGCCACAGGCAATCATTTTGCACTAGGTCCAGTACAATGCACTCTTACCCATGACCTACGGAGCCCTTTTCAATTTAGCACCAACAGCCTGATATGCACTTCGGAGGGGCTTCAGAATGTCAACAAACCTCACACTTATGATGTTTTTAGGATCTAAAGTGTCACTTTAGTACAAAATTCCAGTATCGAGTCAGATTTACAGATTTTGAGGCAACCATTTTAAAAGGGAGTGGTGGTTTGAAGTGATGATTGCCGTAAACGAGGCTAGCATGCACTTTTCACCTGTTTCAATTGGGAATGTGGCACAAACAGAGAACCCTATGTCACACTCGGATTCAGAAAATGATGAAAGACAAGAATGTAGTCATGGCATGCGAGGTGAGAGAAAGATGGAACGTGACAGGCCATCTACTAATAAGAAAGAAAGTAAGAGGCAAGTTTTTCACCTGTGTCTCTTGCACATTACAACAGAAAACCAAAATAGAACAGGGTGCCATCAGATTAAAAGGATGGTGTATAGACTCGATCCTTTTGGAATGAGTGATGGGTTTGCCTGTGAGATGCTCGGACGGGAGATGCAGAACGATCCTGATATTTGCTCCCCCAGTTGGTCCCGCATCAGTCACGGGAACGAGAAGTAAGATAGACGTGGCTAAATGATCTCTCCTCCAAACCCCCCCCCCCCCCATCCCCCTCCGCCACTCTTTCGGACTCTCGTTTCGGACCTGTTTACCAAGCAATCAGCACGGCCAAATCCTCCCTCGGCCCCTGCCTCCTGCCCCACTCCAAATCCCCTAATCAAATTTGTAGAGATTGGGGATATAGCATTACATTCCTCCCCTCAAATGATGACTCCGTACTCTCTTCCGCCCTCCTCCGGCCAGAACTTCATGTCACAAGATCCTCCCCAGCATTACCTCCGACCGACCGATCGACCTGTCCAAGTTCTCTATGATGCCGTTATCCCCAATCTCCACACCCAGCGAAACCAGCCTCCTGAGGGTACATGTAGCTACGTTTACATCAACAGGTACATCATTGTGTTTTGATGTTTGCCACTAAATATGTATCAGATACTGTCATCATCTTGCAGAATGCAATGCACTTTTTGTCAGAAATAGTTAGCATAAATACTTTGTAGCCAACATCATTTTAGAGTTGGTAGCTGCATCTTAATCCCTTCCCTTGCAATACTCAGTAAGAGTTCGAACCTTTAAAAGTCTACAGGTAGCAACGTTTTTGTATTTTTGTTTGTTGTGGTTTTTTTTAGGGGTCATACTTTTGCGGCATGTTCTTCAAATTCAAAATGAGATGTAGTACAGCATTTTTCCCCCCTTTTTTTATTCTTGTCACACCATATAGTAGGGCAGATATGTAGCAAAAATTGGTCGAAATGCTCACATCCGGCGGAAAGTATGAAATTTTGCATTTAGGGGTATTTTGGGGTGCTAATTTTAAAAATTGCCGGATCCAAGAGATCTGACCACGGGGTCGGCCGCCATTTTGAATTCCAATATGGCCGCCATCACAAAACAAATTTAAAGATCCCTATCTTGAGTTTTGAATGACTTGTGGCACCAAAATTTGGTTCACAAGAGCGTTTTGACATATTGAATGTGATGAAAGATTCATTTGAGGTGTCTGACAAACATCGAATGGCTGCCATAGTGATTCCAATATGGCTGCCTCGACGAAATTTTCAAAATCCCTATCTCGAGTTCTAAGTGGTGAGCGACGCTGAAATTACGTGCAAAGAAGTATTTTAACATACTTAGTTAAAAAATGGACTAATGCGATGTGTCTGACAAATGCAATGCCCGCTATTTTGAATTCCAATATGACTGCGAAGACAAACATCACGACTAACATTCACGGGCATGCCAAAAAGTGCAGCAAAAATGAAGCATAACGCACCTTTCACTGACGTCACAATGTAAATACAGCAGCGCGCACTCAATCAGTTACAGACGTGCGCTCAATCAGGTAGCCTAATTCACAAACCCGAGAAAGAGATTTTCAACACTCCAACATGGAAACTATGTAGGAAAATTCAAATTGACTGCCGTACAGCTTGTCAGAGAATCGAATAAGTCTGTTATTGAAGTCATCATATCACCAAGCTTTTATGTATCAAATTTCAATGGCTTATGTCATTCAGAACTGAAGATAGGGGTCTTTGACGGCGGCCATATTGGAATTCAAAATGGCGGCCGACCCCGTTGTCAGATCTCTTGGATCCGGCAATTTTTGAAATCAGCGCCCCAAAATACCCCTACATCCAAAATTTCATATTTTCTGCCGGATGTAAGCATCTTTTTCACATATCTGCCTCACTAATAGTGTTCTATTGTTGACATCAACATTCTGGCATTGTTTTCAAATTAATTTGTATGTTACCATGGGGAACTGATCAGAGTAGAAGACAGAAAAGAGCCAATTAAGATGGATTTGACTGACTTGAAGGATCAAAAACAAACTCTTCTATAGAACCCATCTGTCAAGATGTCTGCAATTATTCTTTATAACAGTAATTTCATTTATTCAGTGACTTTATTAGTTGTCTCCTGGTTGTTGCCATAGTAACTGTTGACTGACATGCAAATGAAAGCTTCATGATAATGTATCTCCTGTCTTCTTTTACAAGATATCAATTAAAAACTTTGCTTTTTCTCTTTTGGATTAGTGAAGATATTATGATATTGTTTGTAATTATTTTAGTAAGATAGAGCAATCAACATTATCAACAGAAACAAATCACTGCTAATGAAGTTGTCTGTGGTGTTTCCCACAAGGTATAGTGGCTCAACTATTCAACAATTTAGTACATACAGAAAAAGATTATAAATTTTCTAATAAGAAATCAGTTCTGATATTGTTCTTGAATTGCCATTGATTCCATGTCCATTTATCATTGCTTTGCTCTTTTTGTCATTGTTTTTGTTTACATTTCACAGAATCAATGATATTTATATACATTATCATACATCTTCAATATTTTGCTAAATTTGTGATCATTATATATGCTAATTAGATAATCATTGGACAATAAAGACATTATTTGACAAACGTTTCAGCTTAGTTAAACCATTTTCATATGTTTGTTTTGTTCAAATTTGTTAAAGGTTGTTACTTTTAATGTTTGTTCTATCTTGTGTGTGTGTATGTGTGTGTGTGTGTATGTGTGCATGTGCAGAATCGCTGAAAAACAGCCTCATGGCTAACTGCAAGTTTTTGCCCATGTTTAGTTCAATAAAACAAACAAAAACCAACAAAATGGGGAAAAATTTACTTCATACAGTCAGTGTGATGTGATTTACAATTCATTATTATAGTAAAAGCTTTAAAATAGAGCTAACCTTGACTAGCTACTGTGTTGGCTCCAGTTGGCTGTGATATCATATGATGAATAACTTTTGTATTATTTTTTTTTTCTGAGTGGATGGTAAGAAAAAATATGCATTATATTCAACATTCAAGACAATACAAATTGACGACATCAAAACGGATTTGAAAACAATATGAATCAAGGAATACCATTTTTTGCAATTACAATTTCCTGACGTAGAAAATGATATAGAATATGATTTGTATTATGCAACAAGAAATTGCAGGTTTTAGTAAATCTAGCATGTCATGATTTACAATGCATTCCAGAGTTTAGCCCTCCATAATTTTTTTTTTCATATTTTCATGCAGTAAATATTTAATTTGAATATAAAATTGCCCATATCTCCTTATCCCATTATTTTCTGTTCTCCTCCAATGCAAAGACAGCCAGTGGATTAAATGAATCTCCTGCATATGATTTCTCAGGCACAATGCAATCAACTAGCTCTGCCTTCTCATCTTCCTGTCTGATCTCCAATCTTGATTATTTTAATTTCAAATTATCCTCTTAAAATGACATAGATAAGATCTTTTAGACTATGCACTCTCAATGTAATCTACTTGAAATATCTTTTTTCCTAATTTATAGAGAAATTAAAAAAAAAATGCAGAATCAAATCGGAAAGAATACATGTTAAAGGGATAAAATAGTATTGATTAAGATGAGGATTCAACCTCTTGTTAAAGAGCATACAATTCTAAGAGAAATTCAACATTTATTTGATGAAAATTTATTTGAAATGGCTGATATCTCCCAAAACAAAGTAAAACAAAGCGATCCTAGTAAAAGGTGGGTCCCACCTTTTATTAGGATTGCTTTCTTTTGGTTATCTCGGCCATTTTAGAACCAATTTTCGTCAAATAAACTCTGAATTCCACTTAGAAATATTATGCTCTAACATATTTCATATGAGGTTTCTGTTATCTCAAAAAAATCATCATCAAAGAAGTTGGAAACCTGAAGCCCCATCAACCGAAACTGTGCCATCCCTTTAATTCTTAGGATGCACCACAACAAAAACAGAAAGAAATACAGCAACATCTACTCTGGCGCATAGATGATTATGATAGTGAAGAAGTGGGAACTACAACATGTGTGCCTGTTTTGAGCACACATGGACACCAGCACACACACACACACACACACACACACACACACCAACACACACACACACACACACTAAAAAGAAATGTGAAGGAAAGAGTGAAAGCTTTCTTTTGCATCGTCTGTAGTTTTGTACCCCAATGTGAAAATATTGGCTGTTCATGAAGGACTTGGGATTAGATTATGCTTTTTTAGCTTCATTTTATTGTTATTTCAGACTTATTTTGGATCTTGTTTTGTTTTGGGGGCAGAATAAGTCTATACTGTAATGATTTTATACTACATCTACTTTTGTCTCGCCTTCATAGAGGAAGCGAGACATAAATATTATAAGCGTCACTTTTCCGTCTTCGTCGTTGGTGGCATTGTCAACAATTTTGTGTACTCTCTATAACTTTCCAGAGCTTTGACGTATGACCACCACACTTATACCAGAGGTACATTACCTAAAGATGCCTGGTAAGTTTGAATAGTGATGAAGTCCGGCAAGGTCAAAGGTCAAAGGGTCAATGAACTTTACCTGATAAGCACTGTACTAATAGTAATGTGGTGTATTCTCGATAACCTTGCAGGGCTTTAAGCTATGATGACCATGAAACTCACACAATGGGTACATCGCCTATAAAGATGCCAGTTAAGTTTGAATATTGGTGAAGTCAAACAAGGTCAAAGGTCAAAAGGTCAATGACTACTTGAAAAACACTATACTCACTATATTGTGGTGTACTCGAATAACTTTCCACAAGTTTGGGCTATGACCATGGAATAGGTACCCGGTAGACCCAAAGATGACTGTCAAGTTTGAATATGTGTCAGGTCTGACAATGTCAAAGGTCAAAAGTTCAGCTTCTTCGGATCTTTATGACATCCCCCTACTGAGAAACTGTATCACGTTACCAAACAATATACTAATTGTGGTATGCAGGCGAGACATCGCTTGGCGTTCGCCTTGTGGTATAGCTTTTCACCCATCTTAAGGATGAGCTCATTTATTTCAAGTGTATGCTGTTTTCGTCTGCAACGAAGAATTAACAAACCAGTCTGGATGTAATGAAAAAAAAAAATCCATAATCCTGTTTTCGTTTTCAGGCATTAAATGTCAAACTTGATATGCGGTTGCAGCAGTCACGATCATCATGCTCTCCGGTTTACTTGATATCTTGCAAGAAGGAAAATACAAGAGACAAAAGACAATGCAATCACACTCAAGATGAAATGTGGCGATAAAATGTGATAATATCTGCAGGTGTGATGTGTAGTGTCTGATGTTGAGGGTGTCTGTGTTTTTGTGTGTGCGTGTGTGTGTTTTTTTATATGTATGTATGTGTGTGTGTGTGTGTGTGTGTGTTTTGTATTTTCTGTCTGATTTGATATGCGTGAGACGGAGACCGCGGACCCCAAATATAGTGCGGATTGTGTCCCAGAAGCCACTCTTAATCCCCCCAGCGGGAGCAGCTGAGATGCGGAATGAAATTCGGAGCACATGTTTGCACTTGTAAATACGGCGCCGGATCCAAGGCCGAGGCAGATGTGAGGAGGGATGGGCGAGGACGGAGAAGATGAAGGGGGTACAGGAGGAATTTGACGAAAAGAGGGGATTATTGTAATGCGTTGGATGGGATGGGATGGGATGGGATGGGGAATGGGGGGGGGGGGGGAGTAGGAGGAGATGGTTGTATGTTACTTTCCTAAAGTTAGAGAAAAGCTAATAATATATGCAAATTTTACATAGGCCTACCTGACTTAATAGGAAAAGAGGGCGGGGCAGGAATGATCAGGGCCAGGATCGGAACTAAATAAGGTTATTAGGACAAGATAATTACTGACTTCTCCGCACTTGGACTTTGGAAGGTGTACCCCAGAGACGGACTCTTCAGTGCTGGCATTGTTCCTTCCAAGGATCCTGTCATAATAACATTATTACATGTGATGAGGTCAATGAAGCCCAGGTGACGAGAGACGTATGTAGTGCATTATAGGGCTTTTTACACTTGTAAATTTTTGCTTAGCCCCGGACCAACGGTGGGGCTAAGGGGGGGCCTTAGCCCCACCGTTGGTACGGGACTATCCTTAGCCCACTTTCTGTTTACACTCGTTTTTGCCAAAGTGGGCTAGCCCCACCGATAGTACGGTACTATCTGGCCCTGCAAAATAGCAGGGGTTAGCACCGCAATTGCGGTGCCAAGCAAGTGAGTGTAAACAGAACGAAAAAATAATCCTGGGCTAAGCGACGGAGACGAAATCCGACCCTCACTGACCAATCAGAAACGAGGTAATCAAGTGCTGCCGGTGCGTGCGTGTACGTGTACAATACACAGCGTAATTATGAATATTCATGTGGTTTTGAAAGTCCGGGGCTAAGAAATACGAGTGTAAAAAGGTCAGTTTTCTCCTTAGCCCCGGACAAGAGATAGTACGGGACTAATTGGCGAGTGTAAAAAGCTGAAAAAATTGGTACGGGACTAACGATAGTCCTGGGTCAGAGAAAGTCTGGGGTTAAGAAACACAAGTGTAAAAAGCCCTTATGTCAAGGGATATACAGTGGACTCCCGCTATGACGAAGTCCTCGGGACCGGCAGTTTTCTTTCGTTATAACCGAACAAAATAATGAACAATAAAAATACGTAGAGTGGATAATGTTACAGCCTGTAATTTTACTTCTTTTGTAACCGGAATTTCATTATAACAGTGTGTGTGTGTGTATTTTTTTTTTAAATAACGGGTTCGCACTGTATATGCACACATCGAGAGAAATCGAACCCGAGACTTACTGGCTAAGAGTCAAGATCTTTGACCATGGCACCATTGTTTTCTCAAAATGGTCGATGATGTGGAATCAGCGAGGCAAAAAGCTTTGGAATGAAAAAGCGTTAAGAGGTGGATTAAACGGAGGGAGATAATGGGGAAGCGAAACGGACGATGATTACACGTACCCAAACGGTGTCCGGAACTTTACGACTGAATCATACGACGGAGCAAATTGGAAATCGGAAAATACTCGGAAAGAGATACGAGCTTTTCGTAAATTCCGGCAAATTATTATGATGGCTCTATCTGAAAGCCGGAAAATTACCTTCTGATCAGTTGACTCAGATTTCTCGCAGACAATTCCTTATTTAATTCACATAAAACAAAGAGTGAGAAAGAACATTACCTTTTAGACAACTTCAAGGAAGGACCTAAGTAAGGTTTCTGAGGACTTGAAGATGCTTTGAATGTTACTTTCTTCTTGAATAAGCTATTTGTAATTGTATTCTGTTTTTATCTAATGTAGATAACTTCTTAGCGATGATGCTATAGAGTAGAATTGAAGGTTACAGCTCGTTATTCCGAAGGGTCGTTATTCCGAAGGCTCTTTATTCCTAAGGTTCGTTATTCCGAAGGTTCAATGTTCCGAATTTCATTTTCGGATTAACCAATCTTCGGAATAACGAACCTTCGGAATAACGCAACAAATTTTCGGATTAACGAACCCTTTTTCATTTTCGGATTAACGAACCTGTAGGTATATAGGGAATTTGCGTGTTCCGGATTAAAGACCCTTCGGAATAACGACCCTTCGGAATAGCGAACCTTCGGAATAACGAACAGCACCCGAAATGAAATCTCACGAGGAAAGTGCCTAGGCCTATGTAGATAAAGTCGTGGGGTTGGCACCTTTTCACCTATAGAAAACAACACCCAACTCTGTTTTGTTCACAAAATTTCTTTTGGATTTCTCAAGGCTTAGCAAGGAACAATATTAGAAATCTCCTTATGATGGTAACAATAGATATTGAGATATACATTTTCATTTTCAATATAACAAGTAAAATACCAGTAGTAGGGCAATTCCCGGAAAAAATGAAGTATATCATATTTAAAATATAGCACATTCTCCAAACAATTCTCCCTAAAGTTACCCTTCCTTAACATATAGGCCTACTACTAAAAACAAGCCAAAAACATAAAAAAGCGCCTCCATATTACCATCTCCCCTCCCCTTGAAAATCCCATTGACATCTATCCTTTTCAAGTCCCCCTTATTTCCCAGTTTAAAAAAAGCAACAACAATAAACAAACAAACACATACACATACACACACATTCACACAAAAGGTAAAGCTAAAATATATCATGACAAAATAGTATGATTTTTCTTTTGCAGAACATTATCATAAGCATACTAATGGGTTATTGGGAAAGAAAATCCACATTTGGAAGAATATATACGGTTAAGCAGTATTATTCATAAATCTCAAACCTTTGAGAAAGCAACTTAATGTGTGAATATGCCGAATCAGAAGTGACAAAAATGTCATATTCAGCTTTGATGTTCACCAGCTGCCTATCGCATATAAATGGCACCACGCGTTGCAAGAGAAAAAGAAATCAAGGAAGCATAAAATCAATCGAAGATTCTAAAAAAAAAAATCAAAAAAAAAAATCACACAAACATACACGCTCGAACAAACAATCAAACAAACAAGCAAACAGACAGATAACGAGCAAAGGAACAGAAAAGGGGAGTTCGGGGAAAAAAAAAAAACATGTTTGAATTTCATGCATTAATTCCCATTTTATAGAATCCGTGGCGTCGTGTCCTTATTTAGAGTATTAGCCTTCACACTCGACACCCCTAACCATCAGTCTTCTCATATTTTTTTTCCCTTTCGATTTTTTAATCTCGACCCAGTTCTTCGCGCGAACACATCAAATCTTTCTTGCGGCAAGGAAGTAAACACGGGAGAAAACAAGCACCCCGAAATGTCAAATTGTCCCGAGCTTTCGCACCTCGCTGAAATCTGTCACTAACTTAATAAGTCACCGTGCTATTTGATGTTCCAGAAGATTTCAAGAAGAGAAAGAGAAGGAGGAAGAGGGGAGGGAGGGCGGAGAAAACCTCAGAAAACGAGGGAACAATTTCACGACTGAAGTGAATTGCGGGAGGCATTTTCCCTCCCCCCCCCCAATTTCCATCCTCCGCATCATGTCGGGAAGATTACCTGTGTCTTTCCTTAACCCATAAACTACCATTTCGCTTTCTCATCTAAGACAAATCCATTCTTTCTCTTTCAAGTAGCAAGTATACGTTGTATCAGAAAGGGTTGCACACAATCACTGACATCGGCTGAAGTTATTTCATTAACACATCTAGCTGAGGTGAATTTATATCACCTTGATAAAGGAGACATAAGTAGAGCTAAAATCATAAAGATCCCTCACATCGATAGAGGTAACCTAAAGTATTCCTTTAGTTGCGATGAACTCATTCCTGATTGATATTATTCACGCTGCAAAGAAATCGTTATGAAATGATTATACTATAATGCAAGAAATTGCAGTAATAATATATCATTTTCTCCTTCAGTGATTCATTAGTCTTCTCTTCGCACTCTCTTGATGAGGTCGAGGAAACATTTCTGATTACGTGTGATGCTTCTTCCAGACTCCTCTTTATACAATAATAATCTTTGACAGAAACCGTTAAAAACATTCTCACATTCTCGTGCTTATGGAAAGTTGTAACATTTTGCAAATGTATGGCTGTTTGTTAGTATGTTTGTTTGTTTCATTTTCCCATCTGAGAAGATGGCTTGACAGCCCATATTCAGCTACACTTGCTGGTCATCCATGGGGACCCGGTACTTGTGGTTGCAGGTGCTTGGAGCGGACCACTTCACTGGGTTATACCCCCTGCTCTTTGCAGTGAATAAAATGAAGCGGGATCTTGTACCTGTAAGGCTTGTGACTCTCTCACACTCGGGACCAGGGACCTCCATTTTATGTCCTATCAGAGGGACAAAGTTTTGCCTCTTTCTTATATCATAGAGCAGGGGAGACGGTATGACTACACACAATATTGCTCAGTAAAGAGTCACTGAGTTTCGAACCAGTGCCCGAACTTTAGCCATTCGATTGAAAGTCAGATGCGCTACGGACTGAGCCACCGATATTATAGCGGCCTCTTTTATCCATTTAGTCAGAAGGGTTACCATGGTTACGGTGTTCCGCTCTTTCATAGCAACAACTTTCATAGCAATTTTCAATGGAAATGTTTTCTGAACTATCATATTGCCCCTCCCCTCCCCCCCCCCCCCGGAAAAAAAAGAAGAAGAAGTCTCAACAGCGATGATAACTTTAATAAGAAGGAAATAATATATACCGTGGAAACATGACTCGGTGTGACATAAATCAGAGGAGTTTCAACGGTGACAGTACGCATAGTAAATGTGGGTACGGAGAGGGGGAGGGGGGGGGGGGGCAAGGGTTTGAAGTTAGAGAACTGAAAGTGGTATCAAGCCAAGGTATAAAGTTAAATGGGGTAAGGGGAAACGACTTCTTGCGCGGATTACAAAAATACAGGCCATGAAAAGAAGAGGGATCGATTAAATCCGGGTCGGACCTACAAAAAGTATGATAACGGAGTGGGTCTAATGAAAACGAGGCACCATAATCTCGGCTGCGGGCTCAATCACGAGGAGAATGCCTACCAATAATTTCCTCTCGCCGTGAAACGAAATCCCCCGAAATGGCCAATATTTGCATGCGGATTGATGCTATTTACCGCGCAGAAATTGGACGTATTTGCGCGGTAATTACAGGCTCCGCTGGATTACAATGCAAATATTGCATATTAAATATACATGTGGTATTATGGACGGGCTGCGCGCATGAGCGTGCGTTCAACTGCCTAATTAGTGTAGGCGCATGCTCCATTTATCTACGACGAATGCCCGCTATTTCGGGGCAAGAACGTGAGAGACCTTTAAAGACGTGATCGATGTTCGGGCAACTCATTCCGCCCGTTATTCTTTCTGAGTTGAGGAAAGTGGGCAGGAACTGGAGAGAAAGCCACACTTTGCCAGACGAATCACCAGCCACATTTTTATTTTATTTCAGAAGTCGGAAATTGACGGACAGCAGTTATCGATGTTAAAAGAAAACGCAAATAGCACTGAAAACACTCGTTCACACATCTTCTCTGTTTGCTGTGCAATCTGTCTTCTGTCTTTCTTGTGACTTATCTGGGAGTATTATTCTTCGCGTGAAAAAAACAGAAGAAGAATATAATGGTCTTCTATACACGATCCGATATGTTCGGAATAAAGCGTCAGGTTCTTTTTTATAGGCTTGAAAAGAAAATCAGATATTCAACCGAACGAGAGGCAAAAAAAAATCTAATTCATTAAATACGAACGATTTTAGTAATTCATGGTAATCACACACACAAATCACACACACACGCACACGCACACACACACACGCACACAAAACAAACACATGGGTTTGTTGCGCTTTCTTTCACTTTTATACCTGACATGGTATGATTATTTCATACCAAATATCAGTTTGATTAGAGGTATATGGGTCTGTCAGCGTTTGTTTTTGTTTCTTGTTTGTTGTTGTTGTTGTTTTTTTTTTTTGCCTTGGACAATTTTCAGACAGCTTATAGGTCTATTTGTATACGGTATTGTGACCTAGTCGGTGCGCCGTTTTCTAATTCTGTCAATTAAAAAGATAATCCAAAAGGATCAACTTATGGAATTTCATTTTGGTTAGAAAATACGATTATTTCATTATCATACTCAAATGCAACAATCAGCAGTCGTTGGTTTTAATACTTTTGCGCTAACAAACAGTGATGGAAAAAACGTAAAATATCGCTCATACAGCAATATACCACTGAAAGATTGTTCGAATTTGTTTATATTATGATTATAATTCGTCCACGCAGACACAGGTATTCATATTATTCTGTATACACATAGGCCTACTTAGGCTTGCGTTCAAAAATGCAGGACATTCAAAATGAAATGAGACCAAATTTCCGTAATTTATACAGTCGTATCTTTGTTGTGTGCATATCTGTGTGACTGTCGTGACTGTAACCCTGAAGAAAATGGGGAAAATGCGTTTATTGAATTTCTAGTCTTTTTTCGCTTTGTTTTTTGTTTAATTCGTATAGTTGTCATTTGGTTTGTCCTTTTCTTGTTCATTTGATCTGTCTTTTTCAGCCCCTCTGCTGTCATAGATTGCATTCCTATTTTCGTGCTCTTTTCAGACCATCTGTAAATTTTCTGCAGTCTTCTCTTAACGTTTCAACACCGCCGAAGCCAACCATTTTCCAAGACGATCTGAAAAATGTTCTATGCGAAAAATTGTTTGTGATGGTCGTTTGAAAGCGGAGGAGGGGGACTGGACATGGAACATGAAAATGAACTCTATAAAACCGAACTTCGGTTGGTTTTGTCTGCGTCAAATAGGGTAGCTATCTTTTGGTATAAAGGTTCCTTCTTGTGGCTTGCAGAAAGATTTTCTGTATGAAAATTTTTGTAAGAAATAACTGTGGATACCAAGGTCCCTACGTCAAGAGTCAAACTCCCGTTCTTTCTCCACATTGTTTCGCGGTATCCAGTCCCCCCCCCCCCCCTCCTTCCCTCTGGCTAGAACGGTTCCAAACCCGTCGCCTTGACATTTCGCGCCTTTCCTCGATGGCTGGGCAATAACGAGGAATGACCATGAACAGAAGCTGAAAAGTGCGTCGAGAATTCGACTCGTCAAACACGCCAAAAGCGCGCCTTGTTTAGGACAAGCAGGCGAGAAGGCGACTTTTTTCAAGAAGGCGCCAAATCGCCCTAGTCAAATTCCTTGAAATCGTCTTCTCTCGGCACTTTGAATCACATTTTCTTTTTAATGTAGTGTGAAACGGGTTCCTCTTTGGACAGCCTTGAGTTTCGTCAGTTCGTGCCATTCGTTCTTTTGGCAAGCTGAAGTACAAATTCCCCAAACTATACTTCCACACCCCTTGTATATGCCAATTTTATACTTCGTCGACCATTTGATTATGGCTAAGTGTCGGCTCCTTAGCAGCACTTACATTGCACTCCTCTGAATGTGCGTTATGATTGCGCACAATTTTAATATACCATCTTTGTCTAAATTATTTTTGAATACAAGAGCTGATATACCAATAAAGAAAATAAGAGGGGAGAGAGGGAGTGTGTGTGTGTGTGGGGGGGGGGGGGTGGGGGAGGAGGGGAGAGAAATAAATGGGAGAAGTTATTACGTGTTAGACGGAAGTGTCTCGACATAAGTACAAAACTATACTCTTGATTTGTCTCGATAGAAAATTATGGACATGAACCAAGAGGAAAACAAACAAACAAACAAACAAACAAACAAACAACGGATTAAAGCAAACACAGAATTCAAGATCGCACTCATGGTTATTTAACGTTATACAATAATATATCATTTTTGTAGGCCTAGGCCTATGTGAAGGATAATTTTCATAAACTTATAAAAGTAGACAAAACGTACAGAACTTGAGATACGTATGTTGTGGGTAATTAGACAATACACGATCTACATTTTGCTTTAAATGTAATTAGAAGTTTGTTGTATGACGAGAAATAGAGTTGGTGATTTGACAATAGAGTTGTGTTACAAAACTTAATCATAATTTTGCGTAAGATGAGAAAAAGAGTAATGTTTTGTTTTTATACTTCCCCCATATTTCTTTTTTCTCGACATTCATCTTTTTCTTATGCAAGATCTAAAGGCCTTTTCTTCCCTAGCGTTTTTGTACGCAGTGTCTTACCGCTCGCTTTATACAGCATATGAGCAAGATACGCCCTCAAAAAAAGTTAAAATACTCCTCATCCACTTCAGAAGCTCTGAATCCGAAACCATGGCATTCTCGCGTGTGCGAGCGAATTACTAGTATGATAAATGCCACCTCTATCTGTGTTATTTTCGTACTTCTCATTCTACTCCGGGCATAATTATCACATCGCAAACAACAAACATCCAACCCAAATGGGCCATTTGTCACGTTTCGTGCATGGAAGAGAATATCTATTAGAAAAAACAGCGAGGAAGCAGACACCACGCTTGAATAAATCATTAAGTTTGCAGAAACAAGGCGAACAAAAAGCTCGAAGGCGAAACAGAAGGCATTTGCCATTTCTCTCGTAATTCACCCTGAACGCCATAAGAATCAATCGTATATTGCGCACACACATTCATTTTATCGTTAACATTTGAAGATGCGTTTCTCCCCACAAGACCACAGCTGAAAAAAAAAAAAGTATGTTTGATCACGTTGGTGCAGTATCATCACGGTTCCTTTAATGACATCGTGTTATCAAGTTGAATCGAGAATTAAAGAAAAGAAAAGAACTGAAGGAGGTAGTCTTGTTTTCTGTTGTGTAACATAATATTGAACATTCTTTAGGTTTATGACTTGTGCTTGTTTGTTTTTCAGGAAAGTTTACAGTGATTTGTTTCCGTGCACTGCAAAGTGCAGAGTACGTCAAGATTGATACGAAATCTAAGCCGAGTAAACGATACACAAAATTGTCCACACTTAATGCATGGAGCTGCAACATAGAAATGTATGAGACAGTATACGTGATATACAATACTACTCGTTCTCACGCCTTACAAAACAGTGGCGCTCATCAATAATTCTGCATCTCCAGACACCTACAACATAGTGACCGCAATATGTCAGACCAGGGAGGTATGTCTTTTCCACCTCCTTTGTCTTGTCAGACCATAACATCGTCCTTTCTCTGCTCCCAGTTGCCTGTCCGTCCGCCCGTCCGTCTATCTGTCTGTCTGTCTATACGTCCGTCCGTCTGTTTGTCTATCTGTCCGGCCGGATGTCTATCTGTCCGTCCGTCTGTCCGTCCGTCCGACGGTGGGTCTGTCTGTCAATCTGTCCGTCCGTCCGTGGGTCTGTCTGCCTGTTTATCTGTCCGTCTGTCTGTCTGTCCGTCCGTCCGTCCGTCCGTCTGTTTGTCTGTCTGTGCATCTCTAACCCAGTCCATCTTTTTCTCTTTCCCCTCAAAGCTTCTCTATAATTTCTTGCTCGTTCTCTCTTCTCGTTTCTCGTCCCCCATCTCCCTCCCCTCCTCCTCCTCCTCCTCCGACGACGACGACCTGGTCACCACACTTGGCCTCTCACAAAAATCAACTCCAACTCCAGCGTGGACACGTGTCAGTCATCTGCCGAAATTTATCTATCGACGGACAGAACACAACATAATCTGGAAAACAAACACGAGGACGATCGCGCGAACCTGGCGGATACTGCTGCACATAATTTCATTTATTACGGGGACAGGAACGGGCGCGAGAATGCTCGATGGGCCGTAGGGATGTGAGAAGGCACAAAACAAAAGTAAATACCAATAGAAAGCGCCGTCCACTCGTTTTGAACGTGTGGTGTTATCGACCTTTTCACCTTTTTCTTTATCTCATGTGTGTGTGTGTGTGTGTGTGTGTGTGTGTGTGTGTATTTGCTTGTATTATTTTGTTTATCTTGTTTTGTCTTGCTTGATCTGCCATAGCCCGTGAAGCCTGATAGGTAGGCCTGTGTCTTCTTGTTCCTCAGCTACACATAATGTGTCTTGTCGCGGGAAAATTATCATTTAAAATCACCATCTAGAATAGGAATACTGCAATTCGGAGGCACACTTTCGTTGGTGAGATATGTTCCGCATAGATGTTTGGATGATACAAAAGAATACAGCGTATACTTGCTGTCAGACATGACCAGGGGCTTCGGGACCGTGGGGGGGGGGGGGGGCAGTTTTGGCTCTTCAAAAAAAAATTGTAGAAAAGAAAAGAATCTGAAAAGAAAGATAACACAACCAATTACTTTCCAAGGGTTCCGTCCGCAGATCATTGACCCTAATTGACCCAACCACAATGACTACCCTTGAACCTCCCTCGCCAACGCCCCCCCTCCCCACCCCCCTCCCAGCGAAAAATCGTCCCGCATGCCCCTGATGACGTTAATCGCAGGCCTAATTATTATGTTGATCTTGTACCATGACCATGGATATTGCATGTTTTTTATTAGCTTTATTCTTAGCGTACGGAAGTGAAGATTACTATTAAAGGGCAATTCTTTACCACAAATTAACTTGATCAGAAAAAGGACAAACAGTTTGACACGCACAACAATGAAAATTTATCAAAATCAGATTAAAAACAAGGAAATTATGAAATATTGCAGATTACTTAACTTTTGCAAAACAGTTCATGAACAGTTGATACGAATATTGTTGTCATCACCTCACAATTTTTCGCCTGACCGGGGACAAAACATTGCGAAACCTAATGTTTCTGCTATAAACGTGTAGGCCTAAACATAATGTTATTTCTGACTGAATAATCTCAAAATGATGATCAGACAGGTATATTTAGGATGAGAAACTTGAGAGAAAAAAACACACAAAAAAAACAACAACAAGCAAGCATGAAATTTCAAGGTTTTGTGGGCAAAGTTACCTATAAGATGCCTATGGCAAGTTGTGAGGCATTAACGGCGGCTCATTCATTTACATATTCATATTGACTGTTCAAGAACTGTTTCGTGAAAACTGACAAAATTTCAGTTTCGCAACTTCCTTAATTTTCATCCCAGTTTGATCGCTTTTCAACTGATGTGCTTATGAAATTCTTCTCATAAAGATGCTAATAAAATCCAGCATACTCACTGATACTTGCTTTCAAATGTTGATCGTAATCGTAATTCTTGTAGGCACGGCCATGATTACTGCATACTTTTTATTAGTTTTATCCGCAGCACAGATTACTATTATGATAATCATTTACTGCAGTGTTATTGTCGCATCGTCATTATCATTGTATATGACAAATGTATTCATATTTATCCTGTTTTTTTTTCTTTTTTTTTTTTTCTCATATTGTCATCGAGCCAGCCGTGAAACATGGAAATGGTTATGTCTCATCCATTTCTGCTTCAAAACAATTCATAAGAAAGAGCAAACAAACAAAGGATACAAAAAAGAAAGAAAAGAAAAAATAGGAGAGAGAGAGAGAGGAAAATCTATCTGCTTTAATAATGTGATATTATAGGACTATATCAGACATTTTGAACTTGACTTTCGAGCTCGGGCCAGTTCTGTTCAGTGATTACCCAAAGTCATCGATTTTGCGGGCGCCATGTATCCGTGATGTACGTGTTGATCGCAGGAAGTTTCGAACTAAATTCGTTTGTTTGTTTGTTTGTTTGTGTTTGCGTGTGTGTGTGTGTGTGTGTGTGTGTGTGTGTGTGTGTGTGTGTGTGTGTGTATAAGGGAGTACGAGAGCGCATTCTGTTGAGCTGTCACGCACTGCGACTGATTCATTATGCTAACTATAAAAGCCACAGATTTATCATACATGCATATTATTACCATATAGTCAAACCACAAGCTTCTGAAGAAATGAACGAGGTCGTCGCAAAAACCCCTAACTTTCCCTCACCAGATAAGGAAAAGAAGAAAAATGAATATCCCCCACCCCAGCATCACTGTAATGACCACTAGTATCATCTCTGTTATCTTAGCTTGACATTTGCACTCAGAAAAGACCATTTGAGGGACAGTGAATAATCGTTAGCGCTTTGTCAATGATAGTCAATGGCGCATTTATCTCCAGCGCTCCGCCGGCTGACTTCAAAAGTGCGCCGCCTGTCGTTTGCGTTAAAACAGCTTCTATAGGCAGTAATAGGATTCCCCAATCGTTACGCGCGTAAATGAAGTTGTTTACATACCTCATTGTCCCGAATACAATTGCCATCTTTATCAGACTAAGTATCTGCGACGAAATCTGATAAGTGCATAAGCCCATTAATTTCTTTATGCACAGTTCGGTATCGAATATTCACGGCAATGTTACCTCAGAGGACTAGATATATTTTTCCTCTTCTTCATCTTCTAATTCTCCCTTTTCTCGTTCTTCTTCTTTCCTTTTGTCCTCATTTTTCTGATTTTTCGGATGTAATTCTTTGCCATTAATCGAGATTTATGACCCCATAAAGTTTCGCAGCGCACCTTGGACGAGAAGAATCTTTTCAGTGTGCGGACGTAAATGGACTCATAAATCACTGTGCGCTGGAACGCGGGTAAAAAGCCCGCTGAACTTGAGAGGGGTGCGGCCCCGACGCCTGTGCCGTTCATCGCCGAAAGAGGGCGCGAGGATGACTTACGACCAGCCTTGCCGCATTTTGACATTCAGTTCATCCCGAAATCCGTACTAAAGGAAAAAAGATCCATCTTTATGAGGTCAATTCTAAGAATATTCTGACATATTTTGAACATTGGTAAGCTTCATTCTCTCTTTCTTTCCCCCTCTCTTTCACTTGACATAAGTCTCAGTCTTTGCATTTTCTGTTATTTTCTACATTGTTTTACATTTTTAGGAGTATTCTGTTCACTTTTATAGCGTTTTTTTGTGGGTCTCGTCCTTTTACTAAGATTTTCAAGTAATTCACTGCATGCAGTGGTTCACAATGGATGCTAGTATAGGGTCATTGAGATCACATAGCCTGCGTTTCATGCATGCACACACATGTAATTTTGAATCAGGAAGTTATTGAGTGCTTCGTTGATGGTTTGTTTTTGGGTTTGTTTTGTTTCTTTCTTTTTTTTTTGCTTGTTGCTCGTCCATTTTCATTTTGATAATAATGACAATTTTTCAATTTGACAAATGATAATGATAATGGATATGATGATGATATATAAAAATAATGATATGGTTATAATCATATCATATCATATATCACATCATCATATATATCATATCATATATCATATCATATATAATATCATATACAAATATGTTATCTATACCAAACTAAAAAAGTAAAGTTATTTTACAAATCTCTCACAACGATCACGGGGGGGGGGGGGGGGCGGAGGTGGCGATGTTTCTCAACCCAAAGTACAAGAGAAAAAACTATGGTCCGCACAGAACAAAGGGGAAGATGTAAAAAGCTTCAGAGTAATGCTGCCCCTTGAAAAAGATTCCCCCTCAAAAAAAAAACAGGAAAAAAAAAACTAGAAAACATTATCAAGGTGAAAGAACATTCATATCTCATGGCGTCCGGTTGAAATACGTCGCGCAGTAAAAAAAAAAAAAAAAAAAAGCGCCGTATCTGCTTTGTTTCAACTAACCAGGTAAGTTATTTATTACTTGGTATCAAATTCAGCAGAACAGGATCTCTTGGTTGAGAACAAGAACGAGTTATAAATATCACGAACGTATCCGATATATTATGCGATGGTATCGCATTAACAAATAAATATCAAAATGTCATCAATATACAACAAAATACAGGTTTTTTTTTAATAACCTTGATTTACACACCCTTGTCTCTTCAGAGCTTTTAGAGAAGTGGTAAATCTCGAGGGCTTTTTACACTTGCAAATTTTTGCTTAAGGGCTTTTTACACTTGTAAATTTTTGCTTAGTCCCGTACCAACGGTGGGGCTAAGGGGGGGGGGGGGGGGCTTAGCCAATCGCATGTAGGGCTGCCTACATGTATCAATGGGCACACTTTTCTTCAATGTAGAATAGGGCGATGATAATACTGTCTGCTTCTGATAAACTTTATATGACTTACAGATTATGAAAACCCAATAGATTTGAGTATAGGAGTTGTCACGTTGGCAGTGCGTAAAATGTGCTTTGATTTCTTTGCATTTGTTTTAGGATCCGTTTATGATTTGTTTTGTTTTAGTTTTAGTTTTTCTGTATATTTTTGTATTTGTCAAGGGGTTATACGGAGAATAGCGGCGTGATAATGCGAATGCGTATCGCCCTTGAAGATGCCGCTTTAAACCCGTCGCCGCGGCAGAGTGTGTGGCGCGATTTACGATGGGAACCCGACGAAAACGTGTCGCGCTATAATGACCTCTGTTGTCGAGGCCGAAAACGTGCATCGACGTCAAAATCGACCTCAGTTTCAGACGAAGGGGTCGGTGCCGTCTCTCTCGTCGTGAGTTATGAGCACTCGACCTTCGAGAGTCAACATAACGGCACAAGGGGGGCTGGGGCAAAACGGAGTCTACTTCAATAGGCCTGGAGAGGCAGTTGTTGTTATTTGTTGTTCTTTTATTAAACCTAACGGAATTTACTCTCCTTTTTCTGTACCACAAACCTGTCTCGCAGTATCAGGTTGTAAATTAGAGAGCTTCCATTAGCGAGCCCAAGATGATATATCGACGGAGATTTCGCTCTCGAAAGCGAGTGAAATGAATGAACAAAAATAAAAACACGATGAGAGAAAGAGGATCACGTTCGGCAAATCACCGCTATGGTCTCTGGAAGTAAGTACGGTAGTGTTATAGTTCCCCATGTTGCTTCCACGATTGTATAGTGATGATGATCATGTTTAATACAGAAATCACAAAGATACTGGATACTGCAGCATTATGGTCGTACTTCTTTCAAGATGACCGTAGCAAAAGTATGTAACGATGATTGCAACGATACCGATACCAATAAAAGTCATAAAGATGGTAACAACGCTAATTGTCGTGGTATCACGTTCTTTCGTACAATATAGCCCCAGAGATTTGTTGTAATTTATAATACGCAAAATTACGCAAAATAATTGTTATTGCTATAAAAAATTATCTTTAGTATTGTTAGTGTGATTATTAGAATTATTGTCAATATCATCCCTTGAATGCTATCGTAAACAACATCATCATATCGTCATTATCATTCCTACCACAACATTAAAAAAAATATTTATATAAACTTAAACATCAATGATAATAGTGATTTCCTTGGTGGTTAGTTGCCATGACGTCGGTGGTAGTTTGGGCGTAGCCCTTTCATAGCGAAAATTGCGGTTCTATCGGTTTTTGGTGGTGTGTAGTGTGATGGTGGTTGTAACCGTGGTAATGGTAGCTGTGATCCAAAGGTGACTGTATTATCCACAAAGTCCACAGAAGGGTGTGTGTGTGTGTGGGGGGGGGGGGGGAGTTGTTAAGAAGCGATCATGGATGGTAAAGAGAGAGGAGGGGTGAGCGTAACAGGTGATTATGATTAGATATATGCGAGCAATATATATGGGAAGGTTAATGGATTGAAGAATATAGGTGTAAGGGAAAATATGAACGGCGACAACAGACCAAACAAAAAATATAGAATCAAAATGCGACAAACTCCAAGATTGACACTATTGTTTAAACCTAACAGGCCACAAAAATTCATCTTCTTTTAATGAAAAGTACACATTTCCCTCGACTTTTTTTATTCCCCCTGCTTTCTGAAAGAGGTTTGTCAAAATCAATGCTCTTTCATTATGCTAGAAAATAAAAGTATGTTGAATTCTCTTTATGTTTTCTTTGTGTCGTTGTGACGCTGGACGTGATGTCACTATATTCTCTTCAAGCGATGGCGCCAAAGCGGAAGTTAAAAACTGAGAACTTTTGAATTATTTGTCCGATTTTCTTCAAACTTCACTGCTGTCAATGACTGTGTACTACTAATATTGCTGCATTCACTCGCCACACATAGTATGTTTAAGCGTACCATCTTTTTGCGTTTGTAATGTGTATTCAGCCGAGCACAGACGAGAACAAAAAGAAATCATTGTCACTTGAAAGTGGGACGATAGTTCTCGGACGTCAATGAATGTCTTTCTACCTCACTTAGGAAGACGAGAATATCGTCTACGAGAGAGATGTACAGTGGGTGGACAGGTTGTCCAGTTGTATATACTGTGTATGTGAACCAATACTAAATTGTGTATTATACTCTTGTATCTGTTACTTAATCTCCTTGATCTATCACTTTTATATCAGTCATTAATGCTTATTTACAGATTCTGCGATGCACGACATCTTGCATCATGCCTATTAATTTGTTTATTTGTCTGTGTATTCATTTATTTCCGCTTCAGATGTAATTTCCGAAACTGCTGCACTGTCGAACCGCTCATATTTCAGGAGAGCTGTTCAGCGTGCTGTTTTTCTATTTGCACCGCAGATGGCGCTAAACTCTTCATACCATTCATCTACACTGTCTGTCTCCAAGTTAGTATCACAAAAAATAAAAGCAAGTTGTGTTTTGTTTGTGTTTTAACTGGACTCTCTTTGGTCTCTATATCTTAACTTTTGTTGGTCACTCCCCCCCCCCCCTTCTTGTCCTCAGGCCTCTTTTGAGAAGCCTGAGGTCTCTCTTCTTTTTCATTAAAAAAAAAAAGAATAGATTCCATACTCTCTTACCTCATCAATCTCTGTTTTCTTTTTTCCTGTATCAAGCACACAATATACCGTCATGCCCACCTTTTTGTCTTTGTAAATAATTGATGCTTATTGTGAATCATAATATTCTCTGCTCTCCTGCATGATTTGATTTTCTCTGTTAGATTTCTATTGTAGCAACATATTACACATCTTGTGCTTGTGTATCTTTTCAATCAAGTTTCTTTTGTTCTGCTTTTGTGTAATAACTAAAATGTGCATCTGCTTGCAAGACTGAACATCTTCATTTGTACAAGTGTGTAGTAAAAAGTCTTCTGCTCACCCATACAGTCAGTAGCACACACACAAGCACACATAACACTTTTTGTTTTATAATATTAATTATTTATTATTCTTTCATTCAATATAAAATCCATATCAACAATGATATTAATATTACCAACAACAAAAACAAAGCAGCTGTATTCTTCTTTCTTGTGCTGCTGAATAATTTTTCCAACATACAGTACATATTTGGTTTTTTTCCAAATCATACAATGTTTATATGAGAGAAATGACATGAAATTCTGCGTAACTCTCAGAAAAAGCTATTTTGATCAGCCTAATCAAGCTAATCCAAATGTGCCTTATTACACACACACACACACACTTTTTTTAAAAACATAACTTCCTTTTTTTTTGCGGAGCACACGCTATATATAAGAATATATCAGGTAAGCATAACTCTTAAAAGGGAACAAAATATCTTGATCAACCTGATCAGATTAATCAATATCCGCTTCATTGCATAAATTCTCTTACACTCACTTGAGAATACAGCATTTCCCAACACGTGTTATAAACTGAAAAAAAAAAACATGCTTGAATTTACCCAAACAAAACTCATCATTTTTATTTAACCTATCAACCTACCCCCCCCCCCCCATACAACCCGTACAAAACAAAATAACCATATATGTATATTATCAAAACAAACCGTATTCCTGTCTAACCCCCTTAACTTACACACCATTACTCTACTAGTACCTAACTACATCTACCTAACCCCAACCATCCCCACTTACTTCCCCACTAACATACCCTCCCCCCCCCCCCAGAAACTTACCCTCAACACACATTCATATACACTCAAAACATCAACAAAAACAACAACAAACATACCCACAAGTGCACACTCATAAACACACACTCGCACACCAAATCACACTACATACATGTGGTATAATGGTTACCTGTTTCCTAAACACTAGACATCCACCAAAAACCGAAGCTAACCAAACTTTTGACATGGGAAAGAAAAAAAAATGACCACCATAATGCTGATACATACCGATTCCTAAACAGTAATACACCACCAACTGAAACTGACCATACATCTGACGTGGGGAAAGAAAGATTTAAAAAAAAAAAAAAATAGCATACATACGATCAATGATCAATATACGATCAATCAACACACACTCACAAACACACACACACACACACACACACACACACACACACACACACACATATACTTTTTTTTCTTTGTAATATTCTTTATATGAATTTCATTTGATATCAGGTCCACGTTAACAATGAAATTAGTATGAACAAAAATAAGCAGCTATATTCTCTTGTGCTGCTAAATCATATATATATTTTGTAACATACAGTACAATATTGTTTTTTGGTGTTTTTTTTCCAAATCATACCATGTATAAGAAAAATAACATTAAATTCTGCATGACTCTCAGAAAAAAGCTATCTTGATCAGCTTAATCAAGCCAATACATGTCTGCCTCATTACACAAAAAACTTGTGCTGCTGAATCCCCTTCTTCTTGTGCTGCTGAATCACATGCACGCACACACACACACACACACACAACAAACATACACAAATACACAAACAACCATAAACACATTAATAGTGGGGTACACCTTTAAATGCTCATTGTTCTGTGTGGACTCCATATTGGCCTCAGTACCCTGCAAGCCAGCCATCCATTGTGTTGTATTCCTCCCTGTAGGACCTACCCACACAGTAGCCTGTGCACAAACACACACCATACATACACACACATTCAAATGCACAAATACTATCCACTTTAATACTGTATGCTCCATATAATTATTTAGCGAGTCTAATTTTGTCATGAACCGAGACTTCCCTATAATTTCATGAGTGAATATAGATGTATTCGTGTATCCCTTCACACAGTAGGTGCACCAGTATTTAGGCCTATTGAACTGTGTTATCATGCACTTTGTTCATGTCTTATGTACTGCATACCAGTCCATGACTGTATGCAAGTTGTACTATTGTTTGGATCAGAGTTGATATTTTTTGTGTTGTTATGTTGTATATTCACAAATAGCACTCAACTTGTGAAATCCACAAAAATCAAAACCCCGTGAAACATAATGGCACATCCAACAATATGTCTCTGCGTTCTCTATGTCATTACACATCTACAGCTCATTCTAATATTTTCCCTTTATATAGGCAACTCCTGTTATAAGCAAAGTCATTGGGACGAGCAGTCTTCATTCTTATATCAAAATTATATCACAGCAACCAAATAAAATATATAAAGATTCATAGATAAAGATTTTGGGACCAGAATTTGCATTTTTTTGCAACAAAATTTCGTTATAACCATGTTTGTTATAACGGGAGTTTGCTGTATCACTGCTATATCACATCCCACTCTCCACTGCTTCATTCATTCACTAACTTCATTTCACCTTTCTCCTTCTCTCATCACTTATCTCAAGTCTTATATTTTACGAGACAAAAAGCTTGCTTTAAATACATTCTCCATTTCATCTTCATTTTTTTCTTTATTGTGTAAAGGCAAAATTTTCTATTTACACAATATCCTGTCCAAGACACAGAAAATATTGAATCATTCAAATCAAAGATTGTATTCACATGGACATAAAATACACAATAAAATTTTACGAAATGACACAAACAAATATTAATAAAAGGTATCAAGTACTGTAAGGTAATGAAGTTGTAAAATTTACACTGTACACTCACATTGATATCATTGATATCATTAATTGGCATTATTATCAATAAATTGGTTTCATCAACAAAATTAATATGATGCCCAGCACCACAGTTAATATTGCACTTGTAAATCTTTATTTTAACTTTTTTTAAATTTGTCACAAAGTTTAAAGCTTTGTGGCGAAAATGATTTATAGTTTTGTCATCTAATGAATAAATAAATTCGATTAAGTTGAAAGAATCACATTGCTATGATTCTAATATTGCATAGACCATCAGAAGCTATGCCATTAAACAAAAGTAATGACAGGTAATGTGTTTCAAAGATTTTTTTTTCAATAAATTAACCACACAACCTTTGGCTCTCCCTCTTCCCTTATCATTCTTCATCCTTGCGGCAAGTAGAAAACAAACATTATTTTATTGTGGATGAAGCTAAAATCTGACATTACTGTCCTATTTGGCACCTTAATCCCCTCCCCTTCCCCCAAGGAAAGAAAAATAGCCGATTCTTTTTTTAAAAATTTTTTATATACCAGTAGTATACTTTTTAGAGGATAGTTATCAAAAACTGAAGTGAAATCTTTGGGGTGCTGAAGGGGAAAATTTTTTTTTCTTGAAATGTCAAGGGAGGGGAAAATTGTGTAATATGTGTGCAAGTAAAGACATTCTTTATGGCAATTTCATCCAACACCTAGCTCCCTCAATACCAATGCACAAGTCTTTGCCTAACATCCATTCCATTTAGCTTCATTTCAGACATATTTTGAGTGGCATTTGGTTGGTTTCAAATAAAAATCCTGTCCCACTTAAAACCACACTGCACCTTAGCAATTGCATTCTTCTTCTTTTTTCTTTAATTCAACATAGTGAATTAGCAATATGCTTGAAAGGAGTGAGGAAATCAGTATCGTAATATTTTTCCCGAAATGATAGTCTCTATTTCTGGGGCACAAAATGCTAACTTATCTGAGTTCTGGATCTATAGGCCTACTCTCTTTTTTAAATCTATCAGTAGGGTACAGATAAAGGAGAATTACACAGGGCATTGAAATCTATTGTCAAGTTCTTACCAAAGCATTAACTCATATTTAAATGTATTTAGCTGGCACTAATAATGCAACTGCTTTTATTCTTTTCATTGAAAATACCGGAATGCAATGAAAGTGATACAACTTTTCATCAATCATTCTACATTTTCTCCGGCAACATTCGTTGTAGGTGTTGTTCTATAATGCTTTCTACCAACACTGATTTGTTTAAGTTTGAATCACTGACTGTAATAACTATCCAGATATTTTGTTCTTGTGGCTACAGAAAACCCACTTGTTTGTACACTGGTTAAACTTGATCAAATCCACGAGAAAATAGGCTCCCTATAATTCATTTTGTAGACGAATTGGGTTAAATATCGACCAAACATCTATTTACAACACTGAACAGTTGTCTTATTCTCTTGGCTCCCAGATTTGGGTTCAACTGTATTTTTTCCCATGAGTTTTCATTCAATAAGACATATGGGAAGAATGCAAGTGAGTTGTACATTTTGAACACTACGGTACAGAGATAATTATCACTTAACCTAGATGCATCAACTGTTTGACAACTACTTACTTAGACTGAGTTGATTCATGTTACGCTTTGTTCTTCATGGCATACTATCAGATCTCACACAGGAAATGGATAATACCCTTAATCCATGACACAACGCTCTTAATACATTGTACATGTATGTCTTGACTGCTACAGAGAAAATGAGACTGGGACAATATGATAAAAGTAATGGCTAAGGTGCCTAAACATATCATTTACTTAATGTTTTGTTTTGTTTTTGTTGTAGGATGGCATCTTGCACTAATGAAGCGCACAAATGATTAGTACATGGATAGTTTCTGTAATAAATTGTGTCTCAAGAGCACAGGGAACCGCACCATCTGCAGTCAGAAAAATCAAAAAACAAAGTTCGAGTCTCAGATTACCTTGTATTGTATGGGGAGATGAAGAAATGAGAAAAAATTATACGCCTTATGCCACTGTACTGATCTCTCCCTTTAAGCAAATCCAACTGTACATACATGTACTTCTAGATGTATCTATATGAGTGCCATTAGAGGGTACCAATTACTCTGCATTAAAAAAATGCAATTTCGAAAGATGCTCAAAACGGTATTCTTTTTCAAATTTTGTCAAAGACACTATGGTCAATTCACCCTCAAAAAGGGACGACAAAAATTACTTGCAATATGTTTCTATCTGACAACATACTTCAAGGAGCCTGTGTGCTTGTGTATCAATCATGTATGCTATCATCCATACATTACGCCTGGTCTCCAACTAATATTTGGAAACATTTTTGAGCTATGAGGCTTGAAGAACTACAACATCAGAGATGCATCTTGACTGAATGCTAAAGCGAGATCATGGAGAATGACATGGTGTAAATTCATTGAAACTGCCCATTCCACACAAATACTCAAAAAGATTTACGATCAATCTCGAGCGTCTTACAATGTCCCGCATTGTTCCTGTACGGCATTGATATCCAGCACATCGGATGTCTCACAAAGATGGACATGCGTCATCTTCTGCGAGTTCATCAGCGAGGAAATCTGACAAGGTAGACCAGTAGTGATTGGTCCATTATGTCCACAGAGGACTCAACAGTATTTGTTTGTCCAATCACAAGCAGCGTTACAAAGTGATGTTAGAAATCTGCTCACATACTCGCAAATGGTCACTAGTCTCCTGTGAGTACAGCTTCAAACCATAAGTCCTGTATAATATGGCAGAATCTGCTTCTGATCTTCCCACTAGTTCATCGTGAGAGCTGATCCACGATTGGTCCATTCCGACCATCCCTAGGCATCGGCATGGAAATGTTGTCCAATCAGGGAAAAGCTTGTTCAAGCGGCTCACTTGGCAACTGTGTTCTTCTCCGGCTCAAGTTTGATGCCAGGCACATTGAAGATGGAAGATCCTGATGTTGAGAAGAAAAGAAGACAGAAAAGAAAGATTGATTACGGGCATTCGTCCACGATGCAACAGATCACATCCCTGACAGCATCCATTTAAGAAATCCAAATCTGCTCTGAGTTTCTAGCAGAGCAGTCATAAAAAATTATGTGAAGAGTATTAAACATCGGTGGGGTGACAAGACCTTGTATCTGCAATTTTGGTGAATATGACTTTTTTGTATTAATGGTCAAATAATGGGTTAAGTGATGTCCTGTCCAAATCCCAACTGTCTAACTCCAAAAATGAAGCCACCACGGCATGTCAAAAGAAAGGCTATCCCATTTGCCACAGTGCTTTGGCAGCCATGTTTTTGGCTCTCCTGAACATTTGACATTTTGTAGATACGAGGTCTTGTCGCCCCAGCGACGTAAAAGTCCTTTCTCAATTGAAATTGCTTTGTGTTGAATATAATTTCTTCAAAACGTCTCCATGTCTTACACACACAAATAATATTGCCATTGCACATCACCATACAGTTGTATCTACAGGTCATCCCGTACTTCAACCTCCCCCACTCCTCCCCATCCCAATATTAAAAGAATAATTTCCCATCTCTCACTAAGTTACCACATGTACTCTCCCAAATACAATAATCACAATAAATCAATATAATCCAAAATATATAGACATACATTTGACAGTGGAAAAAGAAAATGAGCAAGTTCATAATCTATATGAAACTAATTGTTCAAAAATCGTAGTGCATTTGAAAAAAGGAATCTTAAGAAGAGGAGACAACAAAGTATTGATTGCTCATAAAAGTCATGAAGTGAAATATTCCAGACTGCCTATCTCCATCTATCCATTCCCCACCCCTCCCAATCTCTCACTCTTTTCCAACCCCCATATCTCCGCCACCTACCAACCCCAAGTGATACCCATCAAGATTATTTCCCCCCATGTCCCACTCACAGTCAGCTAGCTCAGAGACCATGGCAAGTGGACTATGATGTACTGATTAAAGTGATTCTTTACTGATCATTTCAACCTTTCCATATCCCCATCTCTTCCTACCACCCCATCCCAAGTGATGCCTATAATGATCATCTCCCCCCCCCCCCCAAAAAAAGAGTCCCAATCATAGTCAGCTAGCTCACAGAATATGGCCAAAGGGATTATGATGTAGTGAATGCTCATGTCAAACAAGGGTTAAGACAATAATTCTTAACTTAACATCTACACCTCCCAATTCCCCATTACCTCCTAATCCGACAAAACTCAAGTACTGTCCCCTGAGGAGCATTCGATTGGGGTATGGGAGGAGGGGTGGTCCCACTTACCGTGAGGCAGTTCGAAAACCTTGGGAGGGAGATCTATGAAGTACTGACTGCTCATGGCCTGCGTGGTGGATATCCTCCTCCGCGGCTCCAGCTGTAGCATGTCGGTGAGGAGGCTCTCTGCTCCCGGTATCAACATGATGCTGCAAGTGATGAGGGAGGAGGAAGAGAAGAAGGAGATTTGAAGTCAAGGAGATGCAATACATCTTTACAACCACATCGAGTATGATAATATGCCCTTCACTTGAACTGACAATAAATACAGGCAACTCCTGTTAACACGATGCCCTCGGGACAGGCTATTTTCTTTCATTATATCAAAATTTCATCGTAGCCAATCAATGCAGAATATAAAGTTATATTGATAACAATTTTGGGAGCTGAATTGTGGTGTAGTTGTAACGAGAATTTCACTATAAACCATGTTCGTTTTAATTGGAGTGCACTGTAATGATAGCACCTTGCAGTGGATTCAAAACCTATACACCTCTTGGACCAAAGCCCAATCCAGAAACATTACAGTCAAGACATAGGTGGTGGTTTAAAATCATATTTGCTAAAAGAAGACAACCCAATAAATACTTAATGATAATCAATGCATAGATTTTATTCCTCAATGATTCTTACTTTAGTCATCCCATCCCTCTGTATGTATAGCTTTAACTCTTTAAAAATGAGATCATGCTTTTATGAACGTTTATTTACAAAATATACTTCACACATCTTGACCTCTCAAATGACACAACACAAATTTTGAGACCCCCTTTATAAACACATTCCCTCTCTACTCATCCCCTTACCATGAAATAAAAAATATTCATTTTTTTTTCAGAGGACAAGGAAAATACACTGCCCTGACAATTAGGAAATAGGAGACTTCTTCTGAGTTACATCTTGGCTTTGCATGATGGTTTTGCAAACGAGCACATCTTTGGGGTTACAAAGATTTGTACCATTACTGGAGAACTATTGGGGGAATAAATAGACCACTCACTTGGGTAGAACCTCACAGAACTGCTTTGGCTTTCGGATTTTGGCGGTGGCTGTCTTGTAGTTCGGTAGTCTTGAGACCCCAGGCCATGTGCTTTCAGTTGGCGTTCCAAGGATCTGCGGGGGGAAAAGAGACAAAAAAGAAAATTGCTTGAAACTCCTGGCATGACATGTTGGGAGACTAGCTACCGCCATCATGGCATTTCTTTGAAGCGCTCAAGCCGCAATGTCACTCACTAATGTGACTCAACTCCAGAGCAACAGGTGCCATGTGAGGAAAAACCACCTGTTGCTTTCAGTGACGATGCTTGTATGTTGAGCTGTGACAAGCTCCTAAACAAGGATGTTAAAACAAAGTTGAACATGAAGTGTCTGGTGCCCTAAATTTGCCCTTTTTGTTCTCATATCAAAGCAGTGAGCAAAAAAAAAAAATGGTATTGAAAAAGTCAAGGTTGCGTGTTCCGCTACTTGAACTGACTTTGAACTTTAACTCGTCATTCCCAAAAAGTGTGAGCTGGTGATATTCTTGGTGCTTGCCTAGATCATTACAATTCCTAACCTAGCTGTTCAAAGATGTATCATACTGAAAGTTTTATGTGTATTCCGCTACTTGAACTGACTTTGAACTTAACTCGTCTCCAACAAAGTGTGAGCTGGTGATATTCTTGGTGCTTGCCGAGATCATTATGATTCCTAACCTAGCAGTTCAAGATGTATCATGCTGAAAGTTTTATGCCAAGATGTCTGCACTATATCTTGAATCTTATATCAAGCTGGGTGTGTTAATGCATAGATGCATTGGTAAATGCAACAAATACTTCCTCATCAGTGAGCATGTTCACGTGTTCAATGTTTACCTATCTTGTCTTCTTCATCTCACCTTAAAGATCTTCTCCAGCTGGTCTTGAGCATCTTTCAAACCCGGGAAGGCTGGTTGGCCCCATAGCATTTCAAGGAAGATGCAACCAACACCCCTGCAAACAGATGGAGAAAGAGATATACAAAAAAATTAAGAAACAATCTGTTTTGTTTATAGTCTTGTCAAACATACACTCACGTATCCATGGGGACCTCATAAAGTTAACTTGTATGAAGTAATCATATATCATAGATTACATCACTTTGTAACAGAGTTGTTGCATGAGACTTCGGACATATTCTAGAATTCTTTGATTCCAAAGTACCTTCCTTGTCTCATGGTCATTCCGCATTCATTTCTTTTTCAAGGAAATGGCAGTCTTCACGTAGGCATGCTCATTGCAGAAATGGAAAGGGAATAATTCTTCGAAGAGAAACAACATTCTAGAACATAGTGCAACATGACTTTATCCACCTGTTTTGTACCAATAATGGACATGGTGTGTAGAGTTATTATATAGTTCGAATTATGGTGAGGTGTTCATGAGTTCACAGCACACTTTTCAACTACAGTGGGGCAAAGTGCATTTTGTGTTGAGAGGAGGAACTTGGTCATGTGACACAGTAGAATGTGTGTGGTTTAGTGGTAAGGATCACCCATCACATCCCTGTTTTGTTTTCTTTGTGGGTTTCATGTTTCCTGACACTTAATCTCCCGCCACAACCACTGGTTCCTCAACAGCTGCTCTTTCACGAAGTCATTGACGGTAGAAAGTTTAATCATCAAAGACTCTTACAGGTATTATATTTTCCACATCATGGTTAATGTACATCAGTTTATCATAATTAATAATTCATTTATTCCTGAATTCCTGTTTCATTAAGTGTCTAATGAAGTGGGAAAAATGATATGCAATAATAATAATTCAAAGACCTCTGGTTTGAAGTAATCTGTGTTCTCAAAAACACTATTACATCTTTAAGGGGGTAAAAGTTACTTTGAAAACCTAATTGATTCATTTTCATTATTTGCAGCTTTGCTTCGCAAGAGCATTATGCAGCCTCTATGTGACAGAGAGGTTTATTTGCAACAAACCGCTATTCAGACCTCAACTATCCTCCCAATAGCATGCATGTAATTGTAGATTAAATTGCACCTTAATGCAAAGAAGATCACTCTTTGTATATCAAAATGAACTTTTCAGCTAATAGATATAATATCTTAGGTCCGTGAGTAAACTTTGAGGCTAATAATCTCTGCCTTTCTGTTATGTGATAACTCCTCTGAGATTTCCCTGAAAGAAAAGGAAAACCTCACAATTATTTGTGGCTTAACGTTCCCCAAGAGCACACACACACATATCCTATTTGTGACAGAGATGTTTTGAAGCAAACAAGCACATCATCTTCATAAGAAATGATGATTTGTTAAAGTGAGAAAAATTGACAAAAGAGAAAGAGAATGTGTGTGAATGTGTGTGTATTGGACACATTCCTAGGGTGTGGAATGTAAGGAAGCCTGAGACACTCTCAAATTTAGGCATTTTATTTTGCAGGGTTTTCTCTCTCTCTCTAATCACCCAATATCCCAAGCTTCGACAAACAGGAACTCTTTGGATCCAAAAATAAGCTCCAGACTGCAAAGTCAATTTCACTTCCAATGCCCTGGGGAACATAACACATTCACTCCAACATCATTAAGACCTTTCTTGACTCTCTGTGAACCTTCATGACATCACATTTGAGGCGACATTGAGACCCAAAATATCAACCATTTTCTCCTGTGACTAGAAGATACCATCTCCTGATACAGCTAATTGAGAATTTCCAGGCTGGGAGTCACAACGTCTTTTAGTTTGATCTCATGAACGATGGAGTGATGTCGCTGGAAATTACTAAAGAAGTGCTTTCTCTTTTATTTTTCTCTTATATTTTTTTTTCTCAATGTATGCTTGTTTGTGCCTGGTTCCTTACAATAATTCAATTTCTTGTTTTGTGTTTTGATTGCCTTACAATTCACCCTTTTTGTTTTTGGACAGGATGGCTAAACAAGCGGTAGGATTTCCAAATAAGGACTCAAAATTGGCAACCTGTCAATGACTTTCCTGACTAGAAGTAAAGGTGTGTGTGTGTGTGTGTGTGTGTGTTTATGATGTCTTCCCTTCCTTGGAAAATGACAAAAAGCCAATAATGCTCATTAAACATAAAATGGGAAACATATCATATGTAACTGCTGCAAATTGTGAAAAGATACAAATTGCTTGGTTTTCTTTTTATTGAAAGCATTATTATACTTTATAATCATGGTACAATGTATTTTATACTCATTGAATTTGTACTTTCAAGTCAATAACTACCTCAAAGAACATTTAGTAATTGTGTTGTTTCCCCAACAATCATTGGAAAATCATTTCTATGTATATATAAATATATACAACTGTAATAGAGAGATTGTATGTGAAAAAAAGCAGCCACAAATTTATCCTAAACTGCCATTGAGAAGTCAAGAGCACTCCTGGTATATGTCATGCAAAGTTTGCCTCATTTCACATGAGTCACTATGTGTTACTGTTAATGCTCTAAAGAGCAACTGTCAAAACTAGCGGGGGGGGGGGGGGGATTTACTTTCAGGTGGCAAGTAACAAGTTAATCCACAGGAAGTTGCTACAACCTCTATCAATTACTCATTGTAATTGTTGTGCACAGGGACATCATTTTTTTTTTCTCAGCTAATTTTCACTTCTCCTTCCAATCTGCTTTGTCGAGGTGCGATGTGATATGATGATAAAAAGCGGGGTTTCCGTCATGAGAGGGTTCAGCTGACAAAAGTCTGTGCCAAGTGGGAAGGGCATATTACAACCTGTGACTGAGTGGTAAACTTTTGGCACAGCTGTGTGTTACTGGATCAATGCATTAATCTTGCCAAATCTTTCCCCCGAAGCACAATTCTGTTTCTAAAAAACGTGAATGCTAAGCATCACTCGTGAGCAATTGTCCCCCATATCACGTTTAAAAAACAAAAGTGATTGATTTGATGAAATCTCGGTAGGCGAGATTCATCGGCAAATGCTGCAAGATATGTGCAGTTAATAAACAGCTGAGCTACTGTACATGTGTACCACTGAATGTCATGATAGCATGTTTAATGACAATTTTAATTTTTAGTGGAAAAATGAGCAAAGAAAATGGGACTCCATAGGGATCTTTAATCGTAATTTTAATGAAACTTTTGAAGAGTGAATGTCACAAGGTTAGTAGAAAATCAGTGCTGAATAAATAACAAAACATGGAAATATTTCCTTTTTTTCTGTGCTATATGCAAATGCGCAGTTACATTCAACATTAAGTACATCCAGTTGCCTTGTACTGTATGTAAAATAAAACACCTATCTTGATGAACAGCTGATTACACCACCCCAGAAACTATTATCAGTATTATCATAATCATTGCCACTATCTGAACTGATTATACCATCAGGCGAATGAACCCTTGCATGGTTAGAATGTACCATAATTTAACATTTTGCTTTATTAACTCATTCCTGCAGGAATCTGATATCAAATTATTGAATTGATTTCTGGCTTTGGAAAACAAACCTGTATATCTCTCTTTTAAACTCTATCTAGGCTGTCATAGATTCTTCTACAACTAATGTAGAGGAGTTAAAAGGTGATTTTTTGGAAGGGAAATCTGTTTATCCCTTTGAAATCTGTATATCAAATATACCTTGAAAGTCTGATCTGACTAGCTACATCACAGGTGGTGTGGTACTGAACATCGCATACATCCTTTTGCTAATGAGAAAATCACACATTGATCGAGATATACAAATGAATAAAAAAGGAAGTTTATTCTAGTGTTTAGGAACATGTTTGAAATGCTTCAAAAGTCAGCACCGCTTTTCCAGAAGCCGCAATTTCCTGACAGTGTATCAAAGTAATGAATATATTCAACTCTATCAAATAAATGACCAGCTATTGGTCATGCTCTTTCCATTTCCGACACTTCCCTACGTCCCCACTCCCCCTCCCCCCCCCCAAAAAAAATCAGATTTCCGGAATGCCAGTGACCACATGTTAAGACCATGTGGTTCATTTCCTTTTTGCATGCCAGATCACTACCCTCTCCCTCATTATTGGGGGGGGGGGGGGGGATTAAAAAGGGTATTAATTCTTTTTTCCAACAATTTACTATCAATGGTGTCACCTGAAGCTCAGTCCAGATACATCAGGCTTGTAAATTTCAATACACGCAATGTTTTTCTACTCCTTCCAAGACTAAATTAATACACTTTTTATGTACGACATTTTTACAACTTTTTATTTCTCAGTGGAAATCCTCCAGCTTTGCACAGCTATCTCATACCATCTATATATAGACTGAACATACAACAATGTACAATGTATAAGCCTTCCTCCACAAATCCATGGTTAATATTCTTGATCTTTCCTGGGGGACTTGGTGATTCTGAATCCACTCAGCAGTGTAGACAGTGTTAAAATACCATACGAAGATACTGTAGTGTCATTTATTTCCCAAAGGCTTGCCCTGCATAGCAAGTTCTTTATTTATCGACACTTTCCTTGTCTTGTAAAATGGGACGCATGCAGTACATATGTTATATTTCCCTTTGTGAACTACTTCTACATGATGTCAATGCCACTTTGATTTTGATGCAGGGTTAAAACCTACATTTGCAGAGACTGACAAAGTCTCTGCAAAACATTCCAATCATGTTGCCATGGTAACAGATACCATCTTTAAGACCAGGATGAGAGGCTCACCAGATATCCAGTTGCGTTGAGTAGTCGGTTGATCCCATGAGAACATCTGGTGGTCTGTACCATAGCGTCACCACCTCGTGAGAGTATGTCCTGCTGGGTATAGACTTGGCTCTCGCCAGACCTGTTGAGCACAGGGGGGAAGGGAGGGGGGTTAAAGGAGAATGGGGGGGGGGATGGAAAATGGGTATGAGGGGAGAGGGATAGGGAGGGGGAAGGGTGTTGGCAGGATAGGTGAGATGGAAGACAAAGAATGAATCAGTATTAATGATTACTCATTTGGACATGCTGTGATCAGCAAATCTAAAATACTCATTTCATACTACTGCATGCACATGACATCATACATGGCAAAGTCTCCAAAACATGATTTCAAATCCAGTCCTCCTTACAAACAAGCAAAGAAGATATTGATTGACACATAAATCTATGAATTTAAGTACATCTTTGAAAGTTGAATTGATTCTCATTTTTTTTTTGATGATCATTCAATTGACCCTCTAAAGCATTAACCTTTAATCTGGAAATGTTCGCATTTCTTCCAACCTGGGCCTGCTCTTTAAAATGATCTTCTAGTGACGGATATCACACAATGTGCTAAATGATGGTTATACCGCTAAGGATGAGTCCTGAGTATACTCAGGTAAGTGTTTATGGGAAATGCATGTTGTAGCAAAATCAGCCGGTCCTCAAATAGTCTAGTAGGAGGAAGGGGTTCCCATGCACCCCGAACATATATTTTTTTAATCTACTTCATCTAGACCAGTTTTGTGCGTAGATTTCAAAAATGCAATGTTAACAGGTCAAATCGTGTCCCATAGTGGTCAAAAATCCGTTTCCATGGTAACGCATAGTGAAAATGTCAGTATCTCATAAAAATACATGTAACCTTTGATAAAATTGTCCAATTATCATGGCTTTGGTATCAAATTAAAGAAAATTAAATTATCTATATGATGATACCAATTGTGTAGGGGGTTATACCAACCTTCATCTTAATTTTGAGGCCAGAATACAATTTTTTCACATTTTTTAGCAAACATGCAATTGTACCATAAAACTTATCTATCTCTAAATCATACCAAAACATATTCAATTTGTTTGAATATTCTTCAAAATTATACTAAATATGTATGCAATACAATGTGAAAATTTCATAGATATTGCTCAAATAATAAGAAAGTTACGGCCATCCAAAGTTGACATTCAAGCATGTCAAGAATGTGCAGGTGGAAGTGTGATGTACGCCCTCTATTGTTGAATAATCTCATTTAAACATTTCAGTCATCATAATTTGGTTCCAAAAGCATGAGAATGAAGTTGGATGTGATAAAGTGGGTCATCTAGACCAGTTTTGTGGGTAGAATTTTAAAAAATGCATTAACAGGTCAAAGAGTGTCCTATGGTGGCAAAAAAAAATCTGTTGCCAAGGCAACGCATGATGGAAATGTCAGAATCTCCTTAAAATGTAATATTTGATACAATTGTTCACTTATCATGATTTAAATGTCAAATTTAAATGAAGAGTATTGAATTCTTTGAATGATATACCAATCATCACACGGAATTTATACTAATCTTCATATCAATTTTGAGGTCAGGGTTGTAGTTTTTGCAGCGCGCTGCTGGGGGGGGGGGGGCGAGTAGAAAAAAATCATTGGTTCACATAGGAGTACAGTACAGTACTAGTACTAGTATATTATTTGGGTATACGGTGCACGTTTTCGATCGAGGGCATGCGAATAGCTTGAATCGAACAATAGGATTTCGTAATACTGGGGCCCTGTTTAAAATTGTATACTAGTAGTTGATTTCAACTGTAAGTCTATAGGCCAGGGAATTGAGGCTGAATTTTGGGGTCAACTGGCAACTATCTTATAACAAACACATTTTGTATTTGAAAGTATACATACCTGTATGCCGAAATGACATCATCAACATGGCCACCCCACAAACCAGATAAATGAATGGGAATTTTAGGATACCTCAAGTGTTCATTATACAACTGACATTAATCATGAGATAAGTTTCTAGTGTATGTATTATTCCTGCCTTTCTTCAAACAAAATTGGGCACATTTGTTACCTCTTTTTCAAAAAATCTAAGCCCAAATTAGGTCATTTCTATGGAAACTTTATGCTAAAAACAATGCTTTTCTCAAACAAAAAAATGCAACACCTTCTCAACGTTAAACACCATTTTAAACTTACATAAGTATGCAAATTCATAGCTATTTAATTGACTGGAGTTGAGACCTAACCTGTTAGAGACCATAGCTACCATGGTTACACTCAAACTAATTGCCTGTAGCCATTATAACACAGCTGTCCAGAAATCACAATTTTCATTATTAGTGGTGTATTATATTATATATTCCATCCCAGTAGCTGGATTTTTTGTTGTTTTGCATTTGGCACAAGCTGACATTTCGTTCAAGTCAATTAGGCACAGAACATAGATTAAGTCAATTTCTCATAAAATGAGACCCTCCTCTATATAATACCTCCGCCCCCAATCCCAATAAAAATGGTTAGTTCATGCCTTTTCCTTTCTTGCAGTCCTGTAGGGTGTTTCAACAAACTTTTCATTGGTTTCAGTTTCACTTCACTGGTTTCAGTCTCGCTATCTCACTTTTCTGATTGGTATGTTTCAATCACGAGGACTTGCTAAGTGAAACTGAAAACACTAAGTGGCACTGATCTCACTGAAATCAATGTTGGTGAAACGGGTCCTGCATGAACTTCTGTACGATACCAGAGCAAGCTCATTATACCCGATGGACTACTACAACAAATACTGTACTTCTGAAAGAAATGACGCACTGTTAACAGACATCGGATACACATTTTGTCATAGATCACATTAGTCCAGTCAAAATAGGGTTTCACCCAACATTAATTGCAACAGTAGGAATTCCACTGCAGTGCTATAGTTGTTATGGGCTCCTAAACACCAAACTAAAAGTCCCAAGAAATCCAGTGGGGCAAAGTGGCTAAATTTCCATAATATGCAAATTAGCTCCCATTATGATAAAAATACAGTGTTTCCATGAAAACTAGGTTTCTAGTTTTCAGAATGGAACACCGAAAGTGTTGAAACTTATGTTTACAATGTCACTAGTGCGATGCAAACATTTCACCATGTACATAGTCTGGGCCTCATTTGCATAATATGCAAAGGGTTCCGAGCCAACGGAATATTCTGATGCATCAAAGTGCCCGATATGAGCATATCAAGAGTGTTCAAATATGATATTTCAGTTTCTCTTCACCAAAAACAAACTTTACAGCATTAGTAAACTAGCATGAATTATTATTATAAGATTAGAGTTTGTTATCAGACAGAATCTGCTTATCCATTAATATTTCGTAGAATCAAAGTACGAAATTAAACAAGTGTCAACATCTATAATTTGTCTACAGTAATTTTGTAATGAATGAACTCTATTTGGAGGGTGCACCCTCCAAATAGAGTTCATTCAAACCATGGTTTGTTCGAATCTTGATGATTAAGCTCTTGCATCCTTGAGGATTTTGAGATATTGAAGATGGCACGGTCAAAGGAAACCCTGTGGGTAGTGCCCAAAGTTACCCCAGTCGAGCATATTATCCCACGACCATTAATTTACAAAACATGCATCAACCAACACGATTTCCGTTGTTCTAAGCGTACAAGATTTTATTCTAAATTCGTTTCGCCGTCTAGCAAAGACTTTGTTATTTCCATGAAATACAATTGGCATTGACAGCGGAGACATTTTTCTACAATGTGTACATCTTTAAAAAGTGGTGCACAGTCAAAGTGGCTCGCATGCAGGGAGGTATCCGAATTTATCCCTATACCCTCACGGCTCGGTACAAGATATATACACATGTGAATACAGCTGTTTGAAGCGAAAAAAAAAAAAAACCTCTGTGCATAACGTCCTATTCATTTCATTTCCATTAAAATTCAGTGGAAGTTCTCGAAGAATTGTTGTTCTACAATATCTTGGTATAAGGTGAAAATGGTTCACATACGAAGACAACCACGTGGAGGGTGCCCAAAATTACCCCACCCAAAGACAGTCTAAGACATGCAATAATCATGTACCAGCGCAAATACATGAATATGTTCTATGGATACATGCCTTTAAACAGTCCTTCTGGTCCTCTAGCCCAGAAACTTTTATTTAATGAAATTCAATGGAGTCAACAGACGATGTACAAGTGTATTACTCTGTAATTTTTACTTACACTGACATAGTTAAAGTGGTTATCATTCGAAGGGAGCCTATTATATGGGAAGTGCACACATTAATTGCCTCTATACATGACCTTTGTAACGCAAATATCAACGCAATTATAGTATATACAGTCGTTCCAAAAGTGCATGTCTAAAAAAAAGTCGTTCCTTGAGTTTTAGGACTATCACTTGAGTTTTGTGATTATGTATAATCATCGTATGGTGCTATAATCATTGTACATTCTTCTCATTCGACATAATTTTACGCACCTCATTTTCTGTTACACAGAAAGTGATGTCTATCTGTTCTTGTCGAAAAATGAAATAGAAATTGAATTGAATTCTATTGAACTGGATTCCTGCCATATCAAGACACTTTTTTTCTTTAAAAACCGCCGGGGTAGAGATAAAATAACAACATTGATCCATAATTTCTATGCAGTCCAAAGGGTTCACTTGCAGAGACCACCTTGTGGGAGGTGCTCAAACTAATCCTAAAGGCAATGAAAAACATGCAGTTTACACTGTACAACCGCGAAAATCTTCCATGGTTACATGCCTCTGAAAAGCTCTTCAGCTTGTGTAGCACATACGCTTTCGTAAAATGCAATTAAGGTGATATAGGACAGGCGCGCCGGAAGCAGTTTTGGATTGGGGGGGCAAACATTTTAGGGGGCTCAAGATTAGACCATGCATATGTTACACAATATACACATACACGCACACACACACACACACGCACACAAATCTATTATATATATATATATATATATATATATATATATATATAATATATATATATATATATATATATATATATAATATATATATATATATATATATATATATATATATATGTAAAGTGGCGTACGGTGGGTCGAAACATGGGGGGAACCATAAAGTAATTTTGACGGTCTGTATGCTTGTGCGTGTGTGCGTGAGCAATAATGGGACTTCAATACATTACGGAATGTGATACATTCAACAACGCAGTCATTGAGGAACATTGTAAGTTTTCCTTACATGGATTATGGAATGACGGTGTGAAACGATCGACAAATTATATACTGTTAGCAACATAAGGTGAATGCAATAACAATAAAATGCGAGCGAGCGAAGCGAGCGAGCTTGAAAATTTTGATATTCTACAGTTCCAAAACTGGAGTTTTAATTGTAGCTATATATTTCGCTTTGGAAATAAATGGGGGCGCATCGGGCGCAACTGCTGGCAATTATTGGCAGCAACATTAGGAGAATGGCATAACGATTCAATGCGAGCGAGCGAAGCGAGCAAGCTTGAAAATTTTGACATTCTACAGTCCCAAAACTGGGGTTTGTAGCTATATCTTTCACTTTGGAAATTAATGGGGCGGCGCATCGGGCGCAACTGCTGGCAATTACTGGCAGCAACATTAGGAGAATGGCATAACGATTCAATGCGAGCGAGCAAAGCGAGCGAGCTTGAGAATTTTGACATTTTACAGTCCCAAAACTCCCGTTTGTAGCTATATCTTTCGCATTAAGGAGGGGGGGGGGGGCATCGGGCGCAACTGCTGGCAATTACTGGCAGCAACGTTAGGAGAGTGGCATAACGATTCAATGCGAGCGAGCGAAGCGAGCGAGCTTGAAAATTTTGACATGTTAAAGTCCCCAAACTCCTGTTTGTAACTATACCTTTCGCTTTGGAAATTAAGGGGGGGGGGGGGCATCGGGCGCAACTGCTGGCAATTACTGTCAGCAACATTAGGAGAGTGGCATAACGATTCAATGCGAGCGAGCGAAGCGAGCGAGCTAGAAAATTTTGACATTTTACAGTCCCCAAACTCCCGTTTGTAGCTATATTTATCTTTCGCTTTGAAAATTAAGGGTTGGGGGCATCGGGCACAACTACTGGCAATTACTGTCAGCAACGTTAGGAGAATGGCATAACGATTCAATGCGAGCGAGCGAAGCGAGCAAGCTTGAAAATTTTGACATTCTAGAGTCCAACAACTGCCGTCGTAGCTATGTTTTTCGCTTTAGAAATTAAGGGGGAGGCGCACCGGGCTCAACTGCTGGATGCGAGCGAGCGAAGCGAGCGAGCTTGAAAATTTTGACATTTTACAGTCCAAAAGCTGCCGTTTGTAACCATATTTTTTTCCCTTTTATTCATATATATACATATTTATCTTATTTTCTTTGTTTATTCATTTATTTTTATTATTATTATTTTTTTTTTTTTTTTTGGGGGGGGGGCTTTTTGGGGGGGCAAAAATGCGTTTTGCCCCCCCACTTTTTGGATTGGGGGGGCGGCCGCCCCCCCTGCCCCCCCACTTCCGGCGCCTATGATATAGGAGACGTTGCTTTTATACAATATCTATTTTTTTCAAGCCCTTCGGAAGTGCCCAGATCACCCCTGCCCTGACCGTCGTGGTCCCAAAACAGATTAACAAAACATACATTATACAATTGTAATATGCCACAGTAAACTCACTTATGCATGTAAAGTCGTTGCCGAGTGGTAAATAAAGACACTTTACTTTTCATGATTTTTAAATTGTATAGAGACACTGCTTTACAATCACCATAGTCAAAGGGGTGCATATTCAAAGGCAACCGAGTGGGATTTGTTCAAAACCATCCAACCCCCAGGGCAATATAGGAAACATGCACCAGCATATAGCACAAATATGTTTCAATTTACCATGCCTTCACATTGTCGTCACGGTTGTACAGCGATTGCCCTTTTGTTTGTATGAAATGCAATATAATTACAAAAAGTAAAAATGCTCTACATTAACTATATTTTTAAAAGGGTCAACATTCAAAAGCAATCCCCTGGGAAGTGTCCAAAATAAACACCGCCGCTCAAGCCCCGTAATTACATCACACGGATACTATGAACGCAAATACCGACGTTCTTTCGTGCATGGTTTTAGAAGTAGTTCCAGCAATACAGCTACGCACTTTTATATCAATAAATGTCATGGAAATGATAGGAGAAGCATTGCTTCAAAATATCTATTTAGTGAGAGGATGTACAGTAAATGCCAATCCTGTTGGATGTGCCCCAATTCCCCCCCCCCCCCGGATCCGCCACCTTCAGTGCAGAGGCATGAAAATATACCTCATGAAATATTGCAAATTTAGATTAAATTTGGGTGCTTCTGTTTACTTTTAGTTTTCACCATCAATTAATTACATAGAACTAGACTCTAATATTACAGATCTATTGTAACGAATACAAAATTATGTGGAGTCAACAGAACTAAGGTCTACACCAAAACTAGTATTATGTTACAGACAGTATCATTCCATCAAACTAATCTTGTAATCTGTTACTTTCACACTCAGCAAAGTAACTATAAAAATAACAATCTATTCATAGATGTTCTCTTTAAATATTAGTAAATTCAACTCAATTCAACATAGCACATCAACAAGTTCTGATTTCATGTCATACCTAAATCCTAACACATTTTTAAACATGTGAGACTGAAGTTCACTGAACATAAACTTGTAGTGAAAAAGCTTCAATAGATGAAGGTTTTTTTGGTACTTTGCTTTCAGGCAAAAATAAATGTATGTTGCAGAATGGTTTTAAAAACAATAATATGACACAAAATGCAATCAGATACAAGGGTCAGAGGTTTGATTTATGGCAGATTTCATTGACTGATCCCGGTCTGATCCAAACAATAAAGCTTCTCACCAAAACTTTTGTCCTATTACAAGCAAGCTTGCTTATTCCTCCACAATAGAGGGCGCGCATCATCATCCATCTGGAAATTCTTGACCAATTCTTGACAGGTGTCAATGTCAACTTTTGATGGCCGTAACTTTCTTGTTATTTGAGCAATATCTACGAATTTTTCACATTTTATTACATAAATATTTGGTATAATTTTGAAGAATATTCAAACAAATTGAATGTGTTTTGGTATGATTTAGAGATAGATTAGTATTATGGTAAAAATGCATTTTTGCTAAAAAATGTGAAAAAATTGAATTCTGGCCTCAAAATAAATATGAAGATTGGTATAACCCCCTACATAATTGGTATCATCATATAGATAATTTAATTTTCTTTAATTTGATACCAAAACCATGATAATTGAACAATTTTATCAAAGGTTACATGTATTTTTATGAGATACTGACATTTTCACCATGCGTTACCATGGAAACGGATTTTTGACCACTATGGGACACGCTTTGACCTGTTAACATTGCATTTTTGAAATCTACGCACAAAATTGGTCTAGATGAAGTAGATTAAAAAAATATATGTTTGGGGTGCATGGGAACCCCCCTTTCCGACTGCACTAAAAGGGTTAAAATCACCACACAATCAGCTCTGCACATCTCTCAAGTTTAACCCTTCCACAGCCACAGAGAGGAGTATCTTGAATAAATGCTGTATAATTACGTGACAGTGGTTCTGGAAGTTTTAAAAAAATCATCAGGAAACTGACTCTCACCGAAATCTGCCAGCTTCAGTTCTCCGACCTCGCTGATGAGGAGGTTCTGGGGTTTGAGGTCTCGGTGGAGGATCTTCCGCCGGTGGCAGTAGGACAGCCCCCTCAGGAGTTGGAAGAGGAACAGCTTGACGTTGTTTGGGTTGAGACCACCGGGGTGTCTCTCCAGGTAGGTGCTGAGGTCTGTGTGCTGGGGAAAAGAAAAACCAACAACATTAATATAATAAAGCGAGGAAAGAAGGAATATTAACAAGCTTGGTGTGCCCTTCCATTGTGCTGCTGCATAACTATGCTCCCATCGATCTTTGACTGTAGAGATTCATCCAGGTGTTACATTTGAACTGCAAACATCTCTCCTCCTTCCTCTCTCTCTTGCATATCAAATTTGTCTTTGACGTCACAAAGTTATTAGTAGTTTCTAATCAAGTCACCTTATCATATACAGTAACACCATCAATCCTAATGGATAACAGGCATGTCACACACAAATTATGTTACAGGAGAGTTGGACAAATTGCTAATTTGCAACTGATTGTGACAAAATGAACTTTTAATCATCTGCTAATAAAATACATAGTACAATGTGACTAAGACAGGAAATCCAATATCAGAAATGGGTCAACATTCTTGCTTCGCTGTATAAGGTCTCCATGCAACATTTGGCTGACATGACATAAGGACCATATGAAGAGTTTGTTTGCAAAAACCTATAAGTCCATATTTGCCAAATGGAGGTATTTGCGATTAAAGGTCAAGAAAAATAAAGAGAATAATAAGAAAATTTTTGCTTCTTTTGACCATAACTTCAAAAATGTACCTTTATATGTAGTGACCAATATATCGTTTAAAAGGTATTATTTTGTACTTTATGACAGAGACTGTACTTCAAAATCTTCAAAAATGGACTTATCGGTTTTTGCCAACAAACTCTTCATATAATTTCCTAAAATGTGATAGAAGCTGGTCAAATATTCACGACAGACAAAACAGAAGCTCTTAAAAGAGAAGATTTACAACTTCTAGAAATGACTTACAACAGTCACAGTACACATATGACTCGGGTAACAACAGGTTGAGGAAATTAAGTAAAAGAATGGATGATGGGGAAGAGTTTTATTTGTATTGATGGACATACAATAAAGAGGATACAAGGAAGTATAAGTTTGAGTGATGTCAACAAAACCAAAGAAAGTAAGATATCACAGCAAATCTTTCAGGGGTGACAATTAACGCAAGAGTTATTTCATCCAGTCCCGTCGTTTAACTTTCGGCGCAATGACGCTTATTGACGTCAGTGTTAGGGTCATCAATCAGACAATGAGAGAGATAGAGAGAGAGAGAGACAGACAGACAGACGGAATGGGGGGGGGGGGGGGTAGACAACCAGCAACATTCCCGGAGCAAACAGACCATTCATCAATCCCTGTGTCACTGCTACATTTATTGGTGCTAGCATTTCGCGGAGGAAACTTCCAATGTGCTGCACAAACTGTCCTACAGCAGACGGGATATTTTTGCTGTATGTGTATCAGCCTTTATCTGTCTGAAGGCATTAGTCATCTAGATACTCTTTAGAGAAAGATGCAGTCTTTGGAAGTGCCTCTTTTTTGTGCGTTTTTGTTTTTGTAATCAAAGTTTGTGTGGCATCAATTCTTAAAGTCAAAGCTTCCACCAGTTTATGTGCAATAGACTGAACATAAATCTGAGGGTTAATAATTTACTCTGCATGTTAAAGGCATTTTGTGATAATGCAACTGTAACATTACAACCATCTGTTTCTTCAGTACTGGAATACAACTCCCACAAAGTTTTAATTTTATACGTATACACTCCTGTTTCTAACCCACTTTGATTTTTATCCTCAGGTTCAGTCATGGAGACCAACATTAATCTAGAATGATGAACCATCTATTCATTTCTACCTGTTTGCGTATTCATTGCCAGTAAATCCATATTCTAGAACACATACACTTGTATGCAAAGTCAACCCCCCCCCCCCCCCCCACACACACACACACTGGTATCGAAAAATGGTACATTGCTACATTGTGTAGCAACACAAACAGTAAATCTCTTGTAACTAGGTTTTGAAGACACTGGAGGAATGTGTTTCAGACGTTACGTATGAATACCATGGCAGCAGGTACACATAGCAACCATCGACAAGCAATTAGCCGGTAATTTGACACAGTAATTACCGAAGCGGGAAGGAAACGTTTGTTTTGACAATTACGGGGGTGGTGAGGTGTTAATCAAACCTCGTTTGCCAATCAAACCGTGGTTGGAAACACGGTTTCGATCAGGATGGAACATCTTTCTCCTAACATTCATGTTATTCGTTTCAAAAGGCTTCCTTCCACCCTGACCTGGGGTCGGGTGGGGCACAAGAGAATCTTAGCAGAAGATGGACATCACACAATGTGTCATATTTTAAAATACAGCAAACTCCTGTTATAACGAACAACGGTTATGACAAATCTTGTTACATCGAAGTAAAAATTAATGTCCCCAAATTATCATCTAAATGCCTTTATATCCTTTACTGTTTGGCTATAACCAAATGTTGATATAATGAAAGAAAGCTGGCGGTCCCCCGAGGACTTTGTTATAACCGGAGTAACCTGTATGTACTCAACAAATGAAGTCTAACCCCTTTCCATTCAGAATAAAACAACAACATGAGATTAAAGATTCATATAATCATTATGTCAGGGAATAGTGAAACTCCATGTGGCTTGCTTTCTAAAGCAAGCATATAGAAGTCTTGGGATATTTGGTCCTTAATCTGATCTACGTCCTCACTGGGCGCTTGTGAAATTCAACCTTCCGTGAACTCAGATGGACGAGACATCACCGCAGGAAATGTGGGCGAATCCAATCAAACGTTACTCTCCAAAGAGATTGACTGCTGCAAGTGTAATTATTTGCTGCGCTAATTGTGAACTATCAAAGCCATTAAGATATACAGATCACCATCTATCTGATGTGAAGGGCACCAGAGGAGGTACTTTGAGGACACTGACATTTTTCTGCATGTCCAGACCCGTTTCTACTTGTTTTGTTCCAATTAGATATTAATGGACTAAAATCCTTCTCCTCTTTCTATTTTCAGACTGAACTTGATGCCATGACAATGCATCTATAAATACTTTGTAAATCTGGCACAGTTCCAATAAATAATTGTTATTTTCATTTCTTCATTGTTTTTCTTCACTCCTAACAGAAATGACCAGAATAGCAAGTGCTGTAAACAAGTCTATTATTGCAAAATCTCATATTTATTGCAAAAGACAGTTTTATCTGAGATTCAGCTATCTCAACAGTTTTTTGAACAATTAAAGGCTTTAATACCAGGCTCCTATGAACAATGTATAGAGACAAACATGTAGTCTCTGCAAAAAAGATGAGTGGAGAGGGGGATATGCAACAATTGTACACGGTTGCCATGGAGACCTAGAGATGATTGGCTGAATTTGGAGACCTACCACGTATTCGAAGACGAAGGAGAGCGTCGTCTTGGTGTGGATGATGTCGTGGAGGCAGACGATGTTGGCGTGCTTCAGGTCCTTCAGTAGCGACGCCTCCCGGATGGCAGTGAAGGGTGTCCCCTCATCCTGCTGCAGCCGGATCTCCTTCAGTGCCACGACCTGTTGGTTGACACTGTGTGGAGGGAAGGAGGTTGTGTGCATGGGTGGCAGGTGGTTGTTTTTTTCAGGAGGGGGAGGGGTAAGGGAGGGGTGAGGGAGGGGAGTGGTTGAAGGATGGGGAGATGTCCAGAAAGGTGGGAGCAAGGAGAGAGGAAAAATGAACATGAAATTAATTTGTTGTTTAATGTTTGAATCCTAAACTTCTTTTAATGTGAGGCTAGAACTTCTGTAATCTTGATCACTGTTTCAGAATGACTTTTACCTGCCCAACACTTTGCACACAAATCTGCAAGTACACTTCCTACATGTTGGACAGTGCTGTTCAAGGTGGTTTGTTTGCTACTACTTATCAGACAAGTCATACTATGCAAATAAGAAATGATGCTCCTTCAGTTCTTACCTACTGACAGCTTTGTAGACTTTGGCATAGGATCCCTCGCCGAGCGGACAAATTTTCTTGTAGGTCTCGATCTTCCCAAAGGGTGAACAGGACTACAGCAAGGAGACAAGAAAAGATGACAGAACAAACTGGTAAATATGGGAGAGGGAGCAGACATGCAATATTCCTTGATGTTTTTTATAAGAACTATAAATATTATCACATACATGTAGATTATTACCATTTTTGTCATAACTATCATCATTTTCATCATCATGTTTATCTTTCGATGATCTCCTCTGTATACCATTCCTATCAGCATCATTACCATCATCAATGTCATTTATCATGATCATCACAGCCATGAAATCTGAATATTCATCTTCTCATAATCACCATCATCACTTTTATCATCATCATTAGCATAATCACCACCATCATCTCTATTGGTATTGCCATGGTGATGGCTTTGATTTCTCATCATCATCATCATCACTGTCATTTCCATAACCCACAATCATCATATCAACTTCATCAGCATCACAACAGCTATCATAAGTTTTCAACATCCTCGGTAAACAACACTTTAGTCATCTTCTTCTTTTGAAAAGTACTGTAGGTACTATGACCCATGAGACTTTGTATGAAGGACAAACCAGAAATCAAGAGGAAAACTACAAGATGCCAATGGAAGTGAGCCAAGGATGTGGGGGGAAAAAGGCTCTTAAAGTTGAAGTGCACGAAACCTGTTGATGACGTGCTTTTAGTTTCATATCCTACCTGGCAGTCACGCAGTCTAACTCTGAAAACAAACTCACACCTAGTCGAGTGGTTTAAACTCTCTCTGTCTCTCACTGTTCCTGTTGTTGAACAGTTTGCATGGATTGTGTGTTTCTACACGGAGGTTCATTTAGCCCAGCAGTTACGAGGGGGTGTAAAGGCTTTGCCCGTATGTGGGACATATATATTTATCTTGTGATCTAAGCGGATATTCCGTTGTCGAGGACGGGTATTGTTGTGCGCATTGCCACGCCGGGCCATTATGGGAAAATATTGAGATAACAAAAGATAGGCAGACGGAATGGAGACATAAAGACATTGGGCCAAATTTAAAAAAAGAAATGTCTATGCAGAATCAAACATAGAGAGATTGTATACTATAAATATATTTGTCTCCATGTATATGTTCTTGAGGGAAACAGAAAAGGAGAGAGAGGGGCAATATAATGGGTGCTAAGTACAATGTGTGTATATATATTTATATATATCATATTATACATGATCTTGAAAATTTGTCACTACATGACATGTATAGAATGAGGGAGCTAAGAAAAGTGTGTGTTGAATAAAAGTGGCTGTGAAGAAAAAGATAATGTACTAATGATCAAAGATCAGAGTGTAAGGACTTCACTTGTTATGGACACTAGTCAAAGAGCTACACTGGGTTTCTGTAGAAGAAGTCCGCAGTCAGACAGGCGTTAATGACTGGACTGGACAGCTGTGTACTAACTAATCCATCAGCTGAGGGGTATGAACTTTACATCAGACCTGTTAATCCTTACAGCACCAACATCATACAAATGCCTTGGAAACACTATGCAGGGATATCCACTGGCAGTTGCAGGGTTAAATGACTAAAAACTTAGCTCGACCCTGGATTACCTGTCATGAACAACACCCACCCCCCCCCCCCCCCATCCCTGGGTGTCAATCCCATTGTTTATATGAATATCAAATCTAGCAGAGGAAAACGCGCTACCGATTTGGAAAGCGGCCAAATGATTACCTCTGCTGACTCAAATTTGACTCAAATACAGAACCTGTGTCCACAGTATGTGCACGAAAATACATTGTTCTGTAATCATTGAGAAATGCTATGTATGAGGTAGGGTCATCAATTTTTCCCCATAATATTGTCAAAATATTCACATTTTTGTGAACTATCAATGTATCAATTAAAATTTTTGACTGTACATGACCTGCAAATACAGATTAAAACATCTATGGTATGCATATGTTTGTGACAATATTTTCAAAATATTCACATTTTTGTGAACTATCAATGTATCAATTAAAATATTTGACTGTACATGACCTGCAAATACAGATTAAAACATCTATGGTATGTATATGTTTGTGACAAAGTCCAATACACACATAATAGCAATGAAAAAAGTAATGACCATAACACAAACTATGTCAATACATGTAGTCAATACTGCTGTCATTATCTGAATTTTACTCTGATACTAGCCACCAATATAGTTGAAATAAAAAGTGATCTTAAATTAACAAATAAATTGATGATAATAACAATCATAGCAATGATACGGATAGAACAATACCAACAACAGTAAAAATGAATGTTACTCAGTCAGCCGGCTGTCTTATTTTTCTAATGACAGGAGTGCATTGGTCTGGGAGAGACTATAGTCTTCACAATCCTATATATAGGTGTTTCAAATTCTCTACCTGGCTATAGATAGTGCAAAAGGGATGTGCATTCAGATCCACCTCCTATTTTCAGTTTCTCCTGAGACCCCAGGAGGGGAATTAATTGGCAGTCATGTGACAATGAGAACGTCGTTGCGAGGAATATCCGCCATGCGCTCTGCCACGGGGATACCTCGCGCTTCAAGCCACCGGGCAGCTATTAAAGCCAGCGGGCTGGCATCTACTCGTCGGAAAACACCAAGTTGTTGACTCTCTAAGTGTATTGCGGGGAAGGAAGACCTTCTGAAGAGGGAACTTCCTTGTGGTTAGCCGTGACATTGAGCCAGACATTTTGTGCATCACCGTGGGAAACATGAGCTCTGAGATGGCTGCCCATTTTCATCTCTATCAGACAAACGACCCTCAACGATAAAAACTGAGTAAAAAACACTCCCTCCTCTTCATTTTGCATTTCTCGATCATTTATTAAGTACACGTATTTGCACAAACATCCTTTGGACATGGCACTGGGTGACCTTGTGAGATAACCATGGACCACTTTGCATTTTTGAAGATCGATATGGCAAAACAAAACAGAGCAACACAAAGCAAAATAACAACAAAAAAGAAACAACCTTTCTAGGTTTCTTCTAAGTGATGACCATTCAGAAGTTATCAGCAGAATGTTATTCAAGAGTCTGTATTCCTCTCCATCTTATTTAGATCTCTGGTTTAGATGGCATATCTTTAAAGTGTTGCATACTCTGGGTTTCACTGATTTCAATGGAACATGCAGTTTCTGTACAAGGAACAACAAATATCATTTGTAGTGGCCTGCCCTTATTCCTTTCTAACACTAACATGAAAATGTACCACACTGATGATCAAATATATGTTACATGCATGGAATTCATAGGGTGTGACCCTAACACCCAACTTCAAAATTCTCAAAAGTGGTATAATCCATTCCGAAATGCTCTCTGTTTTTTTTTTTTCAAACTTCTCAGCACATGCAAGATTTTGTTTCACTAAGAATCATACCAGCAGAACTGGATTACGGAAAGACGCAAAGAATTCCGGGAATCGTATGCTAGGCAGCGTTCACTTCCTGCATGTCGCATTGCAATACCAGATCACTTCCTGTTTGCCTATCTATCTATCCATCTATCTGTCTATCCCATATCCACATCTATGTCTGTAAATCTACGCCTCTCTACACAGATATCTTTCTCTTTTTAGACAACATGAAGCCGGATAAAATTATCACAAATCAGATACTTCTGTTCATAATCTTAACCAATATCTGTTGGATTTCCTGGTATATGTGATATGACCCATCCTCTCCGTGTACATGCAAATATCACAAATCCCAATACAGCGGAAATTATCCACATCCCACATGCCGAAAGAAATACTTCTGTGCTTTATAGTGCTATGTTTCATTCCAGAAACTTCTAACACATTACAGCACAGTGCCCTTTTCCTCAAACAGGCAAACAAACATACTAGCAATACATACAGTGTATAAACACATAGCAACATCCTGGTCATGTTTAAAGTCAAGAACTCTCAACTCTAACTTATCATCAGTGAAAGGGAATTCCGGCCCAGCTCATGTGAGTCACCAACCAAGAATGATTAAAACCTAATAAGGATCAGATGATAGCAGCTTATTATAGTGTAGCACGTTCAGTAATCACATAGAATATTAAGTCAATGTGTTTTATGAATTAGACAAAACAAATAACATACCTCATCATGTTATAAATGCTTTTAAATTACCTTGTACGTTTTCTCATATGAAAACAAAATATCCTATGTAACACATCTTTTCAAGGCAAGATAGATTATGAATAACAAATTCATAATGGCATTTGTTAAATTTGCTAGTTCAGTGAAAGCTAAATCATGTGAATCAGAAAATGCACACACACACACACACACACACACACACACACACACACACACACACACAATCAATTCATAGGCCGTACTTTTGAGTAATGAACAGAAAGGAAGCCTTCCTCTGCCCTAGCTTGCTATTCCCTCCTCCTCCCCCCCAAAAAATCCAACTACCATCCCAACCCTGAAGACTAACTTGCAAAATGTCAAAGTGGCGAGAAACAATAACAGAGATATTACACCCTCTGCCATTTATGTATACATATCTGAGCGGCGACATAAATTTTGAACAGACAGCCCTCGAGCACAGATATATGCAAGGCTCCTCACACAGCCAGCTGTTTCTTCTGCCTAACATCTCACACTATAGACAGATCATGGTCCTCTTCTATGATTTGTAGCTTTAACTCCTTTCACACCTGAAGATCGTCTGAACGTCATTGGCCCACCCTGAATTGTGTGAGGATTTGTGAGCTCCTTTGCCTCATATGTGTCATCTGTATCTTAACCTTCTCTGCAATATCCATAAATATATAACTACTTGGTGTAAACTCACAGAAAATTGTATGAAATGTACGCCGTCCTTTAGTAAGTTGGGTGTCACAAGAAGAAAGCTCCAGATTCTACAGGATTGATTTTCCTGCTTTTCTGTTTTGTATTTTCTCACAAAACTGACTTGTATCGAAAAGACTCTCTTGCGTTAAGATGCATTTCAAAATACAGCCTTACTCCCAACCCAGTTGAAAGGACAGGAGAAAATTCTTTGACTTCTGTGAATTTTGACTCACACAACAGAACTGATATGTTTAGATCCCTCTAGGGTTTATTAAGTTTTTTCAACTTTGCCAATTTTCTTGACTTGTCCAATGCTGACATAGGCAAGGTTGATTGTATTGAAACATCTTTCTTTAGAAAGTCAAACAGATCACTTGTCTTTTCTGTTCCTCCTTCAAACAAATTGTGTCACACCCTACAGATGACGAGACACAGATACCTACAGTTGATTAAGAAACAAATTTACAAAAACAATATTTTTCAAAAAGGCATCTTGACAACAAAATTGCCATAGCAATTTCAATCAGGATGTATGAAGTAAAAAGATGAATGCGTCATCAAGACAGGACCACAATTATCAGTAAATCAGGCTTCCCTTGCAAATATCGACCATCTGTTACGTAAACTAATCCGCCCATTATTGTGAATATCTGTTTTGTTCACAGACATTCTGATGTTATCTTGCTTGTCTGTTCTCAGGAATTATCTGTCCTATGGATAATCTCATGATGTCACATCCATTTGTGACAATCATCTGTCATCACTCTCGCATTTTAATTTGTGAGCAAGCACTTTAACCCCTTGAGGATGAGCTGACTTTAGTAGAATATGCATTTCCAATAGACACCTGCCCAGGTATACTGGGCAATAGTCTTCGATGGGTTAATCATAATCTTAGTCATGTGGAGTGATCACTCCCTGTGTGTAGCTATAGAGGACAATAAAAAAAGACAGACACAAAACAACTAGTCTCCCCACTCACGAATGCAGACACAATGTTATATAGGCCTACATCCACTTACAGAAATTTCTTTCCATTCACTGCTTTGGAAAGAGACTTCAAATCCAGCCATCATGAAAACAAAATGGAATAGACGCAAAAATCCATCAACCCGCGGAACATTCTTTCATTTCTTCTGTAACATGTCAAGTTGTAAAACTGAATCCTGATTAGATTTTTTTTTCCTCACAATTGAAAGAACATCATGCAGCTACTGCTGTAATGAAGAAAAACTATATTCATTCCCCCATATAGAAATACCAAGGGGCTTCAAAGCTCCTTGAAAATACTTATTAAACCTACAAAAAGGTATTTGAGGAATGGACACAGGATGAGGATGTTTAATTTCCTAGCGGGAGGGAACGTTTACTTTCAGATTTCCTTTACATCAATTTGAATGGTACTTGATAAAGGGGGGGGGGGGGAATTGGCACACTTCTGATGTTATGCTTAAGCAGACTACAATATCGGATTCCAGGTTCAAGTGGAAAGTTCAGCGTAATTACCGACTTCATTAGCTCGACGCTAGAATAGCTTTTGACAAATTAATTTCAACGCTGTCAAAACCCCCTGCATGTACATCTCCAGGCGGAAACGCCCCAAGCTACAGCCCCCTCCCCTCAATTTAGACAATTATGTCCGAGGGGTGCAGCCACATCCTGTCCAAATTTCCAGATGAAAAATATCTTTGGCAAGTGAACCTACTTTGAATTTGGGAACGACAATGCTCTTTTTCCCCGTGCAAGTACTTGTTGAGTTCAAGCAGATCTCTGATAAGTTTGCAGGATAGCAAATGATTTATATCACAGCAGTGCCCTTCTTTGAGCTTTAGACCTAATTTTGATATCATTTCAATAGAAAAGAGGAAAAAGATATGCAAAGGGGACAAACTGTCTGCATACTGCGAAGCCTGGGAATGTCATGGGAAGTTCACAGTCAAATCTCCATGGCATGGTGCGTCAGATAGGAAAAGGGATTTATTCTCCAAGAGCCCCTTAGTGGACTCAAATTAGGTCTCAGGAACTTTAAATTTAATTCCTAGAGGCACTCAAGTCTGCCAGGGGAGGGGAAAAATGACGTAAGGGATTAAATCCCTCAAGTTTTTTTTTTTTTAAATCCAGTGCATCACATTAGTCCTTGTAGTTTCCTCTCCAGAATCTGGAACACTTTTTCCCCCCAAAGACATTGGTAGGGCATATACATCAACTTTGAGCCACTGCACATGTAATTTTCTTTATCAAAGTTTGCTTTATTCATTAAAGATTCTTGAACATAGTGCGAAATGCAATTTTAGCAGCAGACGCCAGAAGGGGCTATCTGTCCCGATTCTTTGACAATTTGTACAATTTTTGACAACTTATCTCTAATTTTTTCTGATGTATAAGATGGAAGTTGTATGTTCAGTGCATAGAGAATCTTGAATGCGGCACCACAGTGTTGACTACCATAAGTACATACAGAAATATCTGATCTAGATTGATTTTTTTTTGTTTGTATTTTTCTTTTGCTTTCCACATCCACCTATTGTATGTTAAGTCACCCTAAGCTCTCCTTGAAATCAACACTAAAAGGGACCAAGCCCAGTAGATTGAGAATGTCTTATTTTTAATGTAATTGATGTTTTCTCACCTATTCTATAATTGGTATGCACTTTCAGGACAAATTCATACCCCATAATCTACACTTAATAAAACATCACTAACAAAAATAAAAATAAAATAAAATATATCAATATACAAAATACATCAATAAGACATCGGTCATTCGACATAAAGTAACTCCTCCTTTGATGCAAAGAAACTAATAGAAATAAAAATATTTCTATGAATGAAATGAATATCACCACACATCCCACTTGAAATCCGTAAATGTACATTAAGGGGCTCTCATCCTTTTACGATCAGGTGACATAGATGTCAGTGTATTTTATAAATAGGCACATGTAATTGCGAGCATTACTTTCGATAAAGTGTATATATGACATCTCTGTACTCTAGGCTGAAGCGACAAGAGGGTGGTTTCTCTTTTTCTTTATTGTCCAGGATATCAACGAGGACTCTGAAAAGAAGTTTTACTTTCACAAACAATGATAAATGATGTGGTCTTGGGTGCATGTGAACTCTTCTCTAGTTTTTATTCCCAAATGACACTCCCTTGTCAAAGCCACCAGGAGGCCATAAATACAGTTGTGATTCGGGAGCTCATTAAAGAATTTGGGAATGAGACCAAAGAGGCCCCACTATTACACATTCAGAGACATGAGGAAGTCTGACATAAGTAAAATCCCCCACTGGACTCGCTAAGACCACTCGACAGTGGTTTCAAAAAGCTATTACTGCTCTCTTTCAGTCTTCCTACGTTGGGTTTTATTACGTCATGTGTGAATAACCTCATCAAGAAGTAAAAGAAAGAGAGGGACACTAAGGGAAGGAGATATCTACAGATGTTCAGATATGAAAGCAAGTTGAGCAATACAACATAGCAAGAACAGAATCAGATGTATGGATTGACAATATCAAAACAAAATGTGATATGCCTGATACATTGTAGGTGCACAGAATGCTTTCTCAACTTTAATATGCAAGGGGGATTAAACAAAAATGATTATAGAAAGAGAGAAAGGGTAAGTGCTTGAGAGGTGTTCAGAGCACACACAAAAAAAATGATGAAAGCAAAAGAGAGAAAGAAAAATAATACATGTTGTTCTCACAAATCTAATGCCAAGAACTGTGTGAATGACAACTGATCTAACAGCTCTTAGCAAATCTCAGATGAAGTGTAATAATTTGGATACAAAAAGTACAACAGCATGGATCAGAGACGAAAATGGCCTCAACCTAGGACCTGCCAGCACTATTCCTCTACAAGATTTCTTCTTTCTTTAATTCTTTTGTTTTATTTGGGAAATAATTGTTGAAATATATACACAGACTTCAGAGCACCCAGTCTGATAACTGAGTTTATGGTTAGCTCTGAAAGTATGCCCTTTCATAACCTGATCTGATTTCTGTGGTAATGACTCCGATCTACTTTGATTGAACATCAAAGACAGAGCTATCGGTCTAGACGACTATACAAACTATCCATTCATGGGACAACAAGGTCTTACAACCATGAATTTCAATGCTTATCTGATTGTAAGTCATGTGCAGCATAACTTTCCTACCTTGCAGTACTTCACTGAAGTTTTACTGTCGTGCTTGCATGTCCTGGCCACCTTGACGGGGGCAGGTCGGTAGATCCGCTCATGGCGCCTGGCGTATCCAGACCCCGTCTGGGGCATGGTAAGAATGGTGGACACTATGGCCGGCATGGTGGAAAAGTTTGACTAATCCTTGTTTCTCTCCTTGTAAGAAATTCAAGTGAAGCACAAATATCACAGCAGTTGTAAAAACAGCCTGCGTGATCTACTATAAAATCTGTCACACTTTTATCTCTTTCCTTGGCAAAGAGCTGGTAGGTTGGAACCAGTATGAGATGATGCCCTCGGACCCTCGTTGGAAGCGATAAGCAGCATCCAAACAGTAAACAGGAGCTCAGGCAACGGTGCGTCCTACCAACAGCTGAGGCAATCGGAGAGTGTCTGCTCCACTGTCTAAACCACTCTCTTTAATGGCTACGCACTGGCACATGTGACGAGTTCCCCGCCGGCAAAATACCCGCCGCTCCCCGCAAACTACCAACGACTTCCTCTCTCACTCAAACGCAAAAAGCTTGTTTGTGACTGGCTGGATTTGTCAGAGCCGTGTATGTGACGCATCGTTTGAATTCTAACTGCCGGGATAGATAGTACCAGTCTGTATATATTAGCACAGAACACTGGAAAAAAAGTCTGACTATAGCACATGGTCAGATTGTAAACTCCCTACCTACTGCATAGTCATGAAGAGAAGCTCTTGCTAACATTACAGTGTGCATTGACCAATCATGAATTAGTTAAGACATACTCTCTGTTTGAATTGGTTGTGCAATCAAACATGTGGCTACTGTATTCCCCCTTTCAATGAACTGTATTAGCCAATCATCATCCACCACAATGCATTCAGTTGTGCATAAATATTCATGAGTTGATAGACAGGAAACCACTTGGTTACCCAGGCAGGAAGTGAAGCGTTTCATCAACGCAGCGTTACATCCACGTTGGCGACTATTTGATGCAGCTTGACTCAACGGGCTAAAACAGAGGTGTTGAAATCTTGAAACAAAGAACTATATTTAGCACCCAATTGGAATTAAACTACTCTCAAATGAAGGCAATACTGAACAAGTGATGTGATTGTATTGCTTCCACATGTCACAATACCAGATAAAAATTGAACAACTTTATTTATAGTACTTATATCATGCAGTATCATTTATATTGCCTGAACTGCTTTAAAAAAAATCAATCAAGTAGAGGAGAAAAAAAGAATAATGAAAAACTTTTTACTTACAACTTACAGAACTGAGACACAGTGGATGTTAGGCAGTTCACCGAATCTGCAATCATCAACGCCCAAATTGAAATATATATGACCCTAATTTGGAAGCATGATGTCACAGTCATTACAACAGTAACATCAAATTGCACAGTACTACACAGCAACCTAAAATGCTGCTCTTGCCCAATAATGCGCAGCAACATCAAATTAGAGTAAGGTGATTTGCCACATCTTTCTTGGTCTCATGAGTGAACAGTAATTTCACGGGTAAATCTGGCTTTATATTCTCTCTGATGTTTTCCCTACAGCAGACTGCGCAATGGATCATTAATAGCAATTTCTAAAAACAAATTGAAATAGATCTTCTATATACACATTCTAGCATGCTGCTGTCCACTTTTGGGCCACTGTATTTGGATATATCCCCCTCCTCCACCCATCCCCTCCCCCTCCCCCTTCACCCATCAGGTCTTCCAAATAATGGTAGGATTTTGCTGCAGAATCAACAGCATCAAAGATGATGTCTTTGATACATCACATGTCTTTGCATAAAAGAAAATGCATTTTTCAAACTTTCCTATCCATTTTCTTAATTTCAAAAGTGCTATCAAGTATAGTAGCCTTAAAAGAAAAAAAAGTAAAAGAGGGCTAGGGTGATATGTTTTGATGTAAATGTTACATCATGAGCATGAATATCACATTTTTCATAACTGTTGCATTATCTCAACTAAGAGCGCATTACCCATTTATCCATTGATACTGTCACATTTCTCAATAAGCCTCGGATGACCTCACTCTATGACAGCTCTACTTTATCAACAATTCAAACAGCAGTTATCATGGATGAATGACAAAACAGGAATATCTAATTTACAACCAGCTATATAGTTTGTAAATGAATTTGACAAGTCCACTTGTTTTCCTTTGTTCATATGGTGCCCCAGTCTCATATTCTAATGTATGTGACAAATCATTATTTTCAAGCTATTTAGCCAGGAAAAATAAAATGTTTCAATCTTTTGTAGCATAAGAATGATTTTTGTCATTCTTTTTTAAATATAAAATCAATGAAAAAGCATTCAGTGAGGCCATCAGATCATCTACTCACTGGTCTGCACATTCATATCAACTACTCAAAAACAGTTTTGCAAAGTATTAGCAAGTCTTTAGAATTTCATAACTTCCTTGCTTTTGATCTGATTTTGATCATATTTGCAATGTAGTGCTTGATTAATGAATTTTACTCTTTCTTCTCAGAGTATCTTTGACTTAAATGTAACTTCCCTCTAAAGTATCATGACAACTAAAGAAATTTTTCTCAGCTTTAATCAAGATAATCGACTCTGTCCCTATGGCAGTGGGCAAGTAATTCATATTTTTGCCCTTCTGTCTCTGCTTACTGATGACACTGAGGATTAATTAATGAAGTTTTAATCAATGGTATCTCTCCATCTATCTATCTATCTATCTATCTATCTATCTATCTATCTATCTATCTCTGTATCTCACTCTGATTCTCTCTCTTTCCACTGCTTGGCAACCATTAACCTTTTCTGAGCCAGGGACTCTGGATAGGGCGTACAATGCTATGTGGCTTTCTGTGCAAGTTGGCACTAAAAGGATGCAAAGAGTTAAAGTGAATTGAACGAAACCAACTGATGGTCATGACCATGAAGATGCAGATTATGGATTTTGATTTGAATTGGAAGGAAAGTTGCAATAGCTCTGATAGAGAAGTTCATCCTTTCTGTTGAAGGTCCTTGTACATTGTGCACAACACTATTATGATGTTCTATGCCAATTGGCCCTCAAAGGACACCAAGGGTGAATGCCATGTCATATTGCTATATCAATCTAGCATGCTATTGAACTCGTATCTAATCAACATCACTAATACATTCTGTCACAATTAAAAAAATAAATCATATGCAAGGAGACCACATCTCTTGTCATGAATTTCCACTGGTAGAGAAGATTATCAAATACAGTCAAACCTGCTTTAGCGGCCACCTGTCTACAGCGGCCACCTCCCTAACAACGGCCACTTTTTTCGTCTCCATTGGGTGGCTGCTATAGACAGGTTTGACTGTACCATAATATACATAAAGTATCATGAATCTTGACTCTTTAACACAGACAGATATGTCAATACATCTTTATCTCCAGTTATTAAGATCATAAAACATTTTTTTTAAACACAATGGTTAAAGAAAAAAAATGTATGATTGACTTTGTCAATAATGCAAGAAGTTCCATTTACATAAAAAAACATCTTATCATCTCTAAAGATAGTTTATGTAACATTCTAAGTCGCGTGAAAAATATTTGACTTTCAGGCATATTTCAACTGTTTCATTGAAAAATCTTATTACTGTAACTTGATTAAGGACCAGGCATTCCCCTTTGTGCAGCTTTCAGGAATATTTCAACTGTTTTAGGGGGGAAAAAGCTAATTTCTACAACCTAACTCTGGACCAGGCATTCCCCCTTATGAAATGCAGCACATTGCAAGCATTCTGTTGTTTACAACCTGCCTCTGATCACGTCACACGTGATCTCAGTGTTTTTTGCTAGGTTACCTGGTGATGGTGAAACCACATATGAACCTCACTCCCTGTATTGCATATCTTTTGAGGTCATCAGTGGGATTATTTCAGCACTCTTGTTTTAACAAAACAAACAATATGTTAACATGCTTGGACAAGTCCAGTTCTGTCATCTACTTGCTCTGATGTTGTATCATTATCACCTGTTATTGTCTTTTTTTTTCTTTTGAAACTGTGCCAACTCTTGCATAATTGTGTTGCCAGACAAGAAAAACCCAAACATAGGCCCTACTATTATGTTTTGGTGCCATTATTACCACCATTCAAGGGGATTCTGTTTGTTGACATTTGGCAATGGATCGAGTGAGCCACGTGATCTGCATGAGCCAGCGCGGCATCGACCTGACATTACCCATTAATAGAGCAACGTGTAATGAATACAAATAGAAATAACTTTCAAATCTGGAAATATACAGCATTTTAAAATGAGGGAAAATCACAAATACACGTATCTTTCAATGTGAACATCTAAAATTCTGATATTCATTCACTTACTTTTATCAAAAAGATATAACATGACTCACTAGTATCCTCTGATGAGTTAAAATCTTTGTACTTTGTACACAAACAAACCAACGACTGTTTTTAAACTAGTCAATTTGTTCTTTATCCATAAGTTTATAACAGCATATTAAGTATCCTTGATTATGACCTTTCCAGCTAAAACAGACAATGATAAAGCCCTGCACAAGAGAAACTTCACCTATTCTATAGACTTACGCAAACACACACAAGCCAACTGATCTCCCCCCCCCCCCTCCCATGTAAGGCACGTCATAGCCACAACTAAAGATGCGCACTTCGAATGCAAGCTTTGATGACTTTCAGATAATTGTTACCTCCACCACACACTGTACTGAAATCCAACTGCTTACAGGGGACTAGATCCACAATATATCAAATTGACGGGGAGCTATCCTTTTTATGAAGCCATGGCATTTTTTTCTATTAACATCATTTAAAGTCTTGGCATCCACGGAGATTATGTGTGCTTCCATCAGCTATTGTTTTATACACTTTTTTTTTTGTTTGTACTGATCCAAAGAGCTTAATCATCTGAACATATTTGTAGTCTGACAGTCTGTATCATATCCAGGTTGGACAGGGATGATTTATTTTGCATGTCGTCATGGTAACCAGTACAGCATCACTCCAGAGAACCACCAGGGGTGATACAGTACACCCCTGTACCCCATCCTCTTCCCCTCCAGCACACTCTCAGTACAGTGTGAGTCACCAAAGAGGAATAACAGAAGGTGATGACAGAGGAGGAGAAATGACTTGTAAACACCGTGCTTTACGACGAGTCACGGTTCCCAAAGTGCTGCCTTATTCACGACATGCAAATGTCTGACACCAAAGTCATTGTCAATACCCATCAAAGTCAGATTCATGGGAAATCTCCAAAACCATAAAATAATGTTTACATTATTCACTCTCTCTCTCTCTCAAAAATATATTTTCCCACTGGTGCGTCATATGTCCACATCAATTCAAAATTACTGCTGCGATTATGAACTTTCCTGGAGATGTATGACTTCTGTCGTGGTGACGATACTAATATTTCCTGGAGCGATTCTGGTGAAGTCTGGCTGGTTTCCTGAAATTAAAAGCATCTAGAGCCCACAGGAAGACAAGAAGATGCAAGACTTGCCAGCGTGAGAAACTTTTCATGCCTTCATTAACTATACCAAACAACATATCCTGAAGACTGTAGCTAGGAATGGAAGGGAACATACGAATGTTCTATCCAAAGGGTAAGAAATACTACTGAAGCAGTCATAATGTAACTCCCAAAACAGAGACTCCAACCCCAATCACCTTGTGATCTGGAGATTCTCCAGCCCGAAACCCCTCGCAAACGGGAGACTCCAAGTTGATGTGTGCAAAGCGCAAAGTTAATAGGGTTCTAGATGTTCTCTGGTGCTATCTAAGGCTTATTTTTTCAACATACAATAGCAATAAGTAAGAAATCCTTTCCACCAGGAGACACAGACCCAGGGCGGGAGAAATTGGAAAAAGTTGGAGTCTCTGCCAAAATAGCAATCAATACCATGACACTGGGATATTTTGTACATTCCCAAGAATACAAGTTATCATCCAAAATACTTATATATACCGTTCACGTGTGCATTCAACTTGTGTCAAAAACTCTGCTGAGCCTGAAGTTCTTCATGCATGGAGTAAAGTAAAATTTTTTCTGGACTTCAGCATCACATGAAACATCAGAAACTTTTCCATTGACTTTCAATGATAAAGAAAAACATATATGTATATATCCTTATTCCAACCTCCAGCATTGCTTAGAAACGGGAGAACATTGAAAAAAATAAAACTACCAGGGGCAGGAAAAATGAAACTACCAGGGGCAGGAAAAACAAAATGGGGGGTGGGGGGTAGGCCAATGATGTTACAATTCATTTGCCTAATCTTTGATATAGAGGTAAAATTCTTATATGAATTAACAATTATGCATTAGATGCAATATATATACTCTGAGGGAAAATATTTTGAATCAACATGCTGAAAAAAGATAAAAATGAAATGAAATGAAATGAGATGAAATGAGATTTTATTTATTTTACCAAACAAACAAACAAACATCCTCAATACAGTCACAACAGTTAATAGTTAAGATATAGCTTGGCAAAAAAAATAAATTAAAAAAAAAATAAAAATGTTGTAGAGAAATTGGTGGCAAAAACTGGACATTACTGATATGGATATTGTGATCAGAAATTGTAAAGAATAGTTAAGCATTGAGATATGATTACACTTTTCTATTTCCTTCTATGGGCTGATATCGATACAAATGCATCATATACAATGCTAACATCCAGTCATACATATTCTCCTCTGTCATAACAAGGTCATTTCATTTTCTTTGTTTAATAACCAGCTTTTCAATGGAACTTGAGGGGGACAGTTACATGTACTTGATGTCAATTAAACATAGTCATAAGGAAGGATGAATTAAAAATAAAAAAGAGACCAAGTAGGTATTTCCTTAGCTTACTCATTTCAGGAGCAAAATTCAACCAAAGCACGGTGAAAAAGCACTTTCACTTAACATTGACGAAGAGAAAGTTAAAAGTGTACATCCTGGATAATTGTGTGTCACGGGTGCTCTCCATGCTTTTGTCATCATCAATCACTAGGGCCTATACTTTTTAAAAAAAATATTTTCAATACTTACAGATTCAGCTCTGGCTTTCTGCCAAGACTATGAGACCGCATACTTTTTTTGAGCAAAGAATCCGAGTGCCCCTGGGAACTGTATTGTCTCCACAATCTCTAGTTACCTGTACAGATGTGTTGTTGGTTCCCTATTTTAAATGCATACAAGATCTACATGAAGATTTTCAGGGCAAAATGGGTTTGGCGCCATTTTTCAATATTTCTGAAGTCCATCCGACATCAGATAAAGAAAATGAAAGCTTTCCAGTGATACATCACTTGTAACATACCAAGGGATATTCCTGTGTAAGTTATGACGAACAATACCCATAGTTTCATATTGGGTTTTTTGTGTTTGTTTTTAGTAGCTTTAAATTAATGTAACTATCTAAACAAGAATGAAGTTATCTAATTTTGTGAAAAACTCTTCGTATGATCACATTCTTAATACCTATAGGTGTTCCCACTTTATAATAACCATCAAGATAGATTTGTTTTGATACACTAATTCATGGAAGTAATGAAACCTGCTTTCTAACATTATTACAGAAACAATGTGCTTAGTTAGTCTTAATAATTTCTTTGTGTATTTTTAACTCACTTATATATTCAATACATGTTTTATATCCCTTCTCACATGATTCTGGAAAATGCTTTACACAGGCGAAGGGAAATTGTCTATAGAACTTAAGTTGCATTTCCTTTTTAAAAATAGCTAGATAGTTTAATTGGGAAAGAAGTTTACTTTAGTGCTGCAAAACACGAGTATACAAACACAAAATTTCTATCTCTAAAATCTCAAACTCTAAAGGAACCCCACCCAATGTCAACATGAGCTATAAATTTTAATTCAATATTCTGTGCTTTCATCAGAACAATACATACTGACCATCAGAACAGGTATACATCATATAAATGTGACCGTGCACCTCAAAACGAACATAGAGTCGCACACACTGATTTTGCGTGAGGACTGAAAATAAGTGAAATGGGTAAACCTAGCCGAACTTGACTTTTTCATATTTTCTGAAAGAGCGGGTCTTCTTTTACATTATGCTAAAATTTGGGATCATAAAACGGGCAGGAAAGTGTGTTTTTTAGCAGTTTATCTCGAACATTTTTTGTAGAATAGTGTCATTAGGTGTGTCTTTAGAATCCCTTTTTCATTTCTGAAAAACCTTGTCCACACTCTTCACCTTCGACTCTAATAACTTTTGAAAGGATAGTGCTACTGCTTTGAAAGTTGGCATTAATTATGGACAGAATGTGTTAATGAGGCATGCTTAATTTCAGTTTAATCTGATAATCCCTTCATTGTTGTTACTCTGGTGGTTTACTTCCTGTTTTTTGTCCCATTCATTGCACAGCCAGCACGGTTTGGTAAAGATTAAGCGCTTGAATAGACACTGTACTTCAGAGCCTCTTTTCTCAGTTCACACTTTTCCTGAGTTTGTGCTTTCTTTCCAATATTCAGATAGGTTAGGAGAGTCCATTTGATTTGAGTTATACATCATTTTAAAGCTTAAGGTCTGCTCTTTCAGAATATGATCTTAACTTGAAATTCATGTCTGGCGACTTTTTGTTTGTTTTGAGGTGCACTGTCACAAATGATCTCTTCTTTGCAATTAATTTATTTCACGCACTAGCATCCTGAATAGAAAGACGATACACTCAATGACGGGGAATCAAAGGACACGTTCACATCCGCACATAAAAATCCTGCTCTAATTGGACCAATAAGAGAGGTTTACTGCTCATTTCATTTCATTCATTGTAATGGCCTATTGCTATGGTCACAAATGAAACCAAAACCGAGCCCACTTGTCGCATCGTCATTAGATTCAAGTGCCACAGTTTCATTTTATGCAGGATCTGTGCGGCTACTACGTGATGATGGTCATGTGACGTGATGGGGTAGGCCTAGACGGCAAGCTCGAGAATGACGCCCACCCAGACTGACCGGGATCACGCAGCTGACCACTTCCTTGAAAAGGAAGCTGGTTTTATTTCGCCTTCATGTGCATGGTCAAGGAACATAAAAGACTTAATATAAAAAGTTGACTATTTCTACATTCTGTGCCACACCCCCCAAAAAAGAATATATCCTGGTTCATTGTGCATTTCTTTCCAGAGTTTACAACTGAATCACAGGAATAATCACAAACATTTCTAAATACTTTACTCCATGTATTCCATGTTATTCTAGTACTAGCAGAGTGTCAGATTCTGATGAAGTGTACAGAACACATAGAGCCACGCTTCTTAACCCATTGAGGACGAGTCCCGAGTATACTCGGGCAGGTGTCTATGGGAAATGCATGTTGTAGCAATATTAGTCTGTCTTCAATGGGTTAACCAGTGGACAGCTCTTGCAGGTGGGCTGTGATGTCAGCCAATAATAAAACAAAATATGATTTACATCTGATCTATTAAACTAGAATGGACATCATGAAGTCTAGTAGTATCCTTATCTAGCTATGACGGCACTGAAACTTTGAAAATTCATAACTTCTGAATGATTGTCCAATTTTCCTCAAACTTTCAATGGTGTGTTCTACTGATATTTGTGCTTTGACTCAATCTACATTTGCATTTGGGTTTTGGTTTCCTTTAGATTTCATGACTACAATGTAACCATGGGACAGGTTAGGCAGTAACCCATGCAGTCACTACTTAAACTTCCTCCAGATTTCTGTGAAGACCCAGTACACTTGACGGTCATCCATGCATGGCACGTAAAAAAAAGTAAATCAAGTCAAGCTTAAAGATAATAAAAAGTTTTGGTACCTCAAAAGTTTCCCTGAATTTCCTTGTCTTGGTTTGTGTTTCACGTTAAAGTACGTTGTCTGTGAGAATTACTCGCCCCAAAGTGCTCTCATGTCTTAATAATCATGCAATAATGGTTTCGTACCAGAGCCGTCGCCGTACGGCGTCGATAAATATTGTACGAAACCACTGACAGCGACCAGCAGCGTGCAGCCCATTGTACGCATAGCTAACTGCCACCAGCAGCCCCAAACGCATAGCGTAATGGGGCTTCGCATTGTAGCATTCAGGATCATGACAGAATTAGTATCGCGGGTAAATGGCAACTTAAAATCCAAAAATTTCTTCGATTTGAAGACTTACCAATTAAGTTGAAGTATTGAAAACAGGCTTCGAACAACGTTTGGTTCTGCCAATTGTCCCTTTCTTTTCGAATTAATGACTGAATGTGACTCGGTCGAGAGGACCTTGGGAGAGCTACTACACTGACTACTACGGCCAGCGCATGCGCACACAAACATCTTATCCGTTGATGGATTTGAAATTTGTGCGCATGTGATGTGTTCGCATGCACTGGCTGTAGTATTCAGTGTATGGCAGCTCTCCCAAGGTCCTCTCGACTGAGTCACATTCAGTCATCAATTCGAACAGAAAGGGACTATAGGCAGAACCAAACGTTGCCCGAAGCCTGTTTTCAATACTTCACCTTAATTGGTAAGTCTTCAAATTGAAGAATTTTTGGGATTTAAGTTGACATTTATCCTGCGATACTAAATCTGTCATGATCCTGAATGCTACAATGCGAAGCCCGATTACGCTATGCGTATGGGACTGCTGGTCGCTATGCGTATGGGGCTGCTGATCGCAGTTAATTGCATGATTACGAAGACATGAGAGCACTTTGGGGCGAGAAAGTCTCACAGTGTTAGTTATATGAAAAGTACTTTAACCTGAAACACAAGCTAAGACAAGGAAATTCAAGGAAACTTTTGAGGTACCAAAACTTTTTATTATCTTTAACTATTACATGACATTCTGAACGAAAAACTCATTGCCTTGATACAGGCAACTCCTGTTATAACAAAGTCCTTTGGACTGACAGTTTTCTTTTGTTATATGGCCGAATAGTAAAGTACATGTACTCTATGTAAAGATATGTATATGATAATTTTGGAGCTTGAATTGTTACTTCGTTGTCATGAGAATTTTCTTATAGCAGTTTTTTTTTTAAAGGGAGTGCGCTGTACACTGAAACCAAGAGCAATTGCTTGCAATGGATTTGTAATGGGCATAATACTGTCATGGCTGCCAACATTCACACATCAAAAATCAGGGAGATTCCAAAGAGCAAACCAGGAACCGACTTGTGTCTGTCGGGTCTCTCAAAAATAACAATCGAATCCAGGGAGCTTTTGTATTCTATTGTCGGGGTGTAAAGAAAAATTGTAATTTTTCAGAGAACCTCCGCTAGAATCATGGGGATTTACAATGTAGCAGCGCCGAACTTTCACTTTGTGACTTTCTTTCTCCCCCCCCCCCCCCCGAATTTTTTGGGAAAACGAAATCGTACAAAACAATGGAAATTCCAATGATTTATATACATGATGAACATACATATCCTCTGTCCCGTTTCCTGTCATTTAAAGTCATATATCCCTTTAGCAGACATTGTGAAATTTTGCATGGCTGAACAATAATGTCTCCCAACATCTTGCATAAAATCTTTTAATACAGTAATAATTATCAGAAAAACTGAGGTGCACTACTAATGCACCTCAGTATTTTTGATGATTTTATCTTTAATAATAAAAGAGAAAAACTTACCCTACGTCAATCACGAATACACTCCACTTTTGTAATGAAAATATGGTTCTGTCGGTGTCCAAATAAATTCACTGGAAATTTACAGTATTACTGCTCCATCCATCATTAACCCGTTGAGGATGAGTCCCGAGTTTACTCAGCCAAACGTCTATGGGAAATGCATGTTGTAGCAAAATCAAACCGTTCTCAACGGGTTAAGATGTTTCCAGTTTTATCATTCTGAAGAAAGGTATGAATTACTTACCTCTACAGTATACCAGAATATGAAAGAAATCTAATTTTCAAGGATGCAAAAGGGACACAAAGACATAATTATAGCCCTATGATACCTCAAGTTTTTTTAATCTTTTTATTAAATATATATATATATACACTTATATATCTTATTTATTCATTTTCTATTTATTTATCTATCTATTTATTTATTTATTTTTTATTTTTATTTTTTTTTTGGGGGGGGGAGGGGGGCTATGTCAACCTGTATGCACAGATGGAATAAGTCAATTCAACACTGTGTTTGGGGATTATGTCATAGAAAAGTATAATGTAGGCATCGTAAGGAACCAGAAAAGAAGCATGTACACACATCTTCACAAACCCACATCCCTCACATGCACATGCCCTAACATACACACATACGCACACAGGCATACACTGTACACACACAAATGCACAGAATACACAGACCGACAAATGCAGGGATGCCAAGTTCAAAAAATTTTTATGAGTGAGATTTTCATGACTCGGCATTTCGGCGTGCGAATGTTCCAGCGAGCAAGGGTGCGGGAGGGGTTTCCCCCCCCCCTGTGGCCTCCTACGGTAGGGAGCTTTTTCAATTTGTAGCTCTTAATGGTGCGATCAGGTGCATACTTGAATGAATGTCCATTTTTTACTTATTTTGAAAGACAAAAGGGAAATGTTCCTTCAATTGCAACTATCAATTAAATCTTTTGAGCTATGCTCATTATTATAGGCCGAAGTTGCAGACTTCGCCTGATGCGTGAGAAAAAATGGGTGCCATGCGTGAGATCGTGAGACAGCCCCTAAATGCTTGAGTCTCACGCAGAATGCGTGAGACTTGGTAGCTCTGCAAATGCACAAATGGACACGTACATACACCTACATGTATCAAGAATAGCTGAGGTGATCTTTTAGTGGGGTGGCAGCAGGCTGAATTCATGTGTAAAAGGGGTTAAACCAGCACAATGTTGCATGAAGAAATTGGATATTTGGGCTACTATCTGGAAGCAAAGCATCCTGGAAGTGGGGGGGGGGGGGAGGCTAGGGAGGAGCTTGGTAGGATACAGTGGCATTGGGGGAAACCCAACCAGCAAAAAATTCCAAAACCTTGTTCTGGGTCGAGTAGTCAGTTTTGCTTCCTGGCAGAGGAAATCGATAGTGGATGGGGGGAAAAAAAAATCAAGAATCCTGAAATTCAAGTAAATATTTAATAATTTAAAAGGACAGCTGGTCCACCCTCCACAAATTTGCCTAGACTACAAAATAAGCCTTACTGTTGAATAATTGGCAACATGTTCATTAAAATTTTAGATAAGACTGAATGGTAGACTACAATCTAATCTAATCTCATCTAATCTAATCTAATCACTTGCGCTAGCTACTCTTATTGCATTGTTTCAAACAGACTCTAAATTCTGTCCTTTCATACGTTGATTATTCCTGTAAGAATCAATGCTGTCTAAAAAATCAAGACTACAGGGGCCTTCAAATTTTATGATCTTTTTTTCTTCTGTCTCTTTTTTTTTTCAAAATGGAAATCCTTCCTGTGGTAAGCTATGAATTTTGAAGATCTTCCGGTGGTAAAACTATAAATTTTCTAGATATGTTAGGTTCCATTTCTGCCACAGACTGGTACACTTCATCCAGTATCCTCATGGAAGTTGAACAATCACAACAACGACACTAAAATTTGATTGGTCTATCTGACTATTTCAAGGACAGTAGGGTAATTCGCAACAGGATTGCTCACAAAGGATACTGTGGCAGCAACTGCAAACTCAAATCATCTTTAGAGGTCTTTTATTTGTCCTCAAAACTGATTTGGCAACTCCTATGATTACATAACTATGTGCGTATGTGTATAATGTACGTGTGTGTGAGTGAATGACTCTGGATAACATATAAGCACAATTTAAAAAAAAAAGAATGCCATAAAAGGGATAAAATCGGTGGTGACAAGGAATCAATATTTCCCTATTTGCAGAGTTGTATGTTTGCACAGTCCTTTACTTAAATAATGTTTCATCTTCTCGGCCTTGACATGGCAAAATAACTTATGTCAAAAATTCATGAATATTGACTTAGTCACATATTTCAGCTTATTTCAGTATAATCTAACTCATGACCAAATCTTGAAATCAGAACCCATTCCGTTACTGAGATATGACGCTCCCTCCCAGTGGGAATTGTTCAAATTTTGTTGGCAAAACAACGTAAGCGGCGATACGCTTGCCTCACTCAACACACGTCAGGCATGGACTTGGCAAAACAACGTATCTACATGCGATACGTTGTTTTGCCATCTACATGTTTACGCAGTAACAGACTGTGCACCGCGCGGCTACAGAAGTGCGCGCATATTGATGTTGCAGGACATTATACACGCGCCAGTGATCGAGACTTACGTTGTTTTGCCGTATCAAGGGCAATAGTGTGGTTATGTTGAGACGGCAAAACAACGTATGTTTTGATTAAATGCAAATTATTCTAAAAATAAAGGGTCTAGTGAAATCAACTTGCATGCACTGTATTAATGATACTGTTGGTCCTTCTAGAGTGAAATATGAAGTGTTGAACTAAAACAGAAAAAGAGCTGTAGGTTTTGGAAATGAGGCTGGATGTAGATACGTTGTTTTGCCATCTCAAGGCCGTTCTATACCTACCATGTTAGTGGGCAGGAATGATGACCTGTATGGGTACCTTTTACTGTGATTATCACACCATGGCATTCACACACACCTTGACACGCAACGAAATGCATGTAAACAGCGGACTTTCACACGACACAACCAGATTACTTAGCCCTACTTAAACATGCACTATGCCTCACTAGATTAATGTGTGTGTATGGGGGGGGGGAGGGTGGGTCCGAAAGGCTTTTGATAGTTGCAAATAATGTGCATATATCAAATATCACACCTTTCATTTACGATAGATAACGAACAATTATGAACAATGTAAAATATCAACTCTTTGGTCCTGGGAATCTGCTATTTACCTAACAAAGTTTATATTAGATTTTAGAATCTTCAAAGAGATTGGTTAAGAATCACTGCAAGGCCATGAAATGATAGGTTCAAAGAAAAAGAAATGTTTACTGAGAGATTCACTATGACTCACTGCCTTACTTCTTTCTCACAGCTATGTACACGGAGTCATCATACACACCTATAGTATAAGAAACAAACAAGAAAGTTAAGTTTCTTGTTGCTCAAGATAAACACTCGCTTTACGAAGAAAAGCTTCAGTTATTATTGGGCTAAATTGTGGAATTGTACATTTGATGGTTTCAATAACAGATTAGATCTTGAAAGGCATCATTATAGAATAATTTCATTGAATATGGTGAATGTTTTGATCGGTTATCATATCTATGTGTGATCTTTTGTTGTAGTTGCTGTAATTAATCTTTTAAAGGACAAGTCCACCTTCATATACATAAGGATTGAGAGAATGCAGCATTCTTTCTTTATATCATTGTACTCATGTGACATTACAAGCTATAGTAGTCTCTTCATCCAGCCGTGACTGAGCAGAAACTTCAAAATTTCATAACTTTTGAACGGATGGTCTGATTTTCCTCAAACTCTCACTGATGTGTTCTACTAATATTGCTGCATTCGCTCAACCCAAATGTCTATGAAGGTGAACTTGTCCTTTAATTGTTTTTCCTTCTCCATGATTTTGTAGGTTCATCTGTAATATTTTGTAAAACTATCATTTTGTCTTTGTTTCGCTTTTATCTGTGCATGGACATGCTGAAGAACAGTCATGGCTGAAGCTTGTGCTGTAATGCTGAAACAAAATACATGAAATAAAATGAAATGAAGCATATTAAAATGAGAGAGACTTCTAGACCTGATGGCCAACCATGGTTTGGGAAAGGGGCTAGGAGATGCAAAATCAATGTTTTGTTTTTTTTCCAGAAAGAAAAAAAAGATACATATATCATATATCATATATATATATATATATATATATATATATATATATATATACTCTGTTTTGAAACCATGATTACATAATATTTCTGTAATTATCAATAGCTATTTCTGCAGTATATAGGTGGGCATAAATAATATATGCCTAAAATGATACTCTTGTTACATGATAATTCTTAAATACTTTTGGTTCATTGGTGGGCCAGAAACAAAGGACTGGTTCTAAAAGAATTTGATTTGCCAGAAAGAGTATTAACACTTTCCTGGAATTTGCAAAATATCCAAGTAGGGAAAAATTTGGACAATTACAATACAATGCTCAGGATCATTGCCACATATGGAATTCCCCAAATGTTCATTCCTCTCACAAGTTACGTTCAGACGACAGGCCCTAACCTCGAGGTTAGGAAACCTTGAGGTTTAGCTCTTGCCCCCTAACTAGACGTGCATACACGATGAATCTTAACCTCGAGGCTATGAAACTTTGAGGTTACGAAACCTTGAGGTTAAATTCCTGCCCCTTTGAGTGCCTTGATTTTTGTGTCCACATGGTGCTTAACTACAAGTGGGGACCCCCCGCGACTCGTGGTGAGAGCGCTAACCATAAGATTTCTTGTGGCTCTTAACATCGAGCTAACCTCGAGGTTAGCAAACTACAAGTGCGTCTTCACGGTCCCTAACTACAAGCTCTAACCTCGAGGTTAAGGCTTGTTGTTTGAATGTAACTATAGTCGCATTTGAATACATCTTGTGTGTGAAAGAACTTTACCTCCGAATAAAAGAAAGAAGCCAAACAAACAAGATATACTAAACATAACTGCCAAGTTTGTGACATCTAATTGGTTGAATAACAGCACCAACTATGTGTGTGCAGTGCGAGTAACTCCTAGTGTATACCATGTACTGACTAAATAACGGTGAAGTCCAGTATAACATATACCATAAACATGTATTAATAAATTAAGTCAAAATCCTTCCCTCTTGAAAAGTCCCACCCTTATCATGCATTGTCAAGACAAGGAGAAAGTAAAGAAATGAAATGGGTAAAAACTGAGCAGTTGGGGTGTCTGGATACGTTCCGGTCTTGTACGTGCTTTAAAAAAAAACAACAAAAAAAAAATGATCAGAGAGGGGTGGAGAGAGCTAAAATTCCAGTTTCCTGGAGATGCGTTTCCAAGATAACCATCAGGTACAGATGACTTTCACACTCACAAAAGATCTGGTTTGTAATCACGTTTCCCAAGGTGCACTGTTTCTAGGTGTGGCTATAGTATGAAACAGAGCATTGTCATTGACGGTTTACAGTGAACACGATCCTATGTACACAGCTATGTAGCAAACTCTGTGGCCTGAGCCAACCCCTGATATGCATTACTGTACATGTGATAGTTCACACTAATGTGTATACTGTATACGCTATAATTTTCGCGTACATAAATTTTCGCGAATTGTCGCTGTCACACATTTTCGCGAGTGGTTAAATTTGCGATTGGGGGACCAGAGAAAATATGAAGTGGCAAAGAAAGTGTGAATTTTCAACTTACTAGCAAATAAGAATGATACTAGTTATACACTGCGTGAAAAAGACTTGTCAAACTCTGCGAACTAGTAAGTTAGAATTCAACATTTTTGAAGTGGTTAAGTCCATCGCTCTAGATTTCTGACGAGTGGTCCCCTTGCGATAATGGATTGGCTCTCTACAGTATTCGTAAGTAGACGTGGACGTGCGTAAACAAGCTTAGCCAGTATGGTCTGTTCGGTAAGCCGTGACATGGTATACTAGTACTGAAATGTTCGTATTATCAAGGCAAGGGATTCATTTTGGAAGGTAATATTTTCGCGTGTTGTTAATTTCGCGAATAGCTCCCGACTCGCGAAATTCGCGAAAATAAAACCCCCGCGAAATATATATCATATACAGTATTCCCAGGCAGAAGTCCATTCGAAAGTAGAATGATGTTTTATCTCCAAAAATCCATCCCGTTTTCCAGGTGGCACCTTTAATCACACTGTGAAAGTGCTCTCATAACGCAGCTAAAATCAATGGGGGAAAATGCATCCACACCTTGACTGTACAGATGTGATTCCAGAAAGGTGACAGAGAGATGCACAATTTAAGTTCACTTTCGGAATTACAAACATAATCATATTATCAGATGTAATATATACATTTATCATATTTGAATTGAAAAAGAGTATAAAATGCATGTATATCTTAGCAGTAAACCGATGACCACATCTACAAACTTTTTTTTTGTGGCCAATCTGAAATGGCTCCACAACAGACTGACGAACAGTGACAGAGGCAGTCGCAGAGACAAAAGAAGAGAGAAGAAATTTTATGCCAGATGGCTGTGGCATTTCCCATGACTGCCTTAAACTATAGCGTCTCTTCTAGGCAAAGACTCATCAATTTACTGTGGGCATTACCCCTCTCATTACCATGATGTCAAAACGCCCATGACATGGCATACATACAATGTTACCACCGATAGTGACAGAGTTAAGGAGTGTTTAATACCTTGGGAAATTTGCTGTGATCATCAGGGCTGCTCTCTTCTCCGCCACAGTATGATTTAAAATTTGACTTAGTAATCAACACCAGAATTCAAGATCTTAAGCAAAATATGAAATACTTAATACAATGACCAAGAGAGGAAGGTGGAAATCCAAAGAGAGAGTATGGTGTTTAATCCTGGCGAGTAAAATGATGTAAACAAGTTCTCAATTTGTTTCTATGGTATTCAGGGCACCTTTCTGCCTATCCTTCTACATACCACAACCCGATGATGGACGAGTTTTCAAATCAAAATGTCTTTTTCGGACCGTGCCTAAATCTGCTATGAGGATCACTGATTGGCAATGGGCAACGTATGCCAATGAAATGCACATAACGATGGGGGGAAATGGCAAAAATTCAAACAAACTCCCCCGACCTCACGAGCGCTTTGAAAGCGGACTCCCGCATATTATGCGCAATAATGGTCCCAAACAATCCTGCCATCCATATGGCTCTTTGAGACCTGCCGACCAAACGTGCCGCACATTAGGCGGAGGAAACCGAGCCGCCTGCTGGATAATAGCGATGCAGTGGGTCTAGGCATTTTCGATGAGAGCAAAAGAGGAACATATACATCAACTTCTGTGTGTCACATTCTACTGATTTAAACATTCTATTTACAGCTCTCGTACAACCCTGCCCTTTGCATTTATATACATTTCAATCTAAGAGAAGTGATTTTGCTTTCTTTAGCTCGTCTATCAAGTTTTCAGTCCATGATTGATCATTCTTCTTCTTGCTTTTGCACACTTTTTTCTTAATTTGCTTGAGACATATGGTCACCAATACCATTCTTGACATGAATGCAATTTCATAGAATTCTTCTTTCTACATTTTTGAAAGGCATACAGTAATAAGTACATACTTTGACGAGGTATTAAATCAGGTTGTCAGATAAAACAAAATTTGTTTTAAGACTGTCACAAATAAAAACTGTCGCATAATCTCGACTATTATGGACATGAAACATTTTGAGATCCAAAATGATTTGAAACATGATAAATGGGAACTGCTCTTTTTCATGTCACCGTATTAAGCATTTTTTAACTAATCAATACATATCTGCAGATTAAAATTGTTTTCTCCCCCTACAAACATGGCACAGTGATCCAATATATTTGAGTAGGTCAGTTCATTTTGTTGCACAAACTGTGAGGAGCATGCCACTGGAGAGATCTTAGGTCAATGATTTAATTTTTGGAGAAAACTGATTGCGGATTTAACTTGGTTCTATGCATCCTACGGGTGAGAATTATTGTGCAAATGCCAAGGAATGCTTCCTGATGTAGGGTCACAATTAGCAGTAGTACTGTATGCCTTGCAGTGCATGTATGATTTGCCAATCCCCTTCTATCATTCGTTGCTCAAACTAGTATAAGTTTGTATCCATAAACATACAAAGTATGAACTACGGCTGTCCTATCATAAAAGATATTCTACATGCAGAACATGTTTGTGGTATTCTTATTTTTGCCAATTTCCTGAGTCAACAGATATTTGCAACACAACTTTCAAAACTTTTGCCTTCCACAACATAAATGCGGTGAATACAGTATCTGAAGTAGAACATTCTTCAATTTCACTTTCTCTTAAAAAGAGGATTTTTTTTTCACAATTCTGTTGATGTGGTGCTAAATTGAAAGTTCCCAGATTTGCCAGATTGCCTTACAAGTTCAAATTTTCAACTCATTATACTTGCAAAGTAGTGTATATATAAATTTATGTATACACAATTCATTTTTTCTTTTTACTGACCATAGATAAACAATTAGGATATTCCTTCATTTATGTCTTTCTGCCCTAGCCCACATCAGTAACAGGAAAATCTTGTTTTTTCTCATGTTTGGCTAGAATAGACACACCTCTTTTATTTCCTTTCCACTTGGGATTTTTCTTGAAATTTCAAGTGATAAACACTGTTTATTTAAATGACGAAGCAATGCCACTCACATACAAAACAGGATTTCACTTCCATAATCTGAGGGTGTGTGTTTACGGACATACCGTAATACAGGTAATATGATGGACTCACTTTCTCAGAAAAAGCCAGTAAAAAGAAATAAGCTTGATAAATACTAGGATATGCACATGGATAGGATCTGCCATGAAGTTGAGTTTGCAGCATGAAGAGTTAAAAAACATAATAAAACAAAACATGCGGTGTCCATCAAATTAATTTGACATAAATGATAGTGGTAGAAGTGGTCTTTAGATATTTGTCCCTGTGAGGTGCTGACAGATAAGAGTTTCAATGAAGGAAATGAAGCTGATATTTTGTCCCACGAAGCGAGGTAAACACGAAAGAATGAATACGACGTATCGGCCGCGGAATCTGCTAGCCAGACGAAGGCTAGCAGATTCTGCGGCCGAAACGTCGTATTCATTCTTTTGTGTTTACCTCGCTTTGTGGGACAAAAGATCACTTTATTTCCTTCGGTTTCTACCAAGATGATGAACATCTTCCGTACAAGAGTTTCATTCATTGTTTCTCACAGGTAGATTCCCATGGAGTCTGCACAGTAGATTTCATCTGAACGATTGCACTAATTCCAGGTTTTGAACACAGAAACCTCAACCAACATGACTTAAGTCTACCTGCAATCTGTAACACAAGCTTTTTGTTTCAATAGATAGGCACCATTACATTCCCACGAAAGTCTATTTGTTTGTGTATACAGTGTGTGTGTACGTGCGTGCTTGTGTGTGTATGTGTGTGTAGGAGGTGGGGATAGTGGGTGGGATGAGGTCTAAAACAAAAACAGCTTTTTAACAACAACAGCAACAACAACAAATAACTTATACAATGTAAAAAGGGGGGGGGTGAAATAACACAATTCTAACTTGAATCCCATAATACAATTCATGAATACATTTGATATATGTTAGAATTTTAAATGAATTGTTCGTATTGAATTATGAAATATCTTCATTGATTGATTGAAAAAAGAAAGAAAAGATTTTTCATCATAATCTGACTGGTTACCAAAGGTTGGATTGTACAGATATACATGTGTAAGAAAAAACCCAGGATATACATTGACTCAAAAGGAACCATTTCGTGTACATGAACATGACAATCAGACATAAAAAATTCTGAGCATCAAATTTAGGGGAAAATATTATCAATGGAATAGTCTTAATCTGATCCTAAATTAATTTGGAAAAATTAAAATATTAACAATGCAATATCAAAGAAACAAATCAGAAGAGGGCTGTTCAAAAACCACCCCAAAGAATTAAAAAGTTAAATAAGGAATGAAACATATGCTTTGGCAGATGATAAGGGTACCCCTCTCAAAAGAAAAAAAAAACTACACTTGGGGAGTTCAAAAAAATCCTGTGTTGCCTTTTAATCAATGTTACACTTGAAGGCTGTAGGAAACTGACATTCTACACCGACATCGATCCCGTCATTTGACAAAAGAAAATTGAAAGGGCTTGTATGTGTACGGTAAAGAATACCAGCTGGATACCTTGATGAAACAGCAGAATGCTGTGTGAGTGTATGTCTGTTTGTATGTGTGTGTGTGTGTGTGTGTGTGTGTGTGTGTGTGTGAGAGAGGAAGTGGTTGCCGGATATATTTCATTTTTTTTGCGATGAATTTCTCTTGAGCTCCGTGTCCACTTACAGGAAGTCAAATCAGGAGGGTGGACATAGATGCGGAAGGTTCTCAGTCGTACGTGTGTTTCGTGGGGGCTGGGTGGGGAGTAAACTCATCCCCTTTTAATGTTTACAAGACTCGGGGCTTGGAAGTGAACAATAGACTGGGCTACAAACTTTCACGAATTACAATATGGTGGAGGAGGTTATCATTTAAACTCAAGACTTTCATATAAATCTGTCATTTGTCCCTTAACGGTAGTAGCTCTCTACTTCCACAAGAATACAGATTTTACCACACAGTTCCTTTGGGTAACCTTACAATCAAGAGAATGACACTGCTAAGTTCATCTGAGGACTCAGTTCAATATCAATGAAAACTGAACCCAAATATTTATTCAGATTACATAATATAATAATTTGATATACAAGTGCTTTAATTATGTGAATGATGCATCCAAATATTTTTGTTTTTAGTTAATTATGTTTTTCCTTTGTTTTTATACTGTAGGTTAAGTGATCATGTGACTATAACACATTTTGGATTATATCTTCCTCATTGATGCCATATCTGATGACTCAAATGATCTTTACAGATTGCAGCCAACTAATATGTTCTTTCTTAACCCATTGACTTTGCTATAGCACACGTTTTCCCACAGACACCATTCTGCTGGGCTATACTCGAGGGGGCTGGTCTTAAATGGGTTAATATCCAAATCCATTCTTGTCACAGCTACTGCTTCACTTCCCTCTTTGCTGCAAGTGTATACTTCTGTTCCACAATTCATTCTTCTTCATTCCTGATACAGTGGACTCCCGTTATAACTAGTTTTCTTTCATCATATCGAAATTTTGTTATATAACCAAACAAATGAACAATAAAAGCATAGAGCAGATAATGTTGCGGCCTGAATTTTTACTTCGTTGTAACCGGAATTTTGTTATAATGTGTTTGTTATAACGGGAGTGCAATGTAACAGAAATTTCATATCATCACCACCATATTCATCTACCCTGATACTCATTACATGTTTAGATGAAATATGGTGAAATATTGAATCGGTTTTGGCTCCAACAACGTTTCCCCTTGAAGCCATCTTGAATTTACGTATAATTTACTTTTTTTATGTACATACTGTTGAACGAAGTGAAAATAAAATTTGAATTGAACTGAATTGAATTAATGCCATGAAAGAATTGAATCAAGACTACACTGTACAGACTAGCAATCATAAATCAATCGTCAACTAATATTCAGAGCTATTGTGATGCAATACTGAAACACATCGATAAGAAATGTTTGTCACCACTCAAGAATCGGTCTTGAGATTGCCTACACATTATAGATTACTTCACATCATTCTTGCTGTACAGACTTTGGTCTCGAATCTATTGTCACACTAACGTCACATATCTGTTTAATGGCGTCGCCTTCATTGATTAACTAATTAGTGGTAACATAATTCTCATTGCTGGGTGAGGGGGTGGGAGAATGTGTTGCAAGAACTGCAGATACAATGTAGACTGAACTTAAGAATGCGTTCCTTGTCTTGAACATCAGCTGACTCTGACGTATGTCATGAACAACTGCTATATTCACTTTCTATGTTGCCCAAGAGCTACACTGTCTTTTCTTTTCAGAAAAAAACAAACAAGGATGCACAAAAATAAACGTAGAGAAGAGATGCGATGGAAACCTGTGGACTTGGAATTCTGAGATTTGTTCATGCATCATATTAGTCATATTAGATACCTTCATAGATGTATTGCTAGTTTGACAATAAATGCAATATGATATAAAAGATCTACATCATAATACTGAAAATGTGCATACCTGCACACACACACACACACACACACACACAAATGTGCAAAGGAAGAAGAGTATGAAAATGATATTAAACCAATTATTCTTTACAACACCCAGGTCCTGATGCAAAATCCACTCTTCTGTACTTCTGTTTTTTGGGCTGGGTTTCCTGTAAACAGTCCCATTTCATACAGATCTGGCACTTGGCTAATGGATTGAACACACCAGGCTAAAGCATAAAGCTCCCAGTCGAGGTTATAGACAACCAAAGTCGAGAAAGTTCCCCCGCAAAAATCGTAACTACTACAGATATTTTCATAGATATTATGCATGTTTAAACTGACAATCTACTGTACACAGTGAATAAAGAAAAAGATCACTTCCGAACTTGTAACAAAAGTTTCTCATCTCTGAGAAGAGGCCATCCTAAAAATTCATTTTTTCACTTTTCAATCTTTGTGCATACTTCTGGGGGATAGACATGATATCTGCATTTCAATACATTCACATGTGAGCATAGTTTTTGATTCTTGCAATCAAATCAATCATAACTTCCATTCTAAAAAATGTAAGTTACCAACTAACTTCTCACAAGTATGCTATGAGAAAAGTAAGAACAATCAAATGACACAACCAATGCCTGAAGCAATCTTGTCACATAATCACACTCATCTATGTTAGTCTCTCTAGGAGCAAGGACACATTTTGATCCTCTTTTCATTCAATTGAAAGACAAGAGGAAAGTGTGCTAATGAATGATAATAAATACCATCTGTGTCAAATATCGAAAGAGGCAGAAGCAATATATTCTTCCTTTGGTAAGAGGTGAACAAAATCTATATACAGTGATGAAGTCATGAATAGGTTTTTACTTCTACCTTTGATCTGCAAAACTGCTATTTCTTTCCTGGTATATGATTCATTTTTCTCAGGGTAATAGAGAAAGAAAATGTCCTACCTCTAACTGAGAGAGGAAGGTTAGATCACGATATAAATGTCATGTTACCAGATATCAAATATATTGTACAGTTTCGGTTGAGATGGGGCTTCAGGTTTCCAACATTTTTTTATGATGATTTTTTTCATGATAATGAGAAACCTCTAATGAAATATGGAAGAGCATAATATAGTTCAAAGAGGTATTCAAAGTTCATTTGATGAAAATTGGTTCTGAAATGTCTGAGATAGCCAAAGCAAAGCAATCCTAATACAAGGTGGGACTAACCATTTTTAAAGATGGCTTTGTTTTACTTTGTCTTTGGGATATCTCAGCCATTTCAAAACTGATTTTCATTAAATAAACTTTGAATTCCTCTTAGATTTGAATGTTCTTTAACATTTCATAAAGTAGTTTCTAAGTATCTCCCAACAAATTAAAAGCTGAATCCTCACATCACCTATACCATTCCTTTAAGCTTATCTTTGACCTATGAACTACTTTCATTTCAGGCTATTTTCTTTCACTTATCCACTGATTCAGCCTCTTTATTACTATGAATGGATAAATGAATCAATAAATAAATAGATAACTAAAAACATACATATATATATATATATATATATATATATATATATATATATACACATATAAATATATTATATATATATATATATATATATACATATATACATATATACATATTTAATAAGTGTAACTCCATTGCACACACAACATACACACACACATACACATACACACATATCTACACGTACATACACATGTGCATAATACACCTACATTTCAAACATAAATCACATATGGATGGGCATGGCGTGCAAGATGGAAACTTAAACTGGAAGGTGCCAATCAAACCTAGAACATGCATCCTGTTTATCCCTGGCAGAACAGTGGTGGATTTTCACTTTCTACATCCTGTATCCTTCTCTCACTTTTCATCTCTCCCTCTCTCTCTCTCACTCTCTCTCTCTTTCTCTCTCTTTATCTCTCTTTCTCTGCTGGGTTTCTAAATCATATTCATGTCTGGATATGGAGCTCTGAGGAAGTGAACCAGCCAGGTACACACATGTGAAATCAAGGCTTGACGGAAATTTAGATAACAGAACTGCATCTGAAAAATATGGAGATATATAGATGAATACAATGTTTCATGTTTATGAACTTGCCTCCCCCCCCCCCCCTCCAAAAAAAAAAAGGATGTCATATATAGTCAAACCTGTCCATGGCGGCCACCAAAGGAGAACGACAGAATGGCCACTATAGACAGGTTGAACAATTTAATTTCAATACTTGGATTGTACAATTTATAGCATAAAATACTGCATGATATTCTAAAAAATCAGCAATTAAGTTTGCATGAACAGCTATAATATTGGTACTTTTTGTACAATTTACTTCAATTTAAATTTTCTTTTAGTCTACTTCTGTTCTTTTGAATGTTAGAATAACATTTTGAGCCTAAGGAACTGGTTCGTACCAGTTTTGCATGAACGAGGTTCAAGAGTGAAAGAGTGAAAGAGTATTTTCCTTGGACTTCCACGAAGGTGTGCAGGATCCTTGATTCATGGACGATGTGCAAACACAATTTTGGCTGGAAATATTTCAAAAACACTCATGCAGAGAGTGTTTCTTTCAAGGGAACCCAAACCCAAAGAGCAATGTGGATTGAGTGAAAGCAGCAACATTAGTAGAACACATCAGTGAAAGTTTGAGGAAAATCGGACAATCGACGCAGAAGTCATTAATTTGTACAGTTTTGGTGTTGGAACCGCTGGATGAGGAGACTACTAGAGGTTATAACGTACGTATGAGTGGACAACAATATAAAGAAAATATAACGAAAATTCCACAAATATTCACTTTTGTAGCATAATGAAAGAGCACTTGACTAACTGCTTTCAGAAAGCAGGGGGAATAATCGTTACCCTTCACATATGTCAGTATCAAGTTGATGGAATGTGCAATTTTCATGAAAAATCAATTTTTGTGAAATTCTCTTTACATTTTCTTTATACTGTTGTCCTCTCATATGTCATAACCTCTACTAGTCTCCTCATCCAGCGGTTCCAACACCAAAGCTTTAAAGATTCATAACTTTTGCATCCATTGTCCGATTTTCCTCAAACTTTCACTGATGTGTTCTACTAATGCTGCTGCTTTCACTCAATCCATGTTGCTCTTTGGGTTTGGGTTTCCTTAAACAGCTAAGACCCAAAAGAGAGAGGAATACTTTTATGGCGAGGCACAGACACAATCACAGAAAATCTTAGTCTTGACAAAAAAAAAAGAAAAAAAAGAAAAGAAAAGTAAGTCAGAAATGGAAACCTTGACTCCACTTTTTGTTGTGAGGGCAACAGATGACAGAAGGGATTCGTGGGGTCTTATTTTCGGTCCTGAACGGAAACGTCTCATTTCTGATATGAGAATTGATGCTCCCTTGTTGTTATAAGGACAAGGTTACAAACCATCTCTCTCTACAAGTTTATTTCTTTTCGTTTGCTGGGTTTCAGCTTCGGTTTCCTACGACAATCCATCACTTGAGCAACCGTTAAGATATTTTGGCCGGTACCAAATTCCTGTGCTTGCTTCCTATTATTGCATTCTGTATCCCTGGATAACAATTTTGGTTCCCCGTGAAGGATGAAAGCACTTTCAATAGCAGTACATGTCTACGTTACACTTGAGAAAATGAGATCTCTTTTACTTCCGTCCATCTATCTTATCACCTACCCATCTTGTTGCCTAAGTTTCAAATGTATTTCCAGACAATTTTTCTCTTCCCTTGACCACATACATCGTATACCTGTAAGCCATATCTTCAAAATATCAGAGTCGAACTGGTTAATTGACAAGCTATGAACTTTAAGCCACTATGACCCGAACACTTTAAAATGTCACATGCCATATGGCAAAACAGTGATAACCTCAATTACAGGACATCTAGTTTTATGGTAACATGACTAGCACAATATGTCTAACTAGTACATACTTTAATATGTGTCTTTTTTCCTCTTTATCTCAGAAAACTATTTATTTTTCTCACATCTGTGGCATGTGGTCCAAGAACTTCTTGCACCACTTAACACACTATTCATTTTTCAACTTTTGGTGTGTGTTTTTTTAACAATAAAAGAACATATACCTGCATTATATCTTGTGTCAAAGAACACAACTTTGATCTACCATAATCATAAATGCCGGTAAAGTTCCATGCCATATCTGCAATATTCATTTCATTTCAAATGTTATCAACACAAACAGAATGGGTGTGGTTGACAAAGGACTAGTGTCTCCTATTCTATGTTGGATACTGTAAAATGAGGAATGTTCGCGTGCATTTTAATTTCGCGAATTTCGCAAGCGCCAAGACTCGCGAAAATAAAATGCATGTGAAAGTTCTTGTCTACATCTATATGCATTGAATGCCAGTAGCAATTTGCAAAAATTTCATACCCTGAAAAAGGCTACAAGCTCCAATTTGCAACAATTCCATGCCACGAATATATCATGTTTTACAGTAACAATTTTATAAAATCTGAGAGTCATTTTTCCAAATACTGCTGTAGATTTGTTAAAACTCTTTCTTACTCTGACCAGTGACAAGCTGACGTCTGTAACAATGAAATAATGTTTGAGTATGTGTGTGTCCTTACACAATGTCTGTACATGTGTACGCTGTCTTTTATATATTCAGTTATCGTCTGGATCTACTGTACCTGGTAATTTATCTTTATTAGGACAGGTGGCATTATAAACGTGACTGAGTGACCATTGATGGCAATGGTCAAGTTTGCCATGGTCCCACCACAGTGATATGCATGTAATGCTGCATCAAATATCACAGCCATGCAATGACAATTATGTCTGGAGTCTGCCCCAGCCACTGCACTTGTTTGATGACTCAAATGAAATGTCATGTGATGTCCAAGTTTCCTGGATTGAATATTCCCCACTATTTTGTGAACTTCTCTCACCAAAGGGCACTGAGCATGCTTCCACCAGTAGAGTGCCTAGCGAATGTCTAATCAAGTCGTTTTTCTGGCTGAAGACAGATTTCCATGATGTTCCTAATTACGGCATAGTTAAGGTAAACAAGCGGAGATAATACTACTTTCTTAGTAATGAGGTCGCTACTTGGAGAGCATTAAATAATGATTGCCATCAATGTGAAAAAAAAAATGCCTTTGCTGCCTTACAGTGCAATGCAATGTTATGAAAAAAATAATTCTACCGAAAGAGTGAATCAGATCTGTGAACATGTATCTAGATACACTTAAACTGTCAAAGAGGTGAATACTTTCAATGAAAGCAAGAAAAGAGTGCATGCATTCATGAGCACAAGGGACAGAAATTTATGACGTGTTATTGCTATTAATGGGTGCTGTAAACTTTGAAGTAATAGGGGTGTACAAAGGCTGCAAGTGCCAAGGTCAGATTAGGCTGGAATAGAAATTTCATCATGACTTGGTAGGTATCTGGGAAAAGCCCCATGATCCTTGTATTTCAAAATACACAACATGTCTTTACAAATACAGTCAAACCTGTCTATAGTGACCACCCAATAGGAGTCGAAAAGGTGGCCGCTATTGATACCCGGCCGCTATTGACAGCAGGCCACTACTGACAGGGTCTTTAACATGGCTTCTTTATCGGAGGGATTTTTTTTTTTTTTTTGTAGCAGTATACGGCAGGTGGCCACTGTAGACAGGTGGCTGCTAAGGCAGGTTTGAGTGTATTACATCCCAGGGCCCTTGGAGAAGAATATTTCTCCTCCAAGTCGGCTGTGAAAGCTTAACATGAGAGTCAACAATATGTTTATGTTGACTTTCAGTAATAGCCTAGCATCAACAGGAGAGAATGGTATGAAGTCTTATTTAACCCGTTGAGGATGAGTCCCAAGTATACTCTGGCAGGTGTCTATGGGAAATGCACGTTGTAGCAAAATCAGTCCATCCTCAATGGGTTAAAGATGAAGTGGATTCAAACTTGAATTGTAAATGGAAATTCCTCATATGAGAAACATACGTAGCTCCAGAAAAACAAAAGGAGGGGAAACCAGGAACCCTTTCACAATAAAAGTCAGTTTTTATCTTTAAAAAAAAAAGGAAGGAAAAAAATGTAGAAAGGAGTCTTTGAAGATTCAATGAAAGGTCTGTCGACATTTACAAGCAAATGAAAATGAGACAGGTAGTTGTGTGTAACATACATCTCAATAGTCAAAACGAAATGATCACCAGTCACGGAGGCATTCACACTGTACATCATTTTGTTGGGACATGAAGAGACATGATAAAGTGTTAAAGGGAGCCAGCAGACTTCATGAAAATTTGAAAAACAAAACAAAACACAAACTTTGCGGCACCTGCCGTGTCACGGTTAAAAAAGGATGTCCCACATGTGCCTCAAATTTTATACGGGCCTTGAACTTCAGATTTGAGGGTTATTGGAGGTGATTTTTATGTCACCTGCAGACGTGAATCAGCCTTCGATAATGAGACTCACGCTGCACACCGCGGCTAACCTAGGAAAATGCAGCCCTTGGACTATTGCAAAAGTATCAAATTTGGCAGACTTGGGTGACATCACAGGGAAATCCCAGCTCAACTCTGCCACTTATTTATCAAAAAAAAAAAAAAAATTGAAGAGAGTGTAGAGGACATGACCAAATTTTTCCACTTGGCCACTTTTCTAGTTTTCGCTTTCTGCAATGACAAATCTTAAAGGGATTGTACTACCCAATGTGAAGACTTTGCTTTGAACTCATCACATGAACAATACTCTTTTCCACTTTCTGTCATATAAGAATTCATTAGGCCAAGTAAAGAAAAGTAGTTTCTAGGCTGGATTTTCAGAGAGAGGTGATGCGGAGGTCCATACTATTTGATATCTTACTATTTTTGAACTGAAGCCACTGCACAGCAGGAAGTCTCATGTACGTTTATTTCGAAACATGCACAAACTAACCCTAAACATTTCACAACCTAAACTACCTGCATCTGAGTCTCCAAAGTACAACATGTAAGCACAAGTTGAATATGTACCATAAATTTTGACTCCTTCTATACATTTTGGAAGGACTTCACAGCACTGCTGTGTGCATGTATGTATTGTACCGACAGCTACGCCATATGTGTACTATGTATCAAACCACTTAACCAGGACTAGCTAGGTACAGGGACCAAACTACTGACTGCTTGTGAGTTTGTGATGAGACTTGCCAAAAGAGCCCTGTCCAAGCCCACGTAGCACCTGGTTTGTAGAATTATTGCTTAGCACTACGACAGTGAATACGCACAGAACACAATGCATGCCTAAAATCACGATCAGTAGGTGAATTTCTGATGTTTTTTTTGGTCTCCCACACTAGTAAATACTAAAAAAGTAAATGTGGCAACTTGAAAAAAAGATACGAACGGGAAGTAAAACATAAATTTTTGTAAATTTTCATTGGCATTTTGAAAAATAGTGAATAGTAAAGAAATTGATAGGGAGCCAAAATCAAATGCCCACGAGAACAAGAAACTACTTTCTTTTTTAATTCCCCTACTCTCTAAAAAAAATCGAATGAAAATATTCACTCTTAAAGAAGTGAATTAAAAAAAGAGTGAATTTAGAGTGACATTGGAGTGAATTTCGAGTGAAAATGTTCATTTTCACTCATTTTGGAGTGACCTCAAGGATCACTCGAAGATTTTGGAGTGATCCCTGACGTCACTCTAAAACGAGTAAAAATGAACATTTTCACTCGTAATTCACTCCAATGTCACTCTAAATTCACTCTTTTTTTTAATTCACTCCTTTAAGAGTGAATATTTTCACTCGATTTTTTTAGAGAGTATCTATAACCAACTTCTCAAAATGTCCTCGGTGTTGTTCACAAGCAGGTTGGCAATGGCAGTGAAAGAGTTAAGCAATCCCAAGACCGGTAGGTGGACTTGGCAGACTTGGGCAGATGAGATTCTTGAGCCCTGTGTATGACTCGCTTGGAAAGAACGCTGCCCTCGATTGGCCGCTGGAGATGCAGAGTCATTTGCCAAGATACCCCCGCGTTCACATGACAAGCTGGGAATGTTTGCCAACTCACATGATAGACACACGTGGCTTTTTGCTCTTTTTTTATTACTTCTGCTGCTTTCATTTTCAAATCTGATGATCACAGCAAAATGTTTTCACCATGGAAATGGCATGCAGAGATGACAAGAACACATAGAAGTTACCCTTGATAATGTTTGCCAATGTTGAAGGGTACTCCTATATAACTATGTGACTTAAAATTTAGTTATCTTGTCCAAAAGAAACTAAAAAAGTTGCTCCAAAATTTTAAGAAAGCAATATGACCCTACACAATTTTGTGCAAAATCTACAAGTGAATAAATATGCATTCCATCAAATTTGGGGAGCCACATTTGTGCATATGGGGACAACAATATTATGTAAATATTCATTTTATCAGACAATCAAATAAGGATAGAGCTGGATTAATTTCATCCCTAAAATACATCCTGGGGTACTCTCTAAAAAAAAAATCGAGTGAAAATATTCACTCTTAAAAGAGTGAATACAAAAAAGAGTGATTTTAGAGTGAAATTGGAGTGAATTTTGAGTGAAAATGTTCGTTTTCACTCGTTTTGGAGTGACCTCAGGGATCACTCCAAAATCTTCGAGTGATCCTTGAGGTCACTCCGAAATGAGTGAAAATGAACATTTTCACTCATAATTCACTCCAATTTCACTCTAAAATCACTCTTTTTTTGTATTCACTCTTTTAAGAGTGAATATTTTCACTCGATTTTTTTTTTAGAGAGTAGAAGCAATGGTAGAAGCAAAACATTCTTATAAATATGTGATGGCTTTGGTGAGGTATACGACACAAGAAAAGTGGAAACGCATTTCAAACATGGGAAAGATGATAAATGCAGCCTGAGATGGATAGACAGATAAAACAATGAGACAGGAAATGACAGGTTGATGAACGGGGATTTGAATGCCGATGATTAACAGGTGATGTGTACGCTTAGATTACTTGAATACAAGGGGAACTTAAAAAGGAAGACAGAGAAGTAACAGAGTAGCATGGAGGGGCAGAGATGGCTAGAAGTAAACAAAAATATGAAGAAGAAGGGAGAGAAAGGGAGAGATAAGCTGATGATATTGGGGTGCAATTTGTGACAAGTACTGTATACAGAAAGATATTATTATGCGCTATTAAGAGCAAACTGGAAGAATAACAGGACGTGAGGTATGACAAGAATGAGGAAGTTATTGGAAGTTATTACATGAAAACACACTCAAAAAGAGAACTGCAATGCCATGAGATAAGGATCTTTATACATCCCTTCATACACGGTAACCTCACTTTGGCAATAATCACAGCCAAAATCTGTGAGGAGACCTTGTTGTTCTGTGTAGAATAATGCAAACATGATAACCTTCTTTCATCGAGAAACATGCTGTTTTGGGTAAAATAAAACATGAGTAGGCACTTTAATAGCAGTTTTCTTTTTCTGTTATGGTGTCAAGATACAGAAGTAGAATAACAGTTCATAGATTTTGTACCAGCCAGATTAAAGAGTTCGCTGTTGTTGTTGTTGTTTTAAACTAAGTTCACTTTGAGATGATGTTAAAAGAAAAAAAAAATGTACATATTCCTGGTAAAGCAAATTATACATGTTTCACATGTTGGATAATATTCATATATCCTGCTGTGACTATGACGTATGAAGTGACCTACAACTTAGGCAGCATGTGTGACCTACGTCCAGTGTCATTGGGCGTTTGGTCAACTGAAGTGGAGAAAAAGGTCAGAATCAGGCATTAAGGGTAAACTACTCAGATGGTAAACACATGTTTGTTCCTTTTTTCTGTAGGTCAAACAACAGGAAGGTGTGGGTTTCCTTCTATCATGTAAAAAGAACCACTATTTAACATGTCGTAAATATTACCTTGACTATTTTGCTCCACAAGGTTCATTCTGTTGCCTAGCTCTAGCGACAAATCACAGATGATGGTGACTATTTCTTTGTTCCACATCATCATATGGAAAGGCACAGTTACAACTATTTTATTCCTGAGTGTAACATATAACTTCATTTAGAATAATGAACTCTATCCATTAAAATTTTGTGTTACTTTGTTGATTATATAAAAACATTAAAGTTCTCAAAAAATATGTAGGAACATTAACAGACAAAGAAGATAATATCTACTTTATGTCAATAAGGAGATGAAAATAAGGTTGGGTCGTATCATCGGAGGAATATTTGTTTGTCAAATAGTAAAATGACAACATTGCCACTAAAACTTTCAGGTGATGTTCATTATTCTGTAGGTTCACTAATCAAAAAGTGAAAAGAAGGTGCACACTAATTAACTAACCACCAGAATAATGAACTGTAATCAAACTGTCACCTTCTGCACATAATCATATTTCTTTGTGTACAATCTCTATGGGGACTTCACTGGGTTCTTCAAATTTCTCAGAGTAATATTCTGTATCTGCTTTTCCTACTTTTTTTAATAGTACTGCTACAATTATAACTTTAAAAAAAAGGAGGGGCGAGGCTTTTCATTGGAAATTCTAACATCCTGAAATAATGCAAAATGCATATGGAAGTTGGAGGCATGGAAGATTTTACTTCTTTATATACACAGACACCACAATAGAGTACCAAGGTGTGATACCACAGCCATTCATTGCCATGGAATCTGGCTCTGAACAACCTTACCTGGCATGGGGTCTGTTTCATGAAAGTCTTATGAGAGACTTTTTGCTCACAAGACACACTTATGACAGACTTCATGAAATGGATTTCACTTTTCTCCGAAAGTCTCTCATAGCTACAAATGAGCGACTTTGGACATTCCGAGATTCATGTAAAGAATTTCATGTGATGACTTCATGAAACGGACCCCTGGTCAGTCGACACTGTTGTTGCTAACCATGGCTGCAATTGTGACATCATCACTCTCATACTCTATACCATAACAGATGATAATTTTATACACTGTTTTCTCACTTAAGAATGGTCAATTTTCGTCAAAGGAAAAGTAAAACAGTCTAGGACACCCAAAAGAACCTACTGCACACTGCTAATATCCATGAGAGGTCAAAATACCAATGACACTGCAATATCTATCAAAAGGGAAAAATAAGCAGGAACTCTGCTTGCTTTGCTACTAACAATCAAAGTTATCGGGACAAATGTTCAGACTTGTTTCACTCTTGCTCACAGAGGAATGTACGCCTACCTGGAGGAAAACCAGTGGCTGGGTTCAAGGTCTGTGACCAAAACAAAACAATGGAGAAAATCCTAAGGAATAGACAGGAAATGCATACATTATGATGGGAAGCATTCTTCCTAGAAACTTGTATGAGTCTGCTGTTTGCACACCAGCCAGTTTTCGGGGGGAAATAGACACGACTCTTCCTCTTAAACATAAAGAAATTTGATCTGTTATCAAAACATAAATGAACGGTAAAGAAAAACTGAAGTCACATGTAGAAAAAAAAAAAGAGTGAGACCAACTTTTAGCATGTTTGAAAAAAAAATCTTGTCAAAATTTCAGTTTTCTTTTCAAGATATTGATATCCACTGTAAATATGACATCTTTATGTTGCACACTTTGTTTCATCGCTTACAAAAGGGACAGGAAGATGGAAAGTATTCTTAGAAACTGCTAGGAGAGTCCCGTTCGCACATCAGCTATTTTTGGGGGAAAAATAGACACGGTTCTTCCTCTTCCATATAAAGGATTTTGATCTTTTATCAAAATAAAAAAGAATGGTCAACAAAGAATTAAAGTCAGATGTAAAAAAAGAAATGATGACTATCTTCTCGCTTGATTTTAAGACAGAAAAAAGAATCTGGTCAATATCTTGTTTTTCCTATTAACCCGTTGAGGACGGACTGATTTTGCTAATACACACATTTTCTACAGACACCTGCCCGAGTATACGTGTACTCGGGACTTGTCCTCAACGGGTTAAAGTAATTATTGATCTCCAATACAAATAAGACTTGTTTTGTTGATTTTTGTTGAATTGATTTGGAAAAAAATAGTATCAACAATGTCCCAGTATCATAGACTTTGTGATTGTGACACATTACTAATCTATTGCAGTGAACATCAGAAGATATTATTGTAAAATGAGGTATAAGTCTATACAGAATTACATGCAAATGAAATGTCAATTGGTACACATGTACATGTACACATTCTTGCTCTGAATTGTCCCCATCATTCCTGGTCATCGTAAAGCCACCTGCACACACACCACGTTTCAGTTGTCATGGTAAAACTGAAAATTTTAACAAGTTTTAACTGCAAGTCTCTTCTTATTCCTTCAGCATATCAATTGCAGAGCAGATTTTAGACAGTGAGCACTAATCACCTTATTACAAATTGTTGGATGTGTAAACTTTAGAACAATGTTGCAAGTATATAGACAAAACGTTGCTCTGGATAAAACAGGGGGAAAAGTGGGGGGGGGGGGAGGAATCTGGAGTAAACCTATGTCACATCACACATCCGACGTCATCATCAATTGAAATGTGGTTTTCCACGTCTGCAAAGCCTTTTCCTGTCGCATGCACCATGAGGAGTGACTCGAACACCCCTCCACGCCAAGATGTCAGTGTTGCAACGTCACTTCTGATGTCATTGACAGCTGAGCGTCTGAACTTCTCGTGTCTTTGCATCCATTTTCCCCTTAAACAGCCAGACACATACGCATCAATATACCAGCATGGTGGGACGTCATGACAGTTTGCTTAAAGTGTACCAATACTCTGAGTATTATGTTTGCTAGTAGAATATACTCAAAACATGCCATCTGCAAAATATTAATATTAATCTTTAAAGAGTATACCAAAACAAAAACGACTTAAAATAGACTAGTTGATCACCTGGGGAGCATTTCATGAAGCTTTTTGTCAGATATTTTTCTGACAAACTTTTATAAGCTACTGAAATCCTTGCAACTGACTGGCTGAGAGCAAATTTGTCCGACAAATTTGCCGGACAAAACGCTTCATGAAATGCCCCCCAGATTCTTTCAATCGAAGAATCACGCTATTGATATCTTTTTCCCAAATACATCTTTAACGATCCTGATATGCAGTGCGTGCACTTGATCAGCTTACTGATTGACATGGAATCTTCATATTATTCGTAAAACATGTGCATATTATAACTAGAATACACGCACATCAGTACTGGCACTTACAGAGCAGAACTTAAACGTGTGGAGCACAAGTGTCAAATTGTTGTGGGGATTATGATCTCATTTATCAAAATATGTATACTTTCAGGGGCTACATGTATCACAGGTGAATTATGGCTGTTTCTTGTGTATTCTAGCTGTACACTAATTTGATTTCCGAGGTACTGGTACATTTTAACCCTATGCGTGCTTTGAGTACTGTATAGCACTGGGAACCTCACAGCACTGTACACACCATTCAAAGTCTCTGGGACAGAAAGAGTTAAGTATACACCATCTCTGGTGTCGAGGACTAGAAATGCATTTCACAGTACTCTTGAATACTCAAACACAAACACACTCTCACACATGCACAAGAACGCATCCACATAGATATGTATGTATATGTACACAGACAACATTAGAAACTATTGTACAACAGACAACGCTATTTCACAAGTTGAGAAAACAAACAAACAAACATACATACACCCACAGAAACAGAATTAATCACTGCCACACACTGTCTGGAGTCAATGAATGCACATTTATGTGTAAACGAAAATGGAAGAAGCAAGCTGCAAATGCCTTTATGCAACAAGACGTAAAGACAATGTGTTAACATGAACAATTCAAGTTCTTTTAATTGAAGGAAGTTGAATAGCAATTATCTAAATTAAGAAAAGACTAACACAGGGGGCAACACATATCATGAGCATCACAGCTACTAAATTGAAAAGGTTATTTTGAGGTGTTCCATTGGTCATCACATTAAATACTGACAATGCTGGACAATAATCATTCTTCCTCCGTTACTTCTTTGATGTCTTTGAAATGTCATCACCGCGAGGATTCCCTTTGAAAATTGTCCTTTAAATGTGCATTTATTAAGAGATGAGTAAGGAAACGCAGGGGATGGTTTTGACACGAAGGGGAAGGTGGTTATAATGGCCGTCTAGACCACCCGGATTAATCATCTTATACCTCAATGAAGCGTGTTTTGGAGATGGGGGGTACAACATACCGGTGGTTTTCACTGTCATCGTTTTCATACGCACAGTGAGTGCGTAATTTGAATCACGATTGTAGTGACTCATCACTGGAATCGTGATTCAAATGACGCATTTTGACCGTGTGTATGCAAACTGGAATTGGGAAGGGTGATTTGAATCCTAATTCCAATCGTGATTTAAATGACAGTCCATAGGTATTTTCCAATCACAATTCAACAGAATTACGGAACGAAACAGTCATGGTGTGCGGATTCACCTCAAAATCTTGGGTTTTTTTTTTTTTGGGGGGGGGGGGAGCTTACCCCTTCAGAAGAAAAAGCATGCTCCTCAAATGCTTGTACTGCAGTCAAAGCACATACTACTTATCGCTTAACCCATTGAGGACGAGTCCCGAGTATAATCGGGCAAATGTCTATGGGAAATGCATGTCGTAGCAAATTCAGTCCGTCCTCAATGGGTTAAAAGTGATCGATGGGAACTAAGAAAGTAGCTACACCTCCTCTCCTTGCCTCTGAAATTCAAATTAAAGTGCAGACTCTGCGAAGCTTTCCTCAGTCAAGCGTACGGACGATATGTTCTAATCATAATAGTAATCATACACTTTGTCATTCTAATTCAGCACTGCAATTACGCTTCTTCACCCTCATGAAAACGGTCTGTGATGATAAAAGTGGGATGATGAGGGACATAACTCACAATTGACAACCCTTTCCAAGTTCCCCTGAAATGCATGACCATCAGTTATCGATGGGACTTGTTGAATAATCACCGGATCGACCTGCCCTTTTCCTTGAGAGGAAAAATTTGAGACAGTTCTGTGAATTTTTCTTGATTCAAGCACGTAAGAACTGTTACTCATAAAGTAAAACCAGATCCAATACCAACCTCGCCACTTTTGTAGCGGCATGGTCAATCTCGAGCAGGTGTTTCTCTTAACCTTTGACGTGTCCTAGCATTCAGCCTCAACTTGTTAAGCTGTTTTAAATCAGCATTCCAATAATTTTTACTCAACAGTCACTTGTGGCAAATTAGAATCAGACAATCTACTTAGCGAAACAATGCGACAATCCTACTTAAAGGTCATTGTGATTTAGGCTACTTGACAAATTACATAATCCCCTCTATAGCCAAAGGATGTGTGCCGGCAGTACCTGCCCACCTGCAAAGTAATAAGGAAGCCAACATGAACAGCCTAGAATACATGCAAAGGGTCAGGGCACAATTAGTTTTCTTTTTGAAGACACCATACAGAAGACAAGTGTCAGTGAGATGGTTACCATACCTTCCAAGGAGGTGATTATAAGGAACAATGATTTGCGCGGTTAACAGATGGTCGAAAAACAAAGACAAGAAAGTGGTATCATAATTATTGTATTGCTAAAGGTAACAGCTAAATGCAGCCACAAGGGATGACACCCAAGTCATACTCCTCTCCAGACACATCTGTACATTATGATGACCATTCTGGAGCTTAAACAAGAATCAAAATTTGACTTTCTAATTACCCATAATTTACTGTTAATTGGAGTCAATTAAAAGTGACACAGTAAGAGTGTCTTTAAGAGTGTATGATTGTGAGTGTGTTTGTTTTAGTGTGTGAGCTGGCTTTTATTTGGGGGGGGGGAGGGGTAGGGGCTATGTGACGGGGAAGTCTTTGATAATGTACACCTGTTGATTAAGTCATGACTAGGAAGCTTCATGCTAATTAGACAATGGTGCAAGTTTGCACTCATCACTTATGTGGATAATCTGTCATTGATACTTTTCCACCTGTCACGATTCTCCCTTTCTTATCACAACCTTGTGACTTCAACAGTATGGACAAAGTACATGTAGGAGTTCATGATAATTGGCACTGAAAGATGATGTATTCTGTGTATTTTTTGTTTTGTTTTTAAAAAGAATTCTATGTTTTTATGTTTGTCCATAATATAACAGACTACATAACCAAAGGCAGAAAATTCATTTCAGCTCTTGTGCACTTGCAACAGCAACCGACTTCCTAATATCAATATTATTCCTTTCGAAAGAAGGAAATTAACACAGTCAAATGTTCCCCAATGCCAACACAATTTGCAGAGAATTACATGATCTCACACAAGTAAACTTTATTTGTCAGGCTTGACAAAGTTAAATGGAAAGTACATTATATCTCTTGTAACTAATTTCTAACAGAATGAAATACATTTAGTAATGAAGTTATACCAGGTGAAGTAAAGCATGAAGTGTGTCAAGAGTCACTAGCCACACACCACTGATATAATATCCAACTTTTGTCTCAAGAGGGCACTCATCACTTGTAATTTATGTCCATCAGGGGAAACAAGTATGAGTACATCAAAATCCCTCATCCTTGCAAGTGTATACATACACATCTTGCATGATACACAAAACCTACTGAAGCGCAAAGTCTGACATTAAATGTACAGTTTGATGAAAAACAGGACATGCCTGCCACTTTCATTTCAGAGAAAATATATATTGGGTGGAACCCATTTTCATAAATTCATAGCTCAAAATAAAGAGATAGCCTAACCAAAAGTAGGAATGACAAGTCAAGATTAAAGCTATTTTTATGCCACTAGACAAGTAACATGATGTCACAGTGACATTTAAAAACAACCACGGATAGTGCTGGGACTTAAATAATACTTATTACATATTCTGTGTATGAAACTTACCAGATTTACTTTTCTTAAACAAAAACAAAAAATGATTCACAGGAGATATCAACAGTTTTACTGTTCTTACAAATCATTAAAAGCAGACTAAATTTATCCTAATGTGACATGAATGACCAGAAAGTGTATTTGAGGCCGAGTCAAAGCAGAGCAGATAAAACCTGTAATTACAGAGATATCATGGTCATGTGACCAAAATGTCTGCTTTGAATACCATGTGATGTGATGTTCTTATATTACAATGTTCACAGCTTTTTTCCAGTCCAGCAGTTATTTAGTCTTTGCTGAGACTGTAACTGATGTGACCCATTTGTCATTTACTCATGATTAATTTTTGTCTCTTGCTAATTGTCGGGATATGGCATCATCATACAGAGAAGATGCAATCCTGTGTTCCCAGAAAATGCCTGCGGGTAGAATTCAATTACGGATTTTCACGCCTGAGTGAACTGGACTGTCTCCAAGTTCCACATCGATCATCTCACGCTACAAGGAGACCCGCAGACAGGGGTACCACCTGGGCGCGGATTTCGGATGCGAGACCGAGGAGAATAGACGAGCGTTGCCAAGGCAACCTTGGCATGTAATGGCAGCTGCAGAATCGGATAGCGTAAAAGTGCAGGTACCTCTACTGAGCAAGGTGAAAGAGGAGGAGGAGGAGGAGGAGGAGGAGGAGAAGGAGGATGAGACCAGAGACAAAATGAAATGACAACAGAAGACACCGAAGCGTTCTCTCCTGTTTAGGCAACTCTCACAACTGCTGCATGATGTAGACAGATGATGCAATGATTACTCAACACGGCAGCTCCATTTTGACACCAGTTACATCATCAGAAAATGATGATGACTAGCATGACTAATACTATGCATACCACCAAGACCTCTCCCATCTTCTATACCCGACGAATGAAATACAAATCGGAAGGATTTTTAAAAACCTGACATTTCATAACATCGCTTCACTACATGCATATCTGTATTATCGCAAAGCTTCACAAACACTCTGGGGGTCTCATAATTGCTAATAACTCGTAATAAGTGCACATATGAAAATAAAAAAAATAAAAAAAGCTTCTATAAACATGAAAACGTTTCAATTTCTTGTTGAGTTTCAATTCCCTTCACTGCAGCCCTGAAATTTGCAAAGGGGTTTCTTCTCACCCTCCACTCAAAAAAGACCTTTAACTTAAAGACTATGATTTAATCTACTCAAGATTTGCATTTGTTTCTAAATCTAAACAATACATCTGTTATAATAGTCCTTCAGAATTTCAGTGAAAGAATGTCCAGCCTCCAAATGAGGCATTATTATTTTCGAGAAGAACTCACCCTCTTGAACCACAGCAAATAACTTCTTGCCAGGCTGGTAGGGTGTATTTCTGGATTCTTTGTATGCCATGTGCGCATGCCAAGTCCAGTCAATGGCTCTGCAACTTCACATATTTTGCACTGATGCACTTAATCATCCAAAAAACTGATCGATAAACTGCAATTACATGCCACAGTAAAGGGAAAACATCATGCCTTATTCCATTCCTCACATACTCAATGACAGCAAAGCTTGGAGTTTTCTCTACAACTTTGCTGTGTACTTCACTTCTAGCACGAATGCTTCTATAAATGGTGACATGGCTTTATAAACAGAACGTTTTCGAAATGCACTTGTGTGTTGCAGTCTCAGAATAATGCGGCACACTGAGGGTTTACACCGTGGCACACAACGAGTGGACGAACTTTTCAACTGATGTATTACAGTATCCATGCTACGACAAAGTGACAGTACTCATAATGATTTGTTCCATTTACAGCTCATATGCCATTCTGTGCTTGTGAAATATCATAACTTTGCATACTGTTGAAAAAAAGGCGAATGCCTGAATGTGACACCGGATCACGTACTAGGAACAGATCTCTAGAGATATGAATTATGATTTAAATCAAGCCTCGTCTAGATACTACTAAATATACAGCCTCTAGAGGGTAAGTCCCAAAGGTGTGCACTGAAATTTATGATTCTTCCACTGAGTTATTTTTATTGCAACTAATTGACAAATTGTCCTTCATCAGCATAAATACAGGATTATTCAGTGTTTTGCCATGAGTAATAGCCATGATCAAAAAATCAAGGACACTCAATAGGTTTTTGTGCTTTGTCACATTATCACATATAATGTTCCACTTTTAAGTCTTTATTTCCAAAATCATGCATCCGACAGATACTTTAATGGAAAGAATGCCAGCTACCAAATAAACACAGCTTGAACAAATTGACTTTAAAGGTTAGATGCATGAGTAGCAACTATCAATAAAGGTCAATAGTGTTGTAAGATAGACCATTACATGCTTGAATAACACTAAAGAGTTTCAAATCTCAAAACATTCTAAGGCTTTGAAATTGGCAGAGGAATTCACAAAGAAGTTTCAACATGTGTGTAGAATTTCATATTTTTGGTTCAATAACATGATTTTGCACATTTGGGTTCTTTTCAAAATGTCTAAGACTTTATCAGGGTAACAAGCTGCAGCATCACATATATTTTGCATCCCACAAGATATTGAAAGATTCTCTTCCGTCAAAACAACTGCCAATCATGTGTATTACAGATTGGAAAAGAAGTCAGATTCTGACAACAACAAAAAGTACCAATGCAAAAAAGCAATCCCACTTCTCTTCGGATCCTGCATTCTATATGGAATTAAAGTGAGCATGACAAAGATGTTCCATATATTGACAGGAAACAATCATAGACCATCAAAGCTCATCCCCGCATCCTGCACCCCTCCTCCTCCCCCCTCCCTCCCCCTCCCCCTCCCAATCCCCTCTCAACTCTTTGTTTCCCATTAACATGTCAAGATTTCTATCATACCTGACTGAAATGGAAGGCCCTTAGGACTCTCTTACTACGTATGGAGAGGCTCTCGGCCGACAAGGATTACGCTGAGCGTATTCCAGGGTCCTCTTTCTCCGCCTTTGCTCATTCCCTCTTTGCCCCCTCCACCCCCTCTCCTTCTCTCTCTCCAGCTTAGAAATTCTTCTAAGTAATGATTGCCCCCTGGCATTTCAACCATTTGCACTTTCCATACAAAACAAAGATGGAACAAAGGGCGTAATTGGAAACAGTTTCTGGGACATCATCTGTTGCGTTCGCACGAGATGAGACTTTTCTACCAGCATGGGGATGATCGCTGATGTTCAATTACTGGAAGATTGTCCACTCTTCTTTGAATTCCTACCTTAACCAATTGAAGACTAGTCCCAAGTATGCTCGGGCAGATGTCTATGGGAAATATGCGTTTCAGCAACTTCAGCTCTTCCTCGACAGGTTAACTGGGAATGTACATTGTTCGACTGAATCATAAGAACAAGACCCTGTTTAATCGATCATGATGCTGTCTCCATATTTTGTCGTTCCCAAAGATATTATGTATTTCCAATTATGTGGCACACCAGTTCATAAAAAAATGCAAGTGGGATCTTATCTATCAAAAGGACACAATTCACAAGAATGTACCATTTGAATATATTCTAAATCTTTTCAACAACTGTCTTTGTACTTTCATAAGGAGAAAGCAAACCGAATGACTTTTCTTCAAACTTACATAAAATTTTATTTGCCTCTAATCAATCGCAGATGCCAAGATGAAAGATGAACGTTCCCTCGCCGTGACGATAAGGATGGAGATGACGATGGGAACATGGAAACGCTCCCTTCACTCCTCAAGACTCCAGCATCATTTCTGAGATAACATACACTGTTAGAACGCTGTGTAAAATTTCGTTGTTTAAAATATTGTTGTTTAAAATTCTAAACAATGTTGTTCAAATATAGAAAATTGGAGCTTGATTGCCTTAAACAGCGGTTGTTTAAAAACAATTCGGAATGATTATCCAAACAATTAAACATCGTTGTTTAGAAATTGATGGGCAAAAGTCATGTGATAGTCATGAACCAATCAGCGGGCTTGCATGTATATCCTTCGTTTCATCCGATCGCCGCCGGTCGGGCGGCCACCGCGCCTCACACACACACACGTACGTCACACGTTTATGTACGTATAGCTATGGACCGCGGCTATTCATCATGATGGACGGCGGTGACGATGACTGCAATGCAGCTATATGGAGTCACGAACATTCTCAGCAAATGGGGTCTAGCTATAGAAGAACTTTGCCAGTCATTCCAAGGTATTTACTTATTTAACTGATATAGTTACATCGCTTCATGCCCATCTGTAATTTGCATGATGTATGAAGCTAGTCACGGCTCACGCTTTGGGTTCTTGGCCGGGCTGCGCTACGCCTCGCCTTCATGCATGTAACGTTAGATCTATGCAAACTGGCACGTTAAGTTTAAGGTCGTCTGTACCGGTACGTACATTATGTTTTTCAACCAACTCGTGCTTGTATAAACACTTGCATAATTCAATCCTTACATACATTTTCAAAACTTCACATAAAATACGAATTTCTTTTACAAAAACTAATCATCTAATAAATCAGCGTACGGAATATTCCCATAGTTGACACAGTACAGTAGCCTATTCGTTTCTAATCTAAGTTGTAACAGTAAGACTATACAGGCACCGTATCACATCATGCACAATATAGGCGCAGTGTCCGAGTTCGATGATGTAGAAATCTAACAAGTTAGTTAGGCATAGGGTCTAACGTGACGGTTAGGGCCTAGCTAGGCAATGCTAGGGCCTAGTCTAGTCAAGGGCTAGGGCCTATATTTTAGACTGCTAGTGCTAGCTAAGTTCAATTACACAATGACCTGTCTCGATCATTTCCTACCTCATAATTTAGAACTTATGGTCGGCTGTATGATAGCCCTACTACATCGACTACCCTCTTGTAATAAGCCGACCGTGTATTAATTGGCGCACTGAACGCTTAGGGTTAGTACGCACTTCACTGCACGCAAAGCACATAAAAATGGATTGGCTTTGACTGTCGATGAGGATGGTGTGGGAAAACGCGAAAATTCACCGTTCATTAACAAAGTTAATGGTTTTAATGAAGGACAAAATTTCGAATGAATATTTTCACCGAATCGTAATGTAATGTCTATGGAAGTTTCTAAAAAGCTTCGTACAACACGGTGTTCAATACAACTCGGTTTGCGTGCATTGTCAATGCAAAAACAGCGGTCGATCTCAATAAGGAGCGTTACTGCGGGGAGCTGAAACGAGGCCACGCAAGTTCGACGGCGATATTTTTGCACTGAAACTTCGAATCGAAAAGGGAACAAAGGCATTTGATAGCCTAGCTCTGGATTTTCTCAATCACGTAGGTCAAGTTTTTTGCATGAATTTCAGTGTTAAATATTCTTATCAAGCAAATAAACATTGGGCGGTCGATGAGTAGTAGGTCCAACCGTACAACCAAAATCTGCTGTAAACATAACGAACCCCCTAAAATCCAATACTAAAGTGCAAGTTAAGTTCTGCTACTTTTGCTGGAGCAATTCATTCTTTACTGAGCATCATTGCCATCAATGATGCTCGATGAATTAAGGTCTACGTAAGCTTCCAGTAGAAAAAAGGCCTAGAACCCCTATAGAAAATGAAGATAAAGACAGAAAACAGATTGTGGTGTTTTTAACGCACAATATAGTCTATGCACCACACGTAAACTTAATGCCTGTAGTAATAATATACTGGTACCTTAGTAGAGTTCTATTTGTTTCGTATAGGTAGGTGGTTTGGGACCAATTTTTGGCACTTTTGTCACTTTCGAATAAGTTTCTATGCAAAGTTAAAGGAGCTTTCTTCTCACTGTCAAGATTTCCATGCCAAACGAAGCACATTGTGCAAATTCACACAAACTTGTGAGAAAAATGTTTATAGAATGAACAGTTTTGCAGAAGCTAATGATCATGCATAATTCACTCCGTCATTTATGTTTTTGTTATTAACTTGAGTATTATATTTTTTTCCATTTGGTTTAAATAGCATTCTTTCTGGGCCACCCTTAATATGATTACAAATGCAATCTTGTTCCCTAATTTGTACAGATCAAGCAAGACTTCAGCCAGGAGATCATGGCTGAAGACAGGATGTTTGCAGCATGGCCATGTATGCTGACAAAGTACTCTAGTATGGGGAATCAAGATGTCCATCGTAGCAAACGCTGCTTATTCGTCACACGGGTGACACCGATGGCCTTTCCCAAGGTACAGTATTGCTCTGTGTAGAGATTCTAATCTACAGCCCCAGTACCACCCTTTCCTTTTTTGCGTTCAAGTTGAGGTGAATTTATTAACAGCATTAACAAAATACTTACAGTATGTACATGACTATAAAAAAAAAATTGTTAGACCGAGAAATTCATTCAATGCATGTTAATTAATTTCTAAGACTTTCGCAAAAACCTGCAAAAACTGAAGTGGATCTGTAATTTCAAAGCCAATATCAAAGAGATCATCCGGGCTCTTGATGACTCAGCTTTGTCCATCATTCAACTTGCATGTCATGTTCCCGTATTTGATTTTGTTGCCGATTCGACATCATGAGCTTCCTTGGCATTTATCATGCACTGATCGAGTGACACGTAGCATGCCTTTAGATCTTCATTGATGTACACACTTTTCATGTTCTCTTTTCCTTTCAGACTAGAATGCCCAGAATGCAGTTTGTTCCTTTTGTTTGCAATAAAGTGGACTTTGATCTGCCTGCTCTTTCCTTCTTGCCTTTTCCCCAAGATGAGGACAAGATCACGAAGGTGAGATGTCCTCTTTCCAAATGTCTAAGCCAACTTCCTTGGCAACATTTGACTCGCCCTCAGTAAGCTCTTCCTCTGTCTCCTCAGCCCCCTCTGGCAGGCCAGTCAGGCAGAGATTGTCCCTCCTTAGCTCATGTTGGACCTCGTCCTGCTGGAACTGAATCCTCAAGAGATGACATGTGGATTCAGAACATCTTTAATTGTGCTCATACAAGCTTCTTTCGCTCCTTGTATCACATGCGGTAGTGCAGCTTTAATGACTGTAACTACAGCTTGGACAATTATTTGGGAGAGGCTGTCTCCTGCCCCTCTCTCACATTATAGCACCCCACGGCCACACAGTTCATGTACACTGAAACTTCTGGACGGTTTGTCCTTGCCTCCTTCATCTACCATTCCCCTTTTCTTCTCCACTGCCTGATCAACTCACATGATAATCAAGCTTTTGTCATTATAGGATAACATTAACAGAGAAGTCTTTTATGAACTATTAAAGTTTTTGCTTTCTTTTTCCTACTACTTGGAATAAAAATCACTGGACCTTGAACATCCCTTGCTCTTGCTAATCTAATTAAGATGCGTATTAACTGATCTTGCTTTATGCAATGCCAGAATATGACATGAACCTCCTGCAAAAGCCCAAATGTCATTCATATTGCAATAGTCTTTGTTAAGCACTTAACAGTAGTGCAAGATTATTCTTATTAAGGCACTGGCTGTCAACACCATTCAACTTTCTTTCATCCAAGTTCATGGTAACTCTGATTGCTGCTTTGTAGAATAGCATAATGATTATTACAGCATTATAATTCTAATGCTTGGCCTTACAAGTTTGGCTCTACTCATCCACAATTACTTGCCCGTCTTGGTAGTAAATGCCGTTGCCAGAATCAGTCCCTCATTCAAAATGTGTAGTATTTTCTACAATACCCTCCAAACAACTTTAAAACAGCCCCCCCCCCCCCCTCCTCACAGTTAGTAATCCTGGTTGCAATCAAGTACAATATAAGTACATAAGCTAGCATCTGAATATGAGCTGATACTTGTCAGCATTTCTCTTTATCAGCCTTGATTGTGTTAATATTTTTAAAGGGTATATTTGTACTTATCATTCAAAATACTCCCCCTGTGTCATACATTTTGCTCCACAGAGGAAAAAGAGACGTTTGCATTCAGCATGCTGCCGCTAGTTTGCCGAGGCTGGACTGCGAGGGTGTGGGGCAAGTGCTCCTTTCAGGAGTCGTTGGAGTTATTCTACGACTTTCAACCTGTAAGTACCTAACTGTTTGGAGGCTAATCTTCTAAAACAAGTGATGTATTGCCCTCTTATTAAAATGATGAGATGGACTTTGACATTGCAATACAAAATATAAAAATCATCAAGCTGTGGTCCATAGTTACAGAAATTCCCAGTTTATGCTGTTTCATTTGTTAGTTTAGTCTATGGATTCTACATATTTATGCAAATTTACTATGTTGCTAATGTATGCTGTGAATCACAATAATTTTTTTTAATGAAAAAAAAATCTTATATTACATAGTCAACATACATATTTATTTTATTTTGTGTTTGACTGCTCAATCACACACTTGTCCAATTATGTCCTTTTCATTTTGATAAAAAGGGGAAAAAATTCGCATGAAAAGCAAAATTGGTCCCAAATGTCGCCAACAAGGAATATTCCATTCATCAATAAATATTGCACTTGACCTATGGTATCATTATATTCAGCAAGATGCTGGAAATATATCACATACCACTCATATACATCCAATGTGATACAGGGTGTCCCCCCCCCCCCATACCAAAAAGAAAAAAAGACCTCGCATACTCCTTAATGTTCCTACATTGTAAGTGGACAAAATTGTTATACTACTAGTATTGGAAAGAGTAACTTACCCAAAATAATGAAATGCAATTCAGAAGTAGTTTTTGTTTGATAATACTTTTTGCCTGGGCTTGCCAGCAATAAAATTAATTGCCTTTCAGAAGTTCCCATAGGCCACACAGTTGAAAATTCATTCAGCCAGGTCATGGTTAGCCCTTGCAAGAATAGAAAATGTAATACATGGATGTTATATACTACATAAAATACCCAATTTAGGGTATATGTTTGCAAATGAAATGTTGCAGAATTTGACCAGGCACTTTATTATGAACTCTACCTTGAACATTGGAAAGGTGTGGGAAATATATCTGTTCTGATGGACTTCATTATACCAATGCCTCAACCCAACACTTCTGCGTAGATTATTTCAAGATTTTATCGAGATGTATATGCATGTTTCTTTTCCATTTCCATTTCATTTTACAGGAGGGCACAGACCTGGCTTTCTACATTGGACAAATTGACAGGAAGCAGAGACCACAGCCCTTCATCTTGCTGATGGGAGGATCCTGGAAGAAGCCACTGCAAACCTTTGTCATTAGGAAGTTTTCGCTACACGACGCGAAGACCGAGAATACGAGGAAGCGATCACTTGTGACAGTCCCCGTACTCTGACTCCCATCCACATATCTATGCAGTTTCGCTTTCCTGTACAGGACGGAGGCATGGGGACAAGATCGCTGATTGGTTGGCTGACTGGCTGGCTCACTCCTGCCCAGCATCGGGACCGAACGCTATTTTGGCCAAGTACCGTACTCGTTTTCCCCCGGACGGGACGTTCCTCGGATTTGATCATGTGCAGAAGCAAATTTCGCACACGACACGCTTAACTCCCGGCCGCGTTGTGCTTGCGAAAACTCCCTATTGTAGAGAGACAGGGATTCTTGTTTCCAACTTTGACAAAGGCTGTGGACTGTGCATTCAAAGTGCATTATGTCCTAGATGTAGAGTACCAGGCTCAATGTTTTGCTGCCTGGCAGTTCTTGGAGACAGTTGTGTACAAAACGCCTGGTAAAGTGACGTCCAATTCTGTGAGAGAGATCAGGACATACCTGAACTCTTCAAATCAGGAAGATTAGATGCGTAGAATGAGATTTTCATGGTCATCAGAAGTTTAATTGACAAAGTTGACTTTTAGGTCATTCGTTAAAGCAAAGGTTTGGTATCTATGTTTTATTTGTTTATAACTCAATAAGTAATGGATACATGTCACATGGAGAGATCAAAGGTCATGAGAAGATTGTTCTATTAGTGGGTAATGTTGGCCCTTGAAAACTTGTGGTAAAGATAGGTTAGAAATGAATTAAAAAGGGTATTTTGCATAGTAGTGACTTAATGAAATATTGGGAAAGATCTTCACAGGTTTATACTGAAGCATGACAGTCAATTTTCAGAAATATAGCAATTGTGAAATTAAAACCTCATATCTGTTGAGCATCATGGAGGTCACACTCTGTACTGAATGTGGCCTTCATAAAATTCAAGATGAACTGTTTCGTAGAATGTATATTTCCATTATGAATTTATTTCATTGTATATAGAGTAATCTTCATTATTGCCATCTCTATCACAGGAGTGACAGAGATGATCTTTGCTGGACAGATGTGCTGTACTTGGCACATCCCAGTTATGAAAAAAAAAAAAACTGTATGTGTTGGTAGCAGGTATGACTTCTCAAATTACACTAGTAAACAGGAGTAAGTTTCATTATAATTACAATGTACTGTATATGTTATTTGGTCTGTTCAGATATGCTGAATATAGGTATGGAGTAGAATTTTCACAAGAGATAAAACTTATTTCTTAATGTGAATGGTTTCTCCATCTGCAGTATATTTACAGTCATCATTGTACTGTCAAGGAAATATAATCTAATAACCCCTGACTTACTATTGCAGATGTTCCCCAAAAGCATTGCGACTGAAATGATTCAAAATGTTGTTACATCAAATTGAACATTGTTAAAAATGATCTAGTTAATAGAGAAGCTGTGTAGTGCAATACCTTCAGTAATATTTTCTTAGTGGGGCAACAAAGTACAATATTGGGACAGAAAAGCAAATCCTTAGAGGGCCATTCCCTTAAGCTTCGCTTATGAGATTTCCAAGCGCATGTAATAGTGACAAACACTTCAAGAACAAAGTCAGTGGTTCTAAGAAAATTAGATAATTATTCCAGGAAATAAGACTCATTCAGGATTTATCTTGTCTTGTCAGGGTATGATCACTATAAAACTGGATAATGTGTGTCTGTAAGGTGTGCATTGGACTGTAAAAGCATTCTGAAAAATTACATTCTCTGTGTACTGTTCATTCAGTTAGCCCTTTTGGACCCATCTGAGGGCAACTGATGGTCCCCATGCACCCACACAATATGAGAAATGAAGCAACAAAATATTCAATGTGGCACAGGTATAGATAATCTCAAGCTGAACACATCCATGTTATGCATAATGATTAATTCTTTAATTATTGCATGTTTCAAATTCAATTTGCCATTGCAGTTTAGTTGAAATATTGTGAAATGTGATTTTTACGGCGTTAAACGCCCCATTTGTATGTAAGTGGAATCAAAATGTACATTTGACAATACACTAAGCTTTAAATGAGTGGAGGTCAATTCAGCTGGAAAATCACTTAACTCAAGCATAACAAAAGCTCGTGATTTTTCCTCTGCAGTCAAACTGCATATTTTTACTAAATCCGCGCAAGTCAACACATTTTTCTCGGTTCTCGAGAACTTCGACTTATCAAAGGTTAACTGTAAAAGAAGAATTGTTACTCTGTATATATTCTGAAAATGGATGAGACAATTCTTGATTGGCTCAATTTGTTATTTGTAATATGTTTGCACATCGATGGACAGATTGACCGATTGAAGGTTTTCTAATGATATGCTGTCAGTGATATAGACAGTGAAAATGTGCTGAAATATATAATCGGCCAAAAAATAAACATTTGTGTTATTGTGCTTATATACAAGTGAGTTGTACAGTAATATGGGATTAAGAAGTGTTTAAATTCTAAACATGAATATTTAATATTTGCTTTAAACAACCCAGTTGTATAAAATTACTTTTAAACAACCCGGTTGTATAAAATGACTTTTAAACAACAGTTGTTTAGAGTTTTAAACAACTTTTTTTAAACAACTCAGTTGTATAAAATTACATTTAAACAACAGTTGTTTAGACTTTTAAACAACTTTTTTTAAACAACCCAGTTGTATAAAATGACTTTTAAACAACAGTTGTTTAAATTTTTAAACAACTTTTTTAAACAACCCAGTTGTTTAAATTTCTTTTAAACAACAGTTGTTTAGAATTTTTAAACAACAAAGGGTTAAAAGTTTAAACAACTACGTGTTGTTTAATTTTTAAACAACAGTTGAGCGATTCACCGGTTAACTTGTGGTTGTTTAAAATTTTAAACAACCTTGTTGATTTTTTTCTAACAGTGTACTATCCCCCTTCAGCTGAGCGGAGACAAGGCTTCCCGGAGGAGTACTACTCTAAAGTGGGCCACCTCCTCGACCCTGATAATATTCTTCCGGTCCCGTCTCAAGGCATCTCTTAAACTTTGCATCTCATCTCGACTCTTTCTTCACCTCCCCCTCCCCTCCCTCTCTTCCAAATACAATATATATCTTCCCCTTTTTCTCCACTTTGACGATTTACAGCTATATCTGAAGAGTGAGTTTTAATTCTGCATCATTAATTCACCTTCCATTCAAATATATATCATTGTTAAATAAATCATTAAAAATGATCTTTTAATCTGCCACCTAATAATTTTCTTTCACCTTTCAATTCATCTTCTTTAGCCCATTCATTGTATGTTTGTTTGTTTTTATCTTGACCATAAATACTGGCATGGCATAGTCCAAGAAAGAAGTAATAAAACTGTTTAAGACAACAAAGCATAGTGAGCATATTCACAGTTCACATACTCCTCTCTAGTATATACTTGCTCCTTTCTTTGGCCCTATGTATGCTACATAATTGATTGAATCAAATTGAATTCAATTTCCTGTCCATACATATTTGTGTTAAATTTGTGCACTTTTCACTCATTGGCAAAGAAAGGGTTAAAGACAAAAAAAGAAAAGTGTCCTACATATGTCCATATCATTACTTGCCAATTCTGCAGGAGACATTTTCTTCATTCATATTTATCAACAACAACAACAAGAAGGGGGGGGAGGGGCTATACTCTGAACTCAGACTGGTGAATATTCACATCTACCATAGATAGAGATCAAGCTAAATGAGATTTGGTGTGCAGAATGAATGAGTGGCTCACATCTACTGTTGTTAGGCTTTCAGTAAATTCCCTACATCAATCTTCTCAGCATGTTCAGCAGAAAGCATTTCTGTACATACACTGTATGACAAGCGTGTCTTCAAAAAATCTCATTCCCCATGGTCCATCTTTATGTCTCTACATTGTATCTGTGTTAACCAAAAAGCAGATGTAAGACCATCTGGAATTAATGTGTAGGAATCACAAGTAATTGAGAAGATGTAATTCCTGACGATGCATTATTCTATGAAGATTTTCTCTTTTATCAGAAATAAGTTAATGGTTGATGAAATTTGAGCCCAACATACACGTGACAAATGGAAGGGTGGCATGGAGGTCACTGGTCTCACAAAGCCATTATAAAAACATGATGAATTGATCATATTGGTTGTGCATGAGCACTCGCTCAGAAAGCACAGTATAAAAAATAATGCTTCCCTTTAATTCTATGTAGAGTTGGAGAAAAAAAAGGTGCTTTATAAGTTTAAACACCTTTCATATATTGTATGTAATTGTTAAGTTACATTAATCCATTCAAATTTGTGACTGCAGTTCACTACAAAGCCACTGTTAACACAGGCTTTCCATTTCCATTAGCCTTGATTGAGGGTTTTCTTTTTGTTCATTTGTTTGTTTTACATGTAAAATGCTATCTTAGTTTTACATTCTTTGAGTCTTTGCCTATCATTATTGAAAGAAAACTGGTTTGCTAACTCACTTTTGTCCACAACAGCCAAAGTTTTGATGCCCCCACACATTCTACTTTTTTTAAACATTGCAATGGGAAATCCATTGCACATTTGAGAGATAGATAAAGGTGGGTTTTTTTTTTCCATTTCCTCAATAACTGTGCCAATTATTTTCTTCTCGTGTACCGCAAAGACGGATTTATATTCCCTATGGGGAGAAAACGAGAGCAACAAATCAGCTGCAATGCAAATGTAAAAGTAAATGTGGGGCAATAGATTACTTTTTAGAGATTAGAATTAATTTGTGCAAAAATGTTCTCCCACAGAGGATGGGGGGGGGTGGGGTATACTAGCTGGAGTCATCAGCCTCCACGACACATCACCTTTTTCGATACAGAAGAAAAATGCTAACTTTTTGTTGGATTCTCCCCCCTTTTTTTTTCTAAATGTCTTCAAAGATTTCAATGATGACTTTTTCACTGATAGATGCATGATGTGCTACACTGCATATTTCACAAACTTGTTTGGTGGGAAAAATGTCATGTGATCCTGCTCAATATCATGCTCAATGGGATGAAATATAACTTCATCCAATGAAGTCGCATGAACCTTTAGTCGCGAAAAACAAAAATGGAAAAACAATATACAAAATACTGTCTAATGGTCTTAATCCTTATCTATGCTGAAGGTAAACATAACCACTGGGAAGAAGATAGACTAAAAATAAGGAAAGACAGTAATATTGTATCAGGTACCTACTCAGCGATGGGTGTATAGAGACTGCACAGAATGCAAACTTACAAAGACATTTTGCAGTAGGCAGATTGAAGGAAAAGAATGATAAATGAAAAAAAGAAAGAAAGAAGAAACATTGGTTTCCTTATAAATGGTGTCCAATGTTGTATTTGCACTAAGATCACGATGAATATAATGTTCCAATAGCAACTCAATGTTATGGGTTAGGATGACATGGTTTTCTTGCGTGAATTGAGGAGACAGGATTTGAGAGTCCAAAGACTGGAGCTTGCTGCCTCCAGAATACAATAATAGGCCAGAGGTTCGAAATGTCACACAAAATGTCATACAGTGTGTCTTGCTCCAGAGAATGGTGATATCCTACATTCATACCTGTATTTGTTCCAGTAAGCTTTTCTACATCTTCCCTGCTTCATATTGAGGCAAAATACCTCCAAGAGTAGATACATTTTTTTAATGCATTTTTTTTAATGGTGGTGGTGGTGATGGTACAATGTAATGACTTGCAATTCTCCTCCTTTGTTGGATGTCAGTACAACTATGAAACCTTGTCCAGCTTCTTCCGCCAAAAACGTATGGCTGCATATAATTGGATGTCTTAGCAAAAGGGTCAGGTAGGTAATAACCAAGAAAGATATTAGTTTTAACATTACTGCCACACCCTGTCAGGGCATAACAGCACCAATTACAGTGTCAGAAAAAGGGGAGCAATAATAATAAAACAAACAACAGATAATAATATAGACATTTATAACACCTTATATAACCATTCAGTGTGCTCAAGGTGAAACACAAAATTTTGCATTTTCATAGGTACTGGCAGTGTTTACATGCAGCTGCCAGACATTTATATTTCAGAAAGGGTATCTATCGACATGAGCATTTTTAGTTTTCATTTGTAGATATCAAGATTATGACGGTTATCAGAATATCGTTACATCAACTATCGCATCAACTTTCAACATCACAACATCAACTTAACCCATTGAGGACGGTTTGGTTTTGCTACAACATGCATTTCCCATAGAAGCTTGCCCGAGTATACTCGGGACTCGTCCTCAACGGGTTAAAATAAATCTACCTCTTGAGCGATACTGCAGGTTCAATAAATCCTCCCCACCCCCCCCCCCTAATCTGTCCCAAAGAAGATTAACTCCCCAGCATCAATCAGACCATATCATGAATAAATGCAAATTTGACAGAGCTCAGGTAAAGTAACCTGCACAAAGGGGATCTCCACAAGAAGACTAGTAAAAGCTCTACCTTAATCTTAAGAGACTATGCAAATGAATAATCCCTTGGTTTCTAACTGCAGAATACAAATAAATACATATATATGACGAGTAATGGAAGTCAACAACTGCCACAGTAACAAGATGCTTGAGCAATTCTCGGTAAATTCCCATGATTCTTGGTCATAAAAAATAGGCACGATAAATTTCTCATCAAGATCTGTCACAATTAATCACATTCAGAACTGCTGAAGTGCGGGCGGGCAGAAATCGAAGAGACAAACATTTCGATGCAGTCACGAATGATGATCACATCAAGATTCTCCTCGAAGTCTATGTCATAAGGATACTGATGTGTTCAACACATGTTTATGCAGGTGTATATCAAGGCATTTATGTAGGTCGGTGTACAGAATGATCAGACCTACCACCCACATGCACATCCCCCACCCCCCCACACACACCTATTTTATACATACAAATGTATTTATGAGTTTTAACAATGACATACTGCATTTTATATGGTGATTCTCTTTGGTAATTGATATTCATCATTTTTTTGTACATGCTGCACCAGTCCTGGAGTGAGAAGACTGTTTTAATTTGCCTTTAAACTATTTCTATGATATACTACTAAAACATGCCACAAATCCAATCATTTGGTTTATCATGAAGGGGTTTGGCTTATTGCAAATCTGTCTTGCAACAGAGGCAGCACAACACAGATTGTCATTGCTCAAAGCCACATGTACTATTATATAGCTATGCCACTTTAATACCACGACAACCCATGTTAAAGGCAAACAACACAACTCCCTCAGCCCCCCCCCCCCCCATGCACAAGACCCCATAAATGAACTTCCCTGCAGTCAAAGAAATTTGAAGAAAGTGCAGATAAGGAACTGAAAAGGTGCACGGTATTTCTCCACCCCAACCCCCCCCCCAAAAAAAAAGCTTTTCTCCAATCACACACATCATCTAGAGTAGATCCCAACAATCTCAGAGGAGAGAAAATGGTCATCAAAAAAGATGTTGAACCGTACACTTTGCCACGCAATTTGTACAGAGAATATATCAAAGGGAAAAACCTGTAGATCATCAGTAACCTCAATTTCACGGTCTTGTACATGCATTTGTCCTTGTGGGTCAGCACATGATTATTTTGCATGCACAAGCACACGCACACATCCGTACAAGTTTTCTCTGATCACGATGCAAGAACACTCGGATATCGGCGACTGATTTGACGCCCCCGATTCTCGACGCATTGATCGATGGTAGCATTATCTGGCTCAAGTTTGTCATTTGCCTTCCCTAATTGAGGTAAGCTGTGCCTACAGATCAACTGGGGCTAAAGCAGGAGAAAGAGAGAGAAGAGAGATATATTACATCTGGAGAGAGAGAGAAAAAAAAAAGAAGAAATGGCAAGATAGGACGCACAAGAGATAAGATAGGTGGTGGGAGCAAGACAGAAGAGTTGGATAGATAGATAGATAGATAGATAGATAGATAGATAGATAGATAGATAGATAGATAGAGAAAGAGAGAGAGAAAGAGATAGAGATCAATAGATAGAAATATACCGTCAAACCTGTCTATAGTGATCAGCATCTATAGCGGCCACCTGCTGTATGCGACTACTAAACACAACTCCCCCAAAGAGAAAAGCCCTGTTAATGACCCTGTCTAAAGCAGCCACTTGTCTACAATGGTCACTTTTTCATCTCCCTTGGGGTGTCTGCTATAGACAGGTTTGACTGTAGATAGATATGTAGATAGATAGATAAAGAAATAGAGAGAAAGAGAGATGGATAGATAGATAGAGAGAGAGAGAGAGAGAGAGATAGCTAGAGAGATAGATAAAGAGATAGATAGAGAGATAGACAGATAGATAGATAGATAGAGAGAGAGATAGCTAGAGAGATAGATAAAGAGATAGCTAGAGAGATAGATAAAGAGATAGCTAGAGAGATAGATAAAGAGATAGATAGAGAGATAGATAGAGATACACCTAGATAAAGAGAGATAGATATGATATATGTACATGTATACACAAAAAGAGAGATAGAGATAGAAAGCAGGGAGAGAGAGAGAGAGAGCTATAGACTTGAGAGCACGTATAACTTAATTTGATGACAGATCTCTGAGGCTACTGCTCATATGACCTTAATCTGCCATCCGTTTCAATGGCCCTCTGTAGCCTTACCATTGTTGATGATAATGGAAAAGGATGCTACCAGTTAAATGCTCTCGACATACAAAAATGGGCTGCAGACAGGCATTTCTGACTCAATTCCCTTGACATTATATCTCTTTGTTACCACTGATATCTTTTGATATCAGTCGCTAAAAATATTTCCAGCTCTAGCGATCGTGCCTCACTTATATCTTTCCGCTACTTCTCATACCTGTTCATATCAGTAGATAAAATGCAAGCGACTGCACAACATACGAAGGGCTGTGTTTGGGTTACAAACACGGGGCACAGGTAGCGATCTGCATTACACTTCTAAATTGTGAGGGCTTATATGTTAACTTTTATTCATGGCTTAAGTGTTTTTTTCCTTCATCATTTACTCTTTCATTCCCGCTCAAAGTATCTATCTGTCAACTATCTGTATCACATGTACATCTCCTTAATATTAGACATTCTCTTTCTTCTTCCTTTGTTCTTTCTCATTCACTTTCTATCCTGTATTTTTATATTCTTATTCTATCAACTATATCCTACTGCTCATATTTCTCTCCGTCTTCACATCCAGTACCTAATTTCCCTTCCCTAACATGTCTGACAGAATTTGGTTTTTTTTTTGTTTAAAATTCCTTTGCATAGAAAGTTTTAATATTGATTCAGTCAGCACTGTCAGAATGGAATCCTACTGACAGCTGTACTAAAAGAGACTGCAATGCAGGTCATGCACACAACATGGAATTCTAACACTAGTTGCCTCGGGTAGACAAAATGATTATCAGGCAGCACCACAGCAATGTTTATGCACCCAACATCTCTATTTGCACTGAAAACATATCACACATCAATTGTTTTTGTTTTTTGAACACCAATGAAAATAGATATATACATCAACAATTTCATCATCACATCAACTGACACATGATCACTACCATAATCTTATTATTGTCACTATCCTCATTTAAAAAGTTGAAACCCCAAACTCCTAGAAAGTATGTTCAAAACATTTCACCTTTATCCTCCCTAGTAATTTCATTGTTATTGTTATCATCATTATCTTGATCATTGTTGGCATCATCATTGTTATCAATTTGACTGTAATCACCACCTGCATCATCTCAATCATCACACATTTTTCCTTCTAATTATCTTTTTCATAATATATCACTGTCATTATCCTACTCGACTGTTGACATTGTCCCATACTGTCATCATTATATACTTCATTTGTCGTGGCACCATACTGTCATTATCATACCATACTGTTGTCATGGTACCATGCTGTCATCATCCTACCATACGGCCATTATCCTACTCTACTCTCATCATCATACCATACCATCATCATTATACCATACCATCATCATCATACCATACCGTTGTCGTGGTACCATGCTGTCATCAACCTATAGTGTACCATACTGCCATCCTACCATACTGTCATCATCATACCATACCGTCATCATCATACCACACCTTCATCATCATACCATACCATCATCATCATATCATACCTTCATCATCATACCACACCATCATCATACCATACCGTCATCATCATCCATACCGTCATCATCATACCATACCATCATCATCATACCACACCATCATCATACCATACCATCATCATCATACCACACCATCATCATACCACACCATCATCATACCATACCATCATCATCATACCATACCATCATCATCATACCACACCATCATCATACCATACCGTCATCATACCATACCGTCATCATCATACCATACCATCATCATCATACCACACCATCATCATACCATACCGTCATCATCATACCATACCGTCATCATCATACCATACCATCATCATCATACCACACCATCATACCATACCATCATTATCATACCATACCTTCATCATCATACCACACCACCATCATACCACACCATCATCATACCATACCATCATCATCATACCATACCATCATCATCATACCACACCATCATCATACCATACCATCATCATCATACCATACCGTCATCATCATACCACACCATCATCATACCACACCATCATCATACCATACCATCATCATCATACCATACCATCATCATCATACCATACCTTCATCATCATACCACACCATCATCATACCATACCGTCATGATCATACCATACCGTCATCATCATACCACACCTTCATCATCATACCACACCATCATCATACCATACCATCATCATCATACCATACCATCATCATCATACCATACCTTCATCATCATACCACACCATCATCATACCATACCGTCATCATACCATACCTTCATCATCATACCATACCTTCATCATCATACCACACCTTCATCATCATACCATACCTTCATCATCATACCACACCTTCATCATCATACCACACCTTCATCATCATACCATACCATCATCATCATACCACACCTTCATCATCATCCCATACCATCATCATCATACCATACCTTCATCATCATCCCATACCGTCATCATCATACCATACCTTCATCATCATACCACACCTTCATCATCATACCACACCTTCATCATCATACCATACCATCATCATCATACCACACCTTCATCATCATCCCATACCATCATCATCATACCATACCTTCATCATCATCCCATACCGTCATCATCATACCATACCTTCATCATCATACCATACCTTCATCATCATACCACACCTTCATCATCATCCCATACCATCATCATCATACCACACCTTCATCATCATACCATACCATCATCATCATACCATACCGTCATCATCATACCATACCGTCATCATCATACCATACCATCATCATCATACCACACCATCATCATACCATACCATCATCATCATACCACACCATCATCATACCACACCATCATCATACCATACCATCATCATCATACCATACCATCATCATCATACCACACCATCATCATACCATACCGTCATCATACCATACCGTCATCATCATACCATACCATCATCATCATACCACACCATCATCATACCATACCGTCATCATCATACCATACCGTCATCATCATACCATACCATCATCATCATACCACACCATCATCATACCATACCATCATCATCATACCATACCTTCATCATCATACCACACCATCATCATACCACACCATCATCATACCATACCATCATCATCATACCATACCATCATCATCATACCACACCATCATCATACCATACCATCATCATCATACCATACCGTCATCATCATACCACACCATCATCATACCACACCATCATCATACCATACCATCATCATCATACCATACCATCATCATCATACCATACCTTCATCATCATACCACACCATCATCATACCATACCGTCATCATCATACCATACCGTCATCATCATACCACACCTTCATCATCATACCACACCATCATCATACCATACCATCATCATCATACCATACCATCATCATCATACCATACCTTCATCATCATACCACACCATCATCATACCATACCGTCATCATACCATACCTTCATCATCATACCATACCTTCATCATCATACCACACCTTCATCATCATACCATACCTTCATCATCATACCACACCTTCATCATCATACCACACCTTCATCATCATACCATACCATCATCATCATACCACACCTTCATCATCATCCCATACCATCATCATCATACCATACCTTCATCATCATCCCATACCGTCATCATCATACCATACCTTCATCATCATACCACACCTTCATCATCATACCACACCTTCATCATCATACCATACCATCATCATCATACCACACCTTCATCATCATCCCATACCATCATCATCATACCATACCTTCATCATCATCCCATACCGTCATCATCATACCATACCTTCATCATCATACCATACCTTCATCATCATACCACACCTTCATCATCATCCCATACCATCATCATCATACCACACCTTCATCATCATACCATACCATCATCATCATACCATACCGTCATCATCATACCATACCTTCATCATCATATCATACCTTCATCATCATACCACACCTTCATCATCATATCATACCTTCATCATCATACCACACCTTCATCATCATCCCATACCATCATCATCATACCATACCTTCATCATCATACCACACCATCATCATGCCATATGGTCATCATGGTACATATACCTTACTGTCATCATCATACCACACCATCATCATGCCATATGGTCATCATGGTACATATACCTTACTGTCATCATCATTCCATACTGTCATCATGGTACCATACTGTCATCACTATATCATACCGTCATCATCACACCACTCTGTCATCAACACACCATATTGACAGCATTGTACCGTAGCGTCGTCATCGCACCACATTTTCATCATCGCAATCATCACAGTTTGGCGACTCACCCTGATCCCGGCGTGGCTGAGCGGTCTCCTCCGGACGTAGTCGTCCTTGCTCCTCCGCCTCTCCAGCTCCTCTAGAATGCCGCTGGCGGGCATGATGTCGTTGGCCGATGACAGCCTCTTCACCTGGGGGTGAGGGCGCGGCTCCTGCGACTTGTTGGAGTTATTCAGGAGGAGGTTGACTGTGTCTGGTGAGAGCGGCAATGCAGCTGGGCTAGGGATGGATGCATCTGATCTCTGGATTAAGGAAAAAGCACACAAACGTGTACAGAGAATGACATCTCAATGAGACAGATAAATATTTCACGCATGCACATAAGAACCCGAGTTGGGGTATGAAAGTTACCATTGCCATGGCAACATGGCTTGACTGACATCAAAATTCATTATCATGCAACAAAACTGGATGCATACCTGACTTACCCCCACCCTCATAAAAAAAAGAAGAAAAGAAAGACGGCATAGAATAACCAGGCATGATGACATACACTTGGATGTATTTCCCTCAAAATATCATATCAGTGCTTTGACGTCATAGGTGAACTCATCATGCCCTTTTCAACATCACATACGGAGCAAAAACAATCATTACATCATATATCACCCTAAAGATGCACAAAGACACACTTATATACCATACACACAAACACATACACGTTTTCTCCCCAATTTTGCCAACCTTTGTGGAAATGCCCTTTCAAGGAATAAAACCCCCTCATGCGTCCACCTGCACAAACAAGACTGATATGCGTAACGGAGACTGAAGTGCGTACTGCATGAGCTAATCGCCTTTTAACGCTACACTCTGTGCGCCTCAAGCCAACGGCAATTGTATGAATAGCTCCCATGGATCAGTGCACTTCCAAGGCTCAACACTGATAACCTTTTTTTTCCTCTCGCATTAAAGGAGCCATTTCAATTCAAGTGACATTTTCCAAACACATGCTGAAAAAAAAATGTCATGAAGATGAAAGAAGGAGATGAGTCTGGGTGGTGAATCACCAGACGTGCCCAAAAGTATCAAATGATGTGAAAGTAACCACTCCCTTATCTCAGTCACGAAGTGATGATGAAATTGTGTCATTTTAATCAATATATCCCTTGTCTTGGGTTTGTCATGGCTGTAAAAAAAAAAGGACATACGACACGTCTATGTGACAGTAGGCCTACTTAGCAAAATTTACATTTAGACAACTCAAACCAGATCAGATAAGAAAATGTTCAGTAATAATTGAAAGAAATGAAATTATGTGGGGAAAGCTATGTTCATGCTTTTCCTTGGCAGCAAGGTACAGCTGTATGCACCATAGAGGTAAATTAACATGAGATTGCACACATAATCAAAGGATAATACTGGGTCAAAAGCTTGAAAATAGCAATGATTTCAACTGTACCTTTAAATAGTGATCTGATTATTTAAAAATCTCTTTCTCTTCCTCTCTCCAAGTCAAATGAACATAGAGAATATCAATTTCAAGGAGATGTGCATTCTTCTTACAGCCTAAGAAGAGGAAGACCTCAAGCCTAGGATTCTAATGATGTATTTGACCCTCTAGAAAGAGACAGAATCAAACTCGAATGACACGCTGACCAACACTAATGATCGCAGTCCGGTACTGGCACATCTGTGCCAGCGACCTTGGACAGCATCTACAACACCATTGAAGGTTTTCTGTGCCATTAGGAACCCATAGTACACAAAGGGTTATGATGGAATTACATGTAACAACTTTCACACCCACACACATGTACCAGCACAGGACTCTTGTAAAATTTTGAGGAGAAACAAAAAAAAAAAAAAATCAGGAAAGGGGGGTGGGGGAGTTGAGACACTTTCAAGATGAGGGTTGTGAGGAGGAGGTAAAAATGGTCAACAAGCAGTGGCATACAGCTCAGTCACATGACGTCGCTCAAAGTAGAGGCTTGCCTTTGGACGGCCAGATTGGTATTTAATGAGCAGACCGTCGTCTGCCGCCATGATCGCTGGAAACGCGCAGCAGCTCCTCAAGGTTTCGGGGGACAGAGAGTTTTGGTTAATGAGCATGTCTGCGAAACTACCCACCCACGGTATTTGGGCGCATGTCGGTGAAACGTGAATGGTATTTGTAAGGCCTCAATATTGTTGCTGTTACTGCTTCAACTCGGGGAATGTACAGCATTTATGACAAATTTACCTTTTTAAAACACAGAATAAAGAGAAACACTTTACTTCACATCAGAGCATAAAATATCACATGGAAGTTATAGTGATGCCAATATTAAAGCTAAAAATATTTCTTTTGCCAAGGAAACTGCATGGGTTTCTGGGGATTGTGTCTGAAGCCCACATCATTTTACTTTTCATGAACCTATTAAACATGTCAAGCAAATTCCGCTCTATCAGTCACTGACAGAGACAATCAAACAGACAGTTTCATATGGTGCAGAACATAAAAGAATTCCATGAGAGGCATTTTGAGCTTAGCAACAAAGTGTGGATCATATGAAATTCTTTATGTTACTTAACTACATCATGCAAATCAGTTTCTGATCTTGGCAAGGAAGTGTGCATCATATTTGTTTCTCTGAACTACTATACAGGGCACAGCAAATTCACAAAGGAATCACACTCCAGACATAGCCTGTATCCCCTGTTTCCATCATGACTATTTGGTATTGCATTTTGTCTTCAGTAACCGTGCAAAAAGACAAGAAATGGAACAGGCTGATTGCAATGGTTATCAAAACAGCATTAACCAAATACTAGATACAAGCAACCCTCCTTAGGAAATCTTGCTCTCTTTCCATCTATCTATCTCCCTCTCCCTCTCAACCCCTGCATACCTATTCTTTCTATCCCTCTCTCATTTTCACTAACACTGATTTTCCTTTTTATTCTATCCTTTTTCCCCTTTCCTACTTCCTAAAAATCCATTCCTTTTTCTTACTCAATCTTTTCCTGTCCTATTCCTTTTCTTTGCCTCCAAACTGCTTATCCATCTATTTGCTTTGTCTTTGATTTATGAAACAATGCAAAAGTTTTGTTATTTTATACATATCATTCTCTCTTTCATATCAATACTGTTCTCCCTCGCTAGGTTTGCCAATCACCTTTGTACTTCCATTCTTGCTCTATTTTCTCTCTTTCTCAACCTACTCATATCCATCTATCTGTCTTTGTATTTGAATGTCTGTGTCATTTCTCTCATACTTTTTTTTTTCTTTTCTCTTGCTATTTATCAATCAATATCTTCCTTTTTTCTTTCTACCATTCCTTTCTCTAGATCAAGTTTCATAGACAGCATTGTGTCATTGTCTATCGCTTCTTTCCGTCTCGCTCTCGACTCCTCTTAGTACCTCCCCTGAGGTTTTCCCTGCCGTCACCTTAACCGTTCGCCCCTGGATACGCACACATGGGAGGCGAGAAATGTCATTGCCATGGCAGCAGTACAGCTACAGTCCCCATTCTACCGGTTACCCTGTTCTTTTCGGTGTCGACGTGGATGAAAATCGAGGGCCAACAATCGTTTCTCGCGCATGCATACACATTTAGACACAGAGAGTAAAATGCAAAAGACGATAGCAAGTGCATGAAATGATTATTGCCCCCAGAGAGTGATATTCTTGTCCCTTTGCACTTGAGTATTGCACACAAAAAAATACCTAAGGTACTGTATATATGCCACATATTATGCAACTCTCTATTTTTTTTTTTTTTGAGCAAATCACGACTTCCAGACCATTTTGCGAGTGATTAAATTCACAATCGTGGAGTATAGTGCTGACTACAGAAATGCATGGGTGCACATCACATTCATATTGGAATCAGAGTCAATATTTTCATGTTTTTTAAATTTGTAAATAGCACCCGACTCACAAAATTCACAAAAATGAAAACTTTGCAAAATATACAGTGTAAATATTCAGCACATACAGTAGTCACAATTACTACAATCTGATGGGGTTTTTTTAATTTCATGAGCACACTCTGTTGAAAAGTGGCATCTCATCTCTTTTAGAGACCTCATATTTTGAACAACTGAGCTCTACTACAGACCTGCCTTTGCAGGAAAGAAGGAAAATTACTTTTTTCATTCCCTCTCGAAAGTGCATCAAACACTCACATATTATTCAATACTTCATCAGAGTATGTACGATATGACTGCTAGATTGATATTGATAAAGAAGGACAGGTGTGAAGGTGGCCTCAAGTAAAATAATGAAAAGGCACAAGCTTTCACTTTTAGTTTGGCTTGAGATTCTGCTTGAGGATTCAATTTCATCTTTAAAGGGATATTCCAGACGATTTTCATAATTTCACTTCATGTAGTACATAAATCGACAACTCCATGTATAGATTTTTGGAATTCATCGTGGTTCTTTAGCAGAGAAACAATACTTTGAAAAAACTTAAACAAATTACACTGAACAAGGATGATGACATAGGAGGTTCACATATATAAGAAATGTAGCAGTGTAATTCCATTACAATACGACATTGCGAGTTCACCTATGTATAATCTATGCATGCCTTCTTCTTTTGTTCTATTTCCTTGAGCCCCAACTCATGCATTCTTATGGTGACTCTGCCATGTCATCATCCTTGTTCATTGCAATTTGCTCTAAATTTGTGAAAATATTCTTATTCTTCATTCCAATTATCACAAATTCTGAAACTCTGTCCTCAGTTTAACTGATTTATAGTTGTTCAATTGTAAAAATCTGAAAATCATCCGGAGGTCTCCTTTAAGACACTTGGGACTGTGGTAGGTGTTAATGCAATGGATTACACCACATAAGATGAAGATAACAGTAGCAGTGTACATCTTACACAGTCAAGAGGAATATAGTGGCCTCTGCTTCTTCTTTTTTGGTGAGCCCATGAAAATTTACTTGCAATTTCATCGTAATATTACTTTTGGTGTCAGTCAATATTGTGGTGTCAAAATGTTAGGTTTATAAAACAAATAACTCCTTCAGCAGTGGGTCTAGAAGCATCAGCTTTTTTTCCCCCTATAATTATTGTTGTTGTTTTTTTGTCTCTGAATGACAAGACATCATCCCAGTGACTCGCACCCTACAGAAGCGCTAATATCTAAGATATTCATCAAGTATCTATTGTATACAATAACATCTTCTTATACTTGTTATTTTTTATCTTTATCTCACTAAGTCAATGTTTTACTAGTGACAGTATAAAAACATATAGCCAAAGGAAAGCAGACAAAACATTTGTCCATTCTTATCTTTTAATCTTTTACATTTTTTTTTTGCACAGCAACTAGGGAAAAGAAATATGAAGTGCGAAACTTCAGAAATAAACAGCAAGAGGGACAAAGTATAAAGAAACAAGAAGATCAGAAAGACAGATGGTGAGATACATAATGTATTGAAAAATCATTCAAGTTGATGAATAGACACATGTTTACATCCACGATCAGCCCGTCTGCTCATCATTTACTAAAGTCCATCATGTCTACATGCATACTTTATTAATGATGCAAGCTTTGAGCATACTGGTGCAGGGCAAGGCATGATTAAAAGAGATATGAAGAAAAGAATCTCCATTTAAAAACTCTTTAGAAAGTAATACCATATCATCAGGCTCTGATCACTCAGAAAACACAGGCTAGATTCCTTTTCTATAACATCTTAGGATGAAGTATCCCCAAGCTTGAAAAAAAGAAGGAAAAGGAAATAAATAAGAAAAATGAGCTGGGTAGTTTTTTTTTCTTCAGTTTTGCTCTTTTCTTTTCCCCCCAAGATACATGTACATGCTGGCAGCTGTTAAGTGCATTTGACTTTCAAATGAAACATTTAGACACCGCTAAAATCAATAGTTGCCTGAGCACACAGATATTTGCATTGAATCTGGGTTCTTTAGTCACACGGGTGAACAATCTCCCTTCTACCTCCACGCTCCCCCCCCCCCCATCAGTCCTTCCCCCCACTCTTTGGACTCTTCTCTATTACTCCCCCCCCCCCCACCCCCATTCAAACAGAATCAATAAAATCTTTTCATTCAGTACGTATAATCATCCTTAAGAACATTCAAGAACAAGTACATGAAAATCCATGGCTTAGGTAATTGAATACCACAAAACTTATACCAACTACTTAGGTTGCTGTTTTTCTATTTTCTTTCCCTCACCCTCTCCTCCCTTACCCCCCCCCCCCCCTCCCTCCTCTCTGTAAAGCATTCACTCACCGTAACTTATATGATCACTACCTCCTACCACCCCTCTCTGGTATCGAATACCTTAACAGAAATGGTGGAAAATTCCAAATCTATACAATGGAAGTACATGTATCATATGAATACAAGGGGAAGCTAATCAATTCATACATAATTCAGGAATTTATTCCGATAGAAGTCACAAAGGAAAGCACAAAATGCTGAGCAGTATAACACTGAGAATGATAGTAATTTACACCAAGGCTGCAACACTAACATGCCCTGCACACTGCAGGTTTGAGGCAGGGTCCAGGAGTTCAGAGTGACGAGCATCAAATTTCGAACTAAATGCTTCGAAAAATAGCTAAATCAAGACTCTTTCCTGGAACTCTACCATCCTGGTAATGGATGCATCACCCCATCCCCCCCAACTGTGTATTCCGCAGTCACCTTCGGCCCACAAGACAATGCTTACACCAGTGAGCATCATTAACCTCCAAAATGTCCGGATATATCGCCCGCTAATGACGCCCATTGCCATTAACCCCTATCTCATCATTCCCCATCTCCCACAGAGTTGGAAGGGGAACATCGCGGGGTAGTTGCTGTCGTCATTCCCAACGCAATGACAGCGGAGGTAATTTTACATCCACCAAAAGAGCTTCACAAATGTAATGTGCTTTGGGAAAACCCATTAGACATACAAATTGATCTATTAGATGATTCCAACGAGGAGAAAAAAAAAAGAGGAGAGAAACAAGAAATATTCTTCATTTTAAAGACTGATAACTTTGCAACCTGCATCTTCAAATTGAGATGAGTCTCTTTAGTACTTTACATATGACATTTACCCTAGCTAAACATAGCTCCATACTCGTAACTCATGTCTATCTTTGTCGTCATCATGTGAAGAGATTAAATGCACAAACAGATAGATCTTATCTTTCATTTGTTTTTTAGGTCTCATATGATCAAATGGAGAAATATTAAATCTTTTCAATGATGCTGCACTCATCATATTTTATAAGATTCTTGATGATATTATCAAAGTTATCATATATACATTATTTTCCTTGTTTTTCAGCAGCTTTAATCTGAAACATTTCAAGTTGAGTAAACTGGACATGTCAGTTGGATAATGTCCAATATTGAGGATGGGGGTTTTTCACACTAATTCTCATATTCAACAGAACGATATTTGTCTAAAGTGGCATTTGTCATGCATTCACATTATGGCTCCAAAAAAAAAAAGGAGAAAAAAAAACATTCTCCAGGTTTGACAGGCAAAATGATGTATTCTCCTCCCATAAGATAAACAGATTTGATTGATTGGATAAATGTAACAGTGTTGCCATGCATTGATCATGTTTCAATTCCTTGCCATACTCGGACTTACCGGTAAAAATGGGATGGTAATTACATCATGCTTCACATTAAGCATGTGATATTTTCCATACAGAACTAAACACACATTATTTGTGTGATTACAGGAAAATGGTGAGACTAAACAGGCCATCAGCGGCTCAACGAGAAAATAATGCAATGAATTTTATCACTCAATTCCCCCAGTGCCATTTCTGCTTTCACATTCAATGCATATCACAAGGTACTGCAGCATCTGATAATTCCCTTGGATGAACCCTTGATACCTACTAACCATCATTAAGGAACAATCAGGTGGAAATGAATCATACAATAAATAAACTGATTCCATGTTTCAAAGAGATGAAGGCCTCCTTCTGCCCCCCCCCCCCCCCCCGGCCTTTCTTCCTTTCTTTCTTTCTTTCTTTCTTTCTTTCTTTCTTTCTTCCTTCCTTCCTTTCTTTCTGTCTTCCTTTCTTTCTTTCTTTCTGTCTTCCTTTCTTCCTTCCTTCCTTTCTTTCTTTCTTTCTTTCTTTCTTTCTGTCCTTCCTTCCTTTCTTCCTTTCTTTCTTCCTTTCTTCCTTCCTTCCTTCCTTCCTTCCTTCCTTCCTTCCTTCCTTCCTTCCTTCCTTCCTTCCTTCCTTCCTTCCTTCCTTCCTTCCTTCCTTCCTTCCTTCCTTCCTTCCTTCCTTCCTTCCTTCCTTCCTATCTTTCTTTTTCTGTTGCCATGGGCCTCATCATCCGGGAAGAAAAGCCATCGATATTGATGCACCATTTGTCTTGGACGATACACCAATGAGGCCCTGCTGCTGTTTATCGGCTGAGCATGAAAAGAATTATTTGAAGGTCAGGAGATGGCGGGAGGGGGGGGGGAACCAAGCAAGAAGACCTTATAACTCCTTCGGGCAAATGATCCTTGGCAATCATAGGCAAGGAAGTCCAATATAATCCCGCCGAACATGACTATCAATATTCCATCTGCTCTCAGAGTCGACTTTGAGTGAGGAGGATGCTACGCTATGTGGAGATTAACAAAAACAAAAAGAAGATTGGGGATGCTAAGATATTCTTCTCCTTCCCTAAACCTAAACCTAACTTTTCAACATCAATATCTTCATACATGACGTAAATACCAGTATTCTGCTTGCACTAATAATCCAATTATGGTGAGGATGCTCCGTAGAGGAAACAAAAGAATGCATTGACATTTGATCAGATGTTCCTTATGTCTCGCACATAATGTTATCTGTAGATCCGTAGACGACAGCAAATATTTTGTATATCAATATCAGTGCTGCATGACCTGAATATCAACATTCTGTTTACATTAATAATCTACTTGTGTTGGAGACAGCCTCACGGTGGGAGAGCATAAAAAGATCTCGCATGTCCTCAGAGAACTGGTGTCTCTCCGTTCAGCCTTCGACATAAAACGTGGAAACATCGACCTTGCGTAACATGATTACCCTTATTATGCTTGCGTGAATGCTCTATTTGTGTTGCAGATGGTATTCAGGATTCCGCACAATGCCAGCGGTAAACAAACAGAGACATATATGTATAACTGCATGAATGATGCAGCTTTTTTTCGACATCAAGGGCATAGCTCTATAGCGATCTTCTGTGCCTCATCTTTTAGGATCCTGTAATACATGTATGCACAGACAAAACATCTAAGATTCGTACTTACATCTTTTGATCAGAGAATCACCTCCTCCCCCCCCTCATATTTTTTTTTTCCAAACCTCCATCCTGATACCATTCCAATTTCTTTCAGTCAAAAATAGAATGCAATGATAATCATGTATGAATGAAACCACATGGAGTGGGACATAAGATTAGACGACAATGTTTTATCAATACCTGCATAGCTACCTGATATACGCAATCTTAATTTTCTCTCCCCGTTCTCTGTAACACCATAGCCAACAATGCTGTCCAGGGAAAACCTGCGTTACTTAACTCTGCTTCATAAGATTATGCAAATCCTAATCTCTACTCTTCTTCCCTGCATCCCTGCATCCCTGATACCCAACGATGCTATCCAGCCTGAAAATGCTTCACGTAATTATTCATCACTGCAAATTTGCATGTACATCTATGGCAATATGTATGCCTAATAAGTGTGATGTACAGTCAACCTCGCCCAAGTCAACCTCGCACAGATGAATATAATTGCCAAAGATGAAGAAAAATTCTGCCTCAGATGGATATTAACATGCACTAATTCTATCGCGTAAGTCGAAATCCATTCAAGTCCAAGGAGTTTCTCTGGTCCCTTTGAATTTTAACTTAAATTCAAGGTTGACTGGTATAAACTTCCTGTGTAACATATTATTCTGAGATCACTATAACTGAGTCTTTTGGAAAACATTGGCCCGTTTTCTACTTTTTTATAGTTAGTTCCTCTGGAAACTAAAGTTAACCCAAGCTTAGTTTATCAGCACTTAGACGGGATCTCATACTAAGAGTAGATTATCAGTAGTCTCACACTAACTAAGTCTGCACTATCAGAATACCAGCCATTCTGTTTTTCAAAGCCATGCAACTTTCTTTTTTTATATACAAGCATTCAAATACCAGAAACGCTGTATACAGAGTTGCAGAGAAAATCTAAACCTTTCCTGTTACGTTAATTTCTGCTGTCCAAATCTTGCTGCATTCAACTGGCATACAAGATTGTCAAGTCCTACTTACTACCATGAATGGACAAACTAAAAAAATAAATAAATTGTAAGAGATTATGCAAATTTCAAACCAAGTTTTGGGTAATGCTACAATCTTCACTATCTAGTCAATAATAGAATATAGTTTCATTGAATGCTCTAGAGATTAAAAAGTTCAACATCCTGGGGGGGGGGGGGGGGGGGGGGAAGGGAAGGAAATACTGTTCATTTTTGTACTGACTTCTTCCAGTATGTGGGAAGGCTATTCTGTCCATTGCACAGTCATGCCTGATTCAAGTCATGTCTTTCTTCAATCATTTGCCTACCAAGGTTAAAAATTTGCACTACCGGTACCTTGGCATATCATACCAGCAGGGAATAGCTCCCACTGTGGTGGAAGAGTTATAAATGCTTGACACCCCATTAATTAGTCAGGCTTCAAACGTGGTGTGGCTTTCAAAATCACTACCTCACCCAGCCACGTTTCCATGAGAACGGCACACATTCACGGCATGTCGGTATTGACATTGGAAAAGAGTCTCATTTATTCAGTGACATTTCCCCCTGGTATTTGTAGTTGTACTGCATTATCTGAACAGACTAATTGCATTCACAAGGATTACTCTGCACAGTTGATGGCTGGAAATGCCAGACATTTCATGTTATTTCCAGCACATTTTTCAGGCATAAAATGTAATAAAGAAACATTAAAATGCAGTATAATCAGCATGTTTAAGCACCTCTATCAATTATATTTATCTACATTGTATTCATTTGTTGTTGCTAATTTTTGTCTCATTATTATCATCATTTTTTTTTTTTCAATCTCAGAGCATTCCTGATTATGGTTGGTACAGTGTATGTGACGTTTTAAATCCGACTACATTGATCACAATATATTGGACCATAACAGTATCCATCGCGCGAGAGTGAATTGCATTTGAAGCTTGGTAGGTGCATGCACTTCAATGCTACTGCTAAGACATGTTTAGCTCATCACACACTAGTTACATTTCTACCTACCTACCCACATACTGAATGAGGAGGGTGCTTCAGGAATAAAAAGCTAAGTACACCAACCTTTACACTTATGATTTCAAAAATGCTCCAAAACAACTCATTACCCTGGCAAACTGCTTCAGCCTGACAGGTTTCTTGGTAGAACCTCTCAATATATTGCAAGCAAGTTCCAAATAGTGGTAGATCAATTTTGAGCCCTTCCAAGTACTACTGTATATGCCATATACAATCCGAATCTAGCGAGTCTAATTTTTCGTGTGAATCGGGACTTCCTGACAATCTCGCAAGTGGTTAAATTTGTGATTGTGGAGTACAGTATATGTACATGTATTGGTGTGCAGTGCTGAACAGGGAAATGTACGCATGCACGCATATTCATGTGAGGATCAGGGTTAACACTTTTTTGTGCTTTTACAATCACGAACAGCACCCGACTTGCGAAATTTGTGAAAATTCAAAACCTCATGAAATATTCGGTGTACTGTATACAGTATGGCCTGAATTCACGAAGGTGGTACAAATGAAACCATGGTTTAAACCATGGACAAAAACTATGGAGCGTCAAGTGTCACACAGAATATTTCGTTACAATTCTTTTCATCGATGAAATGATTATTTTGCAACGAAATGACAACATTTTGTAACTAAATGAACATTTCGTCCACGAAATATTTTGTTAACGAAATGGTCATTTTGTCGACGAAATGACTAATATCATAACAAAATATTCCGTGCGACACTTGGCGCTCCATGTTTTTTGTCTATGGTTTAAACCGTGGTTTCACTTGTACCACCTTCGTGAATTCGGGCCAATGTGTTTAACAGCTTTAAAATCAGAGAATCTCTTGTAGCTGAGTGGATAGGACCTCAGACTCCCAATCATGGTGCTCCTGGTTTGAGTCCACTGGCGACAGTAGTTGTGCCTTTAACCCATTGAGGACGGACTGATTTTCCTATAACACGCATTTCCCATAGACACCTGCCCGAGTATACTCGAGACTCGTCCTCAATGGGTTAAGGCAAGGCATTTTATCCTCACTACCTTAACCAAACAGTGGGGACTCAGAGTCATCAATCCCATGGTACATGTAGCTTGCTCATGAGCATTTGAATGCTTCAGTAGTAGCCACTTTGAACAGTAAAAAAAATGCCCCTCTCCCCTCCCCCCCCCCCCCCCAAAAAAAAAAAAAAAAAAATAAAAAGATCTTCTTTGGCAAAGGCTGGAATGGTCAGCAACATTAACATTAAGGGGAACACAAAAAAACCGACCAGTATGATTAGGTATTACTTTCTACAAAGTTTTGATATGGGCAGCCTAAAAAACAAATTCATTATTACAAATCCATCTGAATTGCACATATCAATCAAGCATTTTCAAGGAGTTTAATTCCACATTCTGTGAATACCATCCTACCGTTTTGTTGCTGTGGCATCATTCACAAATGCACACACAGTCACGTACAATGCAATTAGTTGCCCATGCTTATCTTGCCTATGTGCATATGTGGAATTAAGGGTGGGGTTAGGTATCAAAGAAACTAGCCACATCGAAAATATTCATGTAAAGAATTTTCTGTAAATAGCAGAACTTGCAAATAATTCTTTAACTCTCATTCAGATTCAAGCACCCAAGTATTCAAGGATATATCGAAACTGAAAATCAAGTCAGCACAAATCGACACACATCCCACCACATTGCATCTTACCAGGATTTAATAGTTCTTCCTCTTGCTGATAATGAAAGACATCTCACCAGCTCAAATTAATGAAAGAAAGTTGAGCTCAAGAGTGAGAGATAAATATAAATCAAATTATGAGTATTTCAATTATGAAATAAAAGACAGATTGATCTCACTGTGCTTATTATGATAGTCATTTTTTTTTCTGCTCGAGGATGTCTAGAAATGTAAGCATGATGTTTAAAATCAATATCTTGACGAGGACAGCATAAAGGGGCTAGTACTGTCAAGCCTTATCAGATATTTGATGAGTGCTAACCCAGAAAACCTTACCCAGAGCTGATGATAAATCACAAAGCTATGAGATACACACCTGATGTTCTCCTTCCCCATGACAATAACCAAATCCGAGAGGAAGAAATTCATGCACAGCTGCGGATTGATAAAAATGAGGAAAGAATCTAAAGGCAGCAGCACCCACGACGACAACAGCCCACGAGATTACTGGCTCCTCCTTCGTTTCTCGTCGGCTGCTCAAATGCAGTGCCAATGGGAACAATGCTGGCGGCAGGAAAAAACGGATAAGTGCAGAAGTGCATGGGGATGGGGATGGGGGGAGAACGCATGGAGGAGGGGGGGGGAGGACAAAATTGGGGCTGAACAAGGAGGAACGAGTGATGTTATGAGGTTTCGGAAGGAAAGAATGCGGGCTGCTATTAGCTGGTCGTTTCAGCTCTGGTTGAGGACACGGCCGAGTGTCGGCTAATATCAGCTTCTCCCGTACCCAGCACCGCCGTCCCAGATGTACCGACTAACGAGTAAACGATGTATAGATGCAGTAACCATGGCGCCGTTACTCAACTGCATCCATCAAGCTATTATTAACGTGCACTAATTATTGCCCATGTGGTGTGTGGCGGACAATTTGTGAGATGAGTACAGACATCAGGGTAATCATTGGTCCATCACATACTGTACTTGTCCAAACAACGATATGTTCATTTGTGACACACACACACCCACACACACACACACACACACACACAGCCCAATGGGGAATAAGGGCTTGTGCATGGTAAAGAGTATATTGCTGTAACTGAGACTTAGCGATGTCTTCCACTGATGGGGCATTAGGGAGATGCAATGAATACACTGTAATGCTATTTTCACACGGCTTGATGCTGAAAAGCAAAGTGCACGTGGAAGGCAAACTTCAGCTTTAAGTACATTGTACGTGCATCTGGCTGCCCATCTAAAGAGACATAATTCACTTTCCTATCCATCTACACAGTACTTTAATTTCTCTCCTATCCCCACCCCCCCCCCATCCGACATCAGATTCCGAGCATGTGATTTGAGCTCTTTTACCCGCAAGATCAAGAACTCCGCCGTTGCTACCAAGCTCTACTAAAGTCGCCGCTGATGGAATGTGTCATGCTAGATCAAAAGCCGACAGACGCAACACATAGGGGGAGGGAAAAAAATGACCACAGCATTGTCGACTTATGGGTGCCTTTAGCCCAGTTTTTCCGGAGGAGAGTAGGATGGCTGTCGAATGGAGAGCCGCGGCACGCTCGTCAGTGCTTCTCATGCCGATCCGTTTGCACTTACTAATAGAATTCCCGGTCTGAACATCTGAGCTAATACGGCCCACTTCTCACACTCTGTGCCCTCCAGCTCACATATCCATGCTTCCCTTAAAGGACAAGTTCACCTTCATATACATGTGGATTGAGTGAAGGCAACAATGTTAGTAGAACACATCAGTGAAAGTTTGGGGAAAATCCGACAATCCGTTCAAAAGTTATGAATTTTTAATCAGTGCAATCACTGCTGGAGGAGAAGATTACTACAGTGTATCTTTCATAACATGGGAAAAACATTAAAGAAAAAAAATACGAGGTCGTGAGACCCTACTCCCACGGGTGCCTATTAAACCTGATGACTATGATCTCCCCCTCCCCAAACAATAACAATGATAATAATAATAATAATAATAATAATAATAATAATAATAATAATAATAATAATAATAATAATAATAATAATAATGATAATAATAATAATAATGATAAGGATAATGATAATAATAATATAATAATAACAATAATAGGAGCAATAATTGTAGGCCTAATATTAATTATGATAATGTACAGTCTGAAGCAGATGTAGTTCTATATGATATATCAAGCCAAGTTTTGGTGATTAAAAACAAAAAGGAGGGAGCAAAATTATGAAGACGAAAATATCTTATTTTTCTCTCATAACGTGGGGAAAAGAAACATGAAAAAAACCCACAAAACAAACCGAGGCCTTGAGACCAGCCGTGGATTCCCGCAGGTGCCCGCGTGGATGCAAGAGCAGGGGGTAATCAAAGTCATAGTGTTAATATATTCCCGTTTCGACGGGAACAACCTGTGGGCAGAACTTTCGGGGAATCTCATTTGCGTTTTTGGTAATTTTCCCTGAATGTTATTGTTTTTTGCCCTGCGGAGGTGGAAATGTGTGTGTGCGTGAGGGGGGGGGGGAGGGGTGAGGGGCAACAAGACAACTGTTGGACTTCAACGGGTGCAAATAACCCCTCGAAACTCGAGTTCTATAATAAAAGCAAGTAGTGGCGGGAATGATCCCTACCAATGGACCGGATCGCCGGGCATATACTACAAAAATGTATTATAAAATTTCTGGGAAGGGTGGTCATTTAGAAGACAGCACAATTAACGAAAGAATGAGAAGACTTTTCTTTTTATTTCTTCAATAAAAATGTGCAAATCGTATTATGAGAAAAAAAAAATAAAACCCCTCAGACCCGTGGATTTCCACGGGTGCTGCTAGTTCTTTATATAGTTGTACTCATATGACATCACAGGCTATAGCAGTCTTCTCATCCAGCCGTGACTGAGCAGAAACTTCAAAAATTCATAACTTTTGAACGGATTGTCCGATTATCCTCAAACTCTCATTGATGTGTTCTACTAATATTGCTGCATTCACTCAACCCTCATGTCTATGAAGGTAAACTTGTCCTTTAACACCTAGCAATGTGCGAAAGAAGTTCAGGAGAGGCAACAGATTTGCGGACTCCTAGAAATCATTGAAGTGAATGGGATTTTCCCTCTGTGAGGAATACCTGTATGTGATGGCACAGATCCCAAGCAGTGCAGATAAGGGTCAAGCTGTTTAGCCGATCTTAAAATTCATTTTACACTAGATTTGAATAGTAACAGACTTGCCAACAGGAGCAATCTGGGAGATATTTGTGTAATACACGCATCTCAATGAACGAAATAATTTCTGAACAGCACGACTCCTAAATTCTCTCATCCAGGCATGAAGATATGTTTGACATCACAAGCTATAGCAGTCTTCTCATCCAGCTGTGACTGAGTGGAAACTTCAAAAATTCATAACTTTTGAACAGATTGTCCGATTTTCCTCAAACTCTCATTGATGCGTTCTACTAATATTGCTGCATTTGCTCAACCCTCATGTCTATGAAGGTAAACTTGTCCTTTAACACCTAGCAATGTGCGAAAGAAGTTCAGGAGAGGCAACAGATTTGGGGACTCCTAGAAATCATTGAAGTGAATGGGATTTTCCCTCTGTGAGGAATACCTGTATGTGATGGCACAGATCCCAAGCAGTGCAGATAAGGGTCAAGCTGTTTAGCCGATCTTAAAATTCATTTTACACTAGATTTGAATAGTAACAGACTTGCCAACAGGAGCAATCTGGGAGATATTTGTGTAATACACGCATCTCAATGAACGAAATAATTTCTGAACAGCACGACTCCTAAATTCTCTCATCCAGGCATGAAGATATGTGCAAGTTTTTAAGAAGTCTCCTGCAGACTTAAGGGGACTTGGTTGGTCTGTTGTACTACAATGGGCCAGGCTTTCTATGCATTGAACGACCTCTATCTATCAGACGCTAGTATTGAATTTCTTTTCAAGTACTCAGCAAAATGTAACATCATTTAGCTGTGATTTACTTGAATATGAAACAACATCCACTCACTGCTTAAAAAGGCTTCAAGTGCAAGTCTTTTGAGAATAAGTTTTAAGAAGAGCTTTCTATCACAAAAATACTGTCCAATCGCTATGTCCATGACATTGGAATTGCCCACACACATATGTGAAGACCTACATTCGATCTCTTCCCGCATACTATCTGTAATAAAGAACACCACGATGCATACAGTCGAATGGTGCCCCGAGGATGAGGGACGTATTAAGACCAGACTGACAGGTGTTAAACCAGCAAAGTGCCAGATGTGACAGTCTGTCTGGTAATCAACCTCCTGTTTTCCCTCCATTTTCCTTGATTTTTTTTTTCTTATTCAATGGTACTGTTTCCCCAGCAATATTTGCTATGCAGCAGCAGAGCAATGTAAACATGAGAGATTTTAGCTGATTGATCACTTTCTTACATACATGTATTAACCCTTTCTGATTTCCAGTCATTTCCTAGCAATGACAATGTATTACTGCAATTTCCTTTGTTTTTACAGTCTTACTTTCTCCTCCCTCCCCCCCCCCCCCCCATTGCGAACTATTTCTCTGCCTTAATATATTATACTATAGAACATTAGATTATGAAAAATGTGGCATGCTAAAGTTAAACGATGCATTGCATGCATACAATATTGAATTTCATAGGCAATATGCAACCTGAAATATCACTGTTTGTTTCTAGGTAATGACAGAACTTCACACTGGATGCATAACAGTAACAAAATATGTCATCCAATATTCCTAGCTACCATTAGTTCCACTTTGTACATGTGGAGAGCTAAGGGTACCAGCAGCAGATACTGTGGCTGGTATATGGCGCACTGATTTACACTGGCAAGATTTGGCAGTACATCTCATTAACCCTGTGCCTTTTGCTCCATTGGTTCCAAAGGTCTGAAAGGCATAGGGGGATGCACCATTAATGCACAGACTCATTCAGTACATTTACAACAACGGTACAGCTACTGCCTAAGGAAGAGGCAATGTACTCAGCACTAATGGACGTGGACAAAAGTGAGGAAGTGGACGAAACAAGCAAACTGTCTGCACAATTTCGATACGCGAATGAAGCAGGGTGTTACAAAGGTTCCGACCAGTGAGATGTCAAGCATCAAATTACTCACTGGCTGAAGATGAGATGATCGAAGTGTGAATCGTTGACCGAAGATAATACCATCAAGCCTGAAACAACCAGAGGCCATTACGAGAGTCCACCTCACGCTTCTTGGAAGAAAGCAGAGTTAATGATCACCACTCTCAACTTAACCCGTTGAGGACAAGTCCCGAGTATACTCGGGCAGATGTCTATGGGAAATGCCTGTTGTGGTAAAGTCCGTCCATCCTTAACGAGTTAAGCAATGATCAGCCTAAGATAGTTTCATATAAACAAAATGCCCAAAGATTGTAAGGTAAAGAAAGTTATAATCAGCTTGAAGTCTTGTTTGCAGCCAATACTAGAATACTGACCAGTACAAAAAATTCTGATGATTAAATATAAGGCGAGTAGCTTGCCAAAACTATCATGGTGCTGTTAAAAATGTCTCTAAAAGTACAACAGAACCTGAAGTAGTACTTACCCTGGATACATAAAAGTAGTTTAACAAGCTGTTTGATCTTGTGTTGAGTCAGAATCAGTTGTTGTTGTTTTTTTGTCTCGGTCACACATTAGTAAAATGATGAAATTTCGAAGTGTTGGTGAAAACGACTTGCCAAAATCCATGTGAAGTCGAGGCAATGGCCATCGAAGTGACGTGGAACTGAATCAAACTATCACCCAACAGATGCCAGGACATGGTATTTACTGCTTATAAAAAACAGACACATGGCAGTTGTAAAACATGACAAGCCTAGGCACCAGCATATGGCAAGACATGTGCACAGGTGAGCCCATTCCCATTCTGCGGAATAAAAATAGCGTGCGTCACGCACCTTGCACTCACATGCATTATTTGCTTATCTCAAATGATCTATGATGTACTAGCGAGATACTATTAGAAGTGTGAGCAGTACATTGCTGCACATGCATGCACCTTCCTCTAAGCATATTGATTACCCTAGTGTAAAGGCTGCTATCAACCATATGTGTTCTGAATGAAGCAGGCCATGCAACACTGTGAAATGCCCAGTGTTGCATGTCAGTGGTATAAACACATTCTGCAACAACCATCAATTTGGAGAACAAACTACCAATGAGTGAGTTTAAAGGCCCCGTCACACTACAGCGAATGCCCAACGAATGCCCAACGAATGTCCAATACATTAGAAAACTTGAAGATATGTTCACATCCGTTGGTAATACTGGAATAGTTCATAATATGCTTGGCGTTCTTTGTATTCATTAGCTATTTGTAGGGATTCGCAGAGATACGCTGGAGCCGATCTTTTTTTAAAAACATGTCCAAAATCTCCAGCGTATCTCTGCCAATCCCTACAAATAGCTAATGAATTCAAAGAATGTCAGACATGCAAACTGTCTTCACATTTTCGAATTCGTTGGGCTTTCGCTTGGCATTCGTTGGGCATTCGCTGTAGTGTGACAGGGCCCTTACACTGCTATACAGAAATGAGAAACAAAGTCAATAACTGTCTATGCTGTCAATATGCAATACACTTGAAAGAAACAAAAAAGTATGAAAAGGTAAAAACAATTAGGAAAAATATCATATGATGCAATAGAAAGTGTTCGTGACTGTGAAGTTCATACACTGTTACTTGTAAGTAAACATAGTATCAGATAACACTCAGTTTTATCTGAAAATAGAAACAACTTCTCATAATATCCAAGTGTTATCTAGAATGAGCAAGGAAATTCTGTGAGTTAATTATTTTGTGCTCGACGTTATATAGCTTTGATATGGTATATATGACATTCTGTGATGTACTTCCTCATTCATATGGGGGAATTATGTATTTGCCATTTGATAACCATGTTCATTTTATACTATAATGTGATACCTCACACATTTAAAAGATTCATTATGCTTGGAATATGACTTTTTTATATTCATATTGGCAGAGTGGTAACAATTATTTCACTGCAAATTCTCATTGCATTCAAAGTTTGATTATCAATATTACAGTCACAAAATACCAGAGCTCACTTCAGTCCTCGTGGTTGGACCCACATACTTATTTTTGTGTGGTATTCTGGAGTGAGAGAATTGGCAGAGTGAATGCTACTGTGCCTTGTAAAATGGCGTTATCTCTGACCCACGTTATTTAAAGAGTCCCTGAAAACCCTGCACTTAATGAATCACAACCACACAATGTTGACAGCTATATATAGCACCATCAAACGTGAAGGTTAACTCGCAATAACACCACCGTGGCGACACCCAAAAAAAAATAGAAAGGGAAACCAATAATGGCGCATGAGTGGCATGTGCCCGGCCTTAAGTGAGAAATCAATACACCAAAGCACTTTAGAACATATCACTCACACTCGATGCCCATTTGCAGCATGCTTGCTATAAATTGGTAACATCCTGTTCTGGACAAATCTAAAAATCAATATCAGGAAACTGAAGCAAAAAATATTGTAAAACATTGTAGTCGCTGCTGCTTTCATGTTGTTACTAAAGCAATAACTTGACTGACTAGTTGATATAGCCTTATATGGTCTTTCTAGCTAAAAGCAATTTCAATGAAGTATTATAAGAGGACAATATTCTCTTCCTTTCTAAAACCATGTTCCCATTATATCAATGATGAATGCTAAGCAAATCCAGTCAAAATATAAACATAAAGCACATTATTTCCTTTCAAAATGTTCCCCAAAATCATTCAATTTGTTGCTTGAATGAAATACACGTCATCATACTTAACTCACATGCCGACACTTACACAGGAATTGGTATGATATAACCACTCATCTACCTAAGATATGAAAATGTTGCAAAAAACTTCCTTCATCATTTTTCACTCAAAACAAAAACAGAATATCTATTGGCATTAGAAATGTTAATTCAAATTCAAATTCAATTCATTTTCATATGAATACATCAAATACATCAAATATAACACAATTAAATAATACATGATATCAAGCTAGGAGACATAATATGACAAAATGAAATACAATACATGATATCCAGCTGGGAGGCATAGCAGAGTATTGCAAACATATAGAACATAGTGGTTGATCTATGAAAATTGGAATCTGAGAATGAATGCTAAAGAAATATGATGGAACCTACTTAAAAGCAAGCTTGTCGAGCATAGGTCCCACTTAAAATCGAGCATGTTACCATGGAGACTATGTTATGGTGAAACAACACATTCATCATGTGAGTGTCTAAATATGGCCCTTTGACCGTTCATTCTATCTTTACTTGAAGATTCATGGTAACTCTGATGTACACATACAGTATTTCTTCAGATAACACTATTTCCCAATGCCACTGAGAACAAGATCTACCATAAAAGAAGGGGAAAAATATTGAAAACAAAGGTGTTTTTTTTTTTGGGGGGGGGGGCTGCTCTCAACAACACATCAATGTGATATATTATATCTCTAGAGACTGGCACAGGAAAAATATCACACTCCATTTGCAGAATCAAAAGATTCTCTCTGTGGTCCTGGAGATTTACAAGCCAGGAGAGCAACTGGCCACATAAGATGACACATGGCACAACACTTTCAATGCAGAATCCTTTAAGTTAAGTAACACACAGGAATTAATGTCTGCTATTTATACAGCAACAAGATTTGTCTTGGTGTGTTGACACTGCAGTCTGGAACTGCAGTTTGGATACTCACTTTTCTTAGCATTTGCCTGTCTTGTATTTGCAGTGGAGACTTCGCAAACAGGACCTTGCGATTTATTTTTTTTTTCAATGTGTCGGCATGACCAGTTTTGTTAGAGCCAGAGAGCAGTTAGCTACATTCACAGTGCACTGAGATAACATCCTTTTGCTTCTCACACTTCTATATTCTTACAAAACAGAAAGCAAAAACTAACAAACAGCAAATATACATAGAAAGGACAAAATATAGACTGAGGAAATATAATCAGTTGCATTAATAACGTCATATATCCATTTTCAATCTAAGCTGACATCAGCGGAGTCAAGACTACTGGAAAGGGGAAAGTAAAAATAAGAAAAGAAGGGGTAGATGTAAACAATATGAAAGCAATTGTTTAACAATCCTTAGGAAATGTTCAAATAAAAATAAACGGGAGAAAATCCACCCACACACCAGGCTGATGAAAAAGAGTCCATTAGGATAGTGAATGCAACATGTAGCACAGAAGGCCATTAGTGGAAAGTGTGAGCCCCTCATTTCTCTTTAATCAATGGGCATGTTGCGAGCAGCAGCCACTAAAAACACGTTATGTTTGGTTTCACTTTTGCTCTTCCAGGTTTTGCGGGTGGACTGTGGGGAAATGATAAGGTAGACAAGTGCAGCAAATGAATGGTTTCAGATATTTCTCCCTCATCTAGAAACATTTGTGGTTATTCTGGGTGTAGTTGTTGTTGTTGCATCCTCATTTTCTCCACTTGAGTTTTTGATTGCTTTGCAGCTTCTGTGTATTATTTCGGCCCACAAGTATCAAGACAGAAAACATTGACGAGGAAAGTAAAGTGCTCTTAAAGTGGTCCCGATCCAGGTCAATGACGGAAAGACATCAATAAATTAAAATGGTATAAATTGTCTTGACTGCTTGATGGAGGCTAAACTTGTCTACAGGAAAATAAAACAGAACACACAAACATGAAAAGGTAACCAAACTAGTGAGTGAAATTCCCTTCCACCCACACACTTTCTAATGGTTTCAACTTACAATCCAGTCACTTTTCTCATGTATTCTTAATAGCTGGATGTTATTCATCAGTTAACCAATGACTACATATCATGACATCCAAAAGGATTTTTAATTGGCACAAGGCAATAGCAGGAGTAACAACCTTGCAAAAACAGCAGTCAGTATTCTCAGGGCTAAAAAAAAGCCCACATATTTTTGGTAGAAAAAGCATATTCTTGATAGATTTTTTTTTTTTTACCTTTCCTGCAATAGATACATGGAGTAATGCAATTCCGGAAAATAGTTATTTTCAATAAAACCTGCAGTATTTTGACCCCCACCCCCCCCCCCAAAAAAAGAAGAAAACTGTACAAAATACTGCAAAAAAAAAGTAACAGTTGGAATCTCTGCATTAGTACAATTCTGCTGTCCTGTGATGATAATGTATTGTACTTTGTATAATTGTACATCTCTGTGTATAAGTGCAGTGCTCTACACACACACACACGCATACACATACACACAGACACATACTGTCAGTTAGCATCACAAAGCTCTTTTATATCACAAGTTCATCCACTGGTCCCCCAAAACAATCTGTACATCATATGTACACAAAGAAAAGTCAACAACGAAATGCCAAACTCCCATAAAACTAATTTCCCTCTCCGAGGATCAACACAAGAATCAGCTCTCCACTTAAATGTCAACACGATAGCACGGCTCTCCCAAACAACCGGATATTTGCTCACAGGAGGGAGTATCAAGTTTGTCTTTTTCATTTTTTTTTTTTATTGGTTGCATTTTTGCTTTTCTAAGCTCCCATAGAGCCAGAACATCATAGGCAGAGACCAGCACGAGTGGTGGTGTGTGCACTGCTGGTAGGATTTTTCCTGGAATAAATTACCCTTCTTCATGACTGCTTTCCAGACAGGCTGGGATTTGTGGATGGACGTTAAAAGGCTCTGCACACTTTCTTACTGGCGAGAGACCACGAGACATGGCTGACGCAAAGAAACATTCTGGCTGTCTGGGGCTGTGATGCTGGAGCGTGCCAATGGTTAGTCTGTGTTTCAGACTTGTGCCTGTTCACAACGATGGAGAAAACCCATTGACAGTACAGTGAACTTGGTCCTATGGATAGAGGTATCTCATGGGATATTTCATGATCACATTTTTCCAATAATGTTTGGTATCCAGCGATTATCTTTATACCATAAGCTACCTGAGTAAAGTACAAACAGTATACACATGATGTGAGTTTGTGTTGAGCCCTGGTTTCCAATGCATACAGACTATATACATGAAAATATCAAAATACATAAGTAAATATCACAATAACAGCCAATAAGCATTCAGGATTTGTGTCGGTGGCCATGGTAACTGCTTTCATACCAAGAAATCAATCAAAAGGGAAGTTTCCTCAAACATGTGGCTTCAGTCACTGCAGAAATATCAGTGAAACTATCAGAAAGTTTGAAAACAAAGTCGGACAAGCAATTCCAAGTTCTCGACACTGCCATGTGCAACCCTCTCTGAAATTCTGCATGAACTCACTAAATCCATTTTACTAGGACGTTATAGAGCAACTCAGCTAGCTCTTCAAGTGGGAATGGGGAATATCTTTCTCATTTATCTTGGCAAAAAAAAGTCAAATCAAATATGAAACTTTCATTAAAAGAATGAAACTCTCGGAAATCATTTTCATACGCACTTCTCTCCCTTTTACAAAAGTTTTCTGCATTTACCAACTACATTAACATTTGGGAAAAATTCAAATCTCTCCTCAAAAATTTTGTGCATCGAAATCCACACAAAAATGTCCTCAGTTTTTCCTCATACTGTAAAAGTGGATATTTTCACGCGAGTAATTTTTCGCACTGAGAAGAGTTTCGCGCACACAGGATTATATGGCCAGCAAAAATATTTGTGTGCTTTTATTTTTGCGCTAGTTTCTGGTTGCGCGAAATGCGCGAAAATTTCAACACCGCGAAAATTTCCACTCAGTATTCCATTCTATCATCACGAACTTTTGAGAATGAACCTGAATACTAGGCAAAAAAAAAAAAAAAGAAAAAAAAAAAAACCTCCAATAAGCTCTTTGGTGAAATGCCATCATAGCTTCCCAAAGTCTTTCCCACCAATGTAAACATTTGCTTGCTACTCCACACTGGGAAAAATTCCTGGATTTGATCATGTGACCCCCGTGATTTGATCATGTGACAGGTGCATGCCAGCATGAGGGTCGTACAAACGGTTACTTCATCTCCTTCCTACACCCGCATCCCCATTCCTCCCATCTCATTACGAGGAGTGGGAGGAGGCGCACTGCTAACCAACCTTAAGCCTTCATTACAAAAATAAATCAAAATTGAAGACAAGCACGTCCCAGAGGTTCTTCTGTGAGCGTAGCCTGTAGAGAAATGAAAAATAAAGAAACCCACATACAAAGGTTTTGCATGTATACTTCTGCACGATGCAAATGGACATAATATGACAAGAAGTTAAATGGGTGTAGGAGGGGTGTGGGAGGGGTGTCGATCCCGTGGATTGGGGGTGAGTGGTAGCAATCTATCTGGGGCAGCTCCAATTACAATAGGATGCTGCCCCACTAACATTTCCAATGAGGGGGGAAGAGTGTCAAACTGATCTGTGCCAAGACCTGCTACAGGGAAGTCGTATCTTTAACTTCTTCTTTCTCTCTCATCACGTGATCGCGACATGGCGTTTTTTTTTGTTCGGCATCGACGAGCTAAATTGAGAGCTTCCCCTCGCCCCATCAAAGTACTCGCTGGGATTGTTGCGGGAAAGAGGAAGTTGCCTGGATTTTAACATTTCATGGGAAGTGGTCTCTTGTGGCGGGTATCAGAAAGAGATACATTTTCATCCAAGCATGCCTGAAAACATCTCATTTACAGAAGCTTTTCGAAAATCTCGATTTGAAATGGTAATGACATATTGTTGTTTTTTCATGGGGGGGGGGGGGGAGTTTCATTGCAACATATTGTTAAAGTTTCACTTTTGTGGAGACTGTTTACATTTTTTATGATTGATGCAATGATGAAATGAGTAATAAGTGATCAGTGAGACAGGTTTTACTTTTATTTATTCAGAGTTACAGCAAAAATACACCCGTACATAGACGCCAGCATCACTACTAATGATGCTGCTTCCAAAAATAGTTTACGGTTGCCATTAACTGATGGCATTCATACATCATTTGTTGATTTTTTTTTTTTTATTATAAGGGCTCTTAGAAATGCCGCAGAAATGTCAACCAACAGCTAACTGGGGAAAAAGATTTGACACACACATACACACACACACACAAAGTAAACTAAGGCTGGAAAGATAGAGAAATATAGTGACAACATTAATTCTCTCTCTCTCTCTCTCTCTCTCTCTCTCTCTCAGTATACGTGACAAGAGTTTACGTCATCAACCTATCAAGCATTAATTCCTCTTCAGCCTTTCCTGAATGTCCTTGGGCAGCGATTTGCTTTTCCACTTAACTACAAAGCCTTCATAAGCATCCTACACTACAGCACTCTTAGTCTTTCATATAATCCCACAATTCCCTTTATAAGCGCATCAATGTTCTTTCCTACAAGAAAAAAAAAGAAGAAAAATGAGAGTAAACCTGGAAATACAGACACATTTCAACAAACTCGATATAATCCTGGTTCCCAAGGATGTTAATCTGTATCAACATGTACTGGTCGAGATGTCCCAATAAATGCGGATTCAAAATGCATTCATATACAAAATATATATTCAATATATGATGAGTTTAAATGCATAAACCGACACATTAATTTTTATCGACTTAAAATATCTAAGATTGGAAACTGCTGAATAAACAAACAAAACAATCCCAATATGTGAACATTCCAACATCTTCAAAAATATCTCTTGATATTTAATGAGTGCAGTATCATTTACAATTTTTATTTTCTCTATTTGATGATGACCTCACTTCAAAAAAGAAAATGTAGAAATTGCATTTGTCTGTTCCTTTGCATTAAAAGTCTCAAGAAACTCAATCCCTACAGAAAAAAGAACACCCCCACAAAAAAGTCTATTAAAAAGATAATGTAATGGCAACCATACATGAGTTTTTTGATGAGTTCGTACACTTCAAATGAAAATGGTATTGCTACAACATGAGTTAAACCCTCAATACAATGTATGTTCGCCCCTTCCTACTCAATCACAGATATAAACTTACGACATTCCTTGACATCAATGCTTCCTTTTTCTTTGACGAGCTTTTTGGCTTTCTGCTTTCAGTTTGCTTTTTCTATTAAGACTGCTTGTTTCAAACCAGATTTTGTAATTTCTATCATTCTAATATCCAACATAATGGGGGGAGGGACACACTCTAATTTTGGTATTTTAAGCAGTGCAAATGACTACGTTGAAAAGAAGGCAGAAATACTGCCTCTTTCAGTGGAATTGATTGGATTTGTCATATCTCAATGCTCATCATTGCATTTCATGCCTCAGAGCAGATAATGGGGAGGGGGGGGGGGGGGGGGGGGGGGGAGAAGGGGGAAGGGGTAAGGGGTTGGGGGACCGTAGGGGGGTTGGGGGACCGTAGGGAAGTTCATGCAGAGTTTGAGTCAGTGATGGTGAGTGCATCACCATACAATCGATAATTCCATCAGAGGATACAAGGCCGGCTGCATTCCACAGTTTGACCGTGACTGTCCACTCTCAACATAAGGCACTCCCATTCTTGCTCACTATGTACTCCACCTTTGGGAAAAAAAGGGACGGAATAATTATCCCATGTGTGTTGTGTGTATGTATGTGTGTGCATCTGTGAGTATATATGCACTTATTTCTTTCCTGCGCCAACACATTCTTTTTTGGTTTGGTCTATGGAGACATGCATTCCGATAGTCCAAAGCAGTTTATACAACACATCTCACGAGACACACAGTTAAAAGTTCCATATTGCACGCTGCCACTGCCAGTCTTGCAACTTTGTTGGAGCAAAAATGGATATCGCACAGCTAATGTCACCAATTGTCATTGACCACAGTGTTACACTCATGATTGACTCAAAGATTTTGTTCCATTGCACAACTCTTATGTCATGATAAACAAACATTTGCCATTTGCACTTAACAATTACAAGCGTGCTTACAAACGCGCATTCTGTCACTCATTTTACTGTTTAAAACAACTTCGACTGGTTGGTTTCGCATACATACTACATTCGCTTTTCAAAGAAAATAGTTGCCATTTCTGCACCAAATTCAAGAATCTGTGTGGACCACATCTGTTGACATTTTAGGTTTTGTATGTTTTTATAGTGCATGGTCTTTACTCATGCAATGGTACAAAATTTTGCACTGAAATGTGAGGTGCTCTATTCCACATGGCGCAGAGTTAATTCCATTCCTGTTAATTTGGGATATCTGCAATAAAAGCTATTAAGTAATGAAGAAAATAATAAGAAACAATGGGTTATTTTAGTCAACTTCAAGAAATTTGCCTTGTTTTATGCAACAAGTGAGGTATCACAGTATCTAATTACCCTACCACTCCTGTAATTTGGGTGTTTTTCAACATAAACATACACAGATTTACACAGTATTTTTTTTTTTTCGTTTTTGTTTTTCCCAAAGCATCAGGGCAAAGTGTTTTTTACATGTAATTGCATAGAGCAAATATTACCACTGGCTATGCAAGCAATTGTAACCTATTGATTTAGGTCTCACAACATCTGCAGATCAATATATAGATTACTGCAATGTTCAAGGAAGAAAAATTTAGAAAAAAAAATAGTTTGTTTGAAAAATGGAAAAAATGCACATACATATACTTGAACAATTTCCAGAGAATAACAAATAAAAGTGACATTAGAATGACAGAGGAAAGCCAAGATTGCGCTGTTGTGAGATCTGAAGTTTGACAACTGCTATTTTGAAAAGAGACAGGAACAATATAGATAGAGAAATCTACAAAATCAACTTGATATGAAGAAAGGAGCCTGCCAAGTAATGGTAACATTAACCTTTAGGCAACATGAAAAGTCAAGGTCAGTCATTATAGAGAAACAAGAAGAAAAAAAAGGAAGGAACACTCGGGATTGTGTTTACGGTTTCCTGACCAATTTCCTCTCTCTTGCAACATAGTTTTTCATCTTCCTCTTCCCTTTTTCCTCTTTAACTCCTGTCACAATGGTGGTCTTTCCTAAGGCATTCAATACATTATCAACTGACTTGACTGCGGCAAGGGGGGGGGGGGGGTTGTGGTGCGCCTGACTGTGGTTCGATTCTTCTCTTTTCATCCTGGCTTCCAACTTGAACAACTGAGCATTCTCAACCCTATAACTAGGTGCATTCATATCAGAGTTATCGTGGCAGTGAATACGACATTGATTTGGTGGCACTGCTCACGTTGGCAAAATACCACAGTCGTAGATGCTGCTGTAACTCATTAAGTACTGTTATCATGTATGAAAAATGGTGGTATTTCTGGTAAGCTTTGCACATGTGCACATTTCCAACATGAAAAGACATGCAGTGTGTGTCAGTTCACCTGAGAAATACACCCCTGTATGGTCGGTGGTATTTCATGACACAATTCACACAATAAATTTTGCATGGATATTTCATGCTAAATTTGAATTACCTACCTAAATACCATGGTATTTTGCAGTGTATTTGCATTCACATTACCAAATATCGCATGAAACATGGCAGTTATTTCCACCATAAATGTGAACGAACCTACCAAGCACTGTCAGCACATCCACTGGAGTGCCTTCTTCCCTGAATGGCACAGATGTGCAGAAACTAATTGCCAATGAATAGGAGATTATTGTATCAACCTAATCTCTAATGTATCACCATATATAGGCTTCCAGCTCACGGCCTGAAGGAAATTGTTCTGCCCTGAGGAATCATATGAATGCTGATTAAAAAGTGTGGCGAGTTACAGTTATGTTCCTGGGCATTAGGTTGAGTACCTCAGAATGAGAGGTACAGCGATGCATGTCTTCTAACATTTGCAGGCTTAGCATCAGCATGACTGTTTGTCGGGGAAAAAAAAACCGCACAAGAGATAGCCTCGCCCTGCTGCTATTGATTGCACAATAGATTAGACAGAATAGAATTCTCATATGCGAAATAGAAAGAGAGAGAAAAAGAATTTGAATAAGAAGAAGAGGGATTGAAGAGTGCAGTTAGAATTGATGAACGCATCAGGAAATGGCCTACACTGTGAGAGAGGCTGAACTATAAGATCAGGGTTGATTCAAATATATTTGATATATACACAGAACTTTACTTCCATTCTTCTGTTGTTGTTTTTTATTTCTCACTTCAAATCAGTATGCATTTAATCATATTTTTTTTTTCATTAAACATGACAGGATATGCATTCTATATACAGGTACAACCTTACAGAAAGAAGCAACAAAAAGCATGATTTACAAACTGATAATTTCTGCCAAATCTGGAGAAATAAGTCACCTCGGTTAGGATGCATTTATCTGTAGGTTTAGCAATGAAGGCAAGTTATAAAGAGAAAAGAGAGTTTTCAATAGTCAAACAGCAATCATTTAACAACAAAACAGAATAATTTGAAAAACATTTAAATAAAACAAACAACAATCAAGTGTATTCGAAGAAAGCACTAGGTAGTAACATATGAAAAGAACAGAAAGTTGACACATTAGACTATTAACAATAAAAGTGTTGTTAACAGTCAGAAGCCATGAAGATGGGGGAAAAGGAGAGAGAATTGCTTATTTTCGGGAAGAGAAATAGAAGAGAATGATTCAAAACGTAGAAAAACAGAAAATACCATTACTTCCACTTTTCAGGGCAAACTATTTCAAGTTTGACAAATCTGAGCTGCATGATTATTCATACCACCGGTCTCTGACACTTTGTAAAGAAGAAGCTACAAAAAAAAAAATAATAATAATAATAAAGTGCTAAAATGAATTCACGTTTGTGAGTGACTGGATTTCACACTATATTTTCTGTAGACAGAAGTGTTCAGAAGAAAATACTCACAGTTGATTTATTAGCATTTATCTCTTGATGGTTACAGTGCAGTATTATCAAGAGTTTGTATGCTGAGGTGTTTAACCATGCCTTTGAACATAAACATACAGCTTAGTCAGTAAAGTTTAGCCATTTTGGAGAATTAAGCAACTGCAATGTCAAACAGTGTCTTCATAAGACAGAAGTCGAGGTTTGAGCTGCAGATTTTTACTTCCTGATTCACCAGCCAGCAATGATCATACAGTATTTACACATGGTGATGAGAAAGTTGAAAAATGAGCTAAGTAGCACATGGTAAAGAATACATCAGTGTGCAATGGGTCGATAAATGGCATCATGGCTATCGCCAGACCAGAAAACTCACTGAATCCGAGCTCTCAGAATATGCGGTTTGCCAGAATTTCTTCATCTATCCGTGAGATGCGGGCGTTTGGGCACAGATCCACTGCGTGTAGATTCCGATGAATTGCTAACGACACCAGTGATCAGACAGTCGGACGCAACAGCTGACGGGATAGATTTTGTCGAGGCTAAGGCAATGATACCATTAACTCTCCGGAGGACTCTTGTTTAGCATGCATCACAGCTGATCAAATAATCACAAAAGAGAACTCCGTGCCATGTTCAGGCAACCTCCTTCTCTATCAATACTCATCTGCTTGGTGATTTGGCTTGGCTATACCATCGCCAAGGCCAGTGCCATGCTCTTTGGGCCTCAGTGATGAACTACAGCAAAATCAAAAGTTGACTTTTTGAAAACCAATCTGAAAAACTCATCCGCGCTTCCTGATTGGAACCATTATCTCGCACAACTCTACACCTCAGCACGAGCTGGCACAGACCAGCTTATTTCCCTCACAGAGTGGATCGGGATCGAATTTCACCGATTTATCCACAAAAGATTCACTAGACGGATTCGGTGTCAGTAAACTGATCATCCGAGTCAAAAATCATCTCTCTAGGCTGCTTAAGTCCATAGGAGGCTCATGCAGCAAATGCTTCCGGTCAAACGAGGAAGAAGCGATAGATTTTGATATTCGCAGCCAGTCCTAGAAAAGTTATGACCTTTCACAGCTTTACCTACCTGACCAGCCTGGCAACTAAAATCTTTGATTTTTTAAGTCAAATAACTGCTGTTTTTTTAATGAAATTGAAGAGTCTACTGGAAAAAAAAAATAGCACCATGCCAAATATTACCTCCACCGCACAAATGCAATGTATATATGAAGGGGTTGATTGCAAAACAGACCAAGCGCAATTTTCAAACACCATAAAGCAAATCCACAATCAGATCAAGCAAAATGAAACCTGTCCAATGTTACCTCACTTGTTACATGACAAGGAATATTCTTAAAGTCATAATTAAGTTTACCCCATATTTTCTTATCATTTTCTTTGTTTTTTGGCACCTTTAATCACAAATATCTCAAATTAGCAATAATGGAGTCAACTTGCAATTACATTCTTCCTATGGTCTCCAGGGGGAGGAAATCACTCACTTCGATTAATCACACAATTTAATACTAAAATGGGATGATTCTTAGTTTTTAAAGATGATACTTAATTTTTATTCGATCAGGGTTGTCGTTAGCCACAAAATAAACTACTGGTGATGTTGCCTTGTAAGTCCCATATTGCAAAAAAAAAAAAAAAAATCATGCTTAAAAATGTGGTGTAACATGAGCTCTTTCAGTGCTAGGTTTTGGTGCAAAGAAACAATCCGACACTCGCCGGATGAAATTTGCTGGCAAACATCAAAACTAGGTCCACTTATTACAACACACTGCACCAAATCAAACACTGTCCTCGCTGGCTGATGAAATTCTGCTGAAAACAAGGACAAATATCATAGCAATGCAACTGTATTAGAATCATTGTCAAGCAGTACATTCTTTATATCTGCCATACAGGCTGATGTTTAGTCTTGCATTCAGACCTCTTTCCTGAATTTACATAGGTTACAGGGTCAACCACATTCGCACATCAAACTTAAAGGCATACTTCAACATTTGCAAATGAAAAAAAAACGCAACATTAATTCTTCAAAATATAGTTCTAAAATGTGAGTTAGGGATAGAAACAACCAATGTAAAAATTTGAACCAGCATTCTCGATGTTAAGTATTGTTGAATATGCAAAATGTGAACGATAGAAATATAACAAAACTGTTTCCAGACTAAACCATCTACAGTTATGGCTTAATGAGAAAAACAGTGATATCTTCTCATATTTTAGTCTTTATTGCAAACATTTTATATGATAGGATGTTTTGTGATACAACTGACCTACACATAAGCATCAAAAGTAATATCTTGAACTTTTTAAAAAAAAATCACTACTCCCAAAGGTAAACAGGACCTTTAAAAGGAAATGTCGAAGAGCAACCTGACAGACACTTGTGTCTTCTATGCATCTCTTGTCACAACATGAAGATAAATCTTATTTCTTTGCAAAGCATAATTTGTAACCCAAGACATTTAGCAGCTCTTGGGTTAATCTGGAACAAACTGTTTAAAGTTGGAAGAACAATAGATGTTTTAGCCGCTTACAAGTGATAGCTGATACTCTACTGAAAACTAATGAGTCCCTATTTATTTTTTCTCTCCCAATCCTGAATTAGTTGTGATATCATAATGACAGCACTGAGGAAAGAAAAGTAAATATGTCTGAAAACCAGACTAGTGGTTGTCTTTTTAAAAGGCGTGTGCTTGAGGCATCTCCCGAAGCGTGAATTACTTATGTGAGTTACATGTTCTACTTCTCCACTTATGAAAAGGCCACAAGTTGTTATCATTAATTCAACGATCGTAGAGAGGTACCTGGTACTCATCACAACAAGCTCCAGGCTCTGAGCAAGGTACTAATCCTTTCAGTTTCCCTTTTATAATGCAGCCACATAATACATGAATATCACAAGTAGCGAAAGATTGCCAAGATGACGATAATAATGATAACAATAATAATAATGATAATAATGATAATAATAACAATAATAATAATAATAATAATAATAATAATAATGAAAAAATAATAATAATAATAACAACAACAATAACAATAATAATAATAATAATAATAACAATAATAATAATAATAATAATAAGAAGAAGAAGAAGAAGAAGAAGAAGAAGAAGAAGAAGAAGAAAAAGAAAAAGAAGAAGAAGAAGAAGAAGCAGGAAAAGAAAATTATTATAAACGATAAAATAAATAATTATGAGAGTCTACATTTTAGAGGTATTTGAAGTTGAAGAGGTCACCAGGCCAACTTAGCTGCATTCCTCCACAAGGTCTTGAAGATGCCTCAGCGTCCTGTTTTACCCAGTATTATCCCTCCCTTCTTACTTTCGAACACTCCACCCCGCCTTTCATCTCTGCGACTCTCACCTCCGAGTACGTAACCCTCACCATATAGAAGATACCAGGATAGTATTACATATCACTCCGACGGATCGCTTGCCCGTCAACAAACTCACCTATAAACTAGACCTTGAAAATGCCTCAAAATTCCCGTTTTTAAGCCTTTCTTCACACTGCACCCTGTGCGATATGTACTGCACGCCTTGCCATACAGGAGAAGGACGGATAGTATTTCGTATCACCCCCTCCGATCGCTTGCTCTCTTCAGACAAGCATTCCTGTTGAGATAAGCCACCTACATGTATATACATGTACATACCCTGGAAGGATCACACCTTTTGCAGGTTAAGAAAATTGCATTTGGCAGTTACTGTGACCCACTGCAGGAGCTAGACCACAAAAGAGTATCTCACAAGATTAAATGTAGCGTTCGCTCTTCTCTCTCTCTCTCTCTCTCTTTTTTTTTTTTTTGGGGGGGGGGAAGCTTAGAGCTGATTATCACAAAATACAAGACCACAGAGCTACCAAGTCTCACGCATTCTGCGTGAGACTCAAGAATTTAAGGGCCATCTCACGATCTCACGCATGACACCCATTTTTCTCACGCATAGGGCGAAGTCTGCAACTTGGGCCTATAATAATCAGCATAGATTACAAGATTAAAGTGATAGTTGCAATTGAAGGTATATTTCCCTTTTGTCTTTCAAAATAATTAAAAAATAATCACTGAAGTGTGCACCTGATCGCACCATTAACAGTTAAAAATTGAAAAAACTATAAGTCCCTACCGTGGGAGGCCACAGGGGGGAAAAACCCTCCCACACCATACCCTCGCTCGTGCGCACAACGCGCGCCGAGATACCGAGTCATGAAAATCTCACTCATAAAAATTGTTTGAACTTGGCATCCCTGAGACCGATGTGTCAAAACAATTGCGTATCAGATGCTTACCCCTCACCCTACTTTTCAGGGCTACCGCTAAATGCAAGGGTGAACATCACAAGCCTCTTTAGCAAACGTAGGAGGACAAGGCTGTTGTTGGGGGTGTCTTTTATAGAACAGTTCAGACACTAAAACCCTTGTGGCCGAATTACAACATAAATTCACGACCACAATTAATCTGTCACATGACAACGCTGACGACGACAAGCAGCTATGAGACGCCTCCATCACGGCGCAGAGATAAAGTCAGATCGAGGAAACTACGACCACTTTTCACTATCATCTGAAGTACAGCGTACACGGTGAGGTTTAGGCAGACATTAATACGGAACAACATATTTTCACATTAAGAAATACATGTCATCTCCTACAATAAACTTTGGAGAGAATTAGTGTGGACTTGTGTACGAAAAAGAGCAACATAAATACCAAGAAAATTTCTTTCAAAGCATTCCAACTTCACATGTTTGGTAAACAGTGTTTGCTAACTTTTTCTTTTCTGTGTTTTGGTACTTTTTTCATATTGATCTTATAACAAAGTACAAACATTCAAAGATTTTCAAAAGCACTTCCTTGAACACGATTCTTTGACGGGAAATGCCATGCATAATTCATGTTTAGTTTTATTTTTCATTTGCTCTGTTTTCAATTTTCTTGTGGAATAAATAAAGCCAGCTACCACAACCCTTACTGAAGAGCAGATTGTATGAGGATCCCCATGTGCCCTCCTCTTTGAGACTGCCAACTATTTCCTGCTTTGGTTCATATCACTTTCAAGAAAGAGTAGACTTCGTGATGATAAATACACAGGGATCTTGACATTGATCCTACACGGGAAGCATGAGAAGGAAAAACAATGTGGAGCTTATTACACTCTCTGTACCCCTGGAAGATAGATTTCCTCGTTTGTCTTTATTCACCACTTTCTTCCTCTTCCTCTTTCTCCTTTTCTTCCTCTCCTTCTTAAACATATTTGTTTATTTACATTTGAATGGCAACCTTACCCTTATGATACTTATTTGGCAGGTATACACATACAAGATCCAAATGCAAAGAGGTAAACATGTGGCTATTGATATGTTGTTTGGATAGCAGTATAGATGCCTGAGTTATGCACAGACAAATAAGAAGAAATTTCAGCAAATGTATATGCATAGATACAATGTACACTTATTAACATAATATTACATAGGCCTACATAGATACAGTCATCCACCATTGACACTTTTATTTAAATTGTACATTCCTTTCACATTGTACTTTTCATTTCCACTGTATGTGCTATTGATTATGTTGGAGAAGGGAGAAAAAATTAACTCGAACTTGAACTTGCTGTAATAAAACTGATGACATTTTCACATTTAAGACTGGTGGATGTAAATACCCCCAAAAAGGAAGTTTGCGACCAGTAAGCATGATTATAAACCATCTTAATACTTTTTAACTGTCCATGGGAAATCCCATGCAGCAGGGTGTGATATGAGAAGAGCCATAGGCTGCTATTCTTCCTGACAAAAATACCATAAAAGGCATAAAATGAGATGTATTTCATGTATAAAGGTTAGAGGTAAACAACAACACTTTCAAAAAGAGGATGCACTGATTTTTAACCCTTTATTAAAGTGAGCATGCACCTAGTTCAACTTGTCAGGCTTTTTCATTAGCATTAAGTAATGCATCCAAACTTAGTAGTAATATAGTAGTAAAGACAAGGTAGTTTTTAAGACCTAGTAGTAAAGTTAGTAAGCCCACTCAGGTATTGCAATGTGCCATAGTCCAAAAGGTATGCCATAGTGACAGAATAGATATCAGAGGGGATGAGGTAATCTCTGTTCATTGACAATTTGTATCCAGACATGTGCGCCAATCAGTGAGCAAATACAGCACGAAATAGAGAAGCACTCTGAGAGCGCAGACCTCCGCCAAGCATGCAGCTCATTTCCACCACTGATCTTGTTCTTCCATGGAGATATCAGTGATTTGCATCCATATACGTACTTATAGCATTGCGTGCTGAAAGTCGCCCAATTTCCCAATATAGAAACCCTTTGTTACGTCATAAACCCTCAGCTGCGCGGCGCGCCTCGCCCTGGCAGAAACTAGAGCACGCAGTTTAGTGCGAGCACGCACTTTAGTGCGCGCATTCAAACCTCAAATACGCCCAGCCTGAACTCCCAAGTTCATTGACCCTACCAGCCAAAATATCAAAAATCCTTCATAAATTCCCCCAAAATTCTCCGATCACTACCAAAATTTAATCATCTGTTACTTGTATCATTCTAAACCTTTCCTGCAAGTTTCATCCAAATCCGTTCACTACTTTTTGAGCTATTTTGCACACGGACAAACTAACTAACTAACTAACAAACAAACCAACGGTAACGAAAACATAACCTCCTCCCTTGGTGGAGGTAATTAAAGAACTTGTTAAAACATGATGTAAACTCTATGTATCCAATGGGAATTCTAGGGCAAAGTATAACATGAGGGATTCTACAATCTGACACTTAACCTCCTCGATGGAATAGATTGGGGTGGGGCTTGCAAAATCATTTTACAAAAGCAGGAAGTGTAATGAAATTAAGCTGTGATATAACTGCAGTGCTTGCGTGCACTCGCATGCTATGAGTCATGTGTTGAAAACATAATTGAGAAATAAACGAGCATACATGCTTTAGAAAAAAAAGAAATGAAAAAAAAACCAACCAAACAAACAAAAATGTTTGAGTTTCCAGACAACAGGCCATTGGGGATGGGATATCTTTCATAGCTTTCATAGAATTTTTGGGTGGTTACCATGCTTTAGAAAGAAAAAAGAAATGAAAAAAAAAATGTTTGAGTTTCCAGAAAACAGGCCATTGAGGATGGGATATCTTTCATATCTTTCATAAAATTTTTGGGTGGTTACCAGGAACCATACCAGTCAATGTACGGAATGTACGTGGTAAAAAAACTGGGTCTTTCATTTCTAATATCCAGATGTCAATGCCCTTTCAGGTGTTTGAATGGAAATAGAAAATGAACCTTTCTTTGCTGCTTTTGATTGCTCTCCGGGGAATTCCAGCCGGAAGCAACATGTTGTTGTCTACATCCTGCCACATTTCCTGATGGAACATAAAAAAACCACTTCTAATGACATTCATTTGATAGTTTGATGGAAATTGAAAGGGATAGCAAAGAGAGGCTCTCCTTCATTAGAAATAAAGCAGCACATGTCAAAGTTCCTTTTGATACGTGGAGTGAAACAAAATGTTCAAACAACAAATCTTCTTAAGTTTCATTAAAACAAGATAAAAATTAGAAAAGCACTCGGAGAGTTCTGACCTTCACCAAGCAGCTCATTTCCACCCATACACACATGCTGAAAATTGCCACAAATTTCCCAATATAGAACCCTTTCGTTACATCATCAGCTTCCAGCTACTCGGCATCTCATCCGAGCAGAGCATGTGGTTCAGAGTGCGTATGCAAACCTCAAATATGTGCAGCTTGAACTCCCAAGTTCATTGACCTTATCTGCCAAAAGATACAAAATCCTTCAAAATTTCATAGAAATGCCATGATCACTACCAAATTAAATCATCTGTTTCTTGTATCATTACCAACTTTTCCTGCAAGTGTCATTCAAATACATTAACTTTTTGAGTCACTTTGCAAACAGACAAACAAACAAACAAATAATGATGGAAACTAACCTCCTTCCTTGACAGAGGTAAAAGTGAGTTACAGAATTTAAGAGTTTACCCTTTTTCATGGTACAGTGTATCAGTCAAAACCACGGACACTATGTAGATGATATGATATCACTGTTTCACAGAACAGCTGCTGTTGGTTTGTGTGAAAATACAGATTTAAAATATCATATCTTTTGTCAGTAAATTATTGGCTATAAGCCCCCTACTCTTTAGGGTCATCATTGCTGTAAGTTATCAAAATTCTAACACTCACAATAATTTGATGTGAAGAATATGACATCCTCTTCTCGCTTTCAGTTTAAACAAGAAATATTCCATGGAGCTTTGGGTGCACAAAAGTGGTGCACTTGTGAGGTGAGGACATCATCACTTTAACTTACTTGCATATCATGTGGTTATGGTCAATACCTCTACTCTCTAAAAAAAAATCGAGTGAAAATATTCACTCTTAAAAGAGTGAATGCAAAAAAGAGTGAATTTTGTGTGAAAATGTTCATTTTAACTCGTTTTGGAGTGACCTCAGGGATCACTCCTAAATCTTCGAGTGATCCCTGAGGTCACTCCAAAATGAGTGAAAATGAACATTTTCACTCAAAATTCACTCCATTTTCACTCTAAATTCACTCTTTTTTGTATTCACTCTTTTAAGAGTGAATATTTTCACTCAATTTTTTTTAGAGAGTACTCAGTGAAAACGTGTAAAATTTTCACATTCAGAGTTCTCTTGCTTAACATCCATAAAAAGAAAGCTTCTACCATTCTCTTTAATACTTTTCACACTATGCTGAACAAGCTTGCTTCTAATTAGGATCCCTATTTCTTTATAGCATTTATTCTCAGATTCCAATTTTCATAGATTGACCACTATGTTCTGTATGTTTGCAATATTCTATTATGCTTCCTAGCTTCCTTGCTGGATATCATACAATATATCATTTCATTTTGTTACATTTGATGTCTTTTTTTCACTGACAAATATGAAAATAAATTGTAATAATTGATATACAAATCTTCTCATTTATTCATTTTCTTTTTTCTAATATATATATATATTTTTTACTGTGGTTTTCACAAAGTCAACCAGCACATCGAGGGTGCATTTCACTTAAAATGCAAAAAAAAAAAAAAGAAAAGAAAAGAAACTCACGCTCTTTTCCACTACTTTAGCTTGCCCTAAAAGAATTCTAGCCAGAAGAAATGCGAGATTGGTCTACAGCCTGACCGCCTTCCTCCGTCGGAAGATAGCCCCCAGCAACAGCAGGATGATGTGCCTCATTCAAAAGTGCACATGTTCCTATGCTGCAGAGCACACTTCGACTCGATGTTCTTGTGTATAGGGATTGAGAAGAGGAATATAATCAAACACATAGGAATGGCAGAGTTTTGGTGAGTGTGTGTGTGTTGTTGTTGTTTTTTTCAAAATCAGACCTAAAGTAATAAAGTGATGTAAGTTCAATGTCCTCTGATGTCATCGCTTCACTACAGTCCCACAATAATCTTTAGTAGATTTCATCTCTTTATATATGAAAGAGATGATCCTCTACACTGAATATTCATTGTGTTGCATTAATAAACCAAATAATCATGAGTAACTGAAGATTGTACTGTATAAGCCATTATTTTCGTGTACAGATATTTTCGGGAATGAGGAGGTCACAGACATTTAAGCGAGATGTCGTTTACGCAAACTGACACCAAGGATATCGTACGTGCACTATCACCCTTGCGCATGGCAACACTTTTGCATGTTGTTAAACATGCGGTCCAACAGTGATTGTGAAATTCGTGAAAAATAAAACCTTCTCAACTAAAACAGCTTATGCAGTAGTTGCCAGATCAGTAACCAAACGGATATTTGTAAGAGCATTTTTGTGTGTACCTTTGAGTATTTATTAAAGAGAAAGATATTCGCATACGGTTGGTTGCAACTGGCAACACAATGCTGTAAAAACTTGTGAAACATTAAGTAAAAACATCCTGTAAGTTTCATATAACACATTTCGAAAATCAATGAAACTTCTACCACTATTGTTCGTCAAAGTGAACTTGATCTTGGTGCGGAACCGCACTTTAAATTGGCAACGTCCGACAGGGGAGCATACCATACTCACAGTTACAAAAGCACTACGACTGATTGTGTGTATCTTTAAAGTTTCTTGCCATTTACCCTCACACACCTGAGTAGCCTGGCAGTTTCCGTTGTAATAAATCACCGAGCCGCCCGTGGCCATCCGTACACTCACCGCACAAACTAGAGACTGAAGTCAGCTTGTTGATCATCATGTTTACTTCGCTAAGGGAGGCCGCCACTTTCAAGCTTACATGTTCGTCACTGGCTCATTGCGATTGTATTACGTTTGTGCAATGTTAGGAAATGATGAATTTGCTCTTGACTGAGAAATTGGTCACAAACAACAAAACATGAACATATGGTTAGATAGATTGATAGAAATATAGAGATAGATAAATTAACTGATAGATAGATAGAAAGAGAGACGGATAGATAAATGGAAAAATTGATTGATAGACTGATGACTATACCGTAGATACATAGAGTTTGATACATACATAGAATGAGAGAGAGATAGACTGGTACATATGGGTACAGAAAGATAGACAAGTGAGATTGATGGATTGATAAATAGATAGATTGATTGATAGATAGATAGAGATATATACTGATTGATAAATAGAGGGATAGATAGATAGATAGATAGATAGATAGATAGATAGATAGATAGATAGATAAGTAAATAAATAGATAGATAGGTAAGATAGAGCCAAGAGAGATACAAAGTTAAAAAAACATTCATACACAAATGTAAATCGGAATTGATGTAAACAGGTGCAGGGAGATCAACAAACAAGATTTGACTAATTTATAAACTGAGATCTGTAAAACTTTGTTTCCTTTTATATTTACTACAAGTGAGTGATGTGGAATATTTTTTCTAATCTCCTGTCAGTCTTTCGGCAAAGTTCTTTGCAATGATAATTTCAACAAAAAAAAATCATTACCTAACAGAGAAACCACAACACACTCCGTAACAGAGACTGGCAAGGACAGACTGAAAGACAGACTGACAAACAAACATCACTCAGGAAAGAGGTAAATATAAAACAGATAACACGCCACATCCAACATTCACAATCTTGTGACCTTAAGGGATAATCGTCAGGACAGGACTTACAGACTCAAAATCTGCATCAGTGGACATTCTCTAACTTCATGTGTGAAAACCGCATGCGGCGTAAACTGAAAGTCTGAAAAACAATATCCAAGTCAGTTCCCTTCCTCAACAGCAGAAAATATCCCAGCGAGGGGGAAAAGAAGATACTCAGGGCCGAATGCATCTATGCAAATTAGGCAGTCAAGGCTTAATCCTTTAGAGTATGCATCCATGAAGGTTGACAGGCGGCAGACAATGAAGTGACCTTAACCCACCCACACACGCTGGGATCTCTGAAAGACTGCAAGAAGGTCAGTGGAGGAATTATGCCATCCTGCAAACTTTTCCTGCAAACACAAAGGTTTCAGTGCTGGAAATAAAACAACAGATGTAAGACAGCATTTGGCCTCAATCAGCGTAATAATGCCCACAAGCAAGCAAGCACACACACTTACACACATACACACACATGATTTCAAAACACACTGCTGTGAAGCAGGATATTTTTGCACAGAACAAGAGCATCTGTCAGACTTGCATAAGCGTAATAAACAAAATACATAATGATCTATATTACTTTTCACACTGCTGTTCTAGAATATCATCTGATTTGCAAAAAAAAAAGAGAGAAAAAATGTTGAATTGAATTTTATGCCCTGTTGACAAATGAAATAAAGTAAAATGGAATTACACTGAATACATTAAAATGTGTCCATAGTAAAATAATAAAGCATTATATATCTGGTGCATCATCATGTTATCCATAAAAAGTAAGAGATCATAACAGGCATAAAAACACCTGTAAAGACGAATTTGACAATATGTATCCTTTACAGTTGCTATTTTTATGTTTTCCTTGCAATGAAGTAGGACAATTACATATAGATTAAAAGCTTAGCATCCAGAGAATTCCAATCTGCCAGAAAATAAGTTAATTATTTTACCACCTCTATGTGGCTTTTTTGATGACAAATCACATTATGGAATATACCAAGAAAGTCTAAAAAGGTAAAAAGAACTACATTTGTACATAGTGCTATTTTTGATACAGCAAAGAGCATAATCGTGGAAACATGTTCTTAATTCAACATGATGCATCATCTACAGCAAATGCCATACCCAGGCGGAGAGCTTTACTGACTCATATGACAACAACAAAAACAAACACCTCAAGAAACTCTAGAAGTGCTGAATCATTCCAGCATCTTTCACCAGCCACATACTGGTTAACAGAAACCAATGGATGCTATGGAATGCCCACATCACATGAATCAGAACATCTGGTTGGTTATCAAATGCCTCTTTATATCCCTCCTTCCCTTTATTACCCCTTCTCTTTATTGAAGAGTACATCATGTCCTGTATTGCCTGGTGGATCACAATAGCTGTTCAGCTGTACAGGTACCACCACTGGGGGCAGTATCACAATTTCGTTACGACACTTTTTCAGTCGCATAGTGTTAGGTTCACCCAAACTATACCGGGAAAAAACAAAAACAAAAGCAGAAAGAAGAAACAGGGGACAGTCAATGTATTTATAGTTACCTTCAAAAAAGCCAGATATAATGGACTATGATTTAATCATGTGAATAACGAAAAAAAAGAAACAGAAATGACATTCAATGACACTTCTTGCTAATTCTCACACAGTCAAATTTGCATCCATGGCAGTGATGTTAGTATGTTCACAAGCAGTATCACATGTTTTAAGTAACAGAAGAAATCATCTAATTTGTCCATTTTGCCTCTTTGAATACATTAGTCAATCTAACACAACTACAGAACAACACACACAAAAATAACAAGCATATTAAAGTGCCTCCTCTTTCTTTAATGCGCAGACTTACTTGATCATTTTGAGATGAATAAATAATCCTGCTAAATGCTGACAAATGTCATAGTATGAATCATATAAGCCCAACAATACTTTGCACCCAACCCTAATGAAAATCTTTGATATGCGCACATCTTTCAACACTAATGGCACACTGCCTAGGGAAAAAAATACATATGATTACTATTGTACTCTTCCATCCCTTTCCCACAAACAAAATGAAAAAAAAACAAAACATAAAGATAAGAATTATATAATAGAACCACGGTTGATTACTGGGTAAATGACACAACATAACATACAGCATATCTCCGCATAATAACCCCGACGCTGCACACTGGCACTGGTGTGACAGTCCCTAACCGGTAGAAATCACTGTCGGACCAGTAACTTGTTCAGATATGGATCAGTAAAAAATGGATGAACTGGGTACCTACTGGTCTGACAGACAGGTCGGACCGGGAGAAAAAAATGGGCTAGTGTGAAGCCCTGCATATTATGGACACATTTTCATGGTCCTCAGACTGGCTGTGTCCGCGTTGTTAGTCAGCTTAATTCTGGATCGCATATGGCACAAAAACAAAGGAGAAAAGGTCTTCGATTCTCACATGTATGTAAAATACAGACAGACAGACAAACACACACACACAAACACAAAACAGCAACAAGAACCAACTTACACCGTATTTGTAATCGCCACCCTCATTCCGAGTTCCTTGCGTGCACGGGAACACACAGGCCAGAAATAGTTTCCGCTGCCAGGGAACATTTTCTGTCTTCCCCTTCCCCCGTCTGGCCGCCAGTGTGTTCCTTGGCGCATGAAAACGGGGGGTAGAAGGGAAAAAAAAGGAGGGAGAGAAAAAGAGGAGAGAGAGATGGAATCCCCGGGAAATGGTGAGGAGCTCTCAATTATCCTTCCTCGATGGTAGAAATAAATCGAATGAAGACCGATGCTCCTTTTTTTCCCCCGCAAAATCAGACGATCGGGAGCCCTAAACGTTGCCGGTTGACCACCTGTCCAAGAATATCATCTGCTCCACAAGATATAGTCTGATGCAGTTACCATGGCGCCATTGTAGTTGTCGAGGGGGGTGAAATCGGGAACGGGGGTATTTAATTCCCCCATAATCGTAACAACGACCCGATTGATCACAGCGGCGGTGGCGGCGGAAACGATGAGAATGGAATCGGAGAAAAAAGCAGTCAAGTGACTGCACGGCATTCACTTTCACTTTTTCGGTATAATACACTTATGCAAATGTGTGTGTATGAGTGTGTATAATGTGTGTGTGTGTGTGCATATGAAAATATATGGGAGAGTGGTATTGTATAAGATGCAGAAGTCCACGAGGATGGAGAATGTCAGCTAGTCTTAAGTCAAGCCTGCCAGACATTCAAGATTTTGCAATGATGATATTACAATCATGTCACTCTCTCTGGTTCTTTATTTCTTGGTGAGGTCGGGGTGGATGGGGGACAGGTGCACGCATACCACATATCGTCTTTTGATGCAAGATTCTCTCCTTTCTATTTTATGTCACCATATTAGATGCATGGTTTTACATTAGTAATTACATGTATTTGTGTCAATGTAATTCTTAACCTTAATTAAGCATCCTTGGAAAGATATGATTTCACTTCCATCCCATCACAATATCACTTTTATCACAAGTGCTTTTCTGTTGCATTCATTATGCCTCAGGATAAATTGATTCACTGACACTAAGAAACTGCAAAATATCCAAACTTTGCTTCACTAGAATAGCTCATACTCTCATACCCCCCACCCTACCCTCTGAGGTCCAGCTATCCATTAGGCATGAACTGTCGATGTAAGACTAGCTATTGATGAAGGTGCACATTTTGTTTTGCAGGGTTGGTGCGTTCTTCTTTCTCAGAAAATACAAATGTAACATCCAAGGAAGGAGCACATGGGTGGTAAAATGACAGAGAGCTAAAACGATGATAGACATCAAACCCACAAGCATGGGAAAAGACAGGTACATCAGATCACAGAATCAAAATGAAACATGTATACAAAATATTCTTTAAAAGATGAAAATAAAACACTATTTACCAGAAAGTAACCTGATGAGAATGTAGATGGGGAAAAAATGTCATGGACACACAGACTAGCAGTATAGGGGGAGGATATGGAGTAAGGCAGCACATGCGGAGCCTTTACCCCATTATCGCCGCTGCCCAGGAACCTCTCAATAATTCATTCCGATGCGCGGCGACACCATCTTGCCCCCGCGCGTGCGCCTGCTTCCAGGCTACCGCGCACAAACAAATCACCAGGCCCGACACTCCACATCCGAACCATTAGGCTTTTGCTTTCCCTCTGGTCTCACGACAGCAAAGACAACACCGTGATTGTTTTGATAAGAGGGCAGGACTTGAGGGTAGCAAAAATGAGACAGATACTATCGACAAAAAAAAAAAAGAAAAAAGAAAAGGAAAAAACAAGTGTACTGGTGAAGTGAGATGCTAGTCATCATATGCGTTTTTGACCCCTGGTGCAGCGGGCCTGAGAACCTGGAATGCTATCCTTAATGGCTCTTTGATGTCTACAAATGGCTTATTCATGCTTGGCGGTGCAGCGGTACCTGGTGAAACGGAAAATGTATTACTTTTTAACAAGCAAGTACTTTTTCCTGCACATGTATTATGCACATTCCCTTCCTAGATGTGTGATACCATCTAACCCTTCTCTGGAGGTAGCTATAACATTGGCCTATACAAGACAAGAACTAATAGATAATAATTAAGACAATGCTTAACGAACTGTCAAAGGAAAAAAAGGAAATCTATACTGCATGGTCCTACGCTTTGCCTGTCTTTCTGATATTGTGTGAAGATAATGTCATTAATAATTCTTTCATTGGAAATGAGTGCAAAATTCTTTAGAAAACAGTGAAATCCATTTAAGAAACCAGGTTTATACCTAAGTGGTGTCTTGGATTTTCTGAATGTCCTGCATTTTACTGATTCCCACAGTCACATGCATATTTCTGCATTCAACAATTTCACAACCGAGCCTCTATTCAAAGAACTAAACTGTGTTCAATCTGGTCTTACATGCACGCACAATGTGTGCATGAATGAAAATCAATCATATTTGATGTTTGCAACAAAAATCAGCAAAGTCCATATGGGTGCAACAAGGATGACAATACGTCAAAATGAAGACTTCGCTCTCTCTCTCTCCTCATCTGGGTTAGATATGAACATTGCACATCCATTTCTGGCCTGAGGGTCTGCTAGATCTCATTGGCCAGTTGCTACAGGACTCTGATACCGTAATGTGATCGATAAAACTGCATCTAAGATGAGTAAGCAGCAATATGATATGACATGACTGTACTTTGTATCAATGGAGCTGCTCCACGGACTTAATGTGGCTGATCTAGTCTTAGGTACATCGAGTATGATTTAGGATAATCTATTCTGATTGTGGGAATTAATGATGAATGGTCATAGTGTCAAACAAGAAATAAAAAAAAAAAAAACCTTCAATCATCTGGGTTAGATGTGAAGTTGTTTAAAATACATCTAAGCACTTTGGCAGTGGCATGAACACTGGACCCAAAAGATGCATGGTAAAAACTCTTGTACATTGACAAATATGCTATATTTGTGATAGAGCTTAAAGGCATAATTTACCATTTGCAGATGAAACAAAACCCCAGCATTAGTTCTTCAAAATAGTTCTAAAATGTGAGTTAGGGATAGAAACATCCAATGTAAAAATTTGAACAAGTATAATCAATGCTAAGTATTGTTAACTATACAAAATGTGAACAATAGTTATGATAAAAATGTTTCCGGACTAAACCCTCTACAGTTATGGTTTAATGAGAAAAATAGTAATATCTCCTTATATTTTAAGCTTTATTACAAAAATTCTATATGGTAGGATGTTTTGTGATACAACTGACCTAAACATACGCATCAAAAGTGATATATTGAACATTTTTAAAATCACTGCTCCCAAAGGTAGACAGGACCTTTAAAGATCTTTTTGTATAATAATACGACTGCCAGACAGAGAGCAAACAAAGAGAGAAAAAAAAACAGAAAAATTATTTACTTGACTTGTTTGTTTGTTTGTTTTTAGTCAAAGTATTCAATCAATTCTGCTTGGGTTCTTCAAGTCACAGGTAACAAGAGGCTGCCATCACTATCAAGCACTTGCTTAACCCCTTGAGGATGAGTCCAAAGTATACTCGGGCAAGTGTCTATGGGAAAAGCGTGTTGTAGCTGAAAATCAGCTCATCGTCTATGGGTTAAGGTGGCAGGCTCCTGCATTCCCCCCCCCCCCCTTTACCTGGTAACAAATGTATTTTCGATTCCTATGATCTCATAGCATTATGTCCAAACTTTAAAGATTGTCATGATCATTATACGATGAATGTCATAATTTATATATCTACTTTGCTGTCAGATACACGTGCTGTCATTTTCATGTATGATTTCAGTGAAGAAAAAAAAATGCAGAAATGAAATCAAACTGAAACTGAAATGGAAGAATCAAAGAACATACACCTGAACCACATTATTTGCACCAAAAAAAAAAATGTTCCCCCCCCCCTAAATAAAAAAAAAAAGGAGGTGGAAACAAATTGATATCCCCAAAAGCCAAAGCTTGTGGCATTATACAACTGAATGGAGAGAGGGGGATAACATGAATATGTATGAAATTTGTGAGCCTTGATTGAGAAGATAACACATCAGACCTCCACCAACCTCAGAGTTCTCTGATTGGATCATCAACACTGGCATCTCATTATAATGAGGCCAATATAGCAAAATGCCTGATGCAATGGGGTCACTTGGCAGATCCCATTCCTTTTATATCCTTTCATTTATATGTGACCCACTACAACAAAAGGATCCTAAAGTCGCTGATGATTGAGCCGAGAAAAATCGAGTATGAAGTCCGATTATCAAAATCGGTCAAAACGATTGGATTTCTGTTTTTGGCAGAATTTTGTAGTTTGACATTTTTTCTATTATCTGCCGAAATTTCGAAGCTAAATGACCAAAGGAAAGGCAAGAAATCAGCGTTTTTCTGGGCCATGATTTTCTGACTTTAAAAGTAACAGAATCATGTCCGAAGATTTGGATTTAGCGCCGCAGCTAGACTCCGCCCCTAGCAACAAGGGAATGATCTTATTGGTCAGTGCGTGGCATCCTGATTAATGATTGGTCAGGCGTAGACCGCTGGCGCTAAGCTTGAATGAACATCGCAGAGGTCGCTAGGAGCGTACCTTCTATTGTCAAGCGGTGAAAAACTGTCTCGCCTTCCCTTGGTCATGATAGCATTGGAACGAAAACTTTGAAGGTGTTTTTCTCTAAACTCTGATTTCCACAACCACTTGACATGCGCTACTAAAATCATCAATATCTCCGCAACCGAGTACTGCTATGAGTTGTGCTATATATGAGATTAAAGTAGAAGAGTAGGGGAATAATTTCAAGCCATTTTCAGAAAATTGTCCTCCCCTGACTTTCGGATCCTTTTGTTGTAGCGGGTCACATATACTCGTATCATGTGATACCTGATATATAGAGGAAATTTCATTGGTCCCAAGGAGCTCATTATAACAAGGCTCCCCTGGAATCCATACGCAGCACAGAACTGTGAAAATGGGTCACTGTGAAAATGGGTCAAATGCACAAATGAAACACTATCAAAGTACGCTCCCAAAAAAGGAATAAAACTGCTCACAAAAATGGTCATGATTCTACTTACATCTGAGTCCTCATTCTCTTCTGTGATTGCACTCTCTTTGCTGAAAGCTGCAAAGGTAGGAAAAGAAAAAAAATGTCAAACAGGTTGGTAAGATAAAAATACAAAACCACAGCATAACGTATACAAGATATTTATAAATCTATCACGATGTGATATCTACACACTGTGCATGTCTGAAACATTGGCACATATTTTTCATAAGAAAACAAGTCTAAAATGATCCCAGTACTACATGAAGCATACATTGCAATAAATCAATTCATAATCATGTCACCTATATGTGTAATTACAGTCCCTGCAAGTAGACTGTTAATGATAATGTATATGAACTCCACACATGTGATTTCTATTATGCCTTTTGATGTCCTGCAAGAATGACTTTTTGTTCTGGCTTTAATTCATTTCATGCAATGTCATCCCATTCCATTAGACTAGGACCACTTTTCTTTAGATATACAAGGACAATCAATTACTCTGTCTGGATCAAAGGCAAAGAATGCTATACATTTAAAAGGACACAGATACATATAATGACAGAAAACTGACATACAAGCAAATTCTATATTAAAGGGTGCGTTCGAGTGCTCTAAAGCGAACAAAAGCAAACTGAACCGTATCGAACTGTGCCAGATTTGAAGCGTTCGAGCGCTCTGTCGAGAAAGCGTACCTCACGAGTTATTTTTAGAAAAGGTCATGCTTGTTTGTAGCAACAATGTCATGCACCTGGCGCTTAAACCACTTACAGCTGTCCCGAACAAAGAGAATGATGTCTTTGCATTGTGACGTATGCGCATGATACGCGCATGCTTTACAACGGACTTTTAGTATGCTTTGGTACGCTTTTGGAGCACATCGGGAAGTGGTCCACTTTTGGCTCGGTACAGTACGGTATGGTACACTTTAGGAGCGTTTGAGCGCTGCTCTAGCGCGGGTACGGTACGGTACGGTACAGTTCACTTTAGGAGAGCGCTCGAACGCACCCAAAGTATAAGCTCCAGAGGTTACAAAACGATGTTGAAATTCAAAACTACGCTTCAGAACACAAAATTACATCACATTATCAATTATCAATCTTCCTACTCTACATCCGTTCTTCTCTCTATCCCTTCTCATCTCAACTCGTCTCATCAATTCCCTCTATTTCATATCCTCTCTTCCCATCTCTCTCTCTCTCTCTCTCTCATAATGCAGAGCTTCAGTTTCAGCTATTGTCGTGGTTCTATGTACCATTCCAGCATAAACTTTGTTTATTGTTATATGTGTCTCATTATGATGTGATTTTCCAGGGGCCTAAGTAATACAAGCTGTGCTTTTGATTTAGGCTCCCCCCCCCCCCCACTTTGGTCCTTACAACTACTATCAATAATTGCAAGTGGTGTTATTAGTTTATTTGAAGAGTTTGTTTGCAAAAACCGATAAGTCCATATTTGCCAAATGGAGATATTTGTGATTAAAGGTCAAGAAAAATAAAGAGAATAATAAGAAAATTTTTGCTTCTTTTGACCATAACTTCAAAAATGTACCTTTATATGTAGTGACCAATATATCATTTAAAAGGTATTATTTTGTACTTTACGACAGAGACCGTACTTCAAAATCATCAAATATGGACTTATCGATTTTTGTGAACAAACTCTTCATTTGTTTCGATTGTTTTTTTAACAGAAAATGAACAAAATGTTATTGTATAGTAATTATAGTAATAATCATTGCAACTTGGTTATGTTTGTTCTTGCTTTAATGAATACAAAATGGAAATCTATTTCCATTTTGTATTCATAAAAGCAAGAATCAAATCAAATCAAATAAAATAAAATGAAATCCAATAATATCAAAGAAAGTTACAAGACATAACAGCATGACTAGTGTAGCAATCACCACGTTTGTTCCTTGAAACATTATTGATTTATTGTGCTACATCTCTCTCTATCTCCCTTTGTTAATCTTTTTCTCTCTCTATACCTGTCACTGCTGTTCTTCTATCTTTCTGCTCATTTATCCATCAAACTATCCAACCATCAACTCATGGATCTATCTTTAGGTCAGCAACATCACAAATTCTGACATCCATGCTTCCATTCATAATTTCCACATCATGTTTCTGTCACTGTTCAATCGATTTCATTTTGCCAGGTACTGTAGTCCATATTCGAGACATAATCTGTCTCAAAAACTTCAAAAAGATAACACTACAAAATAATGACTTGGCATAAGCTTGAGTGTAATTTTGAAAATAAGGCACTGATTCCATTGAAGGAGCAGGAAATCAATGTTACAGTCCAGGGGGGCATTTCATGAAGGTACTTGTCGGATAAAATGTCCGACAAGTCAATTATATCCGACAAGTTTAGAGAAATCAGCCAATCAGACTAAAGAATTTCTCAAAACTTGTCGGATATAATTGACTTGTCAGATATTTTATCCGACAAGTTCCTTCATGAAACACCCCCCAGGTGAAGATGTGTGGAAAGAGAAATTTACAATTTGTCTTTACAGAATACATTGCTTGCAGATTGTTTGTCACTGTAGACAGCACAGAATGATAGAGAGATAGGAGGAAGGAGAGGGGAGAGATGGACTGATACAGAAAGAGAAAAGAAGGAGGAATCTGACGTGAGACTGACAGACAGAGAAACAAACAGGCATCGGTAGTGTTTGTGACATAGAAAGAGACAAGCATGTATATAAAAAAAAATGGAACTAGGACCATGAGAGACATACAGACAGATGGAGATATGCAGAGACAGACAGACAGACAGACAGATAGAGATAGAGATGGAGAGAGACTGAATATGAGAGCTTAAAACAGGGAAGAACAGGAGAGGGAGGCAGACCAGAAGTGAATTTTAGGAGAAATAGAAGCAGACTGATTGGATACAGTTCTCGCGGTCAACAGCAGCACTGCAACCAAACTGCCTGTGCAGCTTTTGGGCATAGAGGGCGCTGTTCAACTTTGAGATGCTGCACCATTGAATGCAAGGAAAAGGGCCATGCTCACACTGTTCAGGCTTGTCACTTTTTCTGTCAGATTTTGTGCAAGCTAATCCACTCTTAGAAGAGACATAATCCCCCAAAAAGATTGATTTCCTAAATGTTATCCAAATCCAAATCCTAATCCCCAATAACACTTTAAGTCCTTGGCCCTAATCCGCAGTCCAAGTACTCTGCCGAGCTGCTTGATGAAATGGAATAGGTAGTAAAATCATATCAATTCCAGTTTGCAGTTTAAGGGACATTCAACCTCATGTTCAAAGTGATATTTTAACATAGTTTGATCAACCAATACAGAATGGACACAGTTTCAGCAGAGTTGGAAATGGAATAGAAAAGTTATAGAAGTAAGAACGAAGTTCTTTTTTTTTTTTAATGATAGGGATATTACATGCAACTGCATATGAAACTTAGTGTAGCAATGTTGTCACCACATCAGTAGTTCTTGTATTGGTTTTTACATAGAAAATATGGTGAATTGAGGTTTGTTGTTGTTGTTGTTTTTCAGTTTTGTTTTGTTTTGTTTTTGGGGGTTTTTTTTTGGAAGGGGGGGGGGGGGGGGAGATGAGGTTTTCAATATACCAACTACAATACCCTACACCTTTAAATTCCCAATGAATTCTATGTAACCACATCCCTGTCACCATCCCATGCAGTCAAGTGCTATTTGTGACAGTGGTACATTTCTATTTTCATCTGAATCTTTTGTTCTTTCTTTTTTTATTCCAAAAGATTGAATAAATAATTGGAAGTATGAATTACTCAGGATTCTATATGACAATGTCGTCAAATGTGGGTTCAGTAAACACTTGCCTTATACTCCTAATTGTCACTATGCCAATGTAGAACTTTCAAAGCCATACTTGTTCTCATCATATTTTGGGGACAGAAATACAGAAACACAGTTCTAGTCAAAGTTATGTCAAAATGCTAATAAGGAGAGGATCATGACATTTCACAGATAGTCTGGCATAAATGTGAGGAAATATCTTACAACCTGATAAAATGACGATTACAATATACTATGGGCCACTCATCCTTCTTTTCTTCTTCTTCCAGCAAGTCGCCAATGTACAAATTTAGTAATGATCAACTACTTTAACCTGTTAAGGACGAGTCCCAAGTATACTCGGGCAGGTGTCTATGGGAAATGCATGTTGTAGCAAAATCAAACCGTCCTCAACGGGTTAAGAAAAGTTGGTACAATTTTGTTCAGAAATGGCAGGATGTGCAACAAATTCTAATATACTCCAACTGTTCAAACAATATAGAGATGTACCAGACATCTTTGACAAGAAGTAAGAACAAAATTATGATATCGTACTGTACAACATATGGCTTTTAAAAAGTGCACTCGTTTCCTTTCCGTCCATGCTGCGACATGGATGTATCCTAATGTCTTCTTCCTATTACAGTCTAAGTTCACGTCTGAAATTTGTCTATTTTCCAGTAGCTTCTTACACCTACAGTTGACTTTTAACAAAGGCAGAGAGCTCTTTCACCAATGGATGGTGAATTTGAAGAGTTTGTTTGCAACAAACGATAAGTCCATATTTGCCAAATGGAGATATTTGCGATTAAAGGTCAAGAAAAATAAAGAGAATAATATGAAAATTTGTGCTTCTTTTGACCATACAGTAACTTCAAAAATGTACCTTTACATGTAGTGACCAATATATCATTTAAAATGTATTATTTTGTACTTTATGACAGAGACCGTACTTCAAAATCTTCAAAAATGGACTTATTGGTTTTTGCGAACAAACTCTTCATTTGATGAATTCAAATTGTAGGCTTGCAAGGAGACTAGCTGTGTACACTAGAGAGGGTGGCTTGATGGAATGCTTCCTAATGATAAAAATAGGGAGAAGAAGAAGAAGAAGAAGGCTTTTTCAAACACGCTGCATCAAGATGGGGGGGGGGGGGGGGGTTTAGGAGGGTGGGGGAAGGAAGGGGGAAGGAGATGCGACCGGCGGGGACAATTTTTAATTGAAGTCGACATCCTTACACTTGCTCCAACAAGCCTAAGTGACAGGCGAAGGAAGATGGCTTTCCCACTTCTTATGGCGCCGACCGTACGCTTGTGGATAGGGGCACCACTTAAAGGGAGAGGCCAGCATTTGTTTGGAAAGGCAAAGAAAAACAATGATTCACGACCGTTTCTACATTTGGATAAAGATTGGGAATAATTCATATGGATCTTCATATTCTTCCTATCACAAACATATCAGGAATTTTTCATTGAATCTGCATGAGTTTAGTTGTGAAGTATAACTCCATTTAGTCATAGCTGTAAAGTGAAACGATAAAAACTTATTTGAATGGCACTGAAGCAGATAATCAAAGTCAACTCACTGTTTTAACTAAGTGCATGAGTCATCAATGGAAGAGCTAGCAACATTCCATTTTATCACTGGGTTGACAAGACCATGTATATTGAATTTGGGTGAAAATCACTCTTTTCATTAATTGTCAGATAATCAGTTAAGTCATGTCCTGTCCAAATCCTAGCTGTCTTTATACCCCACAACTGAAGCCACCACAGCATGTCAGAGGAAAGGGAATCCCATTTGTGCATAGGATCCTAGTGCTTAGGTTGTCATGTTTTTTTTTAGTTCTCCTGAATATTTGACATTTTTGCGATATGAGGTTTTGTCGCCCCAACAGCAATCTGTAGCTTCATGATCACATGTTGTGGAGAAAGAATTGGAATCATGAGCAAGCCTGAAAGCTGCCTCATTGAAATCTACTCAAAGAAAATGCCAAGAAATTCTAGAAATGTTGGTATTTTCATTTTAAAACATCAACGCAACTCGGAGGAGGAAATTACCAGAGTATACTACCTCCTGTAGCTGTCTCAGTTGATTTAAGGCTTGGGGATCAATAGGAAATGGGACATTTCAGGCGATTAGAGTCGTCTTTCCACAGCATGCTAACCTGATTACTCCAGTTTATTCCTCATTACACGGACACCTTTATCCGAATGACACTTCCCGAGTCGCCATTTGTCGCTGCATCGCGTTATAGGCACCCAGATTCGATTGCTACGGCAATTTACTCGCCAATTAGAGTAAACCGATTCGTGAATTCAGCCCTGACAGGTGTCTTTCCACGGGGCTCTGCTTAAAATTGCATTTTGAAGTGACGTCCCAATTTCTCCGTCAAGATAGACACATCAACCAAGCTGTTTATTGGGTCTTTAGAGTCAGATATTAGCTCATACGCATCCTAGATAACTAATTGGCAATGACAAGATTTTATACCATTTGAATCTACTGTAACATCTGGCAATTTGTTTAACTACGGATGCAGAATATGCTGTTATTGTGTGTTTTTTTCTGTTTTTTGTCATTTGTATGTTTGTCTTTGTGACTTCATTTTACTAAGGGGCTGTCGATGACCTGAAAAACATACGTTCTCCGAGGAGAGAGCTATATTTTTGAATTATATTGACATAATTTGTTTTCACAGACGACAATTACTGCGCTAATGCCATGAACTGTGTCATATAAATGACAAAATACATTTCTCCCAATTTTACTGATGTACGGTGATAACATTAAACTCAGTTCTTCTGATATTCCATTAGTTAATGGCAATTGCAGCTTCTACAATTAACCCGTTTAGGACAGACTGATTTTGCTACAACACGCATTTCCCATAAACACCCGCCCGAGTACTGTAAAACATGATATATTCGCGGCATGAATTTTTCGCGAATAGGAGCCGACGGTCTTTTTTGCGGCATGAAATTTTCGCAAACTGCCACTGGCATTCAGTGCATAAAGTGTACAAAAGAACTTTCGCGTGCATTTTAATTTCGCGAATCTTCACGCTCGCGAAATTCGCGAAATTAAAATGCACGCGAACATTTCTCGTTTTACAGTATACTCAGGACTCATCCTCAATGGGTTAACAAATCTGAGAAGGTAAAGTGGCATATCTGCATCTCACACACAGTCAGGTAAAATACTGGACAAAAAAAGGAGAAGATAAAGAGACAAGTGATGGTTGCTGTCTGCAAACAAACAAACAAACAAACAAACGAATACACAAACAAACAACAGAAGCAGAAACAAAAGACAAAAGAAAAACAAAACAAAACAAAGACAGACATTAATGGGGAAAACCAAAGAGTAAAACAAAACAAGAACATCTAAGATGCATAATGTGACTCACATGTTGTGATAGAAAACTACCCTCCTGAAGAAATAATTCAACATAAAACAATAAACATGTCTCGTCTAATAAAAAAAAAGAAAAAAAGAATAAACAGATGAATAAATAAATGAATAGGACATGAAATAAAGCACATCTCTGTCACATGATCGGAGGATATCAAGCAGTTTATGGTGATACGACCAGGAGCTATCAATGTTTCGCAGACAGCATGACGCCTGGTGAGCATGAATGCAATGTCATTAAAACAATATCAGGCATACTTAATGTGGACAGTAATTGCAGGTTGTCATGCCAACGATCCACTGAGCCATACACACATCTGAAGCGGGAGCAATTCCTGGCATACACAATGTGCAGTGTGCGGTTACAGTTGTCATGACAACAAGTACAGCACCGTGTCCATGTTTTAATTCATTTACAATATTTTTTTTTTCACATCAGTGTGATAATGGTTTAACTGCTCAGAGTTTGGCATGAAGGGAAAGTAAAAGTTGTGTTTGTGTAAATGTTGAATTGGAATGCGGGGCAAAGTATGTTTTTGTCATCCCTTGTCTGGGAATTCTCCGCATGATGTAATCAGGTATCAGCATAACGAGTGGCCAGAGATGGAGAGAGAGATAAGGGGGATGGGGAGAAAGTGTTTTATGTTGTTTGTCTCATTATTTTCAGCAGCTAAGATGTCTTTACCCTGCCTTGAAAGAAAATATAAAACAAACTTTATGATCCTGGGAGAAGATATATAAACACAGTAATTGATTATTACCCTAAATGCATTTCACAAGTAAGTTTAACATCTTTACCATCACTACAATCTTGCAATATCCTTTTTTTTTTTTGTTTCTTTGAAAAGAAAAGAAAAGAAAGATTGCCCTCTGCTCTCTACAGAACTGTTCTGTAAAACATACAGACATTCTGAACATAGTTATGAACATAGTTCTTGGAAGGTACAAGAATAGACTGTTTGGTGCGCCTTAAGATATAAATACATTAATTACCACATTTCCTGTCATAATCAGTAAAAAATATGATGGGGCTGTTTATAGCACACAATGGCTCTAATCAAGCAGCATGATGACAGAAAGATTACTTAATTAGGCTGACACAATTTCTCAACAAATTGCAACAAAAAAAAAGTTTGTCTGAAGAAGATTCCACTTCTTGTCCTTTTCTGTATAACGTACGTGCACAAGTTATTTCTTCCTCTCTCTGAAGTAGAATTTTTGAAAACTTCATTGAAGTTCTCCATGTCATGGTTGGGGGAGTTGCATGACATTATAAGCAAAAATAAGGGGGTAAATGGCAATAAAAAATCAAATAACTACATGTACTTTACATCTTGATAGTTCATATGCAATTTCTTTGATAATCATTTTATGTATACAGCAGTACTTGATGAAACCACATCCAAAGGCAGATACACCAGACAAACCACCCAAAGTATCCCATCGTGAAAGCCACCTGAACGTGAAATCTTTTACTTGAAATGTGTTACCTCTTGCAAGGAAAGGGGGCTTTTTGGGGTACCTTTAAGAGCATGCAGGCATTTGATAAATTTTGCAGCTGCTACGGCTGGCAGCATAGGACAACACCAGCGGGGCTAGGCCAACATGACGGATGGATCCAGGGAGGATTCACCAAACATTCCAGAGGGAAATGAACTCTTCATGATTCTAGTCACGGATCTAGTGTATCATTGCTGATACAGTAGTCTCCACTTAAAGGAGACCTCTGGATGATTTTCAGATTTTTTAATATTTGAAAAACTATAAATTAGTTATATACTGAGTACAGAGTTTTGGAATATATAAATATAGGGAAGAAGAATTAGAATGTTTTCAAAATTTAGAACAAATTGAAATGAACAAAGATGATGATGTGGCAGCCTCACCATAAGAATGCATAAGTTGGAGCTCAAGGAAGCAGAACAAAAGATGAAGACATGCATAGATTATACACAGGTGAACTTGCAAACAAGCGGTATTGTAATGGAATTACACTGCTACATTTCTGAAATATGTGAGCCTCCTATGTCATCATCATTGTTCAGTGTAATTTGTTTTAGGTTTTCAAAGTATTGTTTCTCTGCTCGAGGACCACAATAAATTCCGAGATTCTACACTACATGGAACTGTTGACTTATGTACTACATGAAGTAAAATTATGAAAATCATCTGGAATTTCCATTTAACCCACTGACGACGGTTTAATTTTGCTACAACACACAATTCCCATAAACGCTTGCCCGAGTATACTCTGGACTCGTCCTCAACGGGTTAATCGGGTTTGTTAGTGTCTGGCAATGCATTTGAAGAGTTTGTTTGCAAAAACCAATAAGTCCATTTTTGAAGATTTTGAAGTATGGTCTCTGTCATAAAGTACTATACGAATAATTTATGAGTTGTGAGTGCATAGGGCACGAATATCGCACGAGGTGCGAGATAAGCCACTGGTCTATTCAACAAGGCGCGTAGCGCCGCGTTGAATATATATATGTCTGGGAATATATATATGTCTGGGAATATATATATGTCTGGGAATTCTCCGCATGATGTAATCAGGTATCAGCATAACGAGTAGCAATAATCTCAACTCATACATCTATCAAATTGGCCAGAGATGGAGAGAGAGATAAGGGGGATGGGGAGAAAGTGTTTTATGTTGTTTGTCTCATTATTTTCAGCAGCTAAGATGTCTTTACCCTGCCTTGAAAGAAAATATAAAACAAACTTTATGATCCTGGGAGAAGATATATAAACGCAGTAATTGATTATTACCCTAAATGCATTTTACAAGTAAGTTTAACATCTTTACCATCACTACAATCTTGCAATATCCTTTTTTTTGTTGTTGTTTCTTTGAAAAGAAAAGAAAAGAAAGATTGCCCTCTGCTCTCTACAGAACTGTTCTGTAAAACATACAGACATTCTGAACATAGCTATGAACATAGTTCTTGGAAGGTACAAGAATAGACTGTTTGGTGCACCTTATGATATAAATACATTAATTACCACATTTCCTGTCATAATCAGTAAAAAATATGATTGGGCTGTTTATAGCACACAATGGCTCTAATCAAGCAGCATGATGACAGAAAGATTACTTAATTAGGCTGACACAATTTCTCAACAAATTGCAAAAAAAAAAGTTTGTCTGAAGAAGATTCCACTTCTTGTCCTTTTCTGTATAACGTACGTGCACAAGTTATTTCTTCCTCTCTCTGAAGTAGAATTTTTGAAAACTTCATTGAAGTTCTCCATGTCATGGTTGGGGGAGTTGCATGACATTATAAGCAAAAATAAGGGGGTAAATGGCAATAAAAAATCAAATAACTACATGTACTTTACATCTTAATAGTTCATATGCAATTTCTTTGATAATCATTTTATGTATACAGCAGTACTTGATGAAACCACATCCAAAGGCAGATACACCAGACAAACCACCCAAAGTATCCCATCGTGAAAGCCACCTGAACGTGAAATCTTTTACTTGAAATGTGTTACCTCTTGCAAGGAAAGGGGGCTTTTGTGGGTACCTTTAAGAGCATGCAGGCATTTGATAAATTTTGCAGCTGCTATGGCTGGCAGCATAGGAAAACACCAGCGGGGCTAGGCCAACATGACGGATGGATCCAGGGAGGATTCGCCAAACATTCCAGAGGGAAATGAACTCTTCATGATTCTAGTCACGGATCTAGTGTATCATTGCTGATACAGTAGTCTCCACTTAAAGGAGACCTCTGGATAATTTTCAGATTTTTACATTTGAACGACTATGAATAAGTTATATACTGAGTAAAGAGTTTTGGAATTTATGAATATTGGGATGAAGAATTAGAATGTTTTCAAAATTTAGAAGAAATTACAATGAACAAGGATGATGACACGGCAGAGTCAACATAAGAATGCATGAGTTGGGGCTCAAGGAAGCAGAATAAAAGATGAAGACATGCATAGATTCTACACAGGTGAACTCGCAAGCAAGTGGTATTGTAATGGAATTACACTGCTACATTTCTGAAATATGTGAGCCTCCCATGTCATCATCATTGTTCAGTGTAATTCGTTTTAGGTTTTTCAAAGTATTGTTTCTCTGCTCGATGACCACAATAAATTCCACAAATCTATACATGGAACTGTTGATTTACGTACTACATGAAGTGAAATTATGAAAATCGTCTGGAATGTCCATTTAACCCATTGAGGACAGTTTGATTTTGCTACAACACGCAATTCCCATAGACACTTCCCGAGTCTACTCGGGACTCGTCCTCAACGGGTTAATTGGGTTTGTTAGTGTCTGGCAAAGCATTTCGTACCCAATTAAGTGGTACCTGATTAAATGGACAGTACTGTATCTCCTTCGGTTGTTTTTTCTTCTTTCTACATGTATGATATCATCACTTCTGCTTGTCTCCCTCGACTCATCCATGCATGAGACGGTAATGTGTGAATGACAAGCTTGGTACAGATGAATGCACATACAGACACATCCGCAGACATAATGAATACATGGATTGATAAATTGTATGCACAGAAAGGGATAACAAGGCATACACTCAAGTGAATATGTCATTCTGATAAGAGATACATGAATAAAGACTAATAAGAAACTACAGAAATATAATTGAGTCATGTGATTTAAAGGACAAGATCACCCAAATATATGGGTGAATGCTGCAATATTAATTGAATCCATCATTGAAAGCTTGAGGAAAATTTGACAATCCACTCAAAAGTTATGAATTTTTAAAGTTTCTGTACAGCCATTGCTGCTTGAAAAGACTACCACAGTTTTTGATGTCACCTATAAGTACAACAATATATATAAAATAAAGATATTCACGAAAACTTCACATTTTATGAAAAGTACACATTCCTTCAAGTTGATACTTGTTCCCTCTGCCTTCTGAAAGATGTAAGTCAAGCACGCTTCATTTTGCTAGAAATATAAAAACATGTTGAATTCTGTTTATATTCCTTCATATCGTTTTACATGCATGACATCACAAACTGTAGAAGTCCTCTCACTCAGCAACGCCTTTGTTTATGCTTCAATGGACATATTTGCTGCCCACCATGATGGCCACTATTTGTGGTGTTTTAAAGGCGGACGATCGTCATCCCTAATGGTACGTAAATGCCCGAACGACCGAAGTTTGTGCATGCAATTGCGCAATGCCAGACTCGGTGCTATATCCATAAAACGTGTGGGACAATGATGCCACTAAGACATGTGTGTGTGTGTGTGTGTGTGCATGCGTGCGTGTGTGTGTACGCTTCATACACAAACATTGTGACCACGAGCTGCGGTGATTGGAGGAGAGAGGCTAGAAGACGCTTGGCTCTTTTAGCCACTCTTCATGCGCATGCGCACTGAGAGTGTGCGTCCATTCGGAAGATCTCGTGGCTCGCTCGGACCGCCATTTTGGGTCATGAGATTTGTAGCACAGAACTCTTGTAGTCTAGAGTGTTGTTTGCTGACCCATTGAGCCAGCGCTATTCTCATTCGGTGTCACTACATCTGATACAGAATGGGGGAGGCAGCGTGTTGCGTTCGTCTCCGTGCCGCACAAACCACTTGCCACGATTGTATGCCTTTAATGTACCCCGGTTACCAGCGAATTGAGATCGATTCTATCAGGCTACCCATGTCTCCCTATGCAGCCAGGTTTTTGTTTTTAAGAGGAAATCCACTCAAAAACTAAATAAACTCCAAAAGAAAGAGAAAAATATTCCCTACAGAATGATACACAAATAGGATAAGAAATAAGGAAGATATAACATTTTGAAATGTAACATTTTGGGGGGAAAACATTTCTTGACCAGTCCGTATGAATATTCAAATCAGCAAGTTGACAATGTCATGCTCTCACAATTTCTTATTCAATTCATATGATACAGAAGTGACAAAAATCTCATATTTCAGCTGTATAGATATAAGACTTGTCTCAAAGCAACCCAAAATAAAAAAATAAAAAATATTACCTCTGATACATCTTGGTATGGTAACATGCTTTTACTTGTACTTGCTAAATAAGCAATTTTTCTAAATTTCATATATAACATAGGCCTACATAATAAAAATTGTGAGGGTTTGACATCATCAACTCACTCATTTAAATATTCATTAGGACTGGTCAAGAAATGCTTTTCGAAAAAAAAAATGTGAAATTTCAAAATGTCATATCTTCCTTATTTCTTATCTGATTTTTGACAATTTTTGTAATATTCCATAGGAAAGATTTTTCTCTTTCTTTTGAAGTCTAGTTTTGAGGTGGATTTTTTCTTTAATGGCTCACTGGCTGTGAGATCGTTCACCAGCACACTGAGGCCCGAATTCACGAAGGTGGTGCAAATGAAAACATGGTTTAAACCATGGACAAAAACCATGGAGCGCCAAGTGTCGCATGGAATATTTAGTTACGAAATCAGTCATTTCGTCGATGAAATGATTATTTTTTAACGAAATGACAAAATTTCGTCCATGAATGATAATTTCGTTAACGAAACGGTCATTTTGTCGACGAAATTACCAATTTCATAACGAAATATTCCGTGCGACACTTGGCGCTCCATGGTTTTTGTCCATGGTTTAACCCATGGTTTCATTTGTACCACCTCCGTGAATTCGGGCCTGAAAGTGTAACTACAGAACACACTTTCAATCACTAACCCTGCATGGGTGATGGGATGATCCTCTCACATTCATATATGCTGGAGCGTCGGATCTGCCATAAGATCAACTTATTCTTTTCACACACCTTTATATATCTCTAGAGCACTATGTGGTGACACTTCACACTCGGATCTCCAGCGGCTGTCAACGATCAGATCTGCTCAGACAGGACAAATGGGGGGAAGTTCTAGAGACAGACCATAAATTAAAACCTTAACCCCAGCATTCCTTGCTTTCTAGGAAAGAGCTTTACACCACATGTGGGGGAAAACGTGAGAGAATGTAGACCATGCTAGTCAAAATTAAAAGGCAGAGCATTTGCCTGAACACCCTGATTTTTATTCCCCCTTCCCTCCCCCCCCCCAAAAAAAAAAAAAAAATCTTATCACATTCTCCTCTTCACATTTACCCTAAATGAAATATGTATATTGTATCACCACAATTACCTCCACCCCCCCCCCCACCTTCCTGGCTAACTACTGGTTAGTAATAAGGTTAGAGTGAAGATTAGGGTTAGGGTTAGGTTTAGGGTTAGAGTTTGGGTTAGAGTTAGAATTTGGGTTAGGGTTAGGACTAGGTTCAGGATTAGGATTAGGGTTAGGGTTAGGGTCAAGGGAAGGGTCTGGGGTAATTGTCCAGGGGGGTAATTGCCCTAGATCCCATGTACCTATCACTTAATCTCTTCACGTTCCTTCTGTATCAAATTTCCTAACATCTATTTTTTTTCAGCTAAACTCCGTTCTGTACTTGGCCTTTAATTCTACTCTTGGTGATCAAACTGGCTTCCGAAGAAGTGTAACATGCATCTACAATGTGCTCTTCGTAAAACCTGAAATGCACCCATGTGTTCTCCATTCCGATGCATAGGCAGTCGCGTAAATGAGCAATGCGATACCGCAAAGAAACATGAGGCCCATAAAGCATGCTCACTTTCCATACCAGCTTTTGTGTTGGTGCATCACCTTTCCAGCATTACTCACACACTACCAGCTCAAATTGCTCATCCACCTGCATCCCACTATGCTAGCTGGAAGATAGGCAGCGGCAGATCCCCGGTGAGCGTGATGCACTCCGATGGATTACTCTTTGTTTTTGTTTTCTTCCTGGTCCGTTGCCACGACAACTGCTATCAGTAAATTTGCCCCCTCCCCCATCAGACACATTATCATAGAGTACTTTGCATGCCATGTTTATACTTTCCTATCTGTGACCGTTCCATAGACAGCAAGTGATGGAAAAATTCAATACAGGTATATACGCACATGTTTATAATAGATGTTCACCTTCCCATGCAGCCCTAAGTTATAAGTAAAGTTTAATTCCCTTATCATCAACACTTCTTGCATTCTCGTCTAATGTTATTATCTTGTCTTCTACTCACAGAACAGATTCCACTGATGCAAGTGCCCTACATAATCATCTCCATGAGTTACCATAGCAACCACTGTTCATGCATTGATTCTGCATCATGTCAGCATGCACAAATATTGTTGCCAGATCGGAAAAAACAGCAAAAAAAAAAAAAAATCAAACAAAACAATGGCACCTGCAACTACTGCAGGGAGGATTTGCAAAACCATTTATGATTTGTTTTGATGCTCACATATTATGCGCTGTGGTTGCCATGACTACCATGGACGTCCATCTTGTCCCCTGCAAGGCCTGTCCTTTGAACAAGAGGCCAAGCTATGTTCTGTCACACCTGAAATCACTTTAATTATACATTCAAGATCACTTTGGTTGCTTTTGCTTTTGTTTGTAGCCTCAATACATTCTGCTGGCTTCTCTATACTCTCATTACTGCCACATCATTTATTTATAATAATTCAATAAATGGAGGGAGGATTCTTACTCTGCAAGCGTGCATTTTCCATTGGTGAGCAGATGCAGCTAAATGTATTGTAAAGGCTTGATGCCCTTCCTTTCGCACCTGGATTCCCCCCTCTTCCCCCATCCCCACATCCATCTAGCAAATTTAGGTAGGAGGAGGAAATTGTAGACTGTGTAAATGTTAGGGACAGCGGATGGGGCTTTTTCTATGCTTCTTCTCCTCTCTTTTCTTCTTATTTCTGTTCTCTCTTTTCATTTTCTTTCTTCTCTTTTGCTCCATCTCTCTCTAAATCTCTTTGCAAATATCCTCCCTCCATCTTCTTGATTGTGATTGCTCAAGATGTAATGAAATCCGCAGTCCGTGTGATAGTATAATTGGATGACCCGTGCGAGTTCCGGGTACTGCAAACATTCATGAAAGACACCTTCTCACTAATTTTTTTCCCCTCTTATCTTTCACTCTTTCTTCTGTTATTCTACAGGTGATGTCCAAACCAGAAAGAAATTGTTCATTTAAAGAAACTTTTCCACCATGCATTCTGTTTTCACTCATTCCTATACAGGCTTTATAACTGCCTCCTTATCTCTCTCTCTCTCTATTGTTTTTTTTTTCATGGGGTTTCAAAATAATGTGAAGATAATCTCCCAATGATAGGTATTCTCACAGTTCCCTGCAATCGAGATCATTTGCATTTCTTTTTCAGATTTCTCATTACCAGCTCTCCTGAGAAGTTCACGCATTTCATGAAGTTTCATGATTAACTTAAATATATATTTTTTTGCCTAATAAGCCTGATCATTAGCTTCACTTCTACAAATTATATTCTATGGTCTGTGGCATGGAAAGGACAATAACATGGAGTGTCCTCACATCTTATACAAAGGGATGGTAAAGTATTGGTGGAGGCGAGGATTAGGCTTTTAACTTTTTGTGAGATACCAAGAATCCACTTATGAAATAGTACAGAGCATACCATTCTAACACAAATTCAAAGTTTATTCGATGAAAATCGGTTTTGGAATGGCTGAGACATCCAAAAACAAAGAAAATAAAGCGATCATAATAAAAGGTGGGTCCTACCTTTTATTAGGATTGCTCTATTTGCGTATCTCAGCCATTTCAAAACCAATTTTCATCAAATAAACATTGAATTCCTCTTGGAATTACATGCTCTTTCATATTTCATAAGAGGTTTCTCATTATCTCACCCAAAAATGTTAGAAACCTGAAGTTAGGTCTCAACCAAAGCTATATGATCCCTTTAATGGGGACAATGGCAGCTGTTCAGAGCATGGTAAACTATGATGAAAATAAGACATGTCCAGCCACACTTAAAAATATCCCGTAAAAAAACATATACATGCTTCACATCACAACCATTTGTGGTTCATTAATAGATCGGCCAATGGTATGTTTTCATTACAAACTGGGAATTTAAAAGCAAAAAACAAAACAAAACAACAACAACAAAAAAAAACCAAAAAAAAACAAAAAAAAAAAACCATGCAATGTTGGAGAGACTCAAACCAGTTATATAGTGCTCCAGAAGTGCTCCTAACCATGAATAAACAGACAATCAGGCCCTTATGTGCTCCAAAGTTATGACTGTCTCAAGGCTTGGCTAAGGAGCTCTCCTGAAGCTCTCTAAATTCTGTATTTAATGGTCACCAATGTTCAAAGTGCTACGGAAGCCATATGCAGTTCACACTGAGCATACACTTTATATGTTTGAATTAATCTGCCCTAATCACAGTTACCATGACAACTACCCCTCTCTCATCAACTTTGTGTGTGATCTCAGTGGGCAGCGACTCTGTATGGACAAACTCACCGGGCATAAAGTCAAAGAGCATCAGGAGCGCTCCTGAGCCCAACTTTGCATATGAATGGGATTTGAGAAACGAGGACAAAATTGGCCTTCGCAATTTGAAAAGTGTCTCCGATGTGAACGGGCCTAGTGGAAAAGTCGCCAAAAGTTAAACTTTGCAGTCATTGTCTACGCAAGAGTGAAAATTTCCAGGGATGCGACCAGAAACACGACACTGTCACCCAACTCCAATTATTCCTAATGAATCTATTAGCTTGTTTGCGTCTGTGACCCCCCCCCCCCCCCACCCTCCATCTCCTAGCTAGGACCCCAAGGCCACTGTAATGTGACCATGTAAATATTCCCAGCTCATTACTCGAGATGGACGGTAGTGTCACCTTATACTCCTACCCTGTCACTAACGCACGCATCTCTCGGTTGCTGCTGCTGTTGTGATGGCGGTTTTTATCTTCCAACCTTTCGCCCAAACCATCACCAAATGTCAAGAGGGAGGTCTCGCATAGTGGCTACCAATCACAACACAGGGAGATTTTGAGAATTCTAAGCAGAATACATCAATCAGATGTTTAGAGTCACAGCTTTTCTCACATAACGAATGAACTTCTCAGAGACGGGATGTACTGTAAAACGAGGAATGTTCACGTGCATTTTAACTTTGCAAATTTCGCGAGCGCCAATATTCGCGAAATTAAAATGCACACGGAAGTTCTTGTCTTCACTATATGCATTGAATGCCAGTGGCAATTCACAAAAATGTCATGCTGCGAAAAAGGTCGTCGGCTCCATTTCGCGAAAATTTCATGCTGCGAATATATCATGTTTTACAGTATTCTAATCCAAACATGTCATCACTGGAGACGCAAGTTTGCTTTATACCCCTTTCACGTAATCGCGGTTCAATTATCCGCATCCAAATAATGCGGATGAAGTAATCAAAATCGCATTCATATATCCCATGAAGTGCGCACTACTTTTACGAGCGCCCATTCATATAACGGTGCGAAAGATGGGAGTATTTGTCATGGTTACTGCGCACGCCTCTATAATGACGTAATGTTTCCGGTGATATATACTCACGTGTATGCACAGCTCTCGCTCAAGCTCAGCAATCAGCGGTTGTGCGGGAAATCGAGTGACCTTTGACCGAACTGTGGAATGTTAGTGCGCATAAGTCGTAAAACGCGTTCATGTATTCTCGATCAACTCCTCATGCTGCAATAATGCGCATAATAGCAGCATCAAAATAATGCAAACTTTTTTACTCCTCTCCCGTTCATGTAATAAAAATTATACGACTTATTGCTCCTATTATCTGCATCCACGATTACCTGAAAGGGGTATTAGTGGCTATCCCTCCCCTGTAAAATATGCAAACTTGAAACCAAGATCATGTTTAAAATCTGTTTGATCTTCAGGTGACATGATGAATATAATAATTGCCCCTATATACTGCTGTACCACTAAAGAAGAGTGGCATACCATTCCAAGTTTGTTAAGTATACTTCAGCATGAGATCAACAATAGACTTCCCTCAATAGCCCTCCCTTTTTAACACTAGGCTATGATTTAAGCAGGCCTACAATATTCGGAGAATAATTTCTAACATACTTGTAAACTGTTTTGCATTCCTCACATCAGGCTGGTACACAACCACATGCGTGAGTGAATGGTACACGGCAAATCCTGTAATATTCCTGCCACGAAATTTTTGCGAGTTGTAGCTGACGACCTTTTTCGTGGCATGAAATTTTCGCGAATTGCCACGGGCATTCAATGCATGGAGTGCAGGCAAGAACTTTCATGTGCATTTTTATTTCACGAATCTTGGATCTCACAAAATTCAAAAAATTAAAATGCTCGCGAACATTCCTCATTTTACAGTATGAAGTTCTAGCATGGTTTTAGTCATATGCACTTCAAGCGTTTTTTAGTTTGGTTTCCATTTTTTGTTTTCATTTCTAAACATCCCGTCCGGATGTGGTTTGAATTTAGTACATTGTAATTCATGACGCAAATTCCGACATTTGTTGAATTTTGTGGATCAGCACACCACCGATAAAATAACAAAACCCAACTCTGTGCTGTATCGAGGTCAAATACTTCCACCTGTAAATACATAGAAGTGAAAAGAGGATTTGATAAAAAGTGACAGACACAAAATATTCTTTTTCGGGGGGGGGGGGGTGGAGGGGAGGGAAGGGAAGTCATTTTCCATCACGAGATTGACCATTTGCTAATTTGCTCCACATCCCGAGTCTTCTGCATGGAGAGGTATACGCCAGTAATTTCTGGAGCAACCGAAATTCAGAAATTACCCGCGGCAGCCACTTACAAATTTGGCTTCCAGCTGTGGGCTGATATGTGACCTTACGTGTCGGCAAATATGAAGAGAGTGCCGCGGAAACGGAGAGGATTGTTTGCGGCCTCCTCCAGGGGGGTGCACATCCTAAAAATGGACAGCATCCTGTTGCTAACGGAGACGCACATGCCCAAAGCATCCTCACGGCCACCAGCAACCATTGCACATCCTAGTGGAGCAAAATGCATTGCCAAAGTGCAGCAAAAATAGTCTGCACTTGGGATTTAAGTGCTGGCCAAGGTTTCTCTTACCCACCAAAAGAAATTGTCTAACATCTATTTCTTTTAGGGGTAACAGGGCAGATGTAGGGCTCATGGTTAGGTCAAGGAGCAATGCTCTCTTCCTCACCCTCCCCCCCCCCCCCCCCCCCCATATATGAAGGATCTTGCGTTGTATACATTGTACCTTAACCCATTGAGGACGGGCTGATTTTGCTATAACATGCATTTCCCATAGACGCCTGCTCGAGACTCATCTTCAACAGCTGAAAGTATTTCTTAGTGGTTTTAGCACATGCCAAGTTGTCCATTTTTTCCCTTCTTGCTCAGCAAATATATAATCTTTGCATTCATATCTGTGTTCCATCACTTGTTGTTATTTAATAAAAGTCCCACACACCAACATCCACGTATTGTTGGTGGCTTCCAGACAAAAGCTCACTGACAAAAGAACATTGCAACGCTAAGTCAAAGTGGGATTCTGTAACTTCATTCCGATTCAGCTCATCTGCATGATCAGGGGAGCACGGAAACCATTTAGGTCTTGATTCAGGCAGCTACTCCTGAAATGAACAAGTTTGAAGGAGTTCACCGACAGCCGCCATTACATTTCATGTAAACATATTCAAATCAATGCACGGCTTCTGGCTCTGAAATTTTCCAAAGTGGTGAGTCATTCTCGTTCCTATCTGAAGTCGCTTCGCTTCCAGAGGTACAGTATGTGGACTACTCAACTTAAACATGGAAGCTTTCTCTATACCAGCCAACCCTAGTTTTCTACCAACCTATGTGAGATGATGGAGTTTCGTATAAAACTATCCTGAATATAATATCAGTATAAAAGATAAACTGACTTCAAGCACAGAGAAAAATATTTTTCTTTTTCACTTTACATTTCCCTTTTATTTCATTTGAAGGTTTTAGATTTTTTTTTCAAAAGGTACCCATTAAATGTTAACAAAATATTCTTTCTTATCTTATCATATTGTAAATGTTTTGTTTTGTATGTTGAAATGCCAAATAAATAAACAATCACGCAGAATTTCATCACACGTACTGTAAAAGTAGATATTTTCGCTCAAGTAATTTTTTGAACTTGGCTGGGCAGGATAGATTTCATGTGTTTTTAATACCGCGGAATCAAGACATTGACTACTGGAACATATGGCACGCAAAAATATTCGCATGCTTTTATTTTCGCGCTATCGTCTGGTTGCGCGAAATGCGAAAAAATTTCCACACCGTGAACATTTCCACTTTTACAGTACACACACACAAGCCATATTGCAGCCAGTCACATCTAATGGCATTTTGAATTTGGAGAGTTGAATTCAAGTATTTCCGTGATTAAAACTGCACATAGCAATATGACTATAAATCATACTGGTTCATAACTGTGGAAAAGAATAATGATCAAGACATATGAAAGATGGCATTTACGTGCATTGAGTTAAAGGAATGCAAGGTAAGGAGGACAAGGGAAAACAAAAATGGAAATTCTAGTCGACAATCCATGCTTAGGTATTGATGAAAACATGCTTGAAGTATTGACCCTTTAAATGTAAAGTAAGCAAAACAACAAGCAGCTGAAGAAGAAGAAGACGGAGAAGAACGGCAACAACAACAACAACAACAAAAATCAGTCTTTTCTTCAAACAGTGAGGGAGGTGTTTCACCAGATAAAATGTATCTGACACTGTGTTCTTCCACTATTCTCTCTGGAACAATTCAATCTATTTTCAGAAGGTTTCGCAGAACCACAACGCTGCAAGCATCCTAAAATATTGATGGTGAATGGGGAAAGGACGAAATAAAAAGGAGATCTTTAAGAGTCTTTTCTTGTTACTCAAAAAAGAGCAGCTGCTTTTGGCTTTCACGGGTGACAAACCGAGGCGTAAATCTTGATCGATTTCAGCAAAATGCGACATCTGCGCACAGGTGTAGACGCACAAGATTTATTTTATGTCTCTATACTTTTCTTCTTTTTCTTCTTGTTACCCTCGTTTTCACACAGAATTAAACAGATTATATTGAAATGGGGAACTATGTATAACCTGTTCACGCTCCAAACGACTTCACAAAGTACATTGTTGATAAGTTGTCTTCTATTTTTATTCAATGCGTCATGAAAAGCCATATAATAGTCTTGTAAAATTATTACAATGTTATCATTATAAAGATGTTAAAATTTATTTTTCTTTCAGATACTATAGATATAATAAATTACATGAAAAATCTTAGAAAATTCAAGCAAGTATGTTCTAGACAAGAATTTGATATGTCACATTACTTTCAAAGCAATAATTTTACCCGTCTGGATACTGGTACAACTATGTAGATACTCATATATCCAGTTTAAAGCAAAATCCCTATATCATGTGTTAATTTGCTCATACTAGTCTACTTAATGAACTATACAATTGAATTTATCAAATCGGGCATTAATTCGCATTTAGTCTACAAATTAACTATACACTGGAATGTACAAAATGGGGTATTCATTAGCATTTAGGTAAGAGTAATGCTACTCAAGTTAGAGTTTTGACTCATTAAGTTATTTCTAATTTGTTGCATTTGATTCGCAAGCCTGTGTGACTCTGTGCGGAAACAGCTCAGTAACTCCATGATTCCATTTTTCAATCAAATGAATGTCTTTTTGGTACATGACCTTTCATCCTCCAATTCAATCTCTGTCTTTTCACACCAAAGGTATGCAAGTGATACTGTCAGTCTGAAACACCTCTGAAAGATGACAGAGACACAGTTACTCATAATTCATGCTACATGTGCAAAACATATTCTGCCTTTTAGTATTCTGTTCACTCGAGAGCACAACATCTGAGAGCAATTCATAATTCACTTTATATGCCCGCTATGAAATGGTTGTAAAAGATACGCGATTTCTTCTCTTTGATATATCTACAAAAGTGTCTACTTCCAAAGACTATTCATAAAGGATGAGGTCAATATTGACTGGGTGGCCACCAAACTCCCCCCAGGAGTGCGATATACCTTCCTGTCTGAAGGGCCGAATATCGAACACGCCTTCGGAGACAACTCAAGTGCGGAAAACGAGCGTGGGTTACCCTCAACCAATCTGCATACATCAAGGTCTAAGTTGTTTTTAGCTTTCCTTAAATAAAAGAAGAAGGAGAAAAAAAAAAACAGAGCTTGGATGTTTATTCTTTCTTCTTGGGCACTTTAGACTTTTGTTTTTGTTTTTATTTTAACGTTACATATTACAGCTTACATATTGTTTGTTGTGCAAAAGCAAGTGCGTTTAAAGTCTCCCTTTTTATGTCAAAACACTCTGCACAGTGTTCAGCAACTTCACACAAATAACTGTTTCCATTTGTGCCTTTGAAAAAAAAAAGCAAGTAATTACTTAATATGTCCCCCCCCCCCCAAAAAAAAAAAAAAAATAATAATAATAATAACAATGATAATTTTCCAGCAACTTTAAGAAACAAATGACTGTTTCCATTTACACTTAGAGGGAAAAAAAAAGAGGAAAAGGAAGTCATTACTCAAACTGCACCCCCCCCCCCCCCCCGAAAAAAGCACAAATATTATTTTCTAGCACTTCGCATTTTGAGGCAAAAAAAGAAAAGAAAACGAAAAGAAGTCAGTAATAATCGAAAAAAGCATGTTCCCATTTTGGCCCCATGACACACTTATTCCACGCCGTCGCATGGAGCATTACTGGCTGCAGACAGGAGATCAAGGAAATTGTGATGAAGCGGGGATGGAGACGATCCTCCCCAAAGCCGGGCTGTCTCCTTTCCATGCCCTACTTTCAAGATTCTCCTCTGTGTTCGCAATCATTATGATGCTACCAAGAGGGGGGGGGGGGGGGGGGGGGGAAACCACGATGGGACTCAGGGAAAATCAGGGAAAACGAGGCGCACTTTTTAAAATTACACATCACTTTTCATTACATTTGGATTTTTGTCCTTGATGTTGCCATTGTTGTGCTTGTTGTTTTTGAAGTTGTTAGATATATATAAAATGTAATATGAGACATAGATTATATCTTATCACAAAATCATACTTCACTTTTCATTCCATTTATATTTTTGTTCTTGATGTTGCCATTGCTGTGCTTGTTGTTTTTGTAGAAATTTGTTAAATATATAAAACCCAGCTACAGATATCTCCAGAACCAAGGTTTGTCTTCTCATCTTCACGTCCATCAATACAAGATACTTGGGAAGAATGGTCAGCAAATTGAAATTGCATGCATTAATATCTCCCCCTTTTATACCCCCTCCCTTTCTCACACACACTCGCTCTCTCTGCCCCCCCCCCCCCCCCCGCCCCTATCTACAATGTACCTCCCCCCTCCCCCCCCTCTCTCTACAAGGATCTGACGCTGCTTTTCAAAAGCAGCATGAAATCATTAAGTCAATACAAATATTCAAGAAAAAATGTTTTAAATAAAATAGATACCCAAACACATACAATTTATATCATTACATTGTAGCTGATAACCAGAAGGCCATTAACACAATTTTGAGGGGTACTGAGTTATTGGTATCACAATGTAGAGTTACCAGGGGCGGATCCAGGGAGGACCGCAACCAGCGCACGCCCCCCCCCCTTTATTTTTTGTTGAAACAAAAGAAATAAAAAGAAAAAATGGGGGAGGGGTGCGTGCGCCCCCCCCCCCTTTAATTTTGTACACGCGCCCCCTTTTTACGGAATTCCTGGATCCGCCCCTGGTTACATCTCCTCAACTTTATGGTTTCAGAAAGACTGATAGTTCCCTCGTCATCAGAAAGTTGGTATCTATCTGGTCGGTAAGAAAATCACTCCGTAACATACTGGTATCTTTTGTAGTCAGAAATGTGTAAAATGTTGTGGTGTGAAATAATTCTTAAAATGACCATGCTTTGTTTATGATCATGCTGAAACAGATCGATGGAAAAAAAAATGGACAGCGCTCAAATGTAGTACATCTGAATAAAACGTGTCAATGTTTTCAGAGAGAAAACAAAGGTGCATTTCAAGATTCCTTTTTTTTTTCATGAGTGTCTATTAGTTTTGAATATCAGCGAAACGTATATGGAAATAAGATAAAAGCCAAATGTGGCTCTTGGAAGCAAGATTGCATTCCGACTACTTTATGTTTCATAGACATCTTAAGGAAATGAAGAGTTTGTTCGCAAAAACCGATAAGTCCATTTTTGAAGATTTTGAAGTACGGTCTCTGTCACAAAGTACAAAATGATATCTTTTGAAAATGATATATTGGTCACTACATATAAAGGTACATTTTTGAAGTTATGGTCAAAAGAAGCAAAACATTTTTTCTTATCCTCTTTATTTTTCTTGACCTTTAATCGAAAATATAGAAGAATCAGAAATCTGCATACAATACATTTAAAGGAATATGCCTACTTGTTACTGAACAATACTGTTCCATTCATTTTCCACAAATATTTTTTTTTTCTGGAGCTCTTTACAAAATGACATGGGATCTTTATTCCACATCAACTGGAATATCGTGTAGGGGGATTCTGCAATATTGAAAGAGGATTTTGCTGTGGTGAAATAAAAAAAGAGAAAATGAAAAAAGATGAGAAATTTCATGCAATATTCCTACCCATTAATATGCAAGCAGCTCAGGGCTAAGTTCACAACGTCAGCATGTGTTTTTCTGTCATCGGGAGAAAACTAGATAGAGAGATGGGGGGGGGGGGACCTTCTGCCGATCGGCATCTTCAAAAAGAACATCTCTGGAATGAGCTGGAGTCAGCGGTTGAAGACATCTGGAGGATTAGAGGCACCCTGCCCACGTGTGCACAAAACTTTCTGATCATTGGAATTTTTTTTCTTCCATCATGATGGAGATGCCACAGCTTTAGAAGTGTTTATTGTCTTCTATGCAATTCATTAAGTCTATTTTTGTGTCCACAAAAGAGAAAAGAAAATCAGAATCTCATTTATATTCAAGAGCTCATGTCTGAGTATGACAGCTACTTGATGTTCATTGATATTTATTGCACTTGATATGACAAACACAGATGTTAGTATGTATAGCATACTATCAACCTCAGATAATTATTTATTTATTTATTTATTTATTTATTTATTTATTTATTTATTTATTTATTTATTTATTTATTTATTTATTTATTCATTTATCTATTTGAGTGGCATATAATTGTCAGGAAGTATGCATTAGAAACATTTATTATTGTCATTTATTTATTAACTTACTGATTCATTTATCTATCTATCTATTCTTATTTATTTATTTCATTCTAACAAACACACAAAACTAGGGCTATTGTATCTGTTTATATCAAGAATTAATGTAAAACATGGTACATCCACGGCATGAAATTTTTGCAAATTGGAGGCGATGGCCTTTTTCATGGCATGAAATTTTTGCGAATTGCCATCGGCATTCAATGCATATGTAGAATGTAGAGAAGAACTTTTCCATGTACATTTTGATATTGTGAATCTTGGCCATTGCGAAATTCGTGAAATTAAATTGCACACAAACATATCTGGTTTTACAGTATGACAGACCAACAATAGGAGTCAGTAGACTGTCCCACATATTTCTATCAAATCTTCTCCAGTTCACCGTCGTATTTCTTATGCTTGTTCTCCTTTTTTTTTTCTTCTTCTTCTTCTTTCATGTTAGAGTGACTGGGTTCAGTAGAATCCTTCTGAGTCTGAGCTTTGCAGATTAATCCAGCCGCGGTTGACATTTCCACGCCGGAGATTTCGTTTACTTTTCTCCCAGTTATCTCATCAACCTAAATCTGCCCAGGGAACGCTGGCAGAGAGTAAGATCTTGGCCAGGGAAGCTGTAGGCAGGGAGAGCACCGAGTGCTGGATTAAAGGGATTATTTGGGTTTTTTAGTCGGCTGTGGCATCGAAAATTAGTTTCATCATACAGGATCATTCTACCTATATCTCCTTCTATGTATCTCTTCACATGTCTCTTGGTATCCATCACTCTCTATATCACTTTTTCTCTCTTTCTCTCTCTCTCCCTTTATATTATATATGTATACATATAGGCCTATTTGTATGTATCCATATATACATAGCAATATAGACTTTTATTATATTACATGACATTACATCATATTGTATTATATCATATCTTATAAAATGGGTTCAAGAATGTAGCCAATAGGAAGCGCTGAAATGAGACACACCTCCTTCCTTTACTTCAGTACAATTGCACTGCCTGTAATCCTATGGTAGATTGCCGATCGTCTGTGCGCGCGGCGGGCGGCTCCTTTGATGAATTGCATGCATACGCGCTGTCAATCCTGTAAACAACTTCTAGTTCGGGCTGCCGGCCGGCCGGCCTGTCTTCCCTTGTGCATAACATGTGTGGCGTACGTACGTATACTCTACTATACGTACACTTTGTACAGTACAGTAGACCAAGCGTTATGGGACCGGACGCGTACATGGAGTCACTTTGAAGAGCAAATCCAACGATTTAGCAGGTTAATTCTCATGCCGTTTTCAGAGTATGTTGTCTAGTAGGCCTATATGAGGAGTCTATATCAAGTCTTTAAGGTAAAGGGTGCATATTCTATGTAAAATAAGTAAGTTTTCATGCGGGAACTTAAGTGTCCGGAAACCCAACCCCCCATTATACTTATACTGTATGTGCGGGACTTCCGCGAGTGCGACGTGCGTAAATGTTTGGGACGAACATCTTCGGACGTCTTGACCCACAAAGGTACGTGAAAAACGCTGAAAAATGATGTTAGTTTTCGAATTTTCGACCCATTTTATAAAACAAATGATGCACAGGATTATTTCGTGGCGTTAGTGGAGGCGTAGCTCACTCTCGGGTATTTACAATGTAGTGCAACATGCAATTGTAAATACCCTCGAGTGCACCACGCCTACACTAACACACTCTATCCTGTGCATCATTTGTATAACATCACATTACATTATGTTTTATTACCTTGCTCTGAAGTTTTATCTAATTCTTTGGGGTTGTTTTGTCCTTTTCTGCCTTAGAATTGATCTCATACTTTTGGATGGGCACTCAACATTTCAGCATATGGAAAAAAAAACTATCAATAACTATCATTAACAGAGCAAGTTACTACTTTGTGTCTCAACAACAATATAAATTTGCAGGGGCGAAAGAGTACAGAGAGAATACTGAACACTTGCAATCTACACTGTGTACTTAGGCAATCCAGTAGTCATTAGGATAATGGCTACTTAGTGCAATCACGCGATTGTATTAGACAATCTCTAGCTCGGTTCCTACATTAGTTGCGACAACAGATTTTCAGCAGCTGACTAGCAGCTGAAAAGCCGCAGTACGGGGTATGCTTCTTTAAATAGTAACTCACTTGACTTAAAAATACAGATCAGCCATTGAGCACTTACATTTAATGATACATGTTCACAGGCAATAGGTGCATTACACATAACTAGAGGTACGTATTTGCCGGGTTTTTTTTTCCTATTTCTAATTTCGATTAGATTACTGCCACTTTTGTTCATCTGGTCGGACCGTCTTCATTAGCAATGTAGTCGACTCTATCATTTCTTGGAATTTCTCTTTCAACGTCACGAAGCCGTTATGTTGGTTTTGGATCATGATTGTAATGACCTTTTGATTGATTGCCTTATATTTATATGTATGAAAGCAGGCCCTTCGGGGGAAAATTGATGCTTTGACCATTGAGAGGCCACCCTGAAGGAAACTGAATAAATACATAAATGTTGGAATAACTCAACACCTCATCTAGTACTCTGCCAGGAATAAAAAGGCACATGCACTCAATGCTTCATGACATATGCTCAATTTATCATCGTCTCTTTTTTTTTTCTTTCTTTGCAGGCTGGATTTATTATAGTATTGCCATTCTCAGTGTAAATATTTTGAAAAATCTGGGCTATGATTAGGGTAACATCTTTGTGATTTAATAGCATTCTCACTGTAAACAATTTCAAAACTCATTGGCACAGATTCACGAAGGTGGTACAAACTAGAAATGTCGCTACAGCGACTGGTTATACCCCCGTCAAACAACATTTCATAAGCTTTGGTCAAAACAACATTTCATAAGCTTTGGTCAAAAAACTGAGGAAGTAGTTAAATCCACAAGATCTTTCCTTGATCTTCTGCCATTAATATGCCGTTACCATGGCAACGTACTTTCGGGTACTGTCGAAAAATGCGTCTTGCACATCTACAACCAAAGGCACACGTCTGTACCAAGTTTCATGGAAATTGGGCAAAAACTGAGGAAGTAGTTTGCAACACAAAATTTCCATCATTTTGGCTCATAATATGTGAGCTGTTACCATGGCAACATACTTTTTGTTACTGTCAAGAAATGTGTCATGCTGACCTATATCCTAAGACAAACATTCAATATGAATTCCATGAGAATTGGAAGAACACTGATGAAGCAGTTTTGCCATAAAGCATTTTGCCCTATATTTTACCAATAACATGCCTTTACCATGGCAACGCACTTTTTGCCACTGCGGAAATATGTGTCTTGCACATTAACATATTCAGATGAACATCTGGACCTAATTTCATAAAAATTGATCAAAAACTGTGGGAGGAGTTCGCGACGCAAGATTTGTACCCATTTTTGCCCATAATATGCCGTTACCATGGCAACGTACTTTTGGGTACTGTCAAAAAATACGTCTTGCACATCTACAACCCAAGGCACACATCTGTGCCAAGTTTTATGGGAATCGGTTGAAAACTGAGGAAGAAGTTCGCGACGCAAGATTTGTACCCATTTTTGCCCATAATATGCTGTTACCATGGCAACGTACTTTTGGGTACTGTCAAAAAATATGTCTTGCACATCTACAACCCAAGGCACACATCTGTGCCAAGTTTTATGGGAATCGGTTGAAAACTGAGGAAGTAGTTCGCGACGCAAGATTTGTACCCATTTTTGCCCATAATATGCCGTTACCATGGCAACGTACTTTTGGGTACTGTCAAAAAATACGTCTTGCACATCTACAACCCAAGGCACACATCTGTGCCAAGTTTTATGGGAATCGGTTGAAAACTGAGGAAGTAGTTCGCGACGCAAGATTTGCAACGGACCGACCGCCCGACCGACCGCCCGACCGACCGCCCGACCGCCCGACCGACCGCCCGACCGCCCGACCGACCGCCCGACTGACCGCCCGACCGACCGTCCGCTGATTCCTATATACCCCCTTCAAACTTCGTTTGGCGGGGGTATAATGAAACCATGGTTTAAACCATGGACAAAAACCATGGAGCGCCAAGTGTAGCATGGAATATTTCGTTATGAAATCAGTCATTTGGTTGATGAAATGATTATTTTGTAACGAAATGACAACATTTTGTAATGAAATATTCTGTGCGACACTTGGCGCTCCATGGTTTTTGTCCATGGTTTAAACCATGGTTTCATTTGTACCACCTTCGTGAATTCGGGCCATTGGGTCGCGGTTATTTGCAAAGACCTGACCTGTGCATGTTATGAGAGGTATGCATACTAGGGTACAGCACAAGGCCAATTCAATATTCTACAGCGAGCCACAGCTAGTAGAATAGCAAAGGAGCGACACTCATGGTGCATTATGGGATAAAAAATTGCACAATTTTCTGCAGTCATCATTCTCACTACACAACTTCGAGTATTATGAAAAAAAAAATCACACAAAATATTGCGATTCGGATGGCGACCCCAATTTCGCAAAATAATTACTTTCGGGTGAGATTTCCTGAAGCATTTTGTCAGATGCAAGGATTTCAGTACCTTATAACAGTTTGTCAGAAAAAATATCTGACAAAACTCTTCAAGAAATGCCCCCTAGTTCTCACTGTAAAAACGTCAAAATTTGGGTCCCACTTCTGATCACGACCCAAAATAACATATCACTTTGAATGCAACGAGAACGATACTATTGTGTGCTAGCTAGCCCACCCTGGGGTATTTTTAAAAAAAAATTTGGAGTCCTAATTTGTCTACTCAAGGAACAATATAAAAAGAGAATTGTGTAATGAGCTGAGAATATGTATTGATATTTACGTTCAATGGTGATGGAAAAAATACAGCAGGTTTCACTAATGAGATTTATTTATTTGTTCATACACGAATTGGTTTTGATTGCTCAGCTATTTGTGTTTGACACTGCACATCAAACTCAAGTAGATTCACAGGAGCAAACATGGATATTTGTCAGTATCATATGCATACAAATACGGAGAAACGATTTAAGATCAGGGAGGATTTTCATGTGTCTATTTTTTTCTTTTAGGACATGGAGATGTATCAGAATTTGTCAGAATTTTCCAAGTGAGTCTCCTGCAGAATTAAGGGCTCTTGGTAGCACGATACTGTAAAAGTGGAAATTTTCCCGGTGTGGAAATTTCGCGCATTTCATGCAACCAGAACCTAGCACGAAAATAAAAGCACGCAGATATTTTGGCATGCCATATGTTCCAATTGTTAATGTCCTGTTTCCGCGGAATTAAAAACATCCATCTTACCCGGCCAAGCGCGATGAAATTACTCGTACAAAAATATCCACTTTTACAGTATACTCCCCTTAATTATTGGTGAAATGACATTTGCTACTGTGACAATTACTCCGGTATTATTTTCTCCAAGGACTTGGGGTTGGGGTTAGGGTTGTGATAGAGTTTTAGGTTTAGTTTGATGTGAGGATTAGGATTAGGGATATAATAGGATTAATGTAGAAAATCATTAGATTAAATCAAGTAGATTGCTTGTTCCTAAATTTCTTCTTCTTTCCACTCCTCTGATTCTGGCATTGCATCTGAATGTGTGTGTTGCGTGTGTGTTTTGTGTGTGATAAGAGCATGGTGTGTGTATAGTGAAGGGATGCTAAGTTTTTGTGGGTTTTTTTTTTTTCTCCTCTTGCACAATACGTATTACTACCAGCTAATTACCTTGTATTAATCTCGTTTTGGGCCCCACTAACAAGATCTAGTTGCTTCAAAGGGGTCTTCAAACAGGTGCATGTACATATATATATATATATATATATATATATATATATATATATATATATACACACATTGCTTTTGTTTTTATTGTGTACATAATGTACTTCTGATTTTTTTTTTTTTTTGTGCTGAAGAAATTGAATTGAATTGAATTGAATGTGTTTGGGTAGAATTTATGTTTGGCTTAGCATGCAGATATTTCATGGGAGCAATTGTCGCAGGAGCAAATGTCATGGGACTGAATTATTAACCCTCTATGGCCCGTGCACTTCACTTAAAGTCATAATTTATCATTTGCAGATGAAACAAAAACCCAGCATTAGTGCTTCAAAATAGTCCTAAAATGTGAGTTAAGGATAGAAACAACCAGTGTACGAAAGTTAATCAGTATAATCAATGTTAAGTATTGTTAAATATACAACATGTGAACAATAGTTATAATGAAATTGTTTCTAGACTAAACCGCATACAGTTATGGTTTAGCGAGAAAAATAGTAATATATCCTTATATCCTAGGCTTTATTGCAAAACTTGAATATGGTAGGTTGTTTTGTGATAGAACTGACCTACACTATGCATCAAATGTGATAACTGGAACATTTTTCAAATCACTGCTCTCAATGGTAAACAGTACCTTTAAAGGGATAGCATAGTAAATTGGTTGAGGTGACAATTCGGCTTTCATTTCTTTTCTCTTTTTTTTTGCGAGATACTTAGAAGTGACTTTATGAAATGTTGAAGAGCACACAATTCAAAGAGAAATTCAAGTTTATTTGATGAAAATCAATTTTGAATTGGCTTAGTTATCCAAAAACAGAGAAAAACAAAGCAATCTTAATAAAAGGTAGGATCCATCTTCGATTAGAATCGCTTTGTTTTGGATACCTCAGCCATTTCAAACCCAATTTTCATCAAATAAACATTGAATTCCTCTTAGAATTACATGCTCTTTCATATTTTATAAGATGTTTTTTATTACATCAAAGAGTTATGATCACAAAACAATGGAAACCTGAAGCCCCATCTCAACCAAAACTGTACCATCCCTTTAATTACGGAATGCAGCAATATACAATTTTGTAATGGACAATGACAAATATGTGCACCTGCAAGGAAGAAAAATTAATAACACCTGTTTCATGGGCTAAAACAAATTTGAGGAAATAAAAGATTTATCAATATTGTATGACATCTTTTTTTTTTGTCCTTGAGTAATGCACTTGTTTGGCATTACCAATCTAGGCTAAATGAAATATATGACATTCAAAATGTCTCAAGATTGATAATTCTGTCCTCAATATTAAAGCTATTACATTTCAAAGACTAAATAAAAGAGAGAAAGGAATATTGTTTGTCGTGACATCAAACTTGATTTCATTTTGGTCGTTTTGTTCGCCGCAGCCAAAAATGAGGACTGACATTGCGGTATACATTTAAATTTCTGCCGCCCATCTGAAAAGGTCGCCTGTCGGTGCGGCTAATAAACAGAGCCCTCTTTTCCGAGTCCGCGTTCTCTGCAACTGTACCGCTTGTCACTTTCGGGACGTGTGCGATGTAATTTGGAAAGGTTCAGGGCGACATGTGCATTTGGGCTCCACTTAACGCTGCACGCACTCCAACCATGCAGATGGAGCGATCGGTGGCTGCCAAAGTTCGACGAAGTCAACTCCAAGCACAACATGCCATCAATTAATACACCTGTCACCATTGATAAACGTTGAGGCCATGCATGTATTATACACTCTGACATCCAGCCATCCCTCTTGATTTCTCTTTCCCCACTTCACATCTGATGTTTACAAACACTCTTCTGCATTGCCAAACTGAATCAATTTGTACAAAAAAAATCTCCTTGCCATCAACTGACTTTGAAGAACTTTACTTGAGATAAAAAGAGCATGTAACAAACCACACATACACAAAAAACAACTTCTTATTTTGAACCATTTGCACACTTGAGAAAAACTAATTTGTTTTGACACACCACTCGATTTCACTTCTCTGATACAGTATGCTGTTGATTTAGAGTGCAAAACTCTATGCAACACTGCACACAAGTCTTCAAATAGCCAATAAATAATTGTTTTCTCAAAAACACAAATACTGGACGCAGAAGAGATAGTAAACATCAACTTCAAAGTCACCTCAAGTAGGGCTGCAAGTCCAATTCAGCCCACTTCAGCATAAGATATGAACATCCTGGTATAGACCGTGCTGACATTTTGTGGATGACGTACTAACTTGTTATCATACATATGTGTACGTGGGAGAGGATGACATTGCTATTAGAGGACACAAACAAAAAATCCATTCATCAGAGTCATCTTTTCCTTCATTCAATCATCAGCCAAGAATGAGGGACATATGGTTCGGATACAGATACCAGAGCAAACTTTGACGATAACAATTTGCTTTTATTATGAAACATTGGAATATGTGAATCCCCCTCCTCTTCCAAATAAAGGGTAACATCAAGAGGATAAAGCCTAGAGTCATAAAGGAATACAGCATCTACCAAAAACCGGAAGATTATCATTTGGATACAGATACCACAGCAAACTTTGACGATAACAATTTGCTTTTATTATGAAACAATGGAATATGTGAATCCCCCTCCTCTTCCTAATAAAGGGTAATATCAAGAGAATAAAGCCTTGAGTCACAAAGGAAGCATCTACCAAAAACCGAAAAATAGTGAAAGACAGAGGAGAAAGATGAGCAGAAGAAACACAAAAAACACAACTCATGCACGTAAAAGATTCCGCTTCATTCATTCATCGTAAAGAGCAGGGTGTTTAACCCGGTGACGTGGTCCCAACTCAAATCCAACTGGACCCCATGGAAGACCAGCTTTAACATAGCTGAATCTGGGCTATCCAGCCATCTTCTCAGATGGAAAATGAACAAACAAAAAACAAAGGATGAGAAAAAGATACAAGAAGAAGGAGTGGGTAATAGTTATGGTGATGGTGGTAAAGAAGCAACAACAGAATACAAGATTTAGACCCCCCCCCAAAAAAAAAAAAAAAACCAAACAAACAAACAAACAAACAAACAAGCAAACAAACAAAAGAGAAAGAGAGGAAGAAAAAGAAGGAGAAATTATCAAGGCAGGGAAGGAGCAGCAGAAATAAAGATTAGGTGTTGCTATGGAAATGAAGAGAAGAAACGACTCTGAAGTCTACAATGAATCTTAAGATTTATTTCAACTCTCTGGGGAATATCACAAGTGTCAGAGAATTGCTTTACACCACAAACCATCAAAGTATGGCAAAAGGGATTTTTCATGACATTTTTTTTTTCTTGCAACATCTTTTGACATCCTATTACCTTCTGGAACCTTGTGGGGGCCCATCCAAAATCTACAAGGGATTTCAGAATCTTGTAGGAACATAAATTTTTAAATGACAGAAGGAAATGCAAAGGGGCATACATGTATTCATAGTACTTCTCACATATATGTACAAAACAGAGAATGGTTGAGTAGGTGAGTTTTGAATGTACTGTAAAATCAGACATTTTCATGTGCATGATTAAACATTCATGAAATTCATGAGGAGCCACTATTCGTGAAGGTTAAATGCGCAAGAAAGTTTTTTGTCTACACAATTGCACTGAATGCCAGTACCATATACCATGCTTTTCACCATCAAGGCCGAAAATTTGCGAAAGTTTCATCCTGCAAAAAAAGGCTGTTGGCTCCAATTAGCTACAGTTTTATGCTGCAACTGTTTCTGGATTTACATTATAGTAACATGTTGGTGTATGCTGTAAAACCAGAAATATTCATGGCATGAATTTTTTTTGGTGTGAACTGGAGCTGACAGTCTTTTTTTCACTGCATGAAATTTTCACAAATTGCCGCTAGCATTCAATTCATAGAGTGAAGACAAGAATGTTCACAAGCATGCATTTTGATTTTGTGAATCTTGGCTCTTATGAAATTTGAGAAATTAAATTGCATGCAAAAATTTCTGATTTTCCAGTATGATAGCCCTGTCTGAGAGAATTGTGAGCATCTAGGCAGACAAAGGCTAAATGAAAACCCCAGGGGAATGAAATGATAACCCTACCAAATGACTTTCACCTCCTGTTCTACCATCGACACTCCGATGAATCTCAGGACAGCCCTGGATGCATCGATCTACACTTCTCGAAACTTTATACAGAGTGATTTGATGAAAACCAAACAAGGGACCTAGCTCTTTTTAAAAAGGTCCTTTAGGTGATGAGAATCTTGAAAGGTGAAGGATGAATATTGTTCCTCGAGCATAAAGGCTCCAAGAGAAAGTGACAAAGCAGTCAATTAGCTGAATGATTTGCGGCATGTTCGACGACTTGATGTATTACTGTCTAGCTGCTAGCATCCTCAAGAATTCCTCCCACGCAGCACGGAGCACCTCTCATACTGCAAGATAACTTGTTTCAATGCAAATTAACCCTTTGCGTGCTTTGAGTGTGCATTGACACAGAAAACCCCATAGCATTGTACACACTGTCCAAAGTCCCTGGCACAGAGACGGTTAAGAGAAAAAAAAAATGTGTTTATCAAGTAGTTTTGGAGAATGTGAAGTAAACCTTATCACGTTTCTCAAGAATACAATAAAGTTTCTAATGTCATGTTTGGCAGAGAACAGTCAAGAGGAATTTCTTTTCTCTCTCTCTCTCATTTGAAGACTTATGAATTTGACTTAGTTTGAGCTTAGCTTGACCTTCATTCACTGATGCAGACATACAGCAAATATCTTAGTTGTTCAGATATTCTCTGGGAGCTGTATATTTGATGGAGTTTGCAGCACAAAAGATGTACAACATTTCTTTTCAGTTTCCTGTCAGCGGATTGATATATGAAACTCATTGAAGAACCCACGATTAAAAGTGAGAAACATTCTCCAGTCTGAAATAGGACACAGTCCACTATGCCCCTAGCATGTCCTCGAAAGGAAAGTGTTCACACTCGCTGATTGCGGTAACGTAGGGCGTCATCTCATCAAATATTTGTGCTAAATGGTGAAGAGTATGACAGACAGCGTAGGCAGTGCGAAAGAAAGAGAACATTACGAAGCATCGGTGGGAGCAAACTTTTTGACTTGTTTGATTTTTGACCATGTTACCATGGTAACGGAGCAGATCTTATGGCCAAGAATACTGCAAAATGAGGTGAATTTGCTGAAAATTCAAAGAAATCTGACTTGCATTAAAAATCAAAGTACGGTATCAGAACTTTTACTGTCCTTATCAAAGTCAACTTGACCACTATGTGGATTTTGCAATTTTCTAATCTGTTCATAAGGATGATATATCCCCCTATCCTTACTGTATCTACAATGGAATGTATCTACAAATAGTGGACTCATCATCAAGCCTGAATGTCCTTTCCTACTTACATCATTGAAAAGTTTTTCTCTTCCTTGTCATTTTCTGAGCGGCAGATCCAGTTTGACACATACTTCAACTATTTTTGAGTGGCGGCATTGAGCATGGGATCAAAGCGAATAAGACTGTTGTGACTTCATTTCTCGAACCTCCTTGGTTTGAGCTTAGCTTGACCTTCATTCGGATGCAAACATACAGCAAATATCTTAGTTCTTCAGATATCCTCTAAGAGCTTTATATTTGATGGAGTTTGCAACACAAACGATGTACAACATTTCTTTTCAGTTTCCTGTCAGCGGATTGATATATGAAACTCATTAAAGAACCCACGATTAAAAGCGAGAAACATTCTCCAGTCTGAAATAGGACACAGTCCACTACGCCCCTAGCATGTCCTCGAAAGGAAAGTGTTCACACTCGCTAATTGCGGTAATGTAGGGCGTCATCTCATCAAATATTTGTGCTAAATGGTGAAGAGTATGACAGACAGCGTAGGCAGTGCGAAAGAAAAAAAACATTATGAAGCATCGGTGGGAGCAAACTTTTTGACTTGTTTGACTTTTGACCATGTTACCATGGTAACGGAGCAGATCTTATGGCCAAGAATACTGCAAAATCAGGTGAAATTTGGTGAAAATTCAAAGAAACCCAACTTAAATTAAAAATCAAAATATGGTATCAGAACTTTTACTGTCCTTATCAAAGTCAACTTGACCATTATGTGGATTTTGCAATTTTCTAATCTGTTCGTAAGGATGATATATCCCCCTATCCTTACTGTCTCTATAATGGAATGTATCTACAAATAGTGGACTCATCATCAAGCCTGAATGTCCTTTTCTACTCACATCATTGAAAAGTTTTTCTCTTCCTTGTTATTTTCTTTGCTGCAACCGTTAGTTACATCATTAACAACATTTAGGGCCTACATACAAATGTATGTATATAAGTATGTTTACTAGCATTTGTTCGGATCACTGGAGAGACATACATTGGTGAATAATCATACCAAGTTTGCACAATGATTCATTTCCTTTTAATGTTCCATTACATATATGACATATACAGGTATTTTGAAATTTGCGAGAACGTTCAAAGAACAAAAATGTTAAAACATTTTCCCCATGACTGGGCTCCAAATGTCATACTACAGGAATTTTCATTCATCATGTCTTCTTTTTTTTTTCTCTAGGAATGTCACAAAAAAATAATAATAATTCAGATGAAAAGAGGAATTAACTTTCCCTCATGTGTATCAGCCTTATCAAAGCATGAATGATGATTCCCGTCCAAAAGCAATGCAGCTTCAATCAGAGCATGCTTGGCTAAACCTCCTGCCTAAAATTTTTTTCATATCATCCCCGGAGGCTGAATGGCGGAATGACAATTTTCCACTAAGGGGAATGTTGACTCATTCATTCTGATAATTACGCGAGAGGCAAAACATTCAATATCGAAAATATCCCTCTACTGCTTCAGACACAGAGGAAAGAAAACACAAAATATTTTCTGTCTCGGAGAGAAATATCAAAACTGATGACTATCAAAGAAATAAATTAGGGATGCGCAGAGGAGGAGCACAGATAACTTTTCCTTTCCATCCTTTGTTAACCCCCTAATGACCAAAAACCTACAAACCACTACTGACATACTATACCATGTCTTTGTTAGCAGTATATGAGGGGGTTTAACTGCAGTTTGGCTGCCGGCCAGCTATGCATTAAATTAGGCAATTTTTCCTCATGCCCTGCTTCATTAATGGACAAGACAACCACACATACCTGGCAGGACTGGCCAAATTGATAAATTGGTGGAGGAATAGAGGAATGAAAAAAAAAGGGTTGTACATTTTCTAGAGAAAATTTGTCCCAGACAAAAGTAAGTGGTATCACAAAGCATCCATTTCATGTTCCAATTTGCCTTTTCTTCTGACTCTAGTCTGTACGTTTCATTAATTGAGTATCAAATTAAGGTGGTTTTCAGGTTGTGCTTCATTCAATATAACAATCATGTATCTAGCTTAAACTTTGATCTATGGGCCCCATTTGCACGATGCACATTGAGAAGAACTCCAATAAAAACAGGGACAAAAAAGAACAAGAAAATTTCTTTTTATTTGAGACATTACACTAATGTACTGATCTATTCATGATTCTATTTTGTTCCAGTACAGCTCTACATGATTGAATTTCATATATTTGTTCCTACTGTTATATATGACACAAATAAGCAGAACAACAGCTACTGTACTTACCAACAATCACAAAATTTCCTCAAAATTACTGAGAATAAACAAGAAATGTACACCTTATCTAATTTCATGTTTTTTACTATTTGCTCAGCTACAGACACAACTTTCATGCTATATATAATCTCTTTAATTTAGTGAATGGCTAGGAAACACTATAATCAATTATTGATGTCAAAACATCCATGAATATGCCCGAATGACAAACAGATCAATCTCTGAAATATGGTTGCAGTTAAGAGTATGTAGACGCTTCCCATTGTTTACTACTATGTTCACTACTCTTAGTTAAGAATGTACTTGCTGTACAGGGCCCCGTTTTATCAAAAGATAAAATCGATTGTAAATTCCCCTACCACCACACTATATAATCAATTCTTCAGAAAACAGGACCCAGGCCTCATATTGCTAACATATTCTGGTCTATTCATCAATACAGAAGTATTGATTTCCCTCCTTTTATGCTAAAATGTACTTAATTTACATTCAAGATCTGTATTTCCCCTCTTACATCCTCTATTACACATTCCGTCTAATTTGACAGAGAGAGAGAGGGAGAGAGAGAGATCAAAAGAAAAGTTCCATTTATCACTATTTTGCACTTAATGATGACTGTTACAAATCTAATTTGTTATTCACTGATTTTCTGGAAAAAGTAATTTGTGTTTTCTGGAAATATTAAAGGCTTTCATTTTGTATATAATTTTGTATATATTTGATAAGCATTTCCCTCTAAAGCTCAAACAAGACAAGACATGTCTTCCCAAACAAGGTGACGACACAACTTCACAAAACATAAAATAAGGAATATCATTACATGGCAGGAGGGTAAAAAAATAAGTAAATTTTCATCTGAAGAGTAATTTAAACTACAGATTCAACCTCTGTAAACACACCAACATCATTACAAAGCATAATTCTCATTCTTGCCGCCACAGTAAAGATGAATATTTCTGTGCTGTAATCATGACGATTATGATAATTACTTTACATCACTATTATCATGGGACACGGGGATCTGAGCACTCTGGTGAAGAATATAATGATAATAATTCATAACTCTCTTCTCTCATATAATTTGGCAGACATGGCTTTATTGTAGGTCAACGGGGCATGAAATTAAAGTAATCTCTATAACGCCTGCTTTACAGTAGAGTGGTGGTTTTTCACCAAAATGACGATTACTATCAAAGACAGCGCAAAATGAATTTTATTATTCTGACCCCTCCCCAGCCGGATTCTCGTAAAAAGCGAGAAAACGGTCATTAAATCACCTCCCTGCCAGAAAATGCAGCAGGATGGTCCATCAAGTGTAAAACAAATTAGCACATTAGGCTGGCAAAGTATCTCACGACACCCCGTTAAAACCTGATACGAGTTGGCGACGAGACTGCCAAACGGACCGGCAACACCGCTGAAGCTATGATGCATTTGCATCTGTTTTACCAGCCAGGACTGCGCCGATATCGAGGCACATAATGATTCCCTTTACGTGTCTGGCATTTGAAAGAGCTATTAATTTGTGAGACACGAACTGAAAAAGAAAAATTGGGAAAGCAGCTCAGAAACAAGGCTAATGCCTTTGCCAGTTCAGCTATGGTGGACTTAAAGAGGAAAAAAGAAAGGGATTTTGAGGTGTTTTGAGTAGCTCTCCTTTATTAGTCCTCCCATGGGGATTTTCATACTTATGTGGTAATACTTGAGACACTAGATTCAAACTTAAGGGGTGAATGCTCCACTAAGAGTCTGTGCTACATCAAGAAATGGCGATGGGGGACATCATCATTTTGATTTGAATTCCAATCCTGCAATAACTTCGCATGCTTCAGAAGAAAATGTTAAATGCTGTGATTCAAGATGTATTCTCTATTGATCACAAAATGGCAGGGGAAAAACGTATCAAGGTCAGAGCTGCCAACTATTACAGATTTTCCGTAATTGTTACGGGAAATGATCACGATTACGGGAGTATGGAATGTCGCCTCAAAATTACGGTTTTTGGAAATTCCGATAATGCCCTGTCGCCTATGCAGCAATTGCAATATACTAGCAGACTACGCACTGTACATGTTTCATTCTCCAGCCGGCCCGCGTTGCCTGTTTGCCCGCATTTGTGTGTGTCGGTGTCTGTGTACTCGACGTGTATGTTCGTAGCTTCCATTATAGAAAAGTGTGCGCACAGAAACTCGCGCACGTGAATCCCTGTTGCCTACAGACCCTGGATGTTTCCATCGATCGCCATGGGATCCCCATGTGTGGCCGGCCGGCTGGGGACTAGCCTTTAAACAAGGCGACTCGCTCTGCGTGCCCCCGTATAGCGCGTTTACCCCACAAACCTGTTGGCCGGCGAGTGGAGCGAGCCGCCTTTATCCACTCGTTCAGGGATGTGTACTTTTGTCGTTGTTGTTGCTTTATATTCTTAGACAAATTTGCGTACAAATTTGACGCAGAAAATACACACGGCACCAAGGCAAGCCTCGTTAATATTAAAGCCTCGTTAATATTAAGTAAGTATTCTTATTCTACTTAATATTAACGAGGCTTGCCTTGGTGCCGTGTGTATTTTCTGCGTCAAATTTGTACGCAAATTTGTCAAAGAATATAAAGCAACAACAACGACAAAAGTACACATCCCTGAACGAGTGGATAAAGGCAGCTCGCTCCACTCGCCGGCCAACAGGTTTGTGGGGTAAACGCGCTATACGGGGGCACGCAGAGCGAGTCGCCTTGTTTAAAGGCTAGCTGGGGACCGGAGCGTGAGTACATTTAGTAGCTTAGCTACACACTGTAGCCAGCTGCCACTATAGACAGTATTCGTTATGAGTCGGGGTAGAAGCGCTCCGTTGTGCAATGTCTGCTTCTTTTTCTCTACTTCTTCCGTTTTTCCCTTGCCTCCCAAGTACGAAATGATTTTAGAGTGTTGTGTGTGTTTTTTGTAACGTTATTGCATCATTTTTCTGCAAGGAAGAGGTGAGTTTCTGTTCGTGTACTGATGATGTGCACTGCAGTATGTGCAGGTGAAAAGCGTTCGAACTTTCTTTCCCCGAGTATCGTGGAAACTCGATGTATTTCTAGGCCTATAAAAGGAGATCTCATGTAACAGAATACTTATAACAAACTATTTTCAGGTCAAAGTGAATTAATTTCCCTTGTTTTGTATCGTTTATTGACGATCTCAAGGATCTCGTCGTAATACCGAATCATTTCCAATGTGTAGATCTATTTGATTTTCGCGTAGCTTTCGGTGCTGCACACTTTTGCTAGGGCCTAATCTTACTACAAAACTTATCGTTCTATTTCTGTTGTTTCTCACACCTCGTTTGGTACGATTTCTTCCATTTTATATCACTTTATCTGTTCTCTTTATGCTTTGAAATATTTAAACGTAATTCTTTCAAGTGTCTCTCACTGTTATTTTCGTAACGGCGATTTCTCCGCTTTCGTGCAATACTTTTTCGAATCGAAGCGACGTGTGTTGTCTTTTCTAAATATTTGTGTTGTTGGGAGGTGTTGATACTTTGTATTTGTTATACTTATTTATTTTCCTCTGTGTTTATCTCGAGGGACTATGCGTGTTTCTTAATGTTAATAGGAAAAGGCTCATGCTATGAGTGATGTCTGATGGTGATGATGAAAACCGTATGCTGGTACAAAAAGACGTCTTACTGTGAATGCTGAGCGTACGTGCCGTTCGTTTTATTTCACTTTCCCTCTTATTCTTCTTTCCCCCTTACTCTTCTTTCCCCTCCAAAGAATGATAAAAAAAGAAATTACATACACCTCACAACAAAAAGATCCACGATCTACCAACCTTCGTAAAGTTAAATCTAAATGTTCAATATCAGCAAAGAATAAGGGGAAAGCACGAATGACAATAAATTAGAGCGAAGAGTTTGTGAAATACTGAATACACGCAGTCTCTTCAGCTCGAAGAAACTTGACACCCACCCGGCCTCTCCCCTTGTGGAAATTTCCACAAAAACAGGTGCCACACCCAGGTGCGTGCCAGACGAAAGAATGCGCGCACTGGAATAAACAGCGTGTTAGTATCCTGGAAATATCGATCGAAGAACCAGCTCATTAGTTGAATTAAAGGAATCATTGCAAAGATATCGTGATTCTATATCCTTTCTTTTGGCGCATAGTAGGAAACATCAAACAGTCGAATATATTGTACTTAATCGAATATCTTATGTTCCCTGAACAATAAAAAAGGATCAATTAATCAGTCAATTAAAAATGCAATCACAGAAATACTTAGAAGGTCTCTTATGCCTAGACAAATTCACTACGATTAGGTCCAATGAGATGCAGTCATCACCTGGTTAGACAGCAAAATCATGACAATTAATTTCAGTTCACGCTCATCATAACTGCTTATTACCTTTCAAAGTTTTGGCTATCAACATTCATTCGTAGGTGTTTTTTGTTTGTTTGTTTTATATGTTTTTCCTCGTGAAAGACGTAATGACTTTTTCGTATCGAATTTAAACTCCTTGTTTACCGTAAACAAGCCATTCAGCTCAGCTATGGCGCATTCGATCCATCGAACTTGCAGTAACCTCTTAGGCAGGAGCACATGGGTCTTTCCTTTAAACTTGAAAGTGAAATCACGTGTTTGCACATTGGCGCAACCACACACAGCGCGGCATTATTTTTTTGCAATCATCTACAGCAGAGTTTCCGATTCCAGTCAGGGTAAAAGAAATTGGAATACTTCGGAAAATACTGATGTTTAAAATCCAGTAAAATGAAAAAGCCTGAAAACAACGCATGATTATGTTTTATAGTAAACAGTAGTTGGAAACACCGAAGAGAGTTTTGCATTCGCTCACACAGAAGCTTTCTTGAGAAGATGAAAGCATCCCCCCTCCCCTGCTAGATAGTGGAAGCTTCCATAACCAGCCCAGCAAGTTTCTGGAGGTACATACATGCACTTGTACACATGCATTGCGCGAGAAAGCAATCAATCAACGCTGAACATTGCGTAGTTTGGATTCTTTATCGTGCTGGTGTCCAGCTCGACACTTCAGCATGTGTCGTAATGTATTGTTTAGAGCCTGTAGGCCTCATGAGTCGACGAGTTTAATTCAAATAGCAAAAAGAGGGAGATGGAGAAATTACGGATTCTGGTGGAAAAATACGGATTTTGGAGCTGCTGAGTCCGGATTTGTGCTTCCAAAGGTTGGCAGCTCTGCAAGGTCGCTTGTTCACACTTTTTGTGATTTTTGACTGATTGGATCAACCACTGGCTTGATTTTATCCACTGCCTGGCATAGACAGCCTGAAACTAATGATGAAGATCAATGTGTGTTTATGATTAAATGATAGTGAAGCCCAAAGGGGTATGCACTTTTATGCTAGGGATATTGTGAATACTTTCGTAGCTAAACTTAGCTAATGTCTGAAGATCCTAAACCACACAATTATTGGTGGTTAAGTCATGGTTAGTTTGATGAAGGAGCATTCCCCTCCCCTCTGCAGGTCTTTGGAGGCATGTCATCTTTTAACCCCATCCTCTCTGTGACTTTAGGGCCATTCTCTTTGGGCTAAAAAGCTTGTGAAGTTTAGAAAACTCTCAAAGTTAGGGTGAAAGTTCCTAGCAACTTTACCAAATTCCACCTGACACTTCACACGAAAATGTGCAAGTCAGAGTGTGAAGTGTGAAGTATGTACACTAGGATAAAGTTGCTCATCAAATGTTCCCCCCCCCCCACCACGATCTCACCACACTTGCATCGCCCACATACATGTAAATGAAGGATTTTAGAAAGATGAGATTCAAGAGAGCTTATGACTGTGAAAATCTTCCGTTTCTCTCATTCATATTTCTTTTTATGTGACATTGATCAGTGCAAGCAATATCTGCAGGTTGCTCAAATCTCCACTAATGCTTCAGGAGAATAGACTGTTACCACTGAATTATACAGATATAAACAGTAGCTGGGATATTTCTTTTTTTTTTCAGAGTAGCATACTGTATCTTTCTCATGCATCCTTGCCATCCCTAGGTACTTACTCCCAGGGGAGCTACTGAAATTACTGACTACTTATCCACCTGCAAAAGGTCAACGCAAAATGTCCCTCAAAAAGATCCGACCAGTCAGCACCTAAAGCCTTCTCGACTTATTTCCACTGCAACTGGATAAAGGGGACACCAGTCTCTCCCATCCCACGCAACCATATCCTTGCCCAGTGCACGCATTTGATACGGAGAGCACCACCGTGGAGACTTTTTCAAAATTAATGACTTGTATCGAGCGGAAGGAAGAACCGGAGGGGTCCGGAGCAGGTTGTCGTAAGCTGATGCCAAGGCTAGTCCCATATGTTCGCCGATAAAAATCAGCAATACAATATTTTCCTTTTATACCTTGTTTGCCTTCGTCCATCTACCAGCAGATCACCTAGTAAGCTCCTTCTCTGATCGGCACGCACACACACACGCACACACGCACGCACACACACTCTCTCTCACACACACACACACACACACACACACAATCTTTGAGAAACTATTTATAAAGACTGACCACACATTCAATCTCTTTACCCCACACATTAGTCCATGGGCCAGGCCAGATATTGGTACCACCAGAGGTGGCAAAACCTTTCTGGTGTCATTTTGTTTGTCAGGCATAGATGTGCTTATCAAGCTATGACAGCATTTCCAAATGAGTAGCTTAGTCATAATAAATGAATTTTTAACCAATTTGGTCTCGTTGTTATATCCCTATACCTCTGAATCGAGACTAACCGCTATACAAAGAAGAGCGTTGTCTTCTGTATGTTCCATAGAGATGTATACTAATATATACTAGAGCACGGACTGCGTGTGGCGCGTACGCAGTGCTCGTGTGCCGAGATGAAGAGGCCGCGCGCCATCTTTGTCCGGGCAAAAACAAACATCGCGTCCGGGCAGCGCAGTGGTGGTGGACACGTGAATACGTATACAAAAGCGCTCAAACACGTATTGGCTTTCAGCAAGATGAGGGGGTCGGAGAAGAGAGAAGGAAACAACTCAAAAATTTAAGTTGCTAGCAATATCTTATCATGAGTGGTAAAGAAAATGAAAATTAAACAGAATTTTACTTTATTCTCCACGAGGTAATACTTTCAAGCCGACCAACACGACCCTGGCCCATGCAATACAAAGGGTTTTCTATGGTCTCTAGACAGCCGGGTGCCCCTTGTGATACAGTATACTCCGTCAGTTTTTGTATTTTTTTTTTTGCAATTATATTTTTTTTTCTGTATGAGGGGACTGCATTCTATAGTCCTATCTGTGTATACGAGTGTTTCATTGAATTTATATATATATGAAGGGTTTGTTTGCAAAAACCGATAAGTCCATTTTTGAAGATTTTGAAGTACAATCTCTGTCATAAAGTACAAAATAGTACCTTTTAAATGATATATTGGGCACTACATATAAAGGTATACTTTTGAAGTTATGGTCAAAAGAAGCAAAAATGTTCTTATTATTCTCTTTATTTTTCTTGACCTTTAATCGCATATATCTCCATTTGGCAAATATGGACTTATCGGTTTTTGCAAACAAACTATATATATATATATTTTTTTTTTGGTGGAAATGAAATAAATCATTTTTACAAGTATGTGTAGGCATATTGGTTCCATGACATATCAAGTTCAAGCTCGAAATGCTAATGTTGAAGCTTACATAAACCCTAACCCAAATCATAACACCTAACCCTCATCCTAATCCTCACCCTGCCTTGAACCAAAAGACCAATCAGACCCATGATGCTATAATTCTATTTTTCAGAAAGATATCAATGCCGGAGCATAATATGTCCTGTCACCAGATATATATTACGTATTCTAAGCTTTTCTCACACTATCACCATAGTAAAATTAACTGCTGGTATAGCAAAGGGTGGAGGAACAATTTTTTTTTTTTTTTTTGGGGGGGGGGGGCTCAAGGGTCAAATAGGGCACTTAGAAAAGAGCACTTTTTAAACTTAAAAAGGGAGGTTTGTTTTTGGTTTGTTTGTTGTTTTTTTTTTGGAAATGGGGCAAATCTCCCCCCCCCCCCCCCCCCCCCCGTTCCGCCGACCTTGCATATAGTTATGTACTGTATTAGCTATCTATAGTAGCAATAGATCAAAAATGGCTGAGGGAGGGCGGAGTGCCCCCTGACAAATTTTGCAAGACATTTTCTTTTCTTTTTCTTTTTTTGTTTTGAATCAATCTGTTTAACACACACTACAAATGTAATTTTAGTTACTTGTGACAGGAAACTCCGCTCCCCTTCTTTTCTTCTATTTCTACATCCAAAAGCAGCACATGAACCAGGCATTTTGCAACATAGATCTATGCTACTTTAAGTAGAATTTGCGAATTTAAGAACATTTTCAATTTCCAAACTCCGATGGAGACCTTGGCATTGATGCTAGCCTACTGCCGTTGCATCCCGTCGTCGATCTCCCTGAATTCTCCGCTAGCGCTATACGTTATCGGTACGGTCGCTAGTCGAAATTTGCCCGGAACAAAATGGCGAACGCCTCCTTCTATCGGTCACAGGGATTTTACGGAGTCCGCCCTCTAGTGTTCTAGTATATATCTCTATGGTATGTTCACAGGTGTTCTGTTGTAAACGCGGTGCGCTTAGTCTTTATTCAAGGCAGCGAAGGGAATATCCAAAGGTTATGATGTCCACAGCGCCTAGTCTTTATTCAAGACGGCGAAGGGAATATCCAAAGCTTATGATACAGTGTATATCCCTTTATCTAAAAACAACCTAAATGCTACGGTGAAAACACTAATACCATGCCAAAGTCGCTTTATTTCCATCCAACAATGAGAGATAATGCAAAAACAATGTACCGGTACGCTAAAATACATTGTGATAAACAATATTGTAAATGAACAGAGTGATTTTTGTTTAAAACTGATGTATTTGTTGAGAGGGTAGTATAAAAACAGTATAGATAATCCCTTTTATTAGGAACTTTAGGCATTACATTGGTCTAGATAAAGACTAAGCGCACCGCGTGACAGCTATGGACATCATAACCCTTTGGATATTCCCTTCGCTGCCTTGAATAAAGACCAAGAGCACCGCGTTTACAACAGAACACCTGTGGACATACAGAAGACAGTGCTCTTCTATGTATAGCGGTTAGTTTCGATTCAGAAGTATAGGGATATAAAAACGAGGCCAAATTGGTTAAAAATTCATTTATTATGACTAAGCTACTCATTTGGAAATGCTATCATAGCTTGATAAGCATATCTATGCCCGACAAACAAAATGACACCAAAAAGGTTTTGCCACCTCAGGTGGTACCAATAACCCATTTTTCGGGTCTTGGCCCATGGACTAAATGTATCTGGAGAATTCCACAATGATTTACTTTACTTGTTACTCTAGGGTTGTTGTTTTTTTTCCACCCTTCTTTCTTTACCTTCCCCCCCCCCCCCCCTCAACCTTTCCATCTTTATTTCCTCCAGAAGAATGACTGAAAAGACTGCCATTGCTCAAGGCAGGAAAAGTAGAATTGGGGTCAGAATTGATTTTAATCAACTGCACTAGACTGACCGCCTTCTCACAGAAAAAGAGCAAATACCAAAATACCAAAAGTCTTACTTGACAGTACTTTACAAGGTGCAAATACTGATTACGCCACATATTTCGCGAGTCTAAATTTTCGTGAATCGGGAATTCTTGACGATTTTGCGAATGGTTAAATTCGCGATCGTGGAGTCTGTACTGAACGGAGAAGTGTACACGCGTACGTCACATTCACATCGGGATCAGAGTCAATATTTTAGCGTGTCTTTAATTTCGCGAATAGCACCTGACTCGCGAAATTCGCAAAGATAAAAACCTCGCGAAATATTCGGCATATACAGTAGTATTTCATTTTTCCTGACATTGATAGAAGTTGACTGTTGCTTAGGAATTGATATGCTACAAACAAACTAATAAAGTGCACTGAAAAAAAGAAAAGAAAAGAAGAATGTGTTGATATATTAGACGTAAATCAGTCCCCACAATACCTTCAAATTGGAGAAAATAGTATGTATCATTTGTTAAACTCTCTTTATGACCATAACAAAATATAATAAAGAATGGTGTGCCATGTCCTAATGAAGCAATCTTTTTAAAATCTTATTCACATCTTCTAAAGTTAGTTTCATCATGTAAATAAGCGTCCCATTTGAGGCCAACAATAATTTAAAATCATCAGCATGATTATGTACCTTAAATTCACCTCACACAAAAGGTCACGCGTTTTCAGAACTATGTCGCAAAAGTCATTCACATAAATTTTACAGCTACACGACAACCCATATGACCCTGAGTTTCCACTGATGCAGTAATCGGATAGCCACGGAATCTTTTGCAGGTACATTTTGTAGTTTTAGTAAGATCGTGAACATGTGGCAACTGAAAGAGCAAATAAGAAGCAATATCGATCAAAGGATAGAGCTGTTAAAGGAAAAAACTCACTCTATTCTCTTTATTATGTTAATGAACAAAATTGACTGCAGAAAAAGTCTTGACATTTTGAATTGGTTGTAGTAATGTTTGTTGTATTAATCTATCATTATTCTTCACCATGCTTGAATTCATTGAGGGATGTTGAATTCAGCACATCACCTCACTGTGGACTTTACAGTACTACATAAAGGAACTAATTAGTGCTCTTTGCCTGCTTGAATGTTCAGTACCAGATATAGCACAATAGTACATTGTTTATATCATTAAATGTATTACTCACATTTTCTTTCACGCGGGTGTTACAGTCAATGTCAACATGCCAATTGAGGATTTCAAATTTTGTCTTGATTCTAGGATGGATGGCATCCCAATGGGTGTCCAGATCACTGGTCTGTGGAGGGCAGAGCCATGACATTACTACATTGGTGGTGCGAGGGCAAAATCGAAATTATGGGTTCGTGCTAGGTGGACAAGATGATATTATCCCGTTGAGGACGAGTCCCAACTATACTTGGGCAGGTGTCTATGGGAAATGCATGTTGTAGAAAAATCAGTCCATCCTCAACGGGTTAAATCTAGAGCATTATCCACATGCAAAATATCATAAAGTAATTTCCGTCTTGGCGCATGTGACTTTCTTATATTCTGCACCACGGATCCCTATTTATATAGCCTGTCAGCAGACAGACTATTTCTAAAATTTTATTTCCTTGAACTTCACCTTGTCTACTGCACGACAACATGTGTGTTGTTGGTATGAGACCTATGATAAAAATGTTATGTCTACACCTGATATGAGTCATATGCTGGCAACCTCATGATTACCTGACCTCTTGACTCTTTTTATGGTCCTTATATCAGAAAAACAATGTAAAAAACAATCAATTTTTAGTTTTGTGATCTTGCTCAACTTTCGGTGTTTTTTTTTCTAAACTGAGATGCCACATTTGCTTCATTTACTTCAGCTGACACGTGGTAATGCCCCTCGCTCTGTACATCCTACTATTTACACATGGTCGGACTGTCTGAAGTAAATGGAAGCATCCCATAGCTTTAACCTCTTTCAGTAAAAAAATAACTAAAAAAGCACTCAAAGAGCGCAGACCTCCGCTAAGCAGCTCATTTCCACCCATACACGCATGCTGAAAATCACCCAGTTTCCAAATATAGAAGCCTTCTGCTACATCATCGAAAAAGATAAAAAAATCCATCAAAAATCCATAAAAATTCCTGGATCACAAACAAAAGTTAATCAGCTATTCCTTGTGTCATTATTAACTTTTCCTACAAGCTTAATTCAAATGCATTCACAACTTTTTGGAGTTTTTGCAAACAAACAAACAAACAAAACAAAACAAATGCCAATGAAAACATAACCTCCTGCCATGGCAGATGTAATAATAATGGTAATAACAAATACAGCTGCCCAAAGTGCTTCAAATAAGCCTTCATTGTACACTTGAATTCTGTAGTACCTATTTCACATTTGAGCAGTTGATATATACATGATGTAATTGGGAGAATTCCCATCAGTATGTCCGACTGATTTCTCCATCCACTGGTCAGGCGGGCAGTTAATGGAGGCTCACGAAAAATGTCAAGGACAAAAAACACCAAGCTGTTATAGCACAGCGGATGAGACCACAGGCCTTCAATCATACAGTCCCTGGTCCAAGTCCCCTGGCAGCAGCCCCTGGGCATGACACCTTATTGTCACTGTCAAGTCCTTTGGAAGGGATTTTTAGCTGTCAGTCCAGTGGTTGCTTGCTTGATTAGTATTCATTGCTTTCGTACCTATGGGTCACATTAAAGGAACCACAATTCAACACAATTTTTTTTTTCTTTGCCAATATATTTTTTTCTTGTGTTTTGAATGTTATCTTTTGTTCTGCATCATATTGTGTTGTTTTATATGCTGTAGACTGATATACCGACTCACTGAAAAACAGCCCTAAGGCTGATAGTGGGTTTTTTAAACTGTATTGAAATAGATAAAACAAACAACTTAATTCAACCATCTAACGACAGAGAGTTCCTCTACTTTATGCACAAATCACTTCAAAAGCGTGGTTAAATCCCCTCCCAACTAAAGAAAAGGAAGAACAGAAAATACACAAATTCATTGGGCTTTAAATGGCGATTCAGTGGGAGTTGAGTCTGTCAGAGTGAAGTTTTCACATTGAATTAAGCAAAAGGGCTTGTCACCGAGGAGTAAGAAATGAGGGTTATTATCGTTCAAACTTACAGTTTGAACAGGGCTCCAACAGAGTTCAATAGAAGAGTCATTCACACTGCCCACAAAATGTATTTTTGTCACATAACAACTGTACTAGCTCTAGTAGACTGTATACATGTAGCCAATATCGCAGGCACATTACTGTGATGAAGAAACTTTGCAATGCTTCTAACCTTGCGATTATTCAGTTATAGTGTGAGAGGAAAGCTAAACATCATGTCTTTTCTTTCTTTCTTGGTTTCATGTTCCATCTGCTTCTTACTGTCGCAATATTTCCAAATGAGAACGGGCCCATTAGGAGATCAATGGAGAAATCTATTCATCAAACCACAGCGTCTAAATGGATGCATCGGGTGTATCCTTTGAAATTTGCCCCAGTGTGAAAGGGGTCGTGGTGGTGTAGGCTGACAACCAAAGGGCCCAAAAGGTTTATGCCTTCGGGAAGGAGAGAACGAAAATGTACCTCTAGAGCACCTCCAACCATTGTGGATCTCCCCTTTCACTTTGAACTCGGGTTTACCTTCATCAGCTGCTTGACATATGATGTACCCCAGTCGAGGGATGGGATTGTGTGACTTTAGTCGTCGCTGTTAGTCCTCTTATAAGATCACAGTAGTATGAGAATATATAAACATTCCTGAGTTTCTGTTTTATTCACTCTTTCTTGCTATTGAAATTATTTTCTCTTCCAACTGAGAATGTAAAATTTGCCCTTAAACACCAAAAAGTGAAGCTAACATTTATATAGAAAGCAATGAGCATAAACTGAGGTGTGTAAATAAATTTTTAGAAGAGGAAGGACACCACTGAAGTTATTGTATTTGTGGATTGGCACATAAGTATGATAAATCATAGCACATATCCCAATGTTTGATTGCAGACGACCTTCAAAATTCCAAGACGAATGGTTAGTTTTTCTTGGATCAATCCACTAAGAGAGAGAGATGATACTGACACAGACATTTCTCAAGTGGATAAGTAATATTTCCATTATTATCATTATTATTATCATCATCATCATTCGTCATCATCGTCATCATCAACATCATCATCCATCGTTATCATCATCATCACCGTCATCATCATCATCATCGTTGTCATCATCATCATCCATCGTCATCATCATTCGTCATCATCATCATCCATCATCATCATCATCATCCTCATCATCATCATCATCACATAAAAACTCAGCTGCTAAAAGGGGAAGGGGGAAACTTGATCAAGCTGTGTGTCCGGATGGTGAGACTAATCGGGTATTTACCTGAGATGCCCATCGCATCCTCTCACACTCAACCTCTTCCTCATCAGCTCTCGCCCGGACGATAGCAGGTGTCTGTTTCCACGGTGAGAGGTGGGGGAACCCACGGCTAATTGACATGCCAAAAATAGACCCCGTGGAGTCCTATGTGCCTCCCAGGGACTTGGGTATCTTACATTTCAAGGGAAGAAGAAGGAGCACCAAAAAAGGAAAAGAAAAAAAGAACTAAGCTACTAGTAGATGAAAGAGAAAAGAGAGGATTACGCATGATGGGGAAACAGAAAGAGGAATATGAGAAAGAAAGAGAAGTATACTGATATATGGAAATGGGAATAAGAGGAAGTTGAGTGCATTGCTTTTTTACAGACTGCTTAAATTCAAAGACATTTAGAAGTTGGTGTTTTTTCAGTCATTTGATTGTGTGAATTACTATGGTGCTACACAATTATTTGATCAACACATACTTGCCTCTTTGTGTTCAATTTTGTCGCACTACGGTGGGGTAGGCGGTCATGAGTAGGGTTTAAGAAAACATAATCGCTTGATCACTTGATTGACCTGCCAAAAGTCAGGCAACCCAGTTTGGTGCACCCAAGATTGAGTAATGCAAGCCTCTCTAGCAGTTGTTTGAAGAAAATGTAGGGACATGTTTGTAGCAGCAATGCTTGTTGATTTGCATAGTTTTGAAAGTTACTGGAGAAAAAAAAAATTACAGAAATGTCATATTCTTGTCACAACAACCCAAGAGAAGGCGTAGGCCTCATTAGCTTAAAAACAGTAGGCCTAAGTGGTGGTAGACTACAGGAACTACAGTACCAAACTCTCACCAAATAGATGTTTGGTAATCAGAAAATGTTACTATAAGGGAAAACAAAATAGTTAGCAACTGCAATCCTCGGGGGGTTGGGGGGGATTGTCTTAACATACAAATTATAGTATGGTTTATTGGCTCAGTCTCAGGTCAAGAACATTTTAATGTTACCACAGTGAAAACTTATCTGGAGCAATTCTAACTTCTCCCAAAGTACATTTTCAATCATAAAATCTAGATCATGAAAATGTCTTTTCACCGAAACCAGCTACCCTTATTGAATGCCACTTTTTGATGTTCTGTATATATATGCAAGCTCTCGGTGAAGTTCAGAACAACATCACCCTTTTTTATGTTTTTTCTCCATGGAAATGCAGGGTTTCTGGACTGAATCTTTCAAAAACAAAACTAGGTCACAATAAAACGTCTCTATAGAGATATCATGTTTCTTAGGGTCATTTTTTTTTCTTTAGTGGAGTTACCATTCGAAGGTTCGGCTGTTTTAAGAAATTTAAAAAAATCCATATTTATGATGCTTTCATAGACATAGGCAGTTAAAATGATTCACTGATTACCGTCTTTTCCCATGAAGTCTTGGAGATAATAAACTTTAATGACCAACGTGGGTATGATCATGAATCATTTTCATTGCAATGGGGTGAGACAGAGAAATATATGTGCAGAAAAGAGGAGATAGATCGAGAGAGAGAGAGAGAAGGTTATGAATACTAACAGTGTCTTAGTCTGTGATTTTAGAGAACTTCCAACAATAACATGAAAGTTAATGCTGAAACTGCACAGTAAAGTTTGGTGATTATAAAATATCTGCTGAGCAAACTGTGCCCAAAGTCGTCTGAAAAATACCCAGAAACACTGTATGACACCAGAGCGTGAATTCTCTATTTTTGCTGGGAAGTTTGCCAGTATACGATTCAGAGCAGGAAACCTGACTGCAGAAATCTTGTGACTTACGTCACATGATTTTTATATCATGTCACATGTGAGGGCACTCTAATTCCATACCCTTTAACTCTTCATGTGCCACGTTCGCATGTCCGGCTCAGTCGACGGCGTGCCAACTTCGCATATTCTGCTCAACAAACAAAGCCGCCAAAACCGATCAATAAATCGCTAATCACTGCTAATCCCGCGGCACAATGAAAGCGTTTTTCGTGCTTTTGTTCCTCTCATATACGGCTTGCATTCTATGTGGTGATTGACTATCAAGTGGTATTCCCTCCTAGATTTGCTTGTACATTCTACGTTTCTGTCACATTTTTATGTGCAAAAGTCAATCCTTTTACAGTAATGTAGCAACTGGTCATTCGAAAGAGAAATTGAAAATAGATTCGTCATACAATTTATATCGAAACAAAGTTTGGCATTCCTCTTTAACTTTGCCTACTATTATGCCCACCTTAACAGAAATTTGTAGAGGTTATACAAATTGGAAAAACAAAATTTCTCAAAGCATGACTACCTTCGTGTCTCGGAATAAAGGGGGTTTCCACCATGGCACATAAAGAGTTAAAGTTGATATGCTGTTCACTAAAACCAGATGTGCAGGATGACAGAAGTTTCATCACATGGGACATATACAATGAATAATTCTGCAGAATCAAAGAAATGAACTATTATTACAACAGTGATATAACAACCCCATCTCCTGCATTTCCAAAACTACAGAATGCTTTTTCTTGTTTACCTTATCAATCGTATATCCATAAATTTCATTTATCGTATTTTGTAATGTTGATATTATGCACTTATTTCTTATGTGAAAAATTGTATTTACATGTTTTATTGGAGATGGATAAATATTTTGTAATGCTGATATATACATATATACAGGGTGGCCCAAAAAGAACGGAACACCTAAGATCTTTAATTTCAGCAATATTGTTACAAACATATCATTATTTTGCATACTATTGGAAAGGCCATTCTTTGTCCAATAGAATGACACCAAGTTTTTTTAATTTTAGTTAATGCGTTATGATTTTAGGACCATTTTTGTCAACCCTTGCAATTTTCAAAATGTGATCATTTTGCACTCTCAGTGATACCGAAACCAGCGACAATTCGGCTTGTCATAGAACCAGTAGCGTTCACAGAGTGTGGAATGTGAGGCAGACGTGTGATTGTCATTGTCCGCCCCACATTCCACACATTGTGAACGCTACTGGTTCTACGACAAGCCGAATTGTCGCTGGTTTCGCTATCTCTGAGAGTGCAAAATGATCACATTTTGAAAATTGCAAGGGTTGACAAAAATGGTTCTAAAGTCATCACGCATTAACCAAAATTAAAGAACTTGGTGTCATTCTATTGGAAAGAGAACGGCCTTTCCAATAATATGCAAAATAATGACATGTTTGTGACAATATTTCTGCAATTAAAGATCTTAGGCGTTCCGTTCTTTTTGGGCCACCCTGTATATATATATATATATATATATATATATATATATATATATATATATGCACTTATATCTTGTGTAAAAAATGAATTTACCTGTTTTGCTGGAGATGGAAAAATATAAATGAATGAATGAACGAGGCTTCAGTTCAATGACCACATCTACATTTATGCAGCCATTCTATTTCTGTCAGTCTGCTACTCTCTTACATTTTCTACCTTCACCCTCTTTCCTTTTCCTCACTTTGTTTTGCTCTTACTCTCCTCAAACCTCTCTTTCTTCTTCCCCTCCACACTTTGTACTTGAACACTTTCAGAGAAAGCACTTGTTTATTATTACGGGGAGAAACTGCCAACTTTGGAGTGGGAAATACTGCAGCGGCTCTCCACGCCGTTTTGAGAACCCGGCATCGCCATCGCAAGTGAGCAACTTACATCTCTTGAAATTCTTCAGGGAGATCCTCTTGCGGAACTGTCTGACGCGATTTGTCGGGCCCTCCAGTCCGTTCATGGCTGCCTGGCCGTCTGCGGATGAGACACGAAAGAGAAGCAAGAAAGAAAAAAGAAATCATCATATTATAATCAATCAATCTATCTATCGCTCCATCGTTTGGTTTATCCATCATCTGTTAGACAAAATGTCTTTGCATCAACATTCAATGGAGTCATCAATCAATATCAATATTCCATTATCATTTCATCTATCTATCTCTCCATCTATCCATCCATCCATCCACTCATCCACATAGTCATCCACTCACTAACATCAAGCAACATGCAACAGATGTTAACAAATGCACACTTGGGGCTCACGTACACTTTAGGGTACTATTTCCTTTGCACAAATCACTTTCACCATTGGTTTTTTTTTTCATACAACTAAAAAGGATGATAGCCTTTAGACAGACAAAAATGGAAAAGCTTTGTCTGTGAGAGGGGAAAAAAAATAACAGCTGACATTGGATAGTCTAGTCTTGTAGTCAATTCACCCAGCAATGGCAGCATTGAAACTTCAAAAATTAATAAACTTTTGAACAAAGGATGATAGTCTGTAGATGAACAAAAATGGCATAGCCTTGCCTGTGAGGGGAAAAAGAAAAAAACAGCTTACACTGGCTAGTCTAGTCTAGTAGTCAATTCACCCAGCAATGGCAGCATTGAAACTTCAAAAATTCATAACTTTTGAACAAAGGATGATAGTCTGTAGATGAACAAAAATGGCATGGCTTTGCCTGTGAGGGGAAAAAGATAAAAACAACTGACACTGGCTAGTCTCTAGTCTAGTAGTCTTCTCATCCAGCAATGGCAGCAGTGAAACTTCAAAAATTAATAAACTTTTGAACAAAGGATGATAGTCTGTAGATGAACAAAAATGGCATAGCTTTGTCCGTGAGGGGGGAAAAAACAGCTGACACTGATGCTTGGCTAAATTTAACCAGACTTGTTAACCATCAGAGGAAGATGTTTAAATCTAGACATGAACCCTTATCTTGAATACACTGCCTTCAGGTTCTTATTATATCATATGGTATATGCCTATACACCTGTTTCAAAGTTTCACAACTGATATACAGACGTGTGTGTGTGTGTGCATGTGTATCATCTTTGTGTCGTAACTGCTAGTCTCACACATAAATGCCAGCTAGTAATGTGTTATCCACCGCGTAAATCCACAATAATCACACCTCAAATTGGCTTTTATATAATCAAACTTCAATTACTATATATTTTATTCCATTCATACTACTTTTTTAACTCGTTTAGGTTGGACTGATTTTGCTACAACACACATTTCCCATAGACACCTGCCTGAGTATACTCGGGACTCGTCCTCAACGGGTTAATGTTTAATTTCTCATACCCTAAATGCCAGCCATGAAAGTTGTCTCCCATGGATATGACTTGCACAAACCGTATACCTAGTAGTCTTCTGAATAGCTTCAATTTCAGTGATTGCATTTCTCATTCTATATCTGCCATTTTCTCAAGGAAATAAACAAAAAATGAAACATAAGATGTTTTGTGTGAATTCCACGTTGTGATCATAGCTCTGTAGGTTTAAACTTTGCAAGATCACTACAGCCTTGCCACATAGAATTTGCACACAAAAAAAGAAAACATTCTAAAAACTTACTATCTTACTCTATCTATCGATCTCTCCCTGATATGTTTGTGTATGATACAAATAATAATTCAAAAAGCCTGATGAATTCAAAGATTTATCAGATTTGGAAATTTATTTTAAACCTACCAGACTTCTTGAGAATGGGAACACCATGACTTCAACATTAGAAGTGTTGTCTTAACCCGTTGAGGACGAGTCCAGAGTATACTCAGGCAGGTGTGTATGGGAAATGCGTGTTGTAGCACAATCAATCCGTCCTCAATGGGTTAATACCCTGAAGCAATGCCAATATTACCGGGAAGTCCATGTAGAAAAATGCATGTGTGTTTGCAAACAAAATAATCATGTCCAATATTACTCTATGCTGACATCATTTTTGTTTATTGTCTGCTCTCACAAGTTGGAAGGAATCCAACACTATTCACTTCTCACGAGTTCCTTCCCTTCTCCAATAAGCAAATTGCACTCTTTCCTTCTTTCTGTGTTTTCTAAAGGGTTCATTGTCTGGGATCTAGAGAACAAGCCAAAACCGAGGAGTCAAGGTTACTGTACCTTACTCTATGGTCTTCCTTTTTTCCCATCATCACCCCAACCCCCAACCCCCCCCCCCCCAAAAAAAAAAAAATGAAAAAAGAATGCTTACAGAACTCAACAATCTCAGTAATAATAGATCACAGCACCCAAAGCAGTATCACTTTTGGTCAACATCTTTCCACTTCGCAGAAAGTGAAATTGGAATGAAACTGGGGGTGAACATTCTGATCTATTTGTCTGGTATGCTGCTGTGCAGAAAGGCATTGTATCAATCGTACCAAGGAGTTACGACTGTGAAGGCTCCTTGCTCATACAATTTTGCTGCTCAGACCAATTTTCAGCCAGTTTCATCTAAAAATATATTTCTGGATCCATAACTCCGACCATTATGGAAAGACATTTAGATAATGAGGATGGTCTTGGTTTAGATTTGAAAAAAAAATATACAGATCATTTTCTGCAACCTTCTACCTCACTTTCCATCACATGGAGCAAATTAATATCTATCTGATAGGTTCCATGTATCCTCACAAGTATCCTTTAAAAAAATCCTCGCAAAATGGCATGACACATACACACAATTATTGACAGCCAGCTGTGATTAGCAACAAAGTGGCATCTGTCAAAACAGAAAGTTAATCCTGATGCTAAACTGGGAATACACAAAGCAAGTTTTAGGAATTTGACCCCCCCCCCCAAAAAAAAAAAAGAAACAAAAAAGAAGAAGCTCTTGAAATTTGACAATAAATAAGTTTTCCCGGCTACGGAGACCTTAACTGAGGCACGCCGAATTTGTACGTCATTCTGCAAACAATGAATCACCAAGACGAGACAACAGACCGACAGCATCGTTATCTGATTATCTCCAACCGATTCCTCACTGCGCGGCCGCTGACGTCAAACTCAAAAGACAATGCCAAGTTAAATTCGTCTAGCTAGTCTGGTTCTTCCTCTCCGAGAAACTATTGCTCTGTCAACAAACGCTCTCCAAAGTAAAGTTCGCTTAACCAAACAACTTTAGCATGCAAGAACAGGAGCTAGACCTCTGTTCAACTTAACAGCATTTGCCAGTTTTGTCTGCATGCATTTTTGACTTTATACGCATTATTAATCTCTTCATATGACAACAGGCATCACAGAATTCATAATTCAATTATTCACCCTCAATATGAACAAAAATAATGTCAGCAGAGAGGAATATTGAACATGATTATTTTGTTTGCAAACAAAACATGCATTTTTGTACGTGGTCTTCGTGGGAATTTCAGCTGTGACGGGCTTTGTACTTTATTATGGAAGTGAAACCACTTCGGGAATTTTCTTGACCTTTTTTACCTGTCACAACGTAACAAAAGACCTTCCCTGGATTAATTTTACCTTCGCTTTTTTTTCTCTCTCTCATTCTGTACTAGGTCTTTACAGTCACACAGCAAGACTACCTCATAAGTGCAATTTGATACGAACTGCAACAATGTGTTTCATTTTGTTCACGTATAAAAAGATATAACTAAATAGATATCAGATATCAAATCAAAGTCATGGAACCCTAAATGCAAACACTGCAATCAGAATCTAGCCTGAGGTATTTGCTTTTGATAATGACTCATCATTATCGCAGGACGGCGTGAACCCACTAGTCTGCTTGTGAATTCTCATGATGCTCTAGTGTAATAAATTATGATACCAGGTACTGTACTGTACATGGCTTATTTTCGCAAATCAGGACCTGTTGCAACAATTTTGACAGTGGTAAAATTTGCAAGCAACAAAACGACAGAGATGAAATGAGAAATAAGTACATTATCTCATTTTATCAAAGATAGTAAAGTAGATGATTTACCATCCGGGATATGATGCATTGTATTTGTATCTAGGAAGAAATATCTTGGCATGCTCTTACTGTTGTGAATATCAGGCTGCTTTATCAACTTTTCCATGTTTGAAACGCATTTCAATACTCACAATCAAAATGCGTTTGCATACACCTTTCAGGATTGTGTTTCTCGGGTTCCTGCACTTATCAACTCTGTCGTGAGTCGATTGGGAGGTCTTGTCACTATGCAGCTCCATTGCGTAACTTGACACGAGGAGCAGAGATGTGTACATGTAGTTGGCAGTGGTTGGTGTGGGCAGGTCCAAGCTTTAAATGCATTTCAAAACGACCTTGTGTTGATCAACTCTACAGAAACACGTTTCTGGCTCAAACGCACTGGTTGCGATCGAGTTCCAGAAACACACTTCTAACCCAATAATCAAAACAGCTTCGCATTATCAATTGCCCAAGACTCTGTGAAAGTGGTTTGGAAACGTTAATTCTGCACCCTCAGTCTACTCCCAAAGCAGGATTAACCTCTCCCTTCCAACTAAAAAAATATACATTTTGTACAGCTTTCCTTTTATGACAGGAAGAAATTTAATTCCTTGCATCTAAACAGTGCAATTAGTTTTGAGGGTTCTTGTATTTCTTTGCTACAGTTTAACCATGTTATCATTTCACCTGTCTCTGATATTGATGAAAAAAAAATATGTTGAACAGAGGAAGAGAACACAGGAATTCATCTCACCTATTTGCAAAAATTTTTGCAGATATTGATTTTGCAGTAAACTCCCTTTGATTTAATGGATCCGTCCATGGTTTCTACTACAGATTCCCAGGGCCTGTCTTTCCTACAAGCATGCATTAAGTTTTATTGTCGCATTCTGGATTCCCTCTATGACCCCGTTTACAGTGCGGGGCTGGGCCGAGCCGCAGCCGAGCCCTGCCTCAATTGCGGGGCCTAGCCCCGCAATTTTGTCCGTTTCCACTGCCGGGCTCGGTCGCGCTCTTCATTCAAACCTTTCAATATTTTGTCGTAGTGGCGCTCTGCTTGTAAACAAACGCAATTTGGTATAGTCTGGTTTTCAGACCCTTTGCCAACTGGATTCCATGGCGACGAAGTCGCTGTTCGGGCAAAGGCCTTTGCCGAAGGAAAAAAATCCTTTGCAGGACAAAACCACCTGACACTATACTAGTTTTCTACGTCGAGGGGGTTAATATCGTGAAGGGCAAAATAGTACGGGCAGAGGGTCTGGAAGCCAGACTAAAATTGGCCACGCATTTGGCCCAGTTTGCGTTTACACTAAGAAGAGGCCGGGCTCGGCCGTGGCCGAGCCGCGGCTGAGACCACCTCCAGAGTGTGGCCAAATGCGCGGCCAATTTTGGCCCCGCATTTAGCCTTTTGCGCGTTTACACTGAAATGAAGGCGGGCTCGGCCGCGGCCTCGCCTCGCCTCGCACTGTAAACGGGGTCTATCTTGTTACCTGTCAACCAAAGATAAAAAATGACAAGTTTCCTCAAACTGAGTTGGCGTCCATCTATGTAGGCCTTTGACTCATCCGATTCGCCTGCATGGTCAAAGTGACGGGATGCACTAGAATAAAAGGGATAGCAACAGGCAGCACTCCCTTCAGGGAGAAAGAACTGCAACACAAGATTTATAAAACAAATAATGCCCACCATACTCTGCTGATTTCATATAAAGTCTGAGACCATAAGACTATCATAAATAAAACATATATCAGATTACTAATACAGTCCCTGATGAAACAGGGTCCTCTTAGGCTAGGTTGATGTTACTCAGGGCATTTTTCATTCCACTGAAATAATAAATAGAAAGAGAGAAAAAATGTATCACATGTAGTAGGAAAAAAAAAAGTAGGGGCCCCCTCCACACTATAAATTTCAACCTGCTTGTATGTCATAACAGCTGCATGTCTCACAATGCCAGGATGCAGTATTTAGATCGACCCAGAAGTGCTGCATTTGTTATTTTTACCCGTCTCCATTGACCGGCTTCTCAAAAAATAAAACGAACAAAAATATAGATTATAAAGACATGCCTTGTATTCATCACCATTCCTTTTTCATAGCTTTTCCAGTTCTTTTTTTTTTTTACACCCATTGACCTACAAGAGTGACAAAAACTAAAAAACAGTGAAATTTTCTCTAAATGGGCAAATATGCACAAATGATTGATATCAAACAGAAAAGATATTTTGTAGAGTTTGCATTCACACTACGTGTCTGTTTACTGTCTGCTCCACAAAAAGTACGGGCACAATACATACAAATGTAACTATGCCATTTAGTGTTCATCATATAATTTGTAAATATTTCTATTGTGCAAGCTTTTACACACCTCAGGAGGCATGGGATGTCATAAATCAAAATGTCATAAATCCGTGCAGGCACAATACATAAATATGCCATTTAATGTTCAACATATTGGTAAACATTTTAATTTTGTAAGCTTTCATATACCACATATATGCAACTGTCATAAATCAAAATGTCATATATCCACGCTTCATATATTGCCCATATTGATACAAATACTCCCTTGTTTGAATGGGAGAGCAATATCCCATTCTTAAAATCAATAAAACCTCAGGGTGATTATGTTGGAACAAGAATCATCAAACGTGAATGAAATGATTTTTGCTCAGCTAGGTGCTCGCAATGTGGGGCTAGTCTCTACTGGGGGTGATGGTATCGCATGCAGAGCCAATTGTTTCCTGTTACCGTGTCAACCATTTCCTCATTCGAGCGCCAATGGTTCCTGCAAACGACTTCCTTAAAGACCCTGAAGCGTGAGGATCCACGTAGCGGGAAGGCTGGCCCAGGCTCGGATGTACTCGAGAATCCCCGTAATGAGCTGTGTACAGCTTCATCACTGATATATGTACATAGTACACACATACCCATCTAAAGATTCTCCACTGGATTCAACCACTACCAATGAGCGGATGCTTTGCTGCACATATTCGGTGCTATTCGTGGTTTGTGGATGTACCCTAATGGGTAGCAAATGAATTGAGCCACAATGCTATCGCATCTTTAATACTGGCCAACCAAGTTCCTTTCCTTTTTTTTTTTTTTTTTTTTTTTTTGGGGGGGGGGGGGGGCCTCTAAACCCTTTTGCCATTAAATGAACAATCATGTAACAATTTATGTAGTCACCATTACACAATATAGATGTCAGGTGATCACAGAAACACTGCAAATATTGAGCATCATTAAATGATTAAAATTAAATTTTGATGATGACTTTAAAATTTCTAACCTGCAGCTTCTAAGTAGGTGTTTTCACATCAGCCCGATGTTTCAAAATAGCGCGCTATTTTCTGACTTGGGAAATTAACCCGATCACGAAATAGCACGCTATTCGATAATGTGAATACAAATTTATAGCACACTAATTGATCGAGAAAATTTCTCGAGTCCAACTCGGGAAATTTCCAAAAGAGCAGGATAATTAATGCGAACTAGCGCGCTATTTGATAATGTTTGGGCTGATAGGAAATGAAATAGCGCGCAAATTTGCGATCGCGAAAAATATCTCGAGCTTGGATTTTTATCGGGCTGATGAGAAATCGCTTAGTGTGTCTAACAAAAGATAATTTATGCACTGATATAGCAATGCACCTGGCTTATTGCATAACCCATTGAAAGTGTTTTTGATTTTCTTTGGAAGTCTCCCAGTTATGGCTGCCATATGCTACAGTGCTCTGAAGTCGGATTTATCTTTACACACTATGAAAGGTATCAAAATAACATCAAGGAAATATTGATTTAAGATCTATAAATTCTACATTTCATGTTCTCTTTCCAATATTCTTAAAAGTAATTTTTTGCGAGATTTTTTTTTTCTTCTGATTTTGTTCAATTTTAATGAATTTTACCCCTTCCATCTAATATTTCTCCATTATAAGATATGCCAAGAAATTCTGAGTTGCCAATTTGCGGCTGACAGGATGAAAATCTCTGTGAAAGCAAAATTCCTGAAGGCCTTGCTATGAGCTTGGGAACCATGAGCTGTCCATGCAGCCTACGTAGTAAACATTTTTTGTTGTTACTGGAGAACCAGTGATGGTTTGTATTCAACCAGTTACGGTATATTCTAATTTCAGCACTTTAAAGAATTTTCCTTCGCATATGCATGGTTGTACAGTACAACACAGCACACACGAGGCAGTTCCCGATGGCTTGCGGGTTGGAAATAGATGCTTGAAGAGAGAAAGGCTAATGACCAATTAACATGCGCCGGCTTCATCCGACACAGGTGCCTTATTTCCTCATTTCACTTCCCTACATGTACCAGCCAAGGGATGGATGGCGCGATGTCATCTTCACTGAGGGTAAAATGGAGTCCCCCTGTCAAACCCTCTACACCTTGACATATTTCTCACTTTCTTTCATAACCCCCTCACTCCATCTCTTGCGTGATCTCTCTCTATACTCTCCTATGCTTCTTCAGCCCTTTTTATACTTGTGTTTCTTAACCCCGTACTTTCTCTGACCCAGGACTAGCGTTAGTCCCGTACCAATTTTTTCAGCTTTTTACACTCGCCAATAAATCCCTTACTAAGCTCTTGTCCTGGGCTAAGGAGAAAACTGACCTTTTTACACTCGTATTTCTTAGCCCCGTACTTTCCAAACACATGAATATTCATGATTACGCTGTGCACTGTACAAGTACACGCACGACCGGCAGCACTTGATTACCTCGTTTCTGATTGGTCAGTGGGGGGTCGGACTTCGTCTCCGTCGCTTAGCCCCGGATTATTTTTTCGGTCTGTTTACACTCGCTTGCTTGGCACCGCAATTGCGGTTCTAACCCTGCTATTTTGCAGGGCCAGATAGTACGGGATTATCGGTGGGGCTAGCCCACTCTCGCAAAAACAAGTGTAAACAGAAAGTGGGCTAAGGAAAGTCCCGTACCAACGGTGGGGCTAAGGCCCCCCCCCCCCCCTTAGCCCCACCATTGGTATGGGAGTAAGCAAAAATTTGCCAGTGTAAAAAGCCCTTTCTTTGTGATTTTCTACCAGCCCACAGTTTACGTTCAAAATGCCATGCTTCATATTTGAGAATACCCTCCTGACATCCATACAAGAATAGCTTTGACGTGTTAAATTTTGGTCAAGATTTTGCTCGAGATTGCCCTCAACAGAAGGATCACATGTGACCGTGCATCACAAAACCAACAAAAAGTCGCACCCCTTGATATTTATGTGAGAACTCAGAAAAGGTGAAATTGGTCAACCAAATCAGTTTTGAGTTGTTCATATTTTTTGAAAGAGCTATTCTTCTTCTACACTATTTCTAATTTCGGGATCATGAAAGGCATGGGAAAGTGTGTTTCCAGCTGTTTTTCTACAACCCTTTTTTTTTTTTTTTTTTTTTTTGGTAAAGTAGCGAGATCAGGTATGTCTTTAGAGGCCTGTTATCATTTCTTGAAAATCCTTCGGCACACTCTTCACTTTCAACTCTAATAAGTTTTGAAAAGATAGTGCTACTACTTTGAAAGTTGGCAGTAATCATGGACAGAGTGTGTTAATAGAGAGAGTTAATAGAGAATAAAAGGCTTTGTCAAAATGAGGTGCCTATCACTACATTTCAAAGTAGAGACAACAACAACAACAAATCAAAATTTCCCAAAATCATTTTTTGGTTGATAAAGCACATATTGGCAAGCAATTGCTGAATTAACAATAGGGAGAAAACAACAATTTGGCCTATAACCTCTGCTCTAATAAATTACCCTTGGACAGAATAAATGCATGGCAGCATTCACAAACTTCCCCCATAAAAATATTCGGGGAGAAACCGTATCGACTTGAGCGTGATGACTGAATTGTTTCAAAATGAGGTGTCGTCCCATGGCTTAGCCTCTGACTCCTGTTTCCAAGTCCTGCCATGAAGCGTTAGAGGAGCGGAGTTTGATTGAAGACAAAATGGGTGTGGCATTTTCACACTGCTCTCGTCACACACTGGGGGAATATTGACACTGGGTGCATTTTTTGCTGAACTTTTTGGGGCCATAATCAGGCCTTTAAACAATGATTAGCTCAAAACATGGGGTGCATTCGAGCGCTCTAAAGCGAACCAAAGCGAACTGAACTAAAGCGTACCGTACCGAACTGTGCCAGTTTTGGAGCGTTCGAGCGCTCTGTGGAGAAAGCGTACCTAACCAGTTATTTTTAGAAAAGGTCACGCTTGTTTACAGCAAGAATGTCATTGACCTTGCGCTTGACCTATTTACAGCTGTCCCGAACAAAGAGAATGATGTCTTTGCATTGTGACGTATGCGCATGATACGCGCATGCTTTGCAGCGAACTTTTGGTACGCTTTTGGTACGCTTTTGGAGCACATTGGGAAGTGGTCCACTTTTGGCTCGGTACAGTACGGTACGGTACACTTTAGGAGCGTCCGAATGCTCCTCTGGCGCGGGTACAGTACGGTACAGTTCGCTTTAAGAGAGCGCTCGAACGCACCCATGGTTGCAAATTGACTCATTTTGATACAGTGCACTCCCGTTACAATGAACACGGTTATAACGAAATTTCGTTATAACGAAGTAAATCTTCTGGTCCCAAAATTATCACCATTAAAGTCTATGGTACAAAATTCGCTTATAACGAACACGGTTATAGCGAAATTTCCGTTATAACGAAGTCTTTTCCGAGCGCCACAGACAAAGAAAAACAAAAGAAATGTGCTCCATTATAACGAAATGCGAATTGCTTTCGAAAATACGTAGCGGAACAAGCATTTATAGCGTCTCTGCATGGGTGAACGCTTCACACCACTGTGTGTTCGCTCCTTGTGTCACACACAGTTTCTGAGGGGAACTTGCGTTTATTATTGTAATACAGTTATCCCATCACATTTCACATAGCTTTGCAGTGTATGATGAGTATTCAGCAAACATAATATACGTGGTTCCTTGCTTTCGTTATATATTGTATTTGTTCGGTTATAACGAAATTTCGTTATAACGAAAGAAAACTGCCGGTCCCGAGCATTTCGTTATAACGGGAGTGCACTGTATAAGCAACATTTCAAAATTCAGACGCAAAACATACAAAAAGGTACATTTACCATCAACGATTCTCTCAAAGAGCTTTTGAAGGACAAGTCCGCCTTCATAGACATGTGGACTGAGTGAATGCAGCAATATTAGTAGAACACATAAGTGAAAGTTTGGGGAAAACTGGACAATCCGTTCAAAAGTTATGCATTTTTGAAGTTTCTGCTCAGTCACTGCTGGATGAGAAAACTACTACAGCTTATGATGTCACATGTGTAGAACGATATAAAGAAAATATAAATTAATCCAAAGAAAATTCAAACGCATTTTCCCTTTTTTCTCATAATAAAAGAATGCTTAAGATGTCTCTTTCTGAAGGCTGGGAGAATATTTCCCTTAACAGTGACAAGTCAAGGAAATGTGCACTTTTTAAAGATATTTTGATATTTTTAACATGAACACTACAGAGCTTCAATCTCAATTTGCAGATTTTCAGTCATTGAATCATAAAAGCAGAAAGGATTTCAGTTTCATATATCCAAAATACTGCTTCCTGGTTGGTATATTTATATAGGACAGTGAATGCACTCTTGCAAATGGTAATGATTCCAATTTCTCCAATGAATACATCTTTTGAGAGAGACAGATTACGACACCACCCTGTGATGAAGTTTTTAAAGGTTTACCAGCAAACTCAGGCCAAACCATGTTTGCTCTCTCTCGAGAGAGAACAAATCTATCTATCCATCTATCTATATCTATAATCTATCTATATCTATCTATCTAATCTACATATATCTACATATATCTATATCTACTTGTAAGTTGTATCTATATCTATATCACATCTATCTGAGAACTTCTACACCCTTCACATCTCAGCCACAAGTGGAGAACAAAACCACCAGTCCAGATATGCCAATCTCAGTGCCAAGAATAACAAAGCATTATTTACATTTTTCCACCCCTTTTCTTGGTGTAAAAAAAAAAATGAAAAGCTATATTGTGGCTCCAGTGATCTCGTTCAGGACGCAAGCTGTGTGTCTATTATACTGTATAGCTGCGCTGAATTCACACATGAGTCACCTGTTGACATAAGCATGCGATCTGAAAGTCTGCCTGCATCAAAAGGCCTCCTAAAGGATTCAACAGCGAACAGCTTCAAAATTTCCCCAGAAAGGCAAGATGCAGAAAGTAGTTGTTGCTTGTGCAAAAAGTGCATGGTACACAACTGGACAAGAATAATTATGTCCATTTGGATTGGTTAACTCATATAACAGTCAGCCTCATTCATTAGGCCTTATACAATATCAATACAGCAATGCGACAAATAAAGGCACCTGAAACGTCACACTAAGTAAAGTAATTTCCTGAGATTATAGATAGCCAATAGTTGTATATACTAAGTGGTTGCCACGTTTGTATGCTTTTAATATGAGTGCAATGGACTTTAAAATTTCATCATATATAAAGTGCAAGATTTCTACAAGATCATGTATACACACAATGAAAAAACATAAATATCTGTTCCAGGTATGATGGACTGGTGTGATTATATCTTGTCATCCCATAATTCTGATCATACAGTGTACCTGCAATCAATGTACATTATGTAAAGGATTGATCCTCCCTAATGTTGATTACATTGATGTATGATACAACACAATTTTATAAATTGTTTAAGTACTCTACCTCTTCAAAGGACCTATGACATAACAATAATTAAATGGGCTTCCTTCTGTTTGTTTGTTTGTTTGTTTGTTTGTTTGTTTGTTTGTTTGTCTGTCTGTTTGTTTGTTTGTTTGTTTGTTTGATTGTTGGGAATGTCTATCATTCTTCTGGTGGTTTTGAAAACTTGCACTCCAGCTTTATTTTTTGAATAATATTCATACAATTTAGCATTTATTGGTGGGAAAAAAAGGCATTTACAGCAAAGAAAATTTGTCTGTCCACCATGACATTTGTCCACCACAAGTGACTGGCTGAGTTATCAACTTCACATACATACTGGCAAACAAAAGAAATATCAAAAAATCTTACGGAAGATAAATAACAAATGTGACATATCATTTCTTCTCAATCTCCTGAATTATTCTCAATTTCGAGGAACTGTGAAGGAAGAAGAAGAAGAAGAAAAAAGCACAAACACCACAAAAGACAGCAAGTATCTGTTTTTTCACTCACACAAACGCTCTCCCCAAATGAGACTGGGATATGATATAGCTGAAGAAACTATTCCTGGGTGATGACAGCTGTTACCATGGCGATGCCCCCATAAATGAAGAATGTTCTCCTCCAAGAAATGGGTCTTGGAGGTATTACCACATTTGGTATGTGCATTGCGGTAAAGGGGGTGGGGGGATAGAGGGGGATGGGGTGATGTGAATCCTATAGTCTACACCTCAGGCTCCTCTTCAATGCTGATTAAGGCAGGCAAGTCAAGGCAAGAGGTTCAAGCTCATTTTCAACTTCATCACCAAGTGCTGAAAGGTTGTTCTCAATCATGAACCCACATGGCTGTCTGTTGGTATGTCTGTCTGTCTGTCTGTCTGTCTGTCTGTCTGTCTGTCTGTCTTTCTGCTTCTCTCTGTTTCTCTCACTCACACATAATCACATACACGCACAAACACTCTATCTTCTGGATACACTTTCACTCTCACCCAGTCATATAAAGTGGGATTCATACTAATTATGTTAATCAACTCACTTCTAGCACAGAATTAAGGCTTCCAAACTACTTTCAGTGAAATTCAGGAAGTTTATGAACACAAAGCTGTTTTAACTATGGGGTTAGAAATGCCTTTCTGACATGCCGAAAAAAAAAGTATGATATCAAACACGTTTGAGTCAGAAATATATTCTGCATGGATGGTAAATGCAAAGTCATTTTAAATTGCATTTACAATGGTTTGTATATCTCTGAACTACCCATGCCAATTATATGATATCTGCATTTCAAGAAGCATTTCGTCCGACAAAGTTGTCGGAAAAACTTGCTCTCAGCCAATCAGTTGCAAGGATTTCAGCAGCTTGTAACAGTTTGTCAGAAAAATATCCGACCAAACTGCTTCATGAAATGCACCCCTGTTCCTCGGGTCAAACTGCACAATGGAGCTGCACAGCGACAAGGCCTGCCTCTGGACTCACGACAGCTCTGTTCTGATAGTGGGTATTGAAACGTTTTTCAAACATATGCACAGCTAAAGATGCAAATTAGCGGCATAAAAATCTTGAGATTTTTGCCTGTGGAGGCATAAAAATCCCACTAAATATCACGATCAACTTTGTGATCCACATCACACGAAATCTTATGATTATTTCGGATATATCACAATAATTTGAGAAATAGCATGATAATTCGCAATGCAGTGTGTATATGAATGCTGAAGCAAAAAAAAAAAAAAAAAAAAACTCTCAAGAGATTTCCCCCCCCCCCCCCCATTTTCTAAAGAAAATACATATTTCTCTTGAAAGAAAACTACTGTTGTGGGGACATGGTTTTCTTGATAACCTTTTGAAAATGAAGAAGGTAATTATGTGAAACTAGTGACATTTCATGCACAAGAAATAACAAGGCAATCAACTGAATGCTAATATCACAGCCACATGTGCATCAACATCTGGGATGCCAATAACTGCACTACAGTTGATGGCCTCATGATATTCACATAGCTGTAAAACTCGTATGTTCTTTACTGTATGTTTCTGTATTTCTCTAGAGTTTCTGTGTCTGATAAAACAGACAGAAAGGAGACAAAGCTTCAAATAATCAGACATCAGGTTTGGTTTCTTTGTCTGATCAAAACCTGTAGATACCCCCCCCCCCCAAAAAAAAAAAAAAAAAATCATCTAATAGTCGGACATTAATTAGAAGATGCAAATGCATCGCCCTTTTCCAGAAATAACTCTTATACTACATCGTGTAGGTTTACTTCATTTATAATGAAATCTACTCTTGGTAAATGTTTTGTAGGTTTCAAGACTACAACCATTTTTATTTGCTTTCCAGTTTGTGGTTGACTACTAGTGGTTATTTAATAATCCTCCTTGTTTGCTTACCGAAGATCAAATGAAATACAATATAGTCACAGCAAAATATGAAAAGTGACAATACAATACACAATCATCCTCAAATCTGCATTTAGGCCTACATGCTGTCTGATGGATTATTGTTACCATCACATGCATTATTGATGAATTGACAAAAAGCATTCACCAAATTATTTCATGCTCCCATAATTTATGACTAATATCCAATACAATAAGCTCTAGTAATACCTAGTACCACAAATTTGTATTAGGATCTGTGCAACAGTCCCCAATTAAAATTACAGATGATTCAGTGATACATTTCACTGACAAAACTCATTGGGTTAAGACTATAAAGTTGGCATATTTATCATGAAATCTACTTCATCTAAAGTGGAAGCTCAAGTTTATCAGTTACAATTTTTAAACAAAATATCACCAACACCATTTTTTTTTTGTGGTGCACCAATGTAAATATAAGCTGTGCAAACTGGGTAAATCACCTTAAAGTTGGACAGAATTTGTCACAAAAAAAAGTATAATATATTTGTTATGTGTTTCCACTTCCATCACATGAGGCATACAGTGAATTTGTTAGATTAGATTTTCCTTCTTGGAGTGTCCTTAGTGCTTACCATGCAGAGACAAACAGTGTTTTGGTATGAAAACTGCCATAACACAGCTAAAATGTATGAAAACCAAGTGACACATACAGAAATGTATACACTGTAGACTGTGTCCCGCACCAGTCCACAGACTTGCACTTTTTGTTTATCAGAAGTGAAAGTCCTCCTCAATTTGATGCAGTCTTGGGATTAGAGAGAATTTTTCTTTTTTAATTCATTTTTTGTCACATGAGAATGAGGTGAATATATCCATGGAAAAATTTTCAAAAGATTTACTCGCAACATAAACATGTATGCACAAAGGCATGCTTTAGCTGTATGATTTCAAAGTAGAAAGACATAGAAAAGAATTGAAATGTTAGGATATATTAAAGGGGCATAGTCCCGGTAGTGTACAGGGCGCTGTTGATGATACTGCCGATCACCGTTAGCATTGATACGAAGATTACCGAAGTTGAGCTGTCATCAAGAGTAAAGTGCGTAGCTGTTGCCAAGTAACGTTGCCTTCGTTGTCTTCTCTGCGCATCGCGCAGTCTGTAGTAATGCCAGGGTGCATGCATATGCGCTTGTTATTATGACATCACAAAAGAAGTTTGCTAAAGCTGTCATCCCCCTCAGCCGAATCATGAGCCGAATTGTGATCTGACCACTGACTACAGTGGATCGGACTTCTTCGGACTCGGGGAAGTGGGCCAAAGCATAAGCGCTAAAGAGGAGTCGATAGCGTAGGTCTCTATAGGAAACTTGCGCCACACGCCCGCGTACGCATTTGACTAAAACACGTGGACCATGCACCTTTAAAAAAAAATGACAACAATACCACATAAAAATTAATCTTAATTAAATCTGAATCAATCTAACTTGATAATAACCCTGTGGTATCAAATAAAATGGCTTAAATCTCACTCCCCTAGGTACTTGAAAACAGGGACTCCAACCATTATAGGGGAGTGAAATTTGACATTTAGCAGGTCAGAACCCCCCCCCCCCCACACACACACACAAACTGTATACAAAAGCACAAACATACACACACACTAAACTACACACTAGTTCAAATAATCAAGAACACCAGATTTGAAATATTCAGAGAAAAATACTTTGTATGGCTTCAACAATATTACATGCACTTTGATATGCAATTATAGGTCTACAGAATACTTTACATAGTACAACAACAAACACCGTATCCATTGGCTGGCGTAGCCTACATTTCTTTTTCTCTTTTTTTTTTTCAATCCGATATGACTAAGTGTCTATGAATGCTGTAATCTTCTCAATAGAAGTAACTCATGACCCTTCAGCAGTTCATGAGATAGTCTAAGTTAAAGAGCAAACTTTTGTTTCAATGGGATTGATGGGTGTGAAGGATTGATTTTATCATGTGAAACTTTAGTAAATTTTTTCTTCTTAATTGATTTTTTTTTCTAAACCATGCATTATCTCTCTATGCAGAAAGCCTGGAAAAACATATTGATGTAATTCACAAAATTACTTTAAAAAAACTTGCAAGGGTTATAATATACTATAGTTACTCTTTTCACAATGAACAACATAGAGTTTCATGTGTGTACAATATGAAAATAAAATATTACATATGATTAAAAAATACAATTCCTGTTTGTGGCTTCATCTGACTGATATGAAAGTACTGACAATTTACACTGAAGAAACAGAATAAGTAGTGAATACATAGCTCAGAGCCCCAAAAGGTGTGTGTGTAAAGAAGTCTGCTAATGCAAGACTAAGCAGAGATTAAATATTGATCTGTCAAGCCAATGTATCATTGAGCTTTCTTTCTCCTCAATGGAAAGGACAGGGCTTGGAGGGTTTCTGCTTTTGACTTTCTCTTCTTCAAATAAAATGGGGGGGGGGGTGGCAGACCTCGCACCCACAGAACAATGAGACTCTTGGAAAAGAGGGGGTGCTCTTTTATATGAACAAACAGGCTTTTCAACCGAGTAGGATGTGGTTAGTTCTCAAAGGCAGCTACTAAGTTAATAATTTATATAAAACACAACATCAGAAGGCTACCACACCTTGGTTTAATGTTCTAGCTTCTGAAGCACGTTTCAGTCTTGAGCCTGTCAAACTTGGAATCAAATCATTCCAGAGACTGTATAGACTATCAAACTTTTCTTTCATGAGCATCCATCAGAGATTGCAGTAGATAATATAATGTGCATAAGTAAAGTCTCTAAAGCAAGGAAAGTGAAATAAAAATGTACAATATTCAATTAGAACCTACCACAGACCTCCCAACCTTTCTGACTGAAAAATAGGAATGATTTGGCTCACAAGAAGGAAAGAAAGAGCAAGTCCCATTGGAGTGTGTAGTAAAATTTTCAAGAAAAATAGGAAACTTCCATTGAAATAAGAGCTGGCAATGGTCAAAATTCATATTCTTTCCTCCAAATTCAGAATGGTTGGGAGGTCTGCTACCATGTACACATTGTACGTATGTGTATAGAACCGTGCAACTTTTCTATAGCAACAACACTACCTTGATTCGGCCACTGTTGTTTATTCTGTCATATAAATGAACTCATCTACTTACCCGTTCAAGATTAGTTCCGAGTATTCTCGGGCAGGTGTCCATGAAAAATGCATGTTGTAGCAAAATCAGCCCATCCTCAATGGGTGAATGATATTAATAACTGATGTTGGTAGCAGGAAACAAACTGTTTATCCTGGCTGTAAACTGAGCTGTGAGTGTTACTCCGTTTAAAGGAGACCTCCGGATGATTTTTTCGGATTTTTACATTTGAACAACTATGAATTACTTTATACTGAGGACAGAGTTTCAGAAGTTATGATAATTGGGATGAAGAATAAGAATATTTTCAAAATTTAGAACAAATTGCAATGAATAAGGATGATGACATGGCAGAGTCAACAATAAGAATGCATGAGTTGGGGCTTGAGGAAGCAGAACACAAGAAGAAGGCATGCATAGATTATACACCGGTGAACTCGCAAGCAAGCGGTATTGTAATGGAATTATTACACTGCTACATTTCTGAAAAATGTGAGCCTCCTATGTCATCATCCTTGTTCAGTGTAATTTGTTTAAGGTTTTTCAAAGTATTGTTTCTCTGCTCAAGAACCACAATAAATTCCACAAATCTGTACATGGAGTTGTCGATTTATGTACTACATGACGAGAAATTATGAAAATTGTCTGGAATGCCCCTTTAAAGACCTTGTAACATGATGAAACCAAGCAATGGGAAGGACAACCCAACTCAAAATTTGCACATTTTTGTCATGAATTGTGTACAGCTTTATATGTGGGCAAAGAATCTCAAATAGAGTTGAATGTTTATAATAGGACCCTACTGACGAGTGTACTGTAAAACGAGGAATGTTTGCGAGCATTTTAATTTCGCAAGAGCAAAGATTCACAAAATTACAATGCACGCATATGTTCTTGACTACACTATATGCATTGATTGTTAAAGGGAACTCGCAAAAATTTCATGCTGTAAAAATGGCCGTTGGCTCCAATTCGCAAAAATATTGCCTTTTACAATACTCTTCCATGTAGGTCCTACATGCACATTTTACTGACGGCCAAATCTACTCAGGCAGCAGTGACAGGCATGCGCCCCCCCCCCTTTAATTTTTTGGAAAATAAGAGAAATAAAAAGACAAAAAACATGAAAAGGGCGCCCACACTCCCTTTCATTTTTGCACTGGAAAATGGCACTAAAGTTGCATGGATGTCATTATCCCTGTCTTCTCTAGGTCCCTGGCAGTATGTACTATGGTACTTGCCCAAGACAAGCTAACAGGCAAAGGGGGGGGGGGGGGGAGGCATAATGTGCTATCCACCCACGTCCAAACACCTTAGAAATTAACCCTAAATGGCGTATTACTGCACATCAAATACGCACCCCTGCCCTAAATGGCTTAACACAAATTGTAAAACATACCCTTAATGGCGTCACCGGGGACGTCACAAACCCTAAATAGCTTATTCTGTTATGGTATCAAGTACCATACTCTTAAAGGGACACAGTCCTCACGAAATTTTAAAAAATATGTTGTTGTTGGTACCTCCAATGAACTACTTTCGCCAAAAACAAACTTTAAAATCACCAAATAAGCTCGTACATTTTGGTTGAAAAAGTGTGACTCTGCATGGTGAATATGCTAATGAGCAAATCTTGGCGGAGAGTCATACGTCGTCGATGCACAACTCTTTCCAGCCGTGTTCTGCTCGTTATCCGTACGCTCCCTAGTTTACCCGGATGCATGAAGACGTCGGTGGCTACTCCGACTCGTATTTGACATTGTTTCTACGTTGTGTGTGTGTGTGTGTGTGTGTTTGTGTGTGTGTGTATGTATTGTGTATTATATTCGCACGTGTGGACGGTACAACTAGATGATAGATCTACGGTAGATACGCGTACGCATCCCGTACGCGGTTTGCCCTTCGCACTTTTCCAGTCTCAAGCGCAGCTGCAGCCCTACCTGTCGCCGCTCATGCATGTTCTATAGTACGTACAGAGTGTACATATTTGTAGGTAGAAACGATTTTACACAGGCCTGCTAGTACACTACAGGGGCGACCGCATTCAGCGTCGTCTGGTCAGGCTATCTTACATCAGTAGTTTTGCTCGAATCGTGCAGAAAATTTCCCAGGAAAATCCTTTTTTCCGTCCCAGATCAACAAAAGTATCGTGAAAGGTGAGCTGTATGGCTGGGAAATATCGGTACAACGATGCCGAACATAAGAAACTTAGGGCCTACAAAATCTCGAAATCGTGTTGTGACCTACCTGTGCGTGGACAATTGTGAAGCGATGTTTTTACGTGGACCGGCAGGCTGTGGCCCTCGGTTATAAACCGAGAAAACTCCTGAAACCAGATGCAATCCTGACCATTTGCTCACATGAGTTATAAAACAGAAACACCTCGAGCATCGACTTCGAAGAGAACCGAGGGAAAAAAGCGTAGAGAGGTAAGGAAAGTGGCTAGCTATGTTTAATTTACCCTGGGCCTGCAGCCGGGGTTGGACTGCAGTACAGTGCCACTGAGCTAGCTGCTGCCAGTGCCGACTGGACATGCACGGCAAAGTGGAGCAAAATCATATCCCTACGACCCCCTGTGTTTACCCTTCCCGGCTCACGTCATATTTTTTTTTTTTCGAGGAAAGGCGATTATCTGACTACTTACAGAAATACTGAGATACAAACAATATTTTCTTTGAAGAATTCGACTCTCTCATGCACAGGTTATCTTCGGTTTGAATGCCAAAATCGACTGGACGGAGTCGAGTGTACTGTGTATGTATACATTGGTATGGTAAGGATTTGCGCGCGAGAGTGGTTTCTACGCTAAGAAGTATGCAACACGGACGGAAGCTAGAAAACGACCGTGCCTATTTGATGTCAAGTTCATGGTATATTTGGTTTAAAAATACATATAAATTTATGTTTACAATATTAATTTTTCGTAAATTATATATATCTAAGCTTGAAATATTTTGTTTGAAATTATAAAACCACAAACTTTCACATTATATGATAAAATTGCAACTAATCATTTGAACACTTAAATTGGTTTTTAGAGGCACGGCTGTCAACTTGGTGAGTAGGGCATGCACTACGTAGCATCTTTTTGCCGGCTCTTTCACGATCGCTTGCAGGAATTATTTTTCAAAAATCGTGTACGGAGACAATTTTTGATGTCCAAGCGTATAAATTGGTGAAAGTTTATATTTTTTACTCTTCTTAATTATCAGTACAGTGAAAATCTCAGGACTGCTTCCCTTTAATGGCATATTTCATTATGGTATCAAGTATAATACCCTTGATGGTGTATTTAGTTACGGTACTTGTACCAAGTACAATATCCTAAATGGCGTTTTAGATTTAAAAGTAATGCTTCTTACACTAGTAGGAAAATAGCAACAAAATAACACTTTCCCGAAATACAATAAGGAATTTCAACAATTAAACAGATGTCAGATGTTGCTGTATGGTCATCCACAACACACGCACAATGTGTGCAGTAGTGAATGTGGAGCACCTATTTTTTTGTAATAAGACGCCTAAGTGGTTATAGGGAGAAAAAAATTTTTAAGCCTTTTTAACGCAAATGTCGATGATGCTGTATACCTAAAAATAGACCCTTTTTGATGCTATTTTTTTAGATGTGGGTACAGTGTATGTAGCAAGTCAGGTGAAGAGCGACCCCTCTGTGCATGGAAGCAGATAAGTGGGGCTGTATATAGCACCCCCGCTCGTAGAAGTCTGTTTTCCTATCGCACTATCTGGCGTGCCTTTCAACTGGAACATCAACTCGGCATGTATTTTTCAAGTCATGTGACAGCTACCGGTACCCCATGGTACGTCATTTGTTTACTTTAAATTGCAGTGTCTCTAATCTTTATATATACGGTTTCCGGGTGGACACATTTTCTTCTGACATGTGATCGAGACACACCAAGGATGTTACCTGGTATGTCATCAGACAATGCATCATTCCCTCAATAGCAGAAGGAAAGAAACAAACAAACAAATAAACAAACAAAACAAGCAAAGTAAGATGGTGGTTAGTGCAACAGAGAAAAGTAATTAGGATCAAAATCTATAAGTTCTAATCTCAATGGTTTATATTTCTTTTGCATCTCTGTTTGCATAAATCTTTATTCAGAATTAAAAAAAAAAAATAGTATCCATCTGCACACAAAGCCACAAATATAGGACCCTTCAGACATTTTGTTCATACTGATATTTCCGGATCAGTTGATCAAAATGAAATAAAACTGTTGTAATTACGTATGTACCTGAATGCTTGTCTTTAGGGCTTTTTACACTTGCAAATTTTTGCTTAGTCCCGTACCAACGGTGGGGCTAAGGGGGGGGGGGGGGGCCTTAGCCCCACCGTTGGTACTGGACTTTCCTCAGCCCACTTTCTGTTTACACTCGTTTTTGCCAAAGTGGGCTAGCCCCACCGATAGTCCCGTACTATCTGGCCCTGCAAAATAGCAGGGTTAGCACCGCAATTGCGGTGCCAAGCAAACGAGTGTAAACAGAACGAAAAAATAATCCGGGGCTAGGCGACGCAGACGAAGTCCGACCCCCACTGACCAATAAGAAACGAGATAATCAAGTGCTGCCGGTGCGTGCGTGTACGTGTACAGTGCACAGCATAATCATGAATATGCATGTGGTTTGGAAAGTACCGGACTAATAAATACGAGTGTAAAAAGGTCAATTTTCTCCTTAGCCCCGGACAAGAGCTTAGTACGGGACTTATTGGCGAGTGTAAAAAGCTGAAAAAATTGGTACGGGACTAACGATAGTCCTGGGTCAGAGAAAGTACGGGGTTAAGAAACACAAAAGTGTGTAAAAAGGGCTTTAGTTTGCCAGAACCATTGCCACATGTGTGCCATCAGGAGCTAGTACTGCACATTCATGAGGAGAGACAAAATCACCAAGGGGTACAGCTCTCAGCTGTGCTATTTAGGCCCTATCAGATACAATATGTGGTTAGACCTACTACTCATCGACCGCCAAATTTTTATTTGCTTTATAAGAATATTTAACACAGAAATTCATAATGTAAAAATTTGACCTACGTGATTGAGAAAATTCAGCACTCTCAAATGCTGTTGTTCCCTTTTCAATTCGAGGTTTCAGTGCAAAAATATCGCCGTCAAACTTGCGTGGCTTCTTTTCAGCTCCCCGCGGTGCCGCTCCTTTTTTAGATCGACCGCTGTTTTTGCATTGACAATGCACACAAACCGAGTTGTATTGAACACCGTGTTGTATGAAGCTTTTTAGAAAATGCATTGACATTACATTACAATTTGGAGAAAATATTCATTCGAAATTTTGTCCTTGATTAAAACCATTAATGAACGGTGAATTTTTGCGTTTTCCCCACACATCCTCATCAACGGTCAAAGCCAATACAGTTTTACGTGCTCTGCGTGCAGTGCAGTGCGTACTAAGCGTTCTGTGCGCCAAAACTACGCGGTCCGTTTCAAAAAGGGTGGTCGATGTGTAGTAGAGCTACCATACATAATAAACACATGATCACACACAATACAAAACATGCACATCATTCCCCACCACACTGACTTAAAGGACAAGTTCACCTTCATAAACATAAGGATTGAGAGAATGCAACAATATTAGTAGAACACATCAGTGAAAGTTTGAGGAAAATTGGACAATCGATGTAAAAGTTATGAATTTTTAAAAGTTTTGTGTTGGAAACGCTGGATGAGGAGACTACTACAGCTTGTGAGTCATATGCGTACAACAGTATAAAGAAAATGTACAGAAAATTCAACATATTTTCACTTTTTTCGCATAATAAAAGAGCACTTGACTTGACTCTTTCTAAAGGCAGGGGGAATAATATTACCCATAACATTTGTCGGTAACGAGTCGGGGGAATGTGTACTTTTTGCAAAAGATGAAATTTTGTGAAATTCTCTTTATATTTTCCTTATATTGTTGTACGCATGTGACATCTAAGTTATTCACACACTGCAGTAGTCTTCTCATCCAGCGGTTACTGCACAAAAACTTCAAAAATTCATAACTTTCGAACGGATTGTCCAATTTTCCTCAAACTTTCAATGATGTGTTGTACTAATATTGCTACATTCTCTCAATCCTAATGTATATGAAGGTGGACTTGTCCTTTAAAGACCAGTCTGGTTTCCAGGCTGCAAACTACTATTAGTGTATACTTGCGGCAAGCAAGTAGCGACTGGAGACTGGTTCATTTGCGATACAATTGTGTCATACTGTCAGAGAACTATCAAGAGCCTGGTGTTTGATACAAAAAGGTCGCACAGATAGAGGAAATTATCCAACAATGCTGGAAGTAAGACTATCTAATGCCACACTGTCAACCAGGTGCTCTGGCAGTACAGCTGACACCTTGTCAAGTTCAATGTAGTACTGAGTGACAAGTGACAATATTTTCTATGGTGCAGTTTGTTATCTTACTTCGAGAACTTCCCCCGCCCCTCTTTCCAGTTGCTAAAAAAGGTACGATCTGCTAAAAGTCTGGGGTCCTAGTATTCCTGTAGCTGTCTAACCAACCAACACTCACAAGTTTCACAGAGCATAATTACACACTGTCATATTTAATTCGGGTAGGAACAGTTGTTCGCCACCGTATCTAGGCAACTTTGCATGGGGGGCAGGTTGGGTCATTCAGCACACACCGGTATTAGAAGTATGTTTTGCAAGGGGATTTACTGATCTACACTATGGATTGTACCCGGTAGCCTTTGATACAGACTTCTATGGATATAAAATCCAGTGTTGCATCCTGCTCAAGTTGACAACAGAGTAAAGCAATAGAGTAACAGCAAAGAAAAAGAAAGTCAGCAATTTCGCAAAAATAAGATATTAGATAGAATTATTCTAATCTGCGAAATTTTGAACAGTCTGATGTTTTCACACCAAAAAAAGGGGGGACTTTTGGTTTCGAGCGCTCGCTTTCAAACATGAATATAGCAATATGCAAATTAGTGGAGATGGTGTCATCGCCTAAAAAGTCTTTCATCGACCTTGACACAAAGGTCAAGCTACACTCAGCCTCCTCAAACATCTTGTGCAAGTCAGCATGTTTAGCCTAAAAATAAGAATTCTGGATAGAGCAAAACTCGACTTGTAAATTATGCCTCTAGAATGAGAATGGCCAACCATGATTTGAAGAATGTGCTTGGAAGAGATACCATTGCAGCTTTTTGCCAATGAGAATGACAAAAGAACTCGATTGGCAACTAACATGATTCTAAACATGTTTAAAAATGAGTTTTCTGCCAGTCTGAAAGTTATTTTATGACATAAGATTCTCAAGATTTAATGCAAGTGGAAGAACATTCATTGAGACCTTTTGAAGTGTTCACTTAAATCCCGATTCTAGGTCACTGGCCTTACGCAAGAGTACCCCACCAGCACATATCAAAATACATGTGCAAAACTCTCTATAATTTTCCCTTCCCGGCTGTTAATTACCCTCACAAGTCCTGACGTAAGCAAGGTCTCCAGTCAAGCAAAATAATCAGGCAGCCAGTATTATGTCACTGGCAACCATACATGAGGCAATATCAACAGGTCCAATGATGATTTGGAGATGATACGAGACAGCCCTCACTATTCGAAGAAAGCATGCAAATTCTGCAATGCTTCATCGATCCCATTAAATTTTTCAATGATACAGACTTTCCGCACCATCTGCCAAGCATCGATGGCCTTGAGTTTGATCCAAATGAGCAACAGGTCGTATTAAGATCAATGCCTACCAAATATATTCACTTTAACCAGAATCAACTTAACAGTGAGAGTACCAACTTATGGTTATGATGATATTAAGTTTTGGAGATGATAATAACAATAGTAACGGTGACTGGGACAGTTAATGATGGTCATCATAAACGTTCACATGTCAAACATCGATTGTAATGATTTGATTATCATCAAATTAAAGTTAAAATGCCAAATGTTAAGAAACATACACACGTAAATTGCATTCATCAGGTCAATTGCCAATATCTGATGGCAGTGCTTGTTGAATGTACTTTGGGTTTGGTTAGGATAATGTTTCATAGTTTCAAAGGTCAAAAGAAAACCAGGAACTTGTGGTCACACATTAAAATGAAATTTGTTCATTAATCACAAAAAGATACATAATGCTAAAGGACAAATAAGGAAATTTCTGTAGAGTTATACTTGATATTTAATCTGCATATCCTTCAGATCTACAACTGTCAAAAGATGAATGGACTACTCAAGGGAAAAAAAAAGGAAGGAGGAAGCACTCTTTCATCTATTTTTCTTTATCTTTTTTTTCTTTGTTTTTACTACAAGATGAGTCTGATATTGTGTGTGTGTGTGTGTGTGTGTGTGTGTGTGTGTGTGTGTGTGTGTGTGTGTGTGTGTGTACACCATTCTTTCCAAAGCACCGAGTTCGGGCAAATTTTGCCTTTAATTTTGACAGCTGGAGGAACCAGAATCATTACCTTCGTATTCCCTCCTGATATTCAAGAAAATCTTTCCTTCGTAAAAGATTAAAAAAAAAATCATGTTGTCTCATTTGGGCATATGAATACTTGTATTCATGGCATGCCAGAGAAAATTGAGCAATTTGGCTATGCCATGACTTTATTCAAAGGAATGGTCTCATGCATGTGTGTTGGCTTAGATGAGGACTCGGCTTTTAACTTCTTTTGAGACACTCAGAAACCCCTTTCTGAGTGAAATGTTCAAGAGCATATAATACAAAAGGAATTCAAAATGTATTTGATGAAAATTGGGTTTGAAATGGCTGAGATATCCAAAAACAAAGTAAAGCAAATTGATCTTATAAAAAGATGGGTCCCACCTTTTGTTAAGATCGCTTTGTTTTCAATATCTCAGCCATTTCAAAACCAATTTTCATTGAACTGAATTTTGGTTTTGTATTTTAAGAGTTTTCTCAGTATCTCAAAAAATTCCTAGATAGAAGACACTGGAAACCTGAAGCCCTCTCTTTACGGAAGCCGTACCATCCCTTTAATCTTTGCCAAGTCTTTTTAAGCATTTAATACAGAGCTCTACGCACTACTGCCCACCTTATCACAAATCTGCCTAGCACACAACTGCCGAGTCCGACTTCAATCAAGAATCAAAACAAGTATACGAGATCTCGGGATAATCCCCTTACTGATGGATTGACGGATTGTCCTCCAAACTTTCTCTCTCTCCCTCTCCCCTTCCCTCTCTTTCATCCTTCCAGTCCTTCTTTTTCCCCCTTTCGATCCATCTCCCGTCTTCCCTTTATCGCGTCAATTCGCCCCCTAACATTTTCCAGTCAGGGAACCAATTAATTAGGCCAGCCACTAATCAGCTGACCTCAGGCTGAATTCCCGCCCACTGCCAGTACCGGTATGTGGTTCACATATCACCGAGATCACGCATTCAAAGTTCAGCGAGTTTGGTTTCACAAGGAATGACAAAAGACATGACAAAATCAACTTGTGTAATATTTCTAAAAGCCTCACTAGAAGGGTAATGAGAAATTGAACCCCCCCCCCCCATCTCTTCTCCCTCCAACAATCAAACCATTTTCAATGCAACAATGATATGATGAGGATGGACCTGATGAACATTTGAGCAAGATCATGCCAACATAATTGGCTTGCCACTTAAAGACAACCAAACCTTGTTACCCCTAAATTGGGAGCCAACTTGCCCTAGATAGCATTATCCTCCAGCCCAAATCCCCCCCCCCCGAAAAACAAAGGAAAATAAGCATAATTCTGTCCCATAACTTAGTGACCACTGCATGACAAACTGAACAACCTTACTCACCATTTTGATGGGAGTTTTTTATTTATTTATTTTGATCAGTACCATGGGTGATTGTATGCCAAACACATGACTGGACAAGCAAAGACTGAAATCAACCTTATCGAACTGTGACCTTTACAGGATGAATGCCCTGTTTTGGCAAGACCAGTACAGTTTCAGAATGAGAAATGGATGTTGAGTTAAAAATCAGCAATAAAGGTTGAGGTGACACTTGCACCTCTGTATACAACACGCTGCCAGTGTGAACACAACATTCTGAATATTATGAACATAAAATAATCTAGAATGCTTCTACTGTGAGTAATCATTTCCAGCAATACCACCCAAGAGCCTACCAAACATTTTGCTTAAAAAGCAAACAAACAAACAATTTTTAAAACATACATATACACAAGAATGCATATTATATCTCTAGAGGTTCATAGTGATGATAAATAATGGTTATTCCTGTGTTCAAAGATAATGATGAATTATCAATTTAATCCATGAATTTCCTAGCAATACCATGAAGACATTGCTACCTTACATACTGTACCATACATTTGTCTATGAGATACAGTACAACTACGGTACTGCTAAAAAAAAAAATGAATAAAAAAAATGCCCTAGAAATTGGTTTAAACTCAGTTAAGTCTGAGGCTGATGGATGCAAAATAATGCTTGTAATCACATCATCTGCCTCCAGAAACATCAACAGTTAAAGTGAGTGTTTATCTTTACTGGAAACAGAAAAAGGCCCTGGCAATGTAATTACATTGTGGAGGATTTTATTGACCTTTTTGTGTGCACTTGATCTTTAAAAAAGGGGCCAGTCGATCAGTACAAAAGTGTGCTCTTTGCATGATTGAACGAAGCCAGCTCTACCAACTGCACCTAGCGATCATCCATTGAGCTCCTCAATATTATATATCGATCTCGTCTGGGAAGTAGGTGGGGGGTAGCAATGCGGAAATGAACATTGCAACTTGAATACCAGGTAGACTCTCACAAATTCGCAATTAGTTAGTCTTTACGGTCCAGACTCTGGATATCAGAATGCTTCCTATCCCTCTGGCAATTCACTGAACTTAGCTTCAGATTTCTTTCGACAGTCTTCTAAAGTATGCTGCAACTAATGAGTTTCCTCAACTACAAAAGAATTTTCATTGATGAAGAATGTCTTTACTCATACTTTGAAAATGAAATACTCTCACTTAATTTCACTACATTACCAATTCAGTCAACTTTAATTCAATGGAATCCTGGTTTCATAAACACAACAAAATATTTCAAGCAAACATCATAAATCAGAAATTCAAATAAACTCAATTCATAGTTATACATGTAATATGACCCTGTTAAAACATGATGGGACACGACAAACAGACAGCAAATTTTGCATTCATGAACATAAACTACAGGGAAGCTTTTGCAAAGTAGAATTATATGATGTCTCTCACATTATCAACCCGTTGTGGTCGGGCTGTCTTCGCTACAGGGCAAGTCCAAGATAAGGTCCCCTCAGAAGGCAAAATTTCATCTTTGCTCAATATTGACATGTTTGGTATCATTTTGAAGCTTATGAGTTGAAGTTTTGATTTCCGTGGAGGAAAAAATGATATTATGTAAATTTATGCAAATTTCAAGGGCTTCATTTGCATAAATGTGAAACACAGCGTTACGTATGGGACATTTATAAAAATTCATATTAATTCAAAGGAAAGCAAATGATATTTGATTAATATGTGGACATAAGAAGTTCATCACATAGTTTAACTTGGTATGAAAATTTAGGGATTATGCAAATGATTATGCAAATTAGCTCGTGTCCTATCATGAGATGTCCCATACGTAACAAAATGAGGTCATTTTTTTAGGTTTTTTCTGAAATTGCTAAGGTTATTTTAATGCCCTTTTGGAAAGTTCTAATTTATTGTTTAGAGAAATTAAATACCAGAGAAAAAAGAAAAAAAAGTTAAAGAAATATTTTTTATTAGGCATTGAAATAATGTTACGTATGGGACAAATGCGTTACGTATGGGACATCCTCATACATATTGCATGTGAATGCATGTAGCTAGCTGGGAAGGTCTCTCAGTACACAAATGGTCAATCATCCTGAAGAAAGCATCCCAACATTGTAGCTACACTTGTACTTTTTGAGTTATAGACACTTGAAACAATACATGAACTTGACTGAACAATTTTCAGAAAGGGGGAGGGGAAAATGTCAAAATACACAATGACAAATCAGCATTAAAGGAATTGTATAGTTTTTTTGTAGAAATGGGTATTCAGTTTTCAACATTTAAAGAGCTGATTGGAAACCAATTATATGAATTACTTAAGAGCATAAAATCCTAAGACTAGAGGAATTCAAAGTTTATGTGATGGAGATCCAATTTGAAATGGTTGTGATATGGAAAAAAAAAAGTAAAATGATTTTTTTTTCATTGCAAGTGATACACAAATTGTCCTTATTCAGTTTTCAGTAGTAGCCACAACAAAATTCATGGGTATACATACTGAGTTTTGATTCGAATCAATGACCTGACTGCTAGACAGACATCATATATCTCGATCACTGGGGTTCCACGCAGCAGGTATTGCTTATTTATTAAACTTAATATTTCTTGTGTCAAGTTGTTTTTTGTTGAAACTAAATGGCAAACTGCCCTTCATCAATGCAAGTAAACACTTTAAACTATTCAATTTTTCAGTAGTAACTATCCTGATAAAAATAGGGCATATATACTCAGGTTGGTCATAAAAAATATAGAATATGATTGAATGTGATTATGATGGTAAATATTTGGGGAATATTGTTCCCTTGTCAATCTGGATCAGTATTTGAGTTATTTCAACTGATTCCACCTCAGTAATTATGCAAAAAATTGTTTAAATGGGTATTTTGCAAAAGTATTTTGCAAAATACCCATAAACATGGTTCTCCACACACTAAACAAATGGGGGACAAAGGGCATGCATACCCAGAGTGGTCATAAAAATATAAAAATATGATTGAATATGATTATGATGGTGAATATTTGGGGAATATTGTTTCCTTGACAATCTGGATCAGTATTTGAGTAGTTTCAATTGATTTTACTTCAATAATTATGCAAAATACCCATAAACATGGTTCTTCACACACTAAATGAATGGGGGACAAACTGTCCCATACGTAACTGTCCCATACGTAACACGTCATGTCTGTCTTTAATTAGATCCTGTAATTAGAGCTTTTTGCCTAATGACATGAAACTTACCTGTGATAATCTTGAGTGTTGTGACTTTCATCACAGTGAGTTACAAGTTGTAGAATGATATACTTTCAGAGAGTTTTGAGGTTGAAAAAAATGTTCAAAAAAACAAAATTTTTCTGGTCCCATACGTAACGGCTCATATTTTCTCTTCTAGAATAGAATTGTCAAGGTCATTTTTCTCAATTTTTTACAAGAATATACTTCTTCTAGATATCAATCACCATGATGAAGTTCAATATGATCAAAGGCCATTAACACTATTTTTCAGGTCATAAAAGTCTCTGAATGTCCCATACGTAACGTGCGCGTTATCTTGGACTTGCCCTACAACAAGCATTTCCCATAGACACCTGCCCAAGTTGGGAGTTGTCTTCAACGGGTTAATGGTCTGCATGAGCTCCGCAATTCATGGAGACACGCTAAGACTCTTGTTACACAAACACACACAAAATGTGGTACCAAATTTGGTCATCTTTTGAACAACCTTGTCTCAGACCGGCCTACTTTTGATATAATGCAGGCTCAAATGCAGGACCAAATTCATCATGTGATCGCATTGAGAGATGACATAATTCTCATCATGATATCAGCATCACCCGCAGCATGCAACCCTTTACAAACTGCACCAGAGAAATTATTTGTTCACAATTACATGGGGAGCTTCACTACGACAAAATATCCTGAAATATTTTCATGTAAAGACCGCCCCAAAATCGTTGGTGCAGAAATGCAAAAATTGTGGGCCCAAGTACCACAACTGGAGATGGCCCAGCAGTATACTGTATAGGGTAAAGTTTTGGTTGCTCTTGAATGTCTAGAATCAAGCCCTTCTCTGCTCCATATACAGTCCAGAATTTAAATAAAACCGGATGCAGGATATGATATCAGTCATGTAGTGACAGTAACAATAAATCCTGTTTATATAGTGCATATCACAAAAATTATATTAATTTCTTTAAAATAAAGGAAAACAGCCATGAGAGAGAGAAGGAAAACAAGGCAAGATAAAAGAAGTGATGTACATATAACAAAACATTGGTATACAGCACAAAGCTAATCAACGAACAAATTAAGGAAATATATTATAAAAAAACTAGACATTCCTGGCCATAATGATATCTCAGCAAGCTAACATTTGAAAGTTGTCTGTTTTCTTTGTTCCTTTGTTTATTTATCTTTCATGTTTCCACAATATGAGTCTTACCTGCCATTCATTGATAATAATTGACAGGGAATGGAAGTAATACATCGTATATTCAGCAATAAATATTATGCAGGTTTAACCTATTCACCAGAGGGGAAAAATGTTCTCGCTTAACTAGTGCAGGAGTCTAAAATAAGCTCATTATGAATGATCTACACTGCACATGTAGTCTTGGTGCATTGAGAGGCAATGGGGGAATTCTCAATCTTTTGATCGTCTGGTTGTTTTGTCTGTTTGTCTGTCACTTCTTCCTGTCATTTCAAGCATGAAAGAGCCATGACAAAGGGTGTGGAATGCGATATGACAAGGTTAAATTGTTGCTTACAATGACAAAATTTGTAGCATTGAAGATGAATCAGTTTTGGTGCATATTTTACTGACTGAATGACATTTCCTGAAATCCCAAGCTGACTGGCAGTGAACATTACTTGAACTCAATTGCTTAGGTGGACTGTCGTTCATCACTTTGCAGTAGACAAATAAACAAACAAAGTAATAGTGAAGAGGGTGCACTTCACACATCTACTCACATAACATATGGGCAAGAAAGGGACAAACTGTCTTGCAGGTTGCAATTTGCTAATCATATGCCAAACATGGTTTGTTACCAATTGAGTGACTGATCGAAGCTCTGCACTAACCCTTTGGGCCCTAGATTGCTTGCTGCTGCTGGGGGGGGGGGGGGGGGGGGGGGTGCAGGATGCACAAATCTGTGATCGTCTTCACCTGTTCATGTACCTCTGGATCATCCAACCCTGACATTTATTCTCCATCACTACACAATCAATTCCTCTCAACCAATGCAAATTTCTGTGAAAACTGCATACTGCTTCTTTCAGTATAAAAAAACAGGTTGACATAGCCAGAAAAGGTTCTGCAAGGGTTAACTATTTGGTGGGGTGGTTTCATGGTATATCACATTCTTTCTTGGATGTGAGTTTGGTCCTAAAATGATCTATTCAATATCCTCATCTCTGTAATCATTTTCTTTCCACCCTCAGGAGATCTATATACCCACATCACTAACTGCTTCACCACATATCACCACAGAAACCTTTAAAGAATGGTTAAATATTTCTTTCCCAGCATTTTTACAATATGAGGGCTACCAGCATTTACATAAGGAGTGCCACTAACAGAAAAATTGCAATATGACTCATGAATATGGCTATATTTGATAGGCCCGAGGCCAGAAGCAAAAAATAAAAAAAAATAAAATAGACACACAAACAAAAAACAAATGGTTTGCTTAAAGGTAAAATATCCAACAGATTGAGAATTACACACTCTAACCAGCAGATTCTAAGGCAGTTTGATTTCATATTCTGCACAAGCTGGTTTACTGATTCTGATTTTGATTCTGACTCTGATGGTCTTCACTGATGAGATATAGGAAATATTAGAAGGCTTCTCTAAGAGTCAGTACCATTCTGTGCATCAATCAGCAATAAAGTTATACATATCTGAGCTGTATGGCCTCACTGATTACATGACCGACAGTCCATTTGGGTAAATTAATTTGTTAGTCAGACCACAACACATGAAAAGAGCAGGGCAATTTAAGCTGCATTATATCTCACTGGCCTGTCTTCACTGTAGGCCTAAGATGATCATTATGATATATGTCAGTAACACAAGAGCATTGTACCAGTGACAAACCCTGGAGCGCTCCTTGTACACAGTTATACTGTACTCCTCGCGTTTGGGCTGGTCGCAGTTACAGTGACAGTAACATTTAACATCACTCCACTACATAGAACCCTACACATTCATCTCCAGTTATGCCAATGCTGTTATTTATGTTATCGTATGTGCTGGCACATTTCCACCAACTGAGAGATGTCACACTTGGCAAACAAGTGCCTCAGCGATAGGGGTTAAATCATAAATCAATAATTATCCTAAAAGTCTAAACCAACAAATAAATCTTCTTGCGGCGTACTTCTCCATACCCTTACTGTCAAATGAAATCATGTCCTACGTGTTTGTAAAAGAAAAAACAAATATGATTGCCAACTCTTAGTTTTATGCCGATCACGTTGATGAGTTATTGAGGTACTAGTAGTAGTAAAGCAGACACGGCTACTACGCTACGTCCCGAGCGGCAAGCTTTCACAGGCGTACCGGGGGACTTACGGCTATGAGGCGAGGAGCTGGGCGGATTTCAGCGCCAGCCCTCCTCGCTGTAAGTTAATACTGAAAATACGCTCTCACCACCAATTAGAAAACGTCAAACTTACTTGTAATTTTCTTCGGCTTGGTATCATCCATAGTACTAATCACATGGCACGGGATAGTCACGACCTGAGAAGATTCCAGCGCAGTCACGGATTTAGAAGAACAGAACGACGAGACCGATCGGGTATTTCGACTGCACAGCTGCGGTGTAGCTAGTTACCGTGGGCGACGCAACGGGCGGACCGCACGCAAAGCTGCTCTCAGATGATGGCACTCACTCTGGTGAACCATGGAGCTACTAGTCCATGGGTGAACTGACGTCTGTGGTGGGACCATCGACAGAAAAGGGGATCCCCCTAAGTGCCCCCCCCCCCCCCCCCCCCTCCGTTACAGACACGAGTCGCAATAGCGCCCTCTCTGTTAAGCACATGATAATTAATTTTCTTAAAAGCAGGCAGCTGGCTGGAGGATGATGCGTACCGTTGTATCTTCCTCAGTTCCTCGTGATGTTAAATATTTTTTTTTTCGGCGTACACTTGTACATTGTTTTATTCTTTCTTCCCTTTCTCTCCTTTTCTCCATTCCTCATCTTCTTCAGCTTAGGTCAGCCGATTAACCCGGGAAGTGGAACCAGAAAACTGCGCTGAAGGCCTTTTTTGTTTGTTTGTGTTGATTGTCAGCTGATTAAAACTCGGAGGTGCCACCAGGACAATTCACACACACACACACACTCATGACCCTCTTTATGATTGCAATAATAGTTCAGATATTCGCAACGTTGAAATGATGGTAACCATACTCATGATAAAAAAGATAATAATCTTTATCATCATCATCATCATCATCATCATCATCATTATCAAAACGACAGTTTCTATTATTATTTTCACATTAGTGCCTCTTCTATGATCTAAAGGAGACTTAATATGTGTGAGACGCAACAAGACCAAAGAGGTTACATGAATTCAAATTTACAAGAGTACCTTCAGACATGCATGTGGGTTGAGTGCATGCAACAATATTAAGACCCTGTCCCACTGCACTTGAAGAGTTTGTTCGCAAAAACCGATAAGTCCATTTTTGAAGATTTTGAAGTACGGTCTCTGTCATAAAGTACAAAATAATACCTTTTAAATGATATATTGGTCACTACATAACATGAAGGTACATTTTTGAAGTTATGGTCAAAAGAAACACAAATTTTCTTATTATTCTCTCTATTTTTCTTGACCTTTAATCGCAAATATCTCCATTTGGCAAATATGGACTTATCGGTATTTGCGAACAAACTCTTTCACTTATATATGAGTATATGAATATAAGAACGACCCAAGTCCATGGAAGATCATTTCGAGTAAACTAAAAAAAATAACTTCATATCTTTTTTATTTGTCCAATAATATTCTATTTAACTGTGATGGGAAGGCAACATTGTATATACAAATTAGAACATATATTATTATGACAATTAACATTTACATTAATTGTGGAGAGGCCATTTTGTGTGGTGGACTTGGGTCGTTCTTTGATTCATATGGACTTGGGTCGTTCTTTGATTCATATACATGATATTCTGCTATAGAGATGGGAGAAGGATGGGAGAGGGCGCTATTATATAAATGTATGACCCAAGTCCTTCATTCTTACATTAATATAAGATTTAACTCATTCATTTCAGGCACTTCCGGGCGTAATTAGGATTTATCATTATATTATATACACAAGATCCATGCATAAGCTACAATTTCCCATGTCAAACTGAATTTGGCCAAAAATTGGACTTGGGTCGTTCTTATATTCATATACTCATATATCAAAGAGGATGTAAAACGTAAAAAATCTTGCCATCCATTGGAAAACGCTACGCATCCGCCGTGTATTCATCGCATACGTGTTTCTATACGCTCTATCCATCGAGGATCCGTCCACTGTGATTTCATCCGCGCAAAAAGTTTGAAGCTGCTTATGCCCCAGTCACATATAAACACGGATGCTCAAGGATCTATACACGGTGATCCGGGGAAATCCGGGGACGTCCGGGGAGATCCGGGGAGATCCGGGATATTGGTATGACTGTACACACTGTAACTAATCAGCACGGCAGCTAAGGCCGGAAGAGCGCGGCGTCTACACGGACAAACACGGCATCTACACGGCAGCTACACGGATCAACACGGCATCTACACGACAGCCACACGAACCACCCCGGATTGCTCTGCCAACACGGCAATCCCCTGAAGACGCCGGATGTTTTTGACCTGCAGATGTTGCCTTTTTGGCCTCCTGGCGTCAACACGGATCTCTCCCCGGATCAGATCCGGGGTGGTCCGGGGTGATCCGGGAGGTCTATGTGACTGGGGCATTAAAACTTTTAGAACGGATGAACTTTCCGCTGTGTACGATGTAAATCCGCGACATACGAGCAACAAACGTTGTATGTCCGTTATCATCCCTTAAACGTCCGCTGTATCCTCTCTGCATCCTCTGGGCATCCTCGCAACTCACATCCAGGATGTAAGCGTATCATGGCATCTCGTATATAGTTATTTAGAACGGCGTACGTGATGCATCCGCTTCATCCGCTCTGCATCCGCTCTACATCCGCTCTTTCCGCCATGCGTCCGTTTCGCAGTTATATCCGGTAACCCCTCCGGAGCTGTCATCCCCTTCCATCCGCTTTCATCCGCTATAGGCTTCCGATGAACATCCGTTTAACATCCCCGCTACATACTACCAACGTCCGTTCTTTTTCCGTTCTGTTTTCGCTAATTTTCGCCAATTTTGTCAATTTCTGGAGCGGATGAAAGCGGATGGAGCCACCCCCGAAATTTTGCGTGTCCGCTGTGTCCTTTCTGCATACGTTTTGTGTCCATCGGCCAGTGGGACCGGGCCGTAAGTTTGGTGGAATTCAGTGAGAGTGTGTATGAAAATCGAACAATTTGTTCAAAAGTTATGAATTTTTGTAGTTTCTGCTAAGTCACGGCTGGATGAGAAGACTACTATAGCTTGTGATGTCACTTGTGTACAACGATATAATGGGAGAATAAAGAAAATTCAACATATTTCCATTTTTCTCCCATAACAAAAGAACACTCGACTTCTCCGGCTCTTATAGGCTGGGAGAATAATATTACCCTTAACATACGTCAGTAACAAGTCGAAGAAAATAACAATGTGCACTTTATTCAAAAAGTAAAGTTTTTTTTTGAAATTCTCTTTTCTATTTTCCTCATATCGTTGTACGCATGTGACATCATATTCTTTAGTAGTCTTCTCATCCAGCAGTGACTTAGCAGAAACTTAAAAAATTCATAACTCTTGAACAGATTGTCCGATTTTCTCCAACTTTCCCTGATGTTTTCTTCAAAATTGTTGTCTTCACTCAATCATGAAGGTGCAGTGATTACAACACATGGGGGAGCTTGTCTCTCCCTTGCCTAATGCCCCAGTCACATAACACGGATGCACAAGGATCTACACTGTGATCCGGGGAGATCCGGGGAGATCCGGGATAGTTTCGACCTCGATGGAGTGTCGACGAGCGTTGATATGACTGTACACACGGATTAACACGGCAGCTACACGGCTGCAGCCATGCGCAGACGGACCACCCCGGATTGCTCTGCCAACACGGCAATCCCCGGATGACGCCGGATGTTTTTGACCTCCAAAAGTTGCCGTGTTGGCCTCCCGGATGTCCCCGGATTTACACGGACATACACGGATGTCCAAGGATGTCCAAGGCGTCAACACGGATCTCTCCCCGGATCACCCCAGATCAGATCCGGGGTGGTCCGGCGTGATCCAGGATGTATATGTGACTGGGGTATTAGACCGATAGCTGTTGTTGGAAATAAGAGATGATGATTATGACGAAGAAGATGAAGATGAAGAAGAAAAAGAAGAAGAAGAAAGAAAAACAAGAAAGACAGAAAAGAAGAAGCAGATGATGATGATGAGGAGGAGGAGGGAATCGGGTAAATAACTTTATTATTGGCATTACAGAAATTTCATGAATATTACATTTTTATGGATTAACATGTTTATGCATGAATGTATGATAACTAGGGGAAATGTTTTAATTGATGACATTTTATACAAAAAGATTCTTCAGATTTCATCAATACTATACAAAAGAAATCAACATTATGCTGCAATCTTGACATCTCCAGTGCATGGGAATGCAGCCTGAGAGATGCGTGCTCAATATTACACTCTCATTGGTGTTCTTTAACCCATTCTGTGCCAATAAATGAGCACAAATTCCACACACAAACCTATGGACAGGTATTTGATATGGCACACAGGGGGTTAATTAATGTATGTTAATAATAACTACCAATATTAAGTTTATATGGCGCCTTTTCTATATAGAGTGCTTCAACACTAATATTTCAACAAAATACAAGACATTAAGAATAGGCCCACCTACGGACGAAAACAGAAGAGGGGGGAAAATGAAACAAAACAACACAGCAACCACTAACTTTAGACTTGTCGGATCATTAACCAGCTATAAAGAGGTCTTAATTTTGGAACAAAAAGGTGTTAACCAGTTGTTGTTTTTTGTTAATCAATTTGTATTAAGTGCTTCCTGGATGTTTTGAGGAGACAGTTTTCAGGATTGTGGCGCTGCAACACTGAAGGATGTAGTGTTTGGACTTTTGTCGTTAAAATTCCACCTTTGATTCATTTTTTTTAAAGAAATTGATCCTCATTATAGATTTAAAGGCAGAAACAATTTACTTGGGTGAAATTTGCATTTCGATTTTCCATTTATAATTGTCCTAACTTCGTGTAATAAAGAATATTTTGGGAATGCGGTAAAAAGTCTTCAGTGAATCACAAAGGTTACAAACTGGAAACAAAGTGCTAATAAAAGGTGGGACCCTCCCTTTGACATGACCATCTCAAAACCAGTTTGCATGAAATAACTTTTGATTTCTTTTATAATTGTATGCTCGTTGATATTTCATATCATCTCACAAAAAGTTAATACACTTGTAGTCCATCCCAGCCAAAACTGTACGAGCTTATCCTCGAAGTCAGCTATAAACTTGAGGTTAGTGATCACAGTCTGAACGTAACTACTACGGGCAACATCTTGTCCAAGGATGAAGGCATCTGGAAGGATTCGAAACCCGGACCTATAATGCTGACAAATTCAGAGATTTCATTAAACCAGGGAGGTGCTCTCACCTCCCTGATTAAACTAGCAGTGCTTCTGATATGAAAGGGATTCTTCAAACTTGAGGATCACTACCTGTTTTGTGATAGTAATGTTACACATTCAGTCAACGTAGATGGCGCGCTGTATGATTATACATCAGTGCCGTATATTAAGAGAGTCTGGCCAACTCATAAATTGGACGCCATGTCGTTACCCAGCGTACAGTGCGCTTAAGGTTTTAGCGTGTGCGCTTGAGGTTTTAGCGTGTGCGCTTGGGGGTTAGCGTAGTACTTGTACGCGCAGACGTCCCAAAGGCGCAAGGCACTGTGTTGCTTGACTTTTTTTTTTCATAGAGAGAGAGAGAAAGGGGTGTGGGTTGGGGGAGGGACATTGTTTCTTTCATTCCATCCATGTTGAACAAAGCCAACAATCAATCATTTTTACACATTAAATTAGACCATTGTAAACACGAGCACCCACGTATATAAATAAAAGGGAAGCTGTCTACAGGACATAATTCCTGAATATAAATATGATAAATTTTGCTGTAAAAATAAAAGGAGAATTCACAGTATGCCGTGTCGTAAACTAGACTGCATGCTATATTGTATTTAGCAAGCTGTCAAGGGAACAAGCATATTCTATAACAAATGATGTATATAAATTTACAATTCTAGCAGTGCACAGGCGATCAACAAAATTCCACAGTTATTACTGTTTTACAGGTAAATAACCATCAATTACCATCCTATTTAGTACCATTTAGTTATGCATGAAACTGACATGAAGGCATACTAGTATGTAATTCTCAAGGAATACGCCTATGTAGGCCTACAACGTACAACATGAAACGTCATCGGCAAGAGACTATCGAGGTATGTAAAATGATCTCAAAATGTTTAGAAATCATAATTTTTAAAAAGACCTGTAAATGAACGATGGTGTAAAGCACGAATACCTGGCTAACATGATAATGAGGGATATCCTCAGTGATATCCGTATCAAATATAAACTACGATCAGGACCATTTAATAGATATGATATTAGTTAAAAAAAAACAAATAAAATTGTCCAGATGGCTACTGGTATATCCCAGCCATATTACATTGTTCTCTTAGCTCGTGTAGAATACGTCTTGATAATGTTACACGACAGTTTCATTTAATGGACAAAAACAAATAGCATGGTTGTCATAACATAAATGAACTAGGTGCGAATGGATGACTTATAATTATTTAAGAGAGCAAGTATTAAGGAATTTGCGCATTTTTTACTCGTAAGTTGACCTATCTATTTTCATGGCAATACCTTGAGTAGTTATTTTAAAAATATGTGGAAAATCTTGTCATTTTACTATGTTCACTTGACGTTTGACCATCATGGCCAAAATCTGTCCCTACGCGAAACTGTGTAGTAATGATGGCACGCAAATACCCTGTTTGGTTTTAAGTTTTTGCATTGGGTAATCTCCAAGTTAGGAGGAACTGGGTAATGATATTTCAACAATATAAAATTTTAACATTTTACCTGACATTGATCCTCGACTTCTCCCATGACCCCCCCCCCCCCCCTCCCCTCCCCAAAGGAAAAAAAAAATCACAAGAGAATCACGGTCGCCGCAGTAAGTTTTGTCTGGAAATACATGTACTCACCTTCAAAAATTATTGCATATAGATATGGGGAAAATGGTAATATTTTAAGAATTTAACCGTTATATACATGATTTGACCCTCAGGGTTCACTTTGAGCGTGTTCACATAAAAGTTTATAAGCTAAAGACAAAACTTCGTCCACTCACACATGCACACATGTCAAGTTTCATAAACGGTGATCACAAAATTGATTACGGAATGAAGGACAGACGAAAGGACGGACGGACGACCAAAACAAATGCCTCAAGCGACACTGCGTACGTTATGGCGGTGACATATAAATAAATGTTAATCAAAACTTGGATAGTCTGAAAGACACCGCGAGGAATCCAAAGAAAACAAATCATATACACTAGTTTTCTCGTCGCCCTCTGATTTCCCCCCCCCCCTTTTTTCCCCCTTCGTTGTGGATCTGTCGGAAAGCGGTGCATCAGTACCCTTGAGTCAGGTCGGTTCAAGCAACGCCATGCTGGGCAGGAATGAAGGCATGACAAATCTTCAGTTTACTGTAGAAAGATATCAAAATAACTTTAATATTATATATATACTATTGAAGTATATATATACATACTTCAATAGAGTAGACAACGGCAACGACAATTCATTATCCCCACTTCACCGTGACTGATATTGGGGATTTCCCAAAGCCAAACAAAATTAGCGCGTAGATGCGCGTAATGTACAATGGGCACTGCGTATGAGCTCTGTTCGCGCCCGCGTGAGTGACTTTGGTAACGACATGGCGCCTGTAGATCACGGGACCAGCTTTTGACCAATCACAGGCTTCAAAACACATAAGCCAAAAACCGAGTTGGCCAGACTCTCTTAATATACGGCACTGTTATACATGTACTCAATTCCACACTGTAGCAGGTGCAGTCACCTTTACCAAGAACAGACGCATTTACGTTGTGCTGCAGTTAGCAGTGGACCGACCGTATGTTCTCATTGGCGTCGCTCAGTGGAACATTCGCTCATGTTTTCGAATTCTTCTTTCTCTTTGCGGCCTATCACGAAGATGAACCTGACCTGCGTGTTTGTTTTGAGGGGGAATTGAACGTGGTCCTTATACTCAGAAGCTGATGCAAAATGGCCTAAAATGAGATTTTGGATTTTTTATTTCTTTTCTTGGTTCATGGACCTATAGGTTTTCCCATCCATTTTCGCACTTTTGTCATTCAATTTCAAAGATTTATATCCAATTTCGTCCCGAGAAGCACGTGGAACGCAAATCCTAACTTCAATTTCGTCAATTGTCATTGTTATTCGTTTTTCGTCAAACATTTTCGAAGACATAGCATTCAGAATCGTCAATACGGTCATTCAAATTCATCCCTCCCCCTGACGGATCGCAGAATGTGAAGATCAAATTCGTTTTTGTTCACACAATTTCATGAATTTTTCATTCAAATTAGTCAGATATTGTCGATTTTTTATTTTGATGGTGAACCAACTTAAAGCCGACGTATTTGTACTTTCTCTCGTAAATTGTATCATTCCACATTAAACCATTTGCTTAGACAATACACACGAAAAACATGACTGCCAACCAAAATTGATTGAAGGATAAACGACAGTTAAAAGTCATAACCCATCCCAGGACAGTATATGTCAGTGTCACATTTGAACTTTAACTCGTAATGTTCAGGTTTTCGCATCATAATGCATGAAGCAAACTTTAAATTTTGTACCCTGGAAAGCAGCAAACATAATCATGTTATCCATTCTTTGACATTAAACAGGCTACAATTCTACACTCAATTTGTGTTTTTAATCATGTTTGCCTAGAAATCGTTTGTCAGTGTTTTCGTTTGCGAGACGGTACGTCTGTTTGTATCAGTGTGTACTCGGATTGTTTGTGTGTGTGTCTGTATCTGTGGTTCTGTGTGTGTGTGTGGGGGGGGGGACACTTGTGTGTATGTTAACTCCTGAATGCAAAATGTGAACGGTTACAGAAAAAAAAATACATGAATGACTGGAAAATCACACCGGATAGAGAAATGAGACGAATATGAATGAAAATTTAACGAAAATGATTGACAAAAGACGAAATCGATCCTGCTGTTTTGCGTGCTGCGAGTGAGACTGACGAATTTGAACTGTAAATGACGAAAATGTATGCCCAAACACTAAATTGAATAGACTTTGTTTGAAAATGAACGACGAAAGACGAATTTGAAAGTAAGATTGGCCTGTTCCCGACATCGCGCGACGAAATTGAAGTAAAAATTGAAATTGAATGAAAAAAGTTTGAAAATGAATGGCCAAACCTATAGTATACTAGTACTACACACATGGACGAGTAAGGAAGGTCTTGCTTTGATCCCATCATCACCGCCGCCATCTGATTATGTGCATCTTAATTAGTAGGCCTTATCATTCAGGTGCTTGGATAATGACGATTGTGACATAGTGCATCGACACTGACAAAAGAACCATTTCCCTCATTGCGGCCTTATTTTGCTGAGGTGCCTTTTCATTCTCAACTGCCTTTGAATAAACACCTACGAAAGGGAGCAGCAAACCCGAAAAATGACAGTTTTCCTATCACAAAATTGAAAATTGCTGAAGTGGACACTTGTGGACAAGCATGCAACCTGGCTTTAATGACAGGACACATCTGCAATCTGTACGGTTAATGTCCATGTCAACTCTGGAACAATGTGTGAAAAATTGGAAAATTTAGATTACAAATCACAACCAACCTGCCAAAAAATTGCTTTCTCTTAAGTACGCGCATTTCGCAAATGAAATTACTTGAGCGATTATTTCCCAATGTATACAGTACAACTGCACATGTATTTTTATTGATTTAAGAGAGTAATTAGGTTCTGCCATTTTTTTTTTCAGATTTCTCAAAGCTCTGTCTTGTTTTTATCCAGGATGGTTGTCGGCAGTAATGTTAAGATCAAAGCAGGAAAGCATGTTTAAAATGCTTTTGTGCCACTATTGACAGAAACAGTTGCGTGAATTAACGAGCGAAGAACGTCCATGCCTGGTTGTACCCAAGGAGGTTGAAATGAATATTCCGTGCACAGAATTTTGATGAAAAATTTGGGAAACGTTAAACCCCCAAAGGCACTAAATCTATGGAGGGGAGCCGAGCTGGGGGGGGGGGGGGGGGGGGGGAGGGAGGGGTAATTTGAAGGGAATATCCCTATCCAACATGAGGGAACTTTAATATTTTTGTGATAGAAGTGACAGAGTTTGTGCACGCTTTTGATGAAATATTCGGAAATTTGTCAATCTCAAAAGTGCACTAAGTCCATGGAAAGGGACCGAACAGGGAGAATTGTTCATTTTCAGAATGCACTCTTCGGGTGATAATATCTAGACAAGTTTATAGCCCCTGGACTATATAGGCGAGCTATATGCCTGTTTAGTACCTCCTTGCACTTCCTCGGTTCACCACGTTTGTGTCACTTATTTACAGCACTGAGCCTGCTTTATACACTGCAAAAAGTCCGGTGTTAAATAGTGAACACCGAGCTGGTGTTAAATTTTCGGTGCTCATTTATGGTGTTAAATTAACACCTCCGGGTGTCATTTCCAAATATAAAACTGTTTTTTGAAGAGTTTCTTAGTAACTGCACTTCTTGTTGATTTTTAATTTAAACAAGGCGATCAAGAATTTTACATTAAAATACTAGATTTTTGAAAAAATGTGAAAATGAATTTACACCACAGTAACACCAGCTGGTGTGGTCTCTTATTGAAGCTGGACGGGTGTTAAACCATTAATATTACCACCAACAAATATCAAATCAACACCATGTGGTGTCATTTTTGAATTAACACCAGTACAGTGTCAAAATAACACCAGGTACAGTGTCAAATTAACACCACGAAGTGTCAGGTGAACACTTTTCAACACCATCACAGTGCATTTTCTACACCTGTGGGTCTGGTCCTCTATTGAAGTTTGATCGGTGTTAGATTTAACACCCATGGTGTTAAATCTAACACCGATGTTTTTACAGTGTACAGTATAATCGCACCATTGTTGTTCTTTGTGTAAAGCATACACACTCAAACACATAGGCCTAGTGTTATATGGTTCTCTGCATTAGTAAAGTCTCACGACAAAACAAGCACAAATGATGATGGGGGGGGGGGGGGGACGACAGGGAAAGACTTTATATGCTTATGTCTTTTCAGTCTAAACTGAATAGTGTGACAATCAGTGAGATTCTTTCGACAATGTCATATACATGCTTCTTTCCCACAGATCGATGTTCTGAACGGCAGTGATGATTATGCTGAAGTATTTTCATCGATTATTACAGTGATTGAGGAAAGGACACACACACACACACACATACGCACGCACGCACGCACGCACGTAGGCCCTACAAAATTCTTCCAGATGAAAACAATGGAGAAAAGGATACAAAACGAGAGAAGAAAAAACATAAGATGTATGGAACGATGAAATACAATAGACTACGAATAGTTTACGGACACAACCCATTCTTATCCAACAAAGCTTTAACAAACTCTCTTCAACTGATTTCTGAACTAGTGTTATAAACAAATGCGCAGATTCCCATAGAAGGAACATTGCCAAATTGTGTACGTTTGCTTAGTTAACGATTTCCTTTACATTTGAAGTTACCTCCTTTGAAGAAAGGACCTCGTATACCACAAACACACACCGCAAAACACAAGAAAAAAGTTACTTGAGGTAAGAAACATTGAAGACATGTAGGCCTACAAGATAAAGACAAAAAGAGTATTGACCGATAAAGGACAGTGGACTAGTATGGATTCATCAATCCATAACATGGGAGAAACAAAAGCTTTCTGGAGCGAACACAATGAAAGTGAGATAACAGATTTTCAGCCGCAAAGAATAATGCAGGTCAAAGGCGGTTGGACCAAGGAGGTATGAGAGAACATACCTCCTTGGTTGGACTAAGGCGTTCAATACATTGGTGCCAAGAAATGGGCGCTAAGCTTTTGGCAAAGCGATGATAGTTCTACGCGTAAAAGAGAAAACGGGACAAATGTGATGAGAGAAAAAGATGGGTTTCTGAGAAAAAAGGTCATAAAAAACAACAAAAAGTTCAAGAAATCAAGAATGTGTTTCTTCGTGTGTTTTTTTTCCTTCAAATTCTTTATTTATTGTTTTTGGTATTAGGTTTTTGGTTTTAGGTCATAATAAGAAAATATGGAATAGATGAAAGCAAAAAGAAAAAAATGCACCTACAAACACTGAAGTGGCACTTTTTAATAACAGAGTGAGTAGACCTACAAATTTGTTGTTATTTCCTATTTATTAGTTTTCCGTTATGGATTCTCCACGCGTTCCTCTACATGATCTAGTGTAGGATTATGGTTAGCCGGAGTACCGTTTGAATTGTGCAAACAAGGGTTAGAAATCACTAATGACCATGAAGCATTGTACTCTACAACAGGTGTGTTGTTACGAGAAGATTCGATTGCCTAACCGCAATACAGAGACGATAAAAGAACGGCGATATACCGATTCGATTGTTTCTACTCCGAAGAGCACAAGAGAGTAGATAGCGCCCCATGGTTCTTGATCTCTCGTGCAACTAAAAGGCCATCATCATAAAGACCTCTTGGTTCTTGCAACAAAGGGACAGAGTTCAACAAAGGACGTGTAAATCGATAAATCAACGACTCTTCAAACCCCGCAAGTGCAAAGAAGCCCGATAATGCGGTTGTGAATAACACCATGTACCACAAGAGGGGGCAATTTGCATAATTGATTGTCACATAGTAACCAATGACAACATATTGAAAGGCGGGCGTCCTGCGTGCACGCTCGGTGAATGGAGGAGCAGCGTTAGCTCTGGTGATGTGAATGGAGGAGTCAGCTCGAAACGGACCGTCCCACCGCCTCGGAAACTACCCCGGCGCCCCGCTGGTGCTGCTCCGCCCGGCTCCGTAAACTCGCAGCTAGCCACCTTCTAGCTTACTCACACAGTGCACAAGAGTGGACCAGAGATTATTGAATTGCTTTGTTACACGGCAGTTATGTTCGAAAATGTGAAAATTTTCACGCTACAATTATGTAATTGCTCGATACACTAGCTGAAGGGATGCAGCCGTATTCGTCCAGCGAAGAAAAGTGAGTAGAAATAGGCCTAGATATAGCACATTCCAGGACAGGGTAAACAGAGTGTTTGTTTGGCAAATTTTTTGCTGTGTACTCGAGCTTGAGTCTTAACTCGTCTCGGGTTTGGTGACCCGGCCGGCTCTGTGCTCTTGATATGGTTACGTGCAGGCGATCACTGTTGTGCGTTCATTATTGAGAAGAAAGTCAGTCTTTTGAGTTTAGGAGCCTCAAGCTTCAGGCTTTCCCGATTTCCTCTTTTATAAAGATCTATGTCATGACTATGCTTATATTGCCTTTGTAACGTAACTCTACAGTACAATTACAAATGAGACGTCATCTTTCTGTGCCCTGTAAATTGTAATTCTGTAAGACTAAGAGCTGTTATACTATAGGTCTCATTAGAAATCTGGCCTGGTTGGAAAGTTGATACAGTGCTATGCATTGCCATTGGAACAGGAGGGTTTCCAAGCTCCATGAACAATACAAACTGTCTATTATTATAATATGAATTATATTAAAGTCTAAGAAGTTAAGATTGATAAGAATGCTCACTGAGATTTATGTTTCTACATGTAGCCTGACCAGACACCGTGTTCCGCCTGTTGGGTTTTTACAGCGACTGGGCTGTAAGCACAATGAGCAATTTCCATGCTTTCAACTGATGCATAGCATATTCCAGACACAATTCTAACTGTAACTATACACAGCCCAGTCGCTGTACGTAGGTACGTCGCACAGCGTACTTACAGTGTCTGGTCGGGCTAAGTTAACTGAGGCTATCTGTATGGAACACATAGTCTATGGCTATGCCAAAAATGATTTCACAAGCATGCCACTTCTCTAGACTTTTTACATTTACCCCTGTAACTGCACCGATGCTGTGCCTTGCACGGCATCTGGTCGGGCTACTTCTGTTTTAGTGTGCACATGTACAAGCTGTAGTAAGTACACCAGATTCTATTAATCCATACAACTTCAGTCTTCTGCTCAGACACAGTCCTGTGTGCATTGCTTGTTTAATCCTGTTTACCATACATGTACCTGTCTGTAGCCAACCTATGTGTAGAAACTTCAGTCATTATATAGGAAGGTTGAACCTCATCATGTCCCTCTAAGATTAAGAAAAAAAACGTTTTAATGACACATTTTCACACTATTTCGCTCATATATTTGACGTCAGATACATTCAAATGTACGTATTATATTATATCATATTACAGTGTATATAATAGCCTTTGAAATCAAAGCAATGGGCTAGGACATATGGCAAAGCAAACTTTGGAACATATGGCTGAAGATGAAAGCTAGAATCATGGCACAATTTTGACTGTTGAGTGTTCAGTTGTACATATCAGGCATTGCACAGGACATCTTTTTTGTTTTGTTTTGTTTTACCTCAGATATGCGACCTAAAATACTGCAATGAATTCATGTAATCACAACATCAGGACAGATTTCAACAAGAAAAATTAATTGTGGTGACAACAATCTAATTCTGTCGTGTAATTCATCATTATTCCTCCACAGTAACAAAGAACCGACTGCGTATGAGCTCTCCTTTCCTCACATCAAGCTAGCCTCCCCGGAGGATGAGCTCCTGAAACAAGTCTCTCCTGGATTCCCTCTCCCCGACCCCGTCCTCCTCAACTGCCTCCACCCCGTACCGCCTGCCGAAGCTCAGCTCGTGTGGCTCTCTGTCGTCGACGGCCAGCAGTGACCGCTCGGACAAGCCATCCAAGGAGGCGCCCCCGGCCAGTGAGAGGGTATCCAGGGAGAGACAGGTCCAAAGCCGCAAAAATCTTGCGTGAGTTTTCATTGCTTTGCCTCTAGAGAATACTTAATCTTTATTGTGCCATTCATTTGCTGTGTTTGCACGTGATCTGTTTGAAAAGATATGAGGAGCTACATGTATTATGAGTCTGTGGATTAATCTGCAAACCCTGATTAATACTTGAAAATCCTGAAGGGCTAGACAATCCTGATAATAGCTACTGATGGATACCTATACAAATGTATATGGTAGATATTAATGAATACAGGCATGCCACACCTATTTAGTGTTCAGTTTTGCTTGTGTTTTCTCTTCAAAATAGCCACACATAAATTTTATCCTGGTCCTCATGCACATAACTTTTAATAATCAGTATGCTTGATTTTGAATACAGCTTCTATCTCAACTGTCTTGATGGTACAGTGTACAAGTGTATGTGTGTGATATGACACTGGAAAAATATCAAGAAACAAAGATAGTCAGAACTATACATGTATCAATCAAACAATATTTCCAACAGACATTTGACATTACCCCTCCACAACCCAGCCATTCTCAATAAAAGACTAGCACTAGTCCCTAAAACTAGTACTGTATAGCACCCATCACATTTGTATCTATACATTTTAGAGTGGCTTCAAATTTGAGCTCTGTAAATGTTTTTTTATTATTATCATATAATATTATTCATGGTTTATTGAAATTGTGACTTGCAGCAGTGAAATTGCTGAATTGCTCACAATTGTATGTAAAAGACATGATGCATGCATATAAATATAACAAAACTGTCTAATACTGTATACGCCGAATATTTTGCGAGGTTTTTATTTTCGCGAATTTCGCGAGTCGGGTGCTATTCGCGAAATTAGAAACACACGAAAATATTGACTCTGATACCGATGTGGATGTGACGTACGTGTGTTGAATTTGTCCATTCAGTATTGGACTCAACGATCGCGAATTTTACCACTCGCGAAATCGTAGAGAATTCCCAATTCACGAAAATTTTGACTCGCGAAATATATGGCATATACAGTACTTTTACTGCAAATACAATCCTAAGTAAGTCTGAGTGATTTCTGATGTTCCAATGTTCTGATGTAAATTATACTTTGTCTTTCCATCTTCCAGCTCCAAAAACCAGCAGAGGACCAACAACAGCCGTGCCAGGCAGCAGCAACAGGTGCCCATCCCTCCCTACACCATATCCCAGCTGCGCCGGCTGCAGAACATCCAGGTGCCCAGCTTCAAGAGGGCCCAGTTTGAGCCCCTGCTGGCCAGTCCCATCCGGCCGGTGGAGATCCCGGACCTCGTCGACGAGGAGAAGGACCAGGAAGCCGAGCGTGCGATGAGGGCCAGCACACGATTTACACAGTGAGTCTCGCACAGTTGTACATGTAGCTGCTTAGGTTGTATGTACATTTTCACTGTGTTCATTGTGTTGTGTGGTTAACGTCAACAATATTACAGCTACAGTGGTTCATGTTGAAACTGTAAATGCTTCTATTTTTATAGGTCATTAGCTATAAAAGAACCCCCCCCCCAAAAAAAAAAAACAAACAAACATACAAACCAAGAAGAAGAAGAAGAAGAAACAAACAAACTAACAACTCCCCAACCTCCATTAATGCATTTAAGTTTGTTTCAACATTTTGACTGGCTTCATTGTGCAGTATCTCACATTTAGCAGCAATATAGCCTTGATCTGGCATGAAGCAGTACAAGTACAGCTCAGTCTTTAGTTGCCAAAGAAATTGTTGCGTAGATTGATCCCTAAACAAGTGCTCTGGTATCTGCCACAGTGTGCTTGTAGGCCTATGGCTTCTCATAGAGAACTATATTAGTAACAATGGCAATATGTTATACACTGTATATACATACTCATCATACCTGTATTTGTTTATTGTACTGGTAATATCACCTCCCCCCAAAAAAAACCAAAAAAAAAGAAAAAAAAAGAAAAAAAAAGAAAAAAAAAGAAAGAAGAAAAAAAAAAGAAAAAAAAAAGAAAGAAGAAAAAAAAAAGAGAAGAATCCAGAAAGAGAATTTAGTTTCATGTGCCCACGTAACAATGTTCAAATCAAATCAAATCAAATCAAATATTTATAATCTAGGTTTGGAAGTGACATTACTTTTGCATTAGCAGTTCAACTGATTTTGTCAATTGTGTACTCACACATGTTACTTGTTGTGTATGAGTACTGTGACATCCTTTTCAGTAAGGAACAGCAGCAATGTTGCATATATATACATGACAAATTATATAGGATGTGTGTTTTGTAGTGACTATTGTGTGAAGCAGGTCAATTACAATCTTTAATTTGCAGTGCTGTGATATCAGAGAGTTGCAGTGTATTCACTGATGTTTTTGAAGTGTTTTCCAAGCAACTCACTATAAATTTGTCAACTACAGCTGTATCTGGCTGCACATATCTCGACTGCAGAGAGAAGTCATTGATACAAATAAACAGGATTTAGACAGGATCTGTTGTTACTTTCATCTTGGTGATATGGAAACGAGAATGCTGCATATTTGGGAAATGAAAGAAACTGATTTCTCCATCATCACCATGAATTCTAGACAAATGCATGACTATCTGACAAAACGAGTATGACATTCATTGTAATATCTTTTGATGTTTCACCATGTGAGTGACTACTTATCATATTTACAAAGGGTTTTTAGATAAACTTTAACTGTGAACAAGGTGAGCCATGTTCAATCTAATCATGTAAAAGTTTTCAGAATGTTGTCATATATTGAGCTCCATTATCCTGCTGAACTCTGAAGATATGGTATGCTTGACGTATTTTTCTTTCATCGCTAAAACATAAGTTAATGCCATCTACGAGTTGTATAAACTAAACTCGATTGAGCAAACTATGTTGACGTATCATGTAATAAAGAAGAAAGGAATAGTGGAAAGACAAAATCGCAAACGGAATCTATAATTGGATATGAAAATTAAATGAATATCAAAGCATAATCCATGATTCCTGTTTGCAAATATTGAAATTTTGATAGCTGCAGGAATAATTGTCAGAATGGAAAGGATGAGGTAAGTGATGATCAGTTAAGATTGCTTAAAATGAATCATTACAATCATTGATGGGAAAAAGAAATTGCTCTAGTGATGGACTTGAATATTCAAAGTATGTCAAACAATGATGTATGAAATTCTGCTGAAGATTTGGGTGGATATTCTTCCTACTACCATATATCTTGTGAGAGTGAGGGAAAAGGGGTATGAACTACCACTCAACTCTATTTGTTAACTTGTCCTAGAGTCTCTCCTTCTTCTTCTTCTTCTACTCTCTCTCTCTCACACTTTCTTAAACAGGAAAGCTAAACAAAGGTAGACAATAGCAAATGAGCCATGACATTTCATATGGTAGTAATGAAATATAGAGCTTTTATTCTAATGTACTCGTGTGAGAGAGATTTAGTGAAATTATTGGGAAGTGCAGTGTCTATGAAAGTCTATTGAGATGTGTAGAGGAAATATGGCTGATAGGCATAGGTACAAATAATGATCATGGTCCCTTTGCATTGGAGAAATACTTTGGAGTCTCTTCATATTGATAAATTGCAGTACACCTCTGACATCATCTTTTAGAAGGTCATGTCACACATTAGTGATGTTTTTCTGCATACTCCCGAACAACAGTTCGTCCCAATGTCACACATTAGTGATGTTTTTCTGCATACTCCCGAGCAACAGTTCGTCCCAATGTGAAGAATTCCTCAACTTCTGCTGCTCCGGAGTGCACTGCACTTTTTATTACGATCATATTATTGTAGTCTGTTTTCTTCAATTCTATGGCTGCTGTCACCTGTTTGGGAGCCTTTGTTGTACTAATTTATTAAAGCAGTTTCCTTGTATGCGTGGGATGAAGACAAGTTTAATAAATGAGGTCAATGGCAAGATTCCAACTTCCTTGTCATGGTAATGGGGATTGGGTTGAAGAATTTTGCTGTGGTGATTTGGTATTGACTCTGTGGCCCATGTACATTGTAAAGGTATTTCTAACACTTGAAACCTCTTCCTGTCTTGATTTGGAGTAGACAGGCTTTTTTTTTTTTTTTTTTTTTGGGGGGGGGGGGGTGTCATGGACTAAATATGTTTTTTCTTTTCCCATCATGAAATAGGTAACTTCGAATATTGTAATAAACTCATTTTTTTTTCTCTCTCTCTGCCAGTGGGTGACAGTATGTGTATTCTGCTTTCAGTGAATACACTTATTCAATATTATGAAGTTTGAATCACTATAAGCCAACGTGATACATTTGATACTCAGATGTGAAATAGAATGCACACACACACATGCACACATACACAACATATGTTTGTAGTTTCCATTTTAGTGTGTATTTGAATATTGGCATGATCCATTTATGTGCCTCTGACATATATCAAATGGTGTTTTCTTTCTCTTTTTTTTTCATCACTACAAGGTTTATAATATGCATGCATAATAAATACTCTCTTTAATAACTAATGTCTTGAATGTTTTAATCTCTTTTGTCGTACACTTCTGTAGTGCCAGCAGGACTTCCTATGGACCAAGGAGCGCAGCTGTGTCCATGACGATCCCCATGGCGACAGGAAGCGTGTACTCCCGTCCTCCACCTGACCAGAAGGCCGAGTGGCGACTGTCGCCGTACAGACACAAAAACTTTGACCATCAGGTAAGCTTGCCATATGTATTGCTGCGCAGGTCTGTTGAAATTTGTTCATCTCTCTCTCTCTTTCCCTCAGCTGCATCAGGTGTGTAAATTTTTCATTTTAAGGCCACCATAGACATCTTTAAAGTGCCCTGCCACTCCAGTATTCCAATTGGATTTGATAGGTCATGTTATATTGAACAAACAATGATTTCTTTCTTATTCTAAGTCTGATTTTTTTTTTTTTTGGGGGGGGGGGGGGTTGAGGGAGAGGAGGGAAAAAATCTCTCACATTTTCCAGTAGCATTCATTTCAAGAACAGTGAAATATTAATAAAAAGAATCATAACTATTATACATTTTTGGTCTCTCATCTCACAGTATAATAGCTCTTTATACCTTCCTTTGTATTTGAAAGAACATGAACATGTCATCGTATTCATTCTTAGTACTGCTTAAATTTAGGCAGACCTACCATCTCTAATTACTTACTTTTCTTTGTGTTCATTTTTTCATGCAGGCTGCAAGTCCAAACTTTGGACCATACTCGCGGGGCTTTGTCATACACTGCACAACCCCCAAGTCATGGCTGCACATGAAGCTACGGCGGACGAAGACAACATTGATGTAAAACAGCACATGGAGTCAAGCAGTAATTACATGTACCTGTTTGGTTAAAGTAAAATATTGCCACAAAGTTGAGGAGGGTCGCCAGTTAGGTATCTCAGGGAGAACATGATAATAACAAATAATTTCAAAACAGAAAGTGTCTGTTTGGCCATGAAATATGCATTGTAATGATGATTGTGCTAATATTTGTATTATCATTGTACAGGAAAAGAAAAACACAAATATTACTTGTTGTTTTACCTGTTTTATATGTTTGGTAATAATGTCTACCCAGAAGGAAAATATTTCTTTTTCTTTTTTTTTTTATTATTACAGCCCAAGTACACAGTTGTGGTAGCCATCCGAGCTGCATTGTAGATTAACTGGGAAGCTCAAACCCATTTGTTTTCTTAAAGTTACTGTCATTTTCGATAATAGATGTCTCTTTGAAAATGACAGATCTTCCCAAAGCACAGACAGCAAATCCTTAATATCACTTGTGCAACATTTGAATGCAAATTGGGCTATTACAAGTTAGTATCATTTTTATTCAGGTTAGAATTGAAATAGATCCAGGTTAATGTAAGATGAGCATTCAAATTGCATATGATGCAGCCAAAGAATGCAGTTTTCTTTTCACCTAGGTAAGAATTACCTTACAGAGATATTTGATACATAAGTGCAGCTGATGTAACTTTTAAGTTTCCAAGTTGTTCAACAATATTTTAGAAACTCTGACTTTATGTAAACCAGGGGGAATACCCAAAGTGAAACAAGATAAGAGAGTTTTGTGAGCAATAGTATTGGAAGTCTAAGACCCTTCAAAGGATGCTGACGTTCAGAAAGTTGTGTTTATATGAAGATATGTGTTATTCTTATTACGGGAGCATGTGAAGTTCCAAATCCATTGCACCGTTCGAGAGGGAGATAATGTACCGAAAACATTAGCCTTTGTTTCATCCAAATATAATGAGTTTTGCTATGTACACAGACTATGCAATGCATGGAAGGTTCTGAACCTGGGAAATATACTATATTACAATGTGTGTACATTCTCATATATGTGTGATAAATGTTGTCAGAGAATAGTGTATTCACGTATCACAAGCTTGTGGCTGTGCTTATTATGGGAATTCTTGCTTTGTTTTTCAACCCTTGCACTTTAGTACACAGCAATGTCTATGTCACTTGGGAGTATGGGGACACTAATATTGAAACACAAATCTTGCCAGTATGTGCCAACTTTTTTTTTCTGACCCCAATTTACCAACTTGCTGTTTTCACTCTGTTCTACCCAGCATAATTATCCCATTTGCACATGAATGTAAACATTTTGCTGTTTAGTGGTCAGGTCCGTATGCTGGCCGTATGGTATGTTCAAATGACAGATCTTACGCACCCAGGGTCTCGTGCCCAACACACGAAGGTCAGTTGGGGTCACACTTCTAGTGTCGACCTGTTCACTTCCAGGAATGCAGAGTTACTGTGCGGCAGGCACAGGCGGAGCATATATGCGGTAATCGCATCAAATTTTTCCCTTTTTATCATGACTAAAACATTGTCACTTCACAATAGAAATGCATTTTCAGAGCTTATAGCTTCATATTTCTTTTTCCAACATGTACCAGTTGCTAAGAAAATCTACAAAACCATGGTAGTTTTGAGATAGAGATATTGCTCCATGTTTTTGATGCACAATCAAATAGAGCTCGCGCTGCGCACCGACATAGCATTGTTGACTTATTGTTACGGGAAGTACTAGTAGATAGGGCCTGCCGCTGTTTGAGTTTTTGCACTTATACATGTATATGCGATAGGGAGAATTCATAGTTTATTTCCTTTTCATTTCTGATCATGTGACACTTTTTTGTCAAACTTTAATCCATCAACTCCCAGGCACCACATTTCTATTGGCTTGATGCCATATCTTTTCATATTTATCATTTGTTGGTGGTTGTTGAAGGTAGGGCCCTACATTTGCACATCCTTGCAAGTTTGCTTGTGGTAGCCTAGAAAATCATTGTGTGTTTAATATTCCATAACACAAACTAAAGAAAGAGTTACATTGTACAACAATGGCTTGAATTTGTTGATTGTTTAAATGATACAGGATAATTTCATTAAGCTTGACTACTCTCAAATGTTTCAGCATCTTGTGTTGCTCTTGCTGAAGGAAAGGTTCCCCCTTTTCACTATTGCTCTGCATTTACTGCCATCTCCAAAATATCATTTAACATTAACATCAATGTCTGTGGATTTACCAATGTGTCTGCCATGACTACATCTACTGTGGACAGGGTGAAAATTTCTTGTTCTAGTATTTTGACTTAATACAAAAGATAGTACCCTCTGCAAACATTAATGACTGTTGCAAAGTGTTATGTGACACCTCCCCAAGAGGGTCACTCTTATTGTTTGATTTCATAATCCCCAAAGTCAGACATTCCAGAAATCTTTAGTATTTGCCATGAAGTACTTGAGGCATTTTATTGTGTGCTGATAGCAGAGCATCTGGGTAGGGAAATGATGGTACTGTATTACACAGACTTTCAATGCAAATCACATATTTTCATGCAAAAACTACAATCGTACAGTGTATAGACTTGGTGTGAATCATTTATTTTCATTCAAGTACCTGATGTGTAGACTACTTTATAGCAGAACTTTTATTCATCAGTACTTCTGTTATACTGAATTATAATTTCCCCTGGTTTTGGCAAGCCGTGTTGTGTCTGGTTTTTCATGTGGTGCTCACTCACCTTTATCATTCGTATGAAATCAAAGTATTGATAATTAAGTGTTCAGTGGAATGGTATGTCATCTCTCATGGACTCTTATGGCAGAGCTCCACACTAACTTGTTTTTTTGGTATCCCAGTGGGCCACCAAAATCATCAATTTCAAATTTTTGGTGGCCCGAGAGAAAAATTTGGTGCCCCCCCCCCAAAAAAAAAAAACAATAAAAAAACATTATAAGTCCTTTCTTTTATGAGTCACACACTCACTGCATGCATTTATGCATTTCCGGTGCAAAAAGTTACGAATTTATCAACATACTTTTCAAAAAATTTTGGTGGCCCAAGGTGGGCCACCAAATTTGCCCTTTTTTGAAATTTGGTGGCCCGACTTTCATTTTTGGTGGCCCCGGGCCACTAGGCCACCGTTAGTGTCGAGCCCTGCTTATGGGTTTAAAAGGGTAATAAGAGGTCATACTGGTGCTATGCAGTTTGGGGTTCTGTGGTATTCTGTGTGATGGTTCATGATGCAACTGTTTCCTCTGGAATTTATCAGTTTGTCCTGAGAAATAAAGATTTATTCATCCTTCCAATGTTTGTATTGCCAAAACCCTTAATGTGTGTGTCCTTTCGTTATGTATTACACAAAGTTTGGTATTCAATGATATTTCAACAGTGATGGCGATGATGAAGTAGTCATAATGAAAAATGTAATCTTTCATCGTATATTTTACCCTCATGGCTGTGTACAGCACTTTTAAATGATATGATCTGGTGAACTTTAAAAGCTGGTGAAAATTTACCAGAATGTTGTGCAGACTGTATTATTCATGCTGTTGTACAGGAAATGGTTGCATCGGAGCAGGGAGGTGAACGTCTCACCTCCCTGATCGGAGACTTGAAATATTTGCTGCAGGTGACAATCGGTTTTTCATTCTGTTCTTTACCTGTATATTTTTCTTACTTTTTTGAATTAATATCACTTTTATTTACTTTGCTGTTGACAATCTACCATGGGTGTTATTTGTGTGCTTTATCTTTTATTTTTTTTCCCCACTCTCTCTTCTCATTTGGATCAACTTGGTATTTTATGCAAACTTTGTCTTGGCGGAATGGGCCCATGGCATGCCAGGTTTCCAATCAAACACATTGCACCATGTAGGGTGTGAACGGCATCGCGACAGTAATGACACATTGGGATCATGGATTTCTTCTGAGTAATAGCTTATGATTTTTTATTTTCTTAATAAAATATGTTGGGCACGTGGGGCTGGGAACTCACTGATTTGGAACCTCCATTCAAAAATGGTTTAGGTAACTAGTCATATTAATCCTTTTTTCACTCTCCCTTCGACAAACATGAAATAAAGGACGCTTGTATATATTTTAGAGTTTAATGCTATGTAATGAATACATGTTTAAGTAAAGGCTCATTGTACCGGATATGCAAGCAAAACTTCCAAGATTCACCTCTATGTGTGATACTTTGTGATAGATCAAATGTCCACAAAGATGTACACTGTATGTCATTGTCTATCTATTATCCTGATACATGTATCACATCCATCTATGTGTGTTTGCTGAATTAGGAGGTATATCTCTCCCCATGTTGGTCCAATGGTAGAGAGAAGTTCTTACAGACACTATCTTACACCTTAATGTACAAAGAGATATGTATTATACACTTTTCACATGAAATACTGGTGAATTAAAGTTTTTATGTAAGAAAGAAGTCAGTGTCAAGTTGTTTCTTGTGGTTTTTATTTTGTTCATTTGACCATTAAGAGATATGAAGGGTTTGTTTGCAAAAACCATAAGTCCATTTTTGAAGATTTTGAAGTACGATCTCCGTCATAAAGTACAAAATAATACCTTTTAAATTATATATTGGTCACTACATATAAAGGTATATTTTTTAAGTTATGGTCAAAAGAAGCAAAAATGTTCTTATTATTCTCTTCATTTTTCTTGACCTTTAATCGCAAATATCTCCATTTGGCAAATATGGACTTATCGGTTTTTGCAAACAAACTCTTCATATACACTGCATGTACATTTTATTCGTACTCTGTGTTAATCTGCATTATTTCATCACAGATGAATGTGATAGTTTAAAATGCATTCTGATTCCCTAGATTTACTTTGCTTCATACAACACAGTTTTCATACAATGGACATACAATAGAGAAAAAAAAATAGTTTTGAGATCTCCATGTCACTGTGCAGTTGTATACAACATTTTACAAGTTGCCCTGAATGAAGAATGATAATAGAAATGAATGGAATGGGAGACGTGTCAACATAAAATGTACATGTATCCAGACTTACTGTGGACATTGCAAAATTTTGTGTAATTTCACTTGTTTTCACGGAGTAGTGACCGTGGCAGCAACCTCGTATTATGTAAGTTAGTTGAGGAAGCGTTGCTATCAACTCGCAATTCTTTCATTGGTTTGTGCACAAAATTACCAAAATTATTTTCAGAGGACGTCTTAGCAACTACCCATGAAGTTATTGCTATTTTTTTGTAACACATACATTTGTGCAAAACATGTACAGTTGAACCTCTCTTATCCGGCCTCCCTTTATCCGGATCTCTCTATTATACGGACGCAATCTCGCCGTGATTTTTTTTTTTTTTTTTTTTTTTTTTTTTTTTTTTTTTTTTAATTACGGGAGGAAAGGGGGATTCCCAACTCCTTGAGAACTCCTACACAAAGAACAAACACACATGAATTACATATTACTTCCAACATAACATACATTACATCAAATTTCCTTCCAAATTGCTTACCTTCAAACATTTTAACATCCCCAAACATCCCCAAATGTAACAATGAAAAGGTTGCAGTATACACATTACTACGTACTACAATGGGCTACATCAGTACATGTGTATGTATGTGTACATGTATAAAGCATTGAGTCTCCCGTATCCGGCCAAATCCCTTATCCAGATGAGCCCCGGTCCCGACTTGTCCGGATACGAGAGGTTCAAATGTACATGTACATTTTTAATGTTTATTTCTCATTAAAAAAAATATGGTGTGAACAATTATGTTTCAGTCAAAAGGGTACATGAAAAGCCCCAGTGACATCATCCCCTCTTGTAATGTACGCATGTGTTTATTGCCTTGTATCTCTACCTAAGTACTTTAATTAGAAACATAATGTTGCAGGAGTGACAAGACCTTGTATCTCAAATTTTGTTGAAAATCACTTTTTTTTTTATTAACCACATGCTAGTAAATAATCAAGTGATGCCCTGTCCAAACCATGATAGCTGTCCTACCCCCATAATGAAGCAACTGAGGGATGTCAAAAAAGGCAATTCCATTTGTTATCAAGTGATGCCCTGTCCAAACCATGATAGCTGTCCTATAGCTGTCCCCATAATGAAGCAACTGAGGGATGTCAAGGAAAAGGCAATTCCATTTGATACAGAGTTTTAGCTGCTGTGCTTTTTCACTCTCCTAAACATGAATTTTTTGACATTTTTGAGATACAAAGTCTTGTCGCCCCAACAGCAATAAAACCTAAGAGAAACGGGCATGCTGAATTGCTGTTACTGAAGATAATTCTATCACTACCCAAGTACTTTAAAAGGAACATAATGCCACTGGGGTGACAAGATCTTGTATCTCCAATTTTGGCAAAAATCACTCTTTTGTTTATTTGCCAGATAATCAATCAAGTGATGTCCTGTTGTCCAAAGTTAATCTTAGCTGTCTTACCCCCCAAAATGAAGCCACCAACGGATGTCAAGTGAAAGGCAATTCCATTTGTTACAGAGTTTTAACTGGTGTGTTTTTTCGCTCTCCTGATCATCAATTTTTTTGTTGTTGATATTTTTGAGATACAAAGTCTTGTCGCCCCAACAGCAATAAAACCTTTAAGAAACATCATGCTGAATTTGCTGTTACTGAAGATAACATTGCACACTCAAGCAGCTTCTTTATCTTCAGTTTCTCTGCAAAATAACTGCTCTTCATTCAGTAAAATATACATTGGAAAACATAATATAGTGATATATATTTTCCATCAGAAAGGTGGAGAAAAAACAGGAGAAGAAAAAAAAGACAACAACAAACAACTCTCCCACGTCCCAGATCTATTGCAAAGAGAAAATATTCCACTGAATTCAAAGTTTTGAAGAGTTCTAATGCTTTAATAAGGAATTTCAAATCAATGGGCTATCAATACCACCAATTATTTCATATTTTTTCTTGACCAAAAAATAATACTCTAGTGGAATGTACAGTTGCAACCATATCAGTAAAAAAAAAAAAAAAAAAAAAAAAAAAAAAAAAAAAATGGACAAGATATCATACTCGCGTGCACACACACTCACGCAAACAAAAATCTCGTTTCATTGTGAGTAATATGACTACAACCCCTTTCTTGAAGAGATCAGTGTTGCACAGTTGGAGACTGCCATAGTGTAATGCTAAGCCAAGGATACACAATCCTTGCTAACTTCTATCATCAATTTTTTTGACTTGAGCATGGTGTAAAGTAGAAGACCAAAGTACATAATCTTGTGAATTGAAGGCTCTTTTTCTCGCTTTAGTATAAAGTGCCTAGTCGGCTTCATTCACGGCAATCATTGCTACTCAAGTTGATAAACATTTTGATAAATTATTTCCCCTCATTTCTCAACAGCGCCATCTCAACCCGCGATGCTAACAGAATCACGGGCTGCTGATATGAATACTAGCAATGATTTAAAGGGTCATGAATATGCAAATTTCTATGAAATTAGCGCGCGCCTACACCTACGTCACAGCACACACATGTGTTGTGTGCATAATCTAGCTTCGACGATCGGCGTGGGTACGGCGAAAAATTACATGCACTACCCTCCAGTATGGAACCGTGGAAAAGCGCGATGGAAAGTGGTATGTTCTGGTGAAATAAGATGAAATTTCATTGTATTTCTCTACGGAAATTGATCATCAGATATTCATGAACTTGACTGGGGAAGCGAACTGATAAAGGTATGTACGTATAATTCTTTTAAAACACGACGCCGAACACCTCTCCGATCGGAGAGCGAGAGGATACTGTATTGCGTGTGCGTATTTTCCATTGATGCTGATGCTGCATGAGAAGTCCTATGCATGTGGCATGTAGTGTACAGTAGGCTACAGGCATGTAGGCCGCAGTTCGCCGGGCGGGCCGATGGCTTCTGACGTGTAGTCGAATGAATGAAACTGGCTTCGTTCGGGCTTCGGCTGTACTTGTGATAGCCAGGTTAGGTAGTTTGTGCAAGTTACAGAGTCTACTCAACTCTGTCGAAATTTCACGAATTGAGCTACCTGAAATGTTCCGATTTTTAAATGAGCGTTTTTACTTCTCAACCAACTGTGTGAATTGATGCAATAGCCAATAACAAAACCATCATTAATTCTCATAAATTAGCTAGTTGGCTAGTCTAACTGTCTGTATCGTGGTTTAACGGGCTAGTGGTATGATTTTATAGACAATAACAATAGTATTTATTAAAATTCTATCCAACATTGATTGACATTGATAACCCAGTCCAAGAGGCAAACATATAGTGTCGAGTGGAGAGAGAACAATTTCCGGATTTTTAAAAAATATTTCGTTCTAGACCTATTTATTTATTTATTTTTTTTTTGTTCCTGCTGTGTTGACTCTCTGCGTCTGTGACATGTTTATTAACTATAAAGTATAATAGACGCTACATGCATACCATGATCTAAATACCAGGTAAAGTTTAAAACCGTAATTCTAACATTGCTGGACTTTAAAAAAAAAAAATAGAAGAAAAGATTCTTAAATGAGTAGCTACAACTGTATGCGAGTAGGCGACAATGCCTGTAACTAGGTCTATAAACTGTTAGGTAGACATCTCTAAATCAACATAGCATTGCAGTGTTATCAATTCCAATTGTTCAGTGTTTTATTGTTAATGTTTAATTCATATGCAAATGTTGATGCTTTCAAAAATTCTATTTGAAGGCCCCGTCACACTACAGCGAATGCCCAACGAATGCCAAGCGAAAGCCCAACGAATTCGAAAATGTGAAGACAGTTTGCATGTCTTACGTTCTTTGAATTCATTAGCTATACATAGGGATTCACAGAGATACGCTGGAGATTTTGGACATGTTAAAAAAAAAAAATCGGCTCCAGCGTATCTCTGCGAATCCCGACGAATGGCTAATGAATACAAAGAACGCCAAGCATGTTATGAACTATTCTAGTATTACCAAAGGATGTGAACATATCGTCAAATTTTCAAATTTATTGGACATTTGTTGGGCATTCGTTGGGCATTCGCTGTAGTGTGACGGGGCCTTAATCTTAGTACCGGTATGCGGGGACCATGGTACAAAAATGTTGGAAGAAAATGACTATATGCCTACAGTAGCTAGAGTAGTAGAGGTAGATCTATATAGAAAAATAACACTGTGGCTGGAAAGTTCAAACATTATTCTTTACAAACATTTCCAAACATAAAAGTAAAAATATTATTATGCTGTATGAAAGCTGTATTTTTTTTTCAGTTCCACCCAACCATAGTGAAATCCTAATCCTTGGGTACTAACAGTGAGAATGTGATTTAGAGGGGTTAGACTGTATCACTATCAGATTCCTATTCAATGTTCACTTATGGGGTATAGAGGTCTAGTACAGATGTGAAATAACCCTTACTAGTCATGTATCTATGTAAGTCTATAATACTGACTATACAGATGTATATCTGATCGTAGGTTGTTAGGTTAAAGGGCCTTTTGTGGTATACACTAGATATTTTAGGATGACTCGAAAGTCGAGTGTTCTAATTTGATCATGCAGAACGGTTTCCCTTCATCTCGTCTACATTGAAATCTTTTTACCAGAAGGCCGTTTACTTTTGCTATCAATGGGTGCTGACTGGACGCAGGGACTCTGATCTAGGATGATGCAAGCCACTCTGCGGATCTTCTGACGGCTAGCCTCGCCTGCTTGGATTCCTGGATTCATCTTTATGACTACTCTTGCTGTCATCATCATCATCATCATCACTGTCATCAGTATCATCTTCTTTATCAGGTTGTCATCTTGAGGAACATCATTTCTCAAGTCATCTTTCCACCGCCAGCCGTTTGAAAAGACGCCTGCTTTCATCACTGATAAAGTCAGATCTTTCCAGGTACAGTATTTAAAATGAGTGAGTATATATCCCTGTGGACAGAACTGGGTCTCTATATGGTACGCCATGACAATCCAGAGATTCGTTGGTTTTCTCCAAATGACTTATAAATTACCTTCTCTGTAGTGTGTTGGTGAGGAATTTCATTTGATTGTTTTGTCATCAACAGAGATAATGGCGTTGATGAAAATACAAAATTGTAGGCCTACATCTAAGTGGTACAATTATAGATCTCCAAAGTTGCTACCAGATTACAATCTCTTAGTTGTTGTATTTTTTTCTTCTTCTGAACCAAGCAATTTTATAGCCAGCAATCTAAGACACTTCATGCATTACATGCAAAAACTACATTAATCTTCTACAGTGGTCATGAGTTGGAAATATGGTTTGATTGCCCAGCCTAACAATACAAATGATTCAAGAGGGAAATCGTCTTTCCAAAATGAAATCTGTGATATTTTTAATTAATTATTATCATTATTATTATTATTATTATTATTATTTTTTTTTTTTTTTTTGGGGGGGGGTCTAAAAGTCCAAAATGAGATAGCTTGTGAATTGTACATATATGTGGCAAAAAGTTTGACTCAGATTTGTGGCTGACCTGTCAGATCTTGACATTATTTTGATTTACACAATTTATCATCTTTTATAAAATCACCTTTAAAGAATCTCTGCAATCTGATTGGTCAGTTATCATGCATGGATTTTTACTGATCCACACTGAGCCATGTGTCCAGGTAAATCTGAACACACGACTCAAGCCTTGTATAGTGATGTAGGTGTTCCGGACGCATGATGGGGAAAAAAGTTGAATTTCATGAATTTACTGGTCCAATTATACACTGTAAAATGAATGATGCACAGGCCTATTTCGTGGGTAGGTGAGAATTGGACGCTCTCTTTAGCTTTGGAACCAGTCTTTAAAACCACTTGCTGTGCTTGTGGGTTTTCATAAACAGTTCTGAAGTTAAACTCGTGCATCAAGTTCTCACTGATCCACTCTGTCCTGTGCATCATTTGTATCCTGAGGCTCATAAAATGGCAACTCCTAATTCTTCTGCATATCCCATTCATAGACAGATGAGATGGAATTTAAATTCTTTAAATCTGCCCAAAGTCAGAGGAAAAAAGAAATGCTAGTAACTGTCATCTTTTGAAAGTGTGGTGCACATTTGATCTGCAATTTCAGCTGATGAACAACATACAAAATGTATATTATGTAAAAAAATTCAAATAGTAATGTTTACATTTTTATGGAAGAAAACTGCCACAGCAAATTGTGATGCGGTACCAAGAGAATCATTCTCTGACAGAGAATTATATTCTACACTCGGCAAAAAAAAGAAAGTGAACACTTTTTAAGTTCATATTTCTCATAGAATATTTGGCTACATATCAATGTTTTATATACCACGTTAAAGGTAATTGAATTGGCTGTCAACCTGGTAGGTCAATAAAAATGGAAACTTAGTTATGCGTGAGTGAACACATTAGTTTTTCTCTTCCAAGGCACATAAGTAAGAATTACAAAAATGGGCAAGTTGTCATTCATGTGTATGTGCTCTTCCATATAACAACGAGAACAAAAGACAAATTTAACACAATAAGAAACACAAGTTAATTTTAATACAAAAATCAACCTAGATGATCTCTATGTTGTCTTGATAGCCCGCAAAGATAAAAGAGGCAAAAAAATAATAGAGGAAAATGAAGAATCTTCTGTCAAATCCTAATTCAAATGACGTTATAGAGAAGAAGCAATATTAACAAAACTGGTAGAAATGTGAAATTTTATTTGAGATTGAGACAATTGAAAATGATATTTGGTTCTTCAATTTGTCTCATTAATTCTTAAATTCCTAAATTAAAAGAAGGAAATAAAGACATTCTGTCTATTTTATGACCTTTTCCGCTTACTGCCTTTGTCATTTGATGTTTGAGTTGACAGAAAAAAAATTATATTCCTCCTTTAGTTTCCCACTTTGTTTTGTTTCAGGATATAAAGAGAAACAATGGAACGGAAGCTTTTTTTTTTTTTTTTTGCTATTCTTTCATGTCCCTCATTGTTTTAGATTGGCCTTTTGTTATCATTGCTATCTTGAAGGCAATTACAAATGGGTGGCAAAATGTCAAATTTCTGCAATTTTTACTTATGTGTCTTGGAGGACAAAAAAGAAAAGAAAAGAAAAGAAAAGAAAAGAAAATGTGTTCACTTACAACTGTATGTGTAAAATATTTCTTTGTATTAACCTACCAGTTTGATAGCCAATTAAATAACCTTTAATGTGATATACATGTATGACACAATGATTCTTATCAAAATTTTGTTTGAAAACTATGTTCTGGAAAAAGTGTTAATTTTTTTTTTTTTTTTTTTGTGCTGAGTGTAGATATACTGGTGCTTTAACAGGATCAATAGCATATATATTCGTACTGAAACTTTATGCTGTACCACATGTACAAAGTACATGTAGCTGATAACATCTGAACAGAGCTCTGTACTAGTATTTGAATGTGTCGGGGCTACGTGTTAGTAGTTGGTGTAAAATCAAGTTCAAGTTTTTCACACGTTTTTGAATTCCTGACTGAGAACCACACAGATGGAATGGAAAAGAAGCATTATCCCTGGCAAGACAAAATTTAAAGATTTTTCTCCTTGGGGGAGAGATATGCAATACATTTGTGTCATGGGATGCAATGTACAATGTAGCTGATAATTTTGCAAGTATGGGTCAACTTCTGAAGTTGTTGATATACAATGTAAATACACTGAAATATTCAACATGCAAAGTGTGTGCTTTAAATACAGGTAGACAAGCTATGCCTTCAGGGTCTGACATAAATATTTATTATAAATGTGTTTTGACATATATGTTATCTCTTTTTATGCATTCAATTTTTCATTGTTGATTCAGTGCTTCTTTGCTTTGATGGTAATACATAATGAAGAGAACTTGAAGAAAAGGGCTCATGAAAAGATTGCTTACAATTTGTTCAATATTCTACATTGTGTTTCTCCTATAATAAAAAAAGCTCCCCAAACTGTGGGCTTACTACAATGCCTGCAGATCTGAAACTTACATTGTGTTTTGTTGTCTACCATAGTTTGCAGTTGGCAGCTATGGGCCTACCTTAGAAGTTGGCAGGAAACTTTAAGAGTAAGGATGCCCTAGTGTTACTGCCCTGGGTACAACTCGAAAAATGTTTGCTTTCTACATGACACTGCTGCACTATGGAGCTCTGATCGGGAATGAGAAAAACCTGTCTTGTTGAGTGCAGGGTTAGTAGTTTTCAATGGGAGGTGTGGTACCCAAACATACCAGCTTGAGTACAATCAATGGGTTCTCTTGTGCAGAACCCTATTCTGGGTTTTGCAGTGAAATTGAATGCACTATTCTACAGTGTCAGGTGTCTGCATCTTTTCTCAATGTGACGGCTCATAATTTATTTTGCGCCATTCATAATGTTTTGTTACAGTTGTACAAACAGCTGTAGATCTGAGATGCCTATTCCCCCCCTAAAAACTGAGTACCCTGTCATAGACAACTACAAATGGGGTGCACATAAAACTCATAAAAATACTTCCAAATATTAAAGCTGCATTCACGGCATTTGTACGTACTTGTGCAAATAAAAGGGTCATATGAAGTGCGCTATCAATACCGGAATTAGAGTAGATTTGATCATAATGCAAACGTACTTCATGTAGATTGCAGGTTTACCATACTTTTGGTCAATGCATCATAGCATCATTGTTTTGATATTTGAACATATGTACATTAATGTATCTCTACCACAATTTCTGTGTACCAATACTGGTACATGCTTTTCATTTAATGTATACTTCTATCATTCCATGTCCTGAGCATTCTGTTATAAAGAAGATGACCTAATCACAATTTCTATTCAGATTTTAGACTCTGCCTCGCTGGAATTATGTGCAGCTAACTTGTATGGGGAATGTTCACTGTTGGAAGGTATGTACTGAATTGTCGCATGCAAAATTTAAATAGTGCAGTGTTCATCAATCTCACTGACGTAGCGTTTTTATTACTATTTCTCTCTTCTTCTTTTTTTGATAGCAAGTAATTTGTTATGATCACATGATTTTGTGTCTTATTTTAAATTTGTTTTTATTATTCATGATTGAAATATTTACATTATGATTGAAATAATCAGTTGTATGCATGCTGTAGAAATGTAATGGTGTGGATGTTAAAAAAATAAGTAACAGGTTAAGTATAAGGGTGAAACGTGAATTTAAAAGTGCTGCTTAAATGGGTGGTTTTCAACGTACTGTATGCTTATTTCTCTTGAAAATGTGACACTGCATAACATCGAACAAAACAAACTTTTTACCAGCCTTGTCATGTGAATGGCAAACTTGACCTGTGACAGGCTTCATACGTTTACTGTACAGTGGTCGCTGTTGCATGTCAATGCCAAGGTTATTACTGATGGCACCAGTAATGAACAGGTTACATGCTGGTAGTCTGTGTTTCAGTTGTTTTGTTTGTGTTTTTCTCTCCTTACAGCACTGTATATTGTTTGGCATGTATCAAGGAGTTCCATAGTGTGCCAGTCTGTCACTCCTAACTGCCCTTGAGATTAAATGCTACCCTAACTGATAGTTCTTTCAAGCATTACTGGCTTGCACTGTTTATGTTACGGCCCCTTGGTGCAAATCATTATTCATGGTAACATGTTGCTTCTCCAGCAGAATGAAGAGTATAAAAAATACCTTATATGGAATAACTTCCCCTTGTTCCCCCTACACACGACATATTGTAAAACGAGGAATGTTCGCATGCATTTTTCTTTTGCGAATTTCGCGAGAGCCAAGATTTGCATAATTAAAATGCAATGCGAAAGTTTTTGTCTACACTATATGCATTGAATTTAGAGGCAACTCGCCAAAATTTCATGCCACGAAAAAGGCTGTTTGCTCCAATTCGTGAAAATGTTAATACCGCGAAAATATTGTTTTATAGTTTTACAGTAAACCAAAACATGAAAATTTCATATGGAATTGATCATCTGACTATCTTTTGCAATATACTACAATACATGTATCACTTACTGTTAACCTCTGAACCTGATGCAATTTACAAGCATGTAAAACTGTACATAATTCACAGCACACACTGGCCAATGAATGTCATGTTTATTCTTTATTGTTGTAAAACACACACACACACACATTGACAAAGAAGTAGGCTTCTGAAATGTTGGTTGTAGACAGCAGTAACGATGTACAGGGAAGATCTTCCTCAAGGCATAACGTCATAACATTTCATGATGAAAAAAGAACAATAACTAGAAACTCCCATTTTAAGTGATGTATTTGATATTGCTGAATGCAGGTCCTCCAAATCTTTGCTGCAGGAAATTTGTACCGCTCTAAGCTTGCAGTGGTGTCCTGGCAGTGTTGAGATTTAAACGGTGGTGGACAGTGACGGGTGTCGCTCCACTAAATCGTCACATCAATCACATGATCCTTGGATTTTGGGAGGGGACGACTGCAACTACAGAGATTCTTGCTACCGGTGACGACCTACCGCTTCCACTCGGGAACAGCCAGAAACATCCAACAGCCGGCAGTTAGTTTCTACCAGCACCAGTCGACGGCAACCGTTTCACCTGCCGTATGAGGTGACAACCTTCGCGCAACTACGCTCCAGCAAGAATTTAGTTCTTTGGCAGCCTTTTGGCAACATCCACAGTTTTCGCAGGCAATTTATGCTGAGTGGGTGCAACATCCCCGAGGTGTCGTGGAAAGTCTTCGAGGCCAGCATCTTTGCACTGAATCCGCGACATCTGACGGACAAAGGTATACATCGCTACAGCCATTTTACAACCTTCAGCCCAAACTTGGATCTCTACAACTTTGGACTTGGATTTGTGGATCGTCCAAACTCTGGGGAAACTCGGCAAGGTAAATTGCACCTTTTATTGATTTATTATTTTTTGCTCCACTAATGTAGCTGTAGCAGTGTGAGGGTCAGTAGAAATCTAACAAACAACACGAAGGAGGATTCTGAGGAGGATTCTGAGGAGGGCATCCATTGCCATGGCGACTGAACGAGAACACCGCTATCGACAGCTGCGAGGACTTCAGATTTTGCAACTTCAATTTTCACTTTTTTATTTTTCCTTTTTAAGACTTTGAAATGACTGTCATGACCTTGCCTTTGTGTAACTTTTACCACTCCATCAATGTAGTACCCATCAAGAATATAAGACCAAGTGAATCTTCAGAGTACCGTACTGGGTGATTGCACAAATTCCTGCGAGTGCTTAGCATTTTTTTTTTTCCGTTTATTTATTCATATTCCCCAAATGACCCCTCCTTTTTTTTTGTTAAAATTTTCCCTTTGCCTCTTATTATAGATTGCACCCCTCTTGGATGTGTGGATATCACCACTTGTTCTATACCACCACAGACCTCCCAACCATTCTTAACCCGTTGAGGACGGTTTGATTTTGCTACAACACGCATTTCCCATAGAAACCTGCCCGAGTATACTCGGGACTTGTCCTCAACGGGTTAATTTTGACCATTCCCAGGTCTGTTTCAGTAGCATTTTTCTATTTTTATTGATAATTTTGCCACACACTTATATGGGAAATGCTCTTTCTTTCCTACTTTTGAGTCAAATCATCCCTATTTTCCAGTCAGAAAGGTTGGTTTACTGCCCTGGCTTTTAGTCGCCATGTGACTGGCAGATTGTACAGTAAGATAGAACCGTGGTAACATAACCATAGCATCCCCCCGCTGATCACTTCGTTGTTTGGTGTGGATAAAGAGTTTTTATTTTTGACTTAGATTTGTACAAAGGAATCCACAAATATTCTTTAGGGTACTTTGTGTATGTTTTTTTTTTTTTCTACCATGGACTCGGTGATCAATATAAAAATCACTTCATAGCTCTCCTTTTTCTTTTGTGTGCATCCATGTATGAATATGATTGCTGTAATAAGTATACACTGTCCAACCACACAAACTGCCATTAGGATTTGTCAGATCATGAGGAATAGCATGTCTTCATATTGTGTTATTATCCTCATAACATTTGGTTTCAGTACTATTGTGTTTCTTTCTTTTTTCCTGGAAAATTACACTGTAGTGCTGCAGAAGGCCTCAAATCTATGTACGGTACTGCTAAGTTCAAGACAGTCAAACCTTGTGTAGATATTCAATAGTTCTGCTGCTGTACATGTAGGGCAGGGATAATATTCTACCTTGAAGGTTTCAATAAGTTTATGTTGTATGGTAGCAATTGAAATGCCCAAATCCACTTGACTTGAAGTGAGCAGTGCGGGCTGAAATTTGAGATTAATCACTGTGTGCATACATGTATAGCAGATTCTGACACACACACAGACACACACACAAAATATGCATACATATGAGTGGCCACAAGTAATGAGTCAAGGCTGTGTGAAAACCCATGCTTCGCATCTGACTCATGTCCTACAAGTTGCTTTCCATACCCCCAGTCTAGGATACTGCAAATATAGAATATTTCAGTGTGGAAATCTCCTCTAATTTCGCACTCTGTGAGAGCAGTGCAAAAATAAAAATCTTTTCTGCCAGTATTTTTTTAGGGCATACAGCTGTACATGTATTTATCCATGTTGATTTATAGTGTCACACACTTATTGAAAGTTGGAAGTCAACAACAAAATTTAAAAAACGACAAAAACCCATGAAAATTTTCTCATAAGGCAAAGTGCCTAAAGAGTCCACCCGTTATGTTGTGAAGTTTGTCATTCGTAGACCAATCACGTGTGCAGAAACGATGCAGCACTGTGATGAATCATGATATGGTGATAGTCTGTTTTGATCTGAATATTTATGTGTAAAGAGTAACAAGAAATTCACAGTCGAGGAAACACATGAGCAACCTCAAAAAGACAGGATAACCAGCATGTGCCACGTACATGTTCAAGATGTAACAAAACAGAGATGCAGGATTTTATGCCACCGTCTGCTACACTATGTACCAGACTGTTTTCAAATAGAGAGTGGTTGGAAATTTTGATCAGGCAAATGCATTTCCCCGTTCTCACCATGATTTTCAAGGTTTTACTAAAAAAGGAATAGAAAGGCTCCTCAAAGAATACTAGTAGAAAGCTGCTTCAAAAGGAAAGGTAACATGCTGAACACAAAAGTGAAAGCAAAGCCAAAGAAACAGCATATTTGTTATTTCTTCTTATATGAGACTTAAAAGATAGTCGCCTTTGATGGACAAATGAAATAACTGCATTTGATTGTCGAGGAAGATTTATTGTGTCCCACCAGTGGCTGCACTATTATAAACCAGTTTAGAGCAGTCCAGGGAAGCCGATCAACCACAGAGTGAATTTACTATCACATGATTTTGGTGTGACATTTCTCAGCAACAAATACATGTCCAATGTGTTAGTTTAATACTGACGGGAAGTGACAGCTATTACCATGCGCACTGAGTGTTGCGTCAATTATAAATGTGTAGCATGCATTTTTTAGCATACAAGATACAGATGTACATAGTGATATAGTGTCAGACTTAACTTCATAGTGTGCTATCATGTTCCTGGAAAAAGAGTGTGTGTGTGTGGGGGGGGGGGGGGGAGGGCTGGTTGAAGGAAATAATTTTTTTTTTTTTTCTCATGTTATTATTATTCTCAGGAATAACATGATTTCCTCAACATACTAAACAACTCTTTACATGTACATAGGATGTACATTTACATTTTTTTTTTTGGTAGCTTCAATAACTGCAATATTGGTTTCTTGAACACTTTCTCCCGCATCTTTTTTGCTTTGAAGTATTCTTTCATGCTGGAAAATCATAATCTGCATTGTGCATATAAAAATCAGACACACTGTAATAATGCGAATGGAAATGAAGTTTGCACTGTTCTCACTTCCTTAAAGATCATTCATTGTTTTTGCACTGATTTCATTTGCAGACCGTACAGATGAAAGACATGATCTTTGCTTATACATTTTATACATCTGTGTGTACGATGCACTTGGACTTCGCACCAGTCTTTTCTTCAAGTATTAAATTAGGTCTTTTTCTCTCGTGATTTTCTCCCTCTTCTTGTTACCACGTCATTCCTGGTACCAATTTTTCTTTCACTGAAGGAAAGAAATGGTGTGCTTGTTGGTGGGTTGGGAGGGGGGAGGGAGGAGTTTAGCAAACTTCAGGTAACCTACACTGTACAACAGAAGGTCTCTACATGTGCAAATGTGTATCATGTCAGTGCATGCCAAATGAAAAAAAAAACTCTTTCCAAACTTATACACGGTTACACTTGTATTGCACACAGCAGGGGCAGATCCTGGAATTCTGTAAAGGGGGGGTGGGGGCGCAAACAAATTTTCTGATTTCATTTTTTTTCTTTTGTTTTTCTTTTGTTTTAACAACAAATAAAGGGGGAGGGGGCACCCGGTGCGCCCCCCTCTGGATCTGCCACTGCACACAGCTCTCTTCTCAAGCAACAGCTATATTGGTGGGACATGGTGTGTGAGAAGTTCCATAGCTCCAACATGTAACATTATACAAAATGTGATGGCATCATCCATCTAAATGCAAATTGCACAAATATACGTTGTATGATTTAACCCCGAGGCAGCAGATTGCATTAGGTAGTGAAGGTGTATTGTACCCCATCTTGTGTTGTGGGTTCTATTTTATCTGTGCCATGGTTTATTGCGTGTATGGTTATTTATAAATGATAAGTTTTTGTTCTTTTTTGTTGGGGGGGGGGGGGGGAAGGAGGGGGTAGAAAATACAGACGGGCAAGCATACAAATGTGCTACACACGCTTTGACTCAACCCACTGGTAGTGGACTGTACTGTGGCAATTGAGTGTACCGGAGCTCTGCACTTGGAGAAGTAAAACTCCGCAAAAACAGTTTGAAAATTTGGGCATTTGCATTAGCTCTGGAAGCCACATGAATAGATGTTTGACGATGGAGTTTTTTCTTACGGTTTACATTGTTCTTCAAAGACTATTTTCCTTTTTTTTTTTTTTTTCAAAACCATTCATCACTAGGATTAATACCAATTTTATCTTCAGTGTAGATGTACCCTTCTGCCAACAAAAACAATTTATTAGAAATTCTGCATTAGACTCTTTGCTGCAAAGAGTGTATGTGCAGATATACCATACAAATACCTCCTCTTGGCAGCTCTCTTTGTGGCAAAAGGATACTGTATATGGAGATGCACCCTTTCGTCATTAAATTATGATTTACCACCAAAGAAATGAAAATGACCCAAGATACACACATAGCTCTGATTATTTAAGAAATGAGAACTCTATAACACAGGTTGTAGCACATATGAGAGTTGGCTTAATGAAAGTTAGACCAACATTTGACTCAAGCCTTTGGCTTTCATTGTGCACTCCCCATCACACTTTATGCTGTACATATTTCTATTCTTATGATCATCAATAAAGTGAATTGAACTGAATTGAAAGACCCCCCCCCCCAAAAAAAAAAAAAAGAAAAGAAAAAGAAAAAAAAAAGAAACAATTTATAAAACTCACATTTTACCCAGATACTCCTGCTTGCCATACTATGATTGTGTGGCCAAGATACCCTTGTTAAGTCAGAAGATCTATGTGAGTTTAGGTGCGAGTTTCTTCACTTTGTCTCCCTCTACAGGAGACAAAGTGAAGAAACTCGCACCTGAACCTTCACCCCTCTGAATAATGTCATTCTTTCTTTCATCTATGTGAGTATCGGTACAGATTGTTTTAACATTTTAAAGGCTTGGTGAACATGAAGCATTCCTTTGCAGCAGTAGAACTCTATCAAGCTCAGCCAAAGAAGTCTCTTGACTTCAGACACTTGACTTGCACCAGAGATCCTTAACCCTTTTAATACCACCATGATAATCACAATCACCCACTTGATAAATAGTGTGTTATGGTACACTCTTGTTCTACGGTAAGCGAAGGGCTGTAGCTTGTCCAGCTCTCTAAACCTTAAATACTGTGCCATGTACCCATACAATTTTGTATGCAGTTAGTATTACTTGATGATGATAATAATGACGTTTGGCAATGACCTTGCCCTTTTAGAGGATAATAATAGTTGCTCTTGTTATGACCACATACCTGGGGGACCTTGGTGAGGCTTGCTGGTTTTAATACTGCCCATGTCTTGCTCATACAACTGTACATTAGCATTGAGGCTTTTTCATTTTGAGTCTTGTTTTTGGGTTGCTAAAATTGTTCATTTTGTTGAAATTATATAATAGTAAAAGCAGACTCATGCAAGTCACTCATATCAGTTCTAACCTCATTAAGGATCAACAAGCATACATTTTGTACCATGTGCTCTTTTGTGAAATCGTGAAAGTTGATAAAATGTCCTTATGGTCTGTAAATTTTAGAGGGGGCAGGAGACGGGGGCATTGCGAAAATGCCTGATAAGTTGGAGTCAGAGAGTCCTGCAGTACTTGTGTTAACCTGCTGACACCCACCAGCGCCAAAAATCCCCCAGACTTTCTGCAAATTCTGCCGGTGAGACTTAAACAGTTAAAATGCGCACATTATCACTAGATGCGTGTGTGCATCTCGGCTCAGAGGAAACATGAATCGTGAAGCAGTCAATGCATACCAAGCCATGTTGATGGTACAGTGCTCCTCATTAACAACAACTACACACACAGTGTGTTCACCTGATGCAAAGCCTTATAGTGGATTACATTCGGAATACGAGGAAACCATGTATACAAACGAGGTTGCTAGGACTGCTAATTTTACCTCAAGATTTATAACTGGAACCTCTCGTAAATGACACTGAACATACTGAAATAAGACCAGCTGAATACTTTTGTAATGGAAAATGGGGACCTGCGAATTCACTTTTTGAAGTGGTACCTCATCGTAAAGTGAGCTCGTTGGAACAGGGTTTCTGAGTTTCTTTGTTTGTGACAACTGTTTTACTGTACGAGCTGAAATTTTCGCGTACAGATATTTTCGCGAATTGCTACTTGGAGGACATTTTCACGTGTTGTTAATTTCGCGGTTGCGAGGGTCTAACTGAACTTAGTTATTCGTGCGTTGTTATTGTCGCGTGTTGTTATTGTCGCGTGTTGTTATTTCGCGGTTCAGAGGCAATTCGCGAAAATAAAACCACCACGAAAATTTCAGCTCGTACAGTAATTGCCTTGCCAAGTGTAAAATTATGGAGCTACAGTATAAGTGAGAGGATGTATGCAGATGCTGCCTGACTCAAAACTCCTCCAATTAATCCAAACAGAAGGGTGTATTGCGCATCATAGAATCCAGACCTGTGGGGAGGGGGACCTTAGCTACATATTCTTGTATCTCGCCTTTTTGGCTTGGGAGAGTTTTTAGCCACAAGATTAAGAACAAAGAGAGAAGGAAGACTACTGGTACACACACATCTCATTATAGATCAAGACAGCATCGCAGCAATAATGTAATGGCTCAAAATAACAAACATACCGTGGTAGCTTAAATATGATACAATACAAGATACAAGATTTACATTACCGTAACGTTCTTACAAACTATTTAGTTGTTTCACAGCACTTTGCATCACAGCGTCTATATAGTTTAATAAATCAGATTCATGGGCTGAAACAAGCACAATACCAGGTGTCCCAAAAAAAGCGGAACGGTGGATTTTAAGTACCTTGCGGTCTAAAAGTTATATATCTTTTGACATCATTAGAAAGAGCATCTTCCGCAGAAGACTATGATACCAAAATCATTAAATTTGGTTTGGTACTTTTTATTCTACGCCAATTTCTGAAAATGCAGTCATTGTCAAATTTCGCCGGATTTTTGCGACTTGTGAGATAATAATTTGAGTGCGACACGCGATCCATACGGTGAACATTGTGTAAGCTCGGTGATCCATGTCAACAAAAGATACAGCTTTCACATTGGGCACGGGCCAGGAAAAAACAGTGTGAGTGTGTGTGTGTGTGTGTGTGTGTGTATGTGTGTGTGTGTGCGCCCAATATGAAAGCGTTATCTTTTGTTGACATGGATCAACGAGCTTACATAATTCACCGTATGGTACGCGTTTCGCACTCAAATTATTATCTCATAAGTCGCAAAAAATTGAAAATGACTGCATTTACAGAAATTGGGGTAGAATAGAAAGTACTGAACCAAATTTAATGATCTTGGTATCATGGTCTTCTGCTGAAGATGCTCTTTCTAATGATGTCAAAAAATATATCACTTTTAGAACGCAAGGTACTGAAAATCCACCGTTCCGCTTTTTTTGGGACACCCGGTATAGGGATAGTCCATGCGCATAAAAACATGAATTCCTTTAATATTGGACGTCAGTTGTTGTGAGGTTGTGTCACCAGCATTTCAATACCATCACAAATCAGAATTTGCGTGTACTGTAATCTCTGGATTAGCATGAAACTATACCTTAGTGAATTTTGGCCAGTGGCTCCTGAAAGGAACTTTACCTCAAGAACCCGGAAGTGCTGCACAGAGATTGATTGTGAAATATGCGTCTCGCTGACCTTTGCATTTTATTGTTTGGGTAAATATTTGCAGCTTCCACAATGATCATGCTTGAATGTGCAGTGTGCAAAACATGCCTTCACTGCTGCCTAATATGCTGTGTACAATAGAGGCCCAGATCACCCAGAGTTTGCAGGATTTTGGAAGTATCTGACAGTGGAAACCATGTGCATTTGCTGCAGTCGCTCAAGCAGATGTATTGTCTCTACTCTTGATCCTTTGGCAAAGCGATCAATATGTTATAAAAGGGGATGTAAAGGGCTCACCAAATCCTTAGTGGACAAGTCGTGACTTGAATATACCATGTGCAGCAGTTTACATTCTGCATGAACGTATTGTACATGATGCTGTAGGATACGCAGCAATGACTACGTCATACATGATACTGCATATTCAGGAGTAGGCCTACATGTATGCAGCAAGTGCTGCATTCTGTGTAACGGTGTGCTCCTCCTGTGGATACTGAATTATGCCCAACCCATTCCTTACTCAGAATGGAAATGCACACGACATCCCGAGCGCACAACTTAGAGCTACCAGAAGCATCAGTGAACATATACCATCTTTGGGTGCATTCAAACTGGTGCTGGCATATGATCTATTGATACACATACAACTGTAGCTTGAAGGAAGGCTAATGCACCAAATCCGTGAATGCAGTGAACGTATTTCCATCTTTCTGATCATGCCACAGACAGGCACATACACGTAGCATGGCTGGTTTGGTTGGGTGTGAAAGGAAATGCACCCCTGCCTGCCTGTGTGTAGAATCCGTGTGTGCATTTACACATGAGAGAATGTATATGCACTCTTCATGTATACCTCCCTCTGGCCCGAGCATGACACATGCATTGTAGATAGGAGTGGCTCACAAGTGCCTCATTAGCTATTCCCCCAATAAGGTACCAGTTTGGGTGTGCCTCTTGTATTCTTGTCAGGGCTGCAGCATCTTTCTTAACATTTCCCTCCCATGTGGCTTGCAGGAGGAGGAGGAGGAGGATGAGGATGAGGAGGAGGAGGAAGAGGAGGAGGAAGAGAAGGAAGAAGGAGAAGGGGGAGATGGAAGAGGAGAGGGTAAAGAAGGAAGATGAGAGGGGGAAGGAGGAGGAAAAGGAGGAAAAGGAAGAGGAGGATGATGAGAAGGAAGAGGAGAGAGGGAAGGAGGAGGAGGAGGAGAAGGAGGATGATGAGAAGGAGAAGAGGAGGAGGAGGAGAAGGAGAAGAGGAGGAGGAGGAGAAGGAGAAGAGGAGGAGGAGGAGAAGGAGGAGGAGTAGAGGAGAGCAAGAAAAATATTGGAAAGAAAGGAATTGGAAGAAGGAACAGGAGATAAAGCTCAAGGAGAAGAATAGGAAGAAGAAGAGGAAAGAACACAAGATGATAGATAAAAAAAAAGCAGGAGAAGAAGAAGAAGAAGAAGGAGAAAGAGAAGAAGAAGGGACAAAAAACATAAAGAATTGGAGGAGGAGGATCCTCACCTGCATATTAAGTGTGCAGTCTTCATATTTAATAATGAATTGGTTTCATAGTGGTAAAACAAAAATGGGTACAGGGCAATCATGGAAGAGAAGGGTTCACAGCGAGGACAAATTTTAGTCTTGGTGATCAAAATCGAAACTCAATCACCTGCTAGATGCTAGTGGGAATTGGAAGAATATGATTAGTTTCTCAGATTTTTTACTCTTTTTGAAAGGGAGTTTTGTTTTTATAAAGCACCGCATATGGCCACAAAAAGATGTAATGGAAGATTTTGTGCTTCTGTCACATTCGCACCGCAGAAGACATATTGCAAGGAGACAAGGTTGTGAAATCTAAAACCAAATGTCCAACATACTTAACCAGAAGCAAACAAAAATAGACATTGAATTATTTTTTTTTTCAAAAGGAGTATTAAAAAACATATATGGGAAAAACATATCAAAAAAGCCCCACATAGGGCAAAATACAAACTTTTTCCTTGAAATGAAGTCTATTTGCCATAACTTTGCAAACAGCAGCATGACTATCATTTGTCAATGAATCAAACACATTCTGTTCAATTTGAATTCCACCCACCAATTAATTTCTCCATTATTCTTAATACTCTAGTGACGTTTTGTTGGCACCTGCCATTATGGTGTACAGCTCAAGCTCTTTACTTATTAATTGCTCTTTAAAAATTGATACAATCTCATGAAAAGAGTGAAATACAATGTGTTTTCAGCTTTGCACATAGATTATAGATGATGCTGCGCACGGAAGCACATTGTTTACACTACTGTTCTCCAGAGTGTATTGTGCCTACGTCACTAGGGTCAAAAGGTCAATGTGCATAGTGGGTTTGGTCCCCGAACCAGAATCAGACGGCAGGAAACAAAAGCAACGGCAGCTTTGCGTGGCCATCTGGTGGAAAGAGTAACGCCACACACTATGTACACTGTAGAGGTAGTATAGCCGTGTGGGGGAAAAACCCACTATGAACCAGGATTGAGCAGGGAAAATGTGTTTATTGTATCAGAGATGAAATTTTATTCTTGTTTTTTATTTTGTTGTATGTCATGTAAATTCCCCTCAATTATTGCAGTGAGCAGTAAGAGCTGTTCATTCATTGCATATGTATACTAGCATGTGCATATTGTCTTTGTTCTAGATTTAAAAACCAACCAACCAACCAACTAACCAACCAAAATATCGTAAATTTCCAAAGAGAACAAGGCTAGGCCATCATAGTATGCTTCAACAAGAATTTCAATGATGTTAAAAAAAGGGGGGAGGGGGGCAAATGGCCCTTTCAGGGTCAGCAAGAGTTTGAGCTATGATTAGAATATATCTGAATTGTGGTAATGACAATAATAATAATAATAATAATAATAACTATTTCTTATTGAGCGCTTTTACAGGACCTGATCAAAGCGCTGTACATACATCAACAAACAACATTCACAAAGCATAGGAACATACTTAGTAGTTACAATTGAAATAGTTCAGTCTTGAGTTTCCTTCTAAACATTTCCTCTGAATCACATACATGTAGACGGAGTTGTTTTGGTAGAGTGTTCCAGACAACAGATCCAGCATGTGAAAATGTACGTTCGAAAGCTTTGGTTTTTGCTTGTGGGATTTGTGGGACTGTCTTATCATTTTGTGACCGGAGTTGATATCTGGTGGCTGTAGGGGTGGTTAGTAGGTTGGATAGGTATTGAGGAGCAGTATTCATCATGCATTTATAGACAAGAAGGGCTAGTTTGAAATCGATATGCTCTTTGATGGGGAGCCAGTGTAAGTGCTTCAGTAAAGGAGCACTCGGGGATCTTCTCTTTACACCAAGCACCAGGCGAGCCGCTCGATTTTGGACTTTTTGGAGTCTTTTCACATTACTGACATTCATATTTGCCAGCAGAGAATTTCCATACAATCCTGATTATATCAATAATGATGATGATATTAATGATTATGAGAACTAGGACGATTAGATCGAGTATCAATGCAATTGGTTAACACTGCCTATAATAAACATACGGATGGAAATACATTTTGCGTGTTTGATTAAATTACCCTAATGTAATAAAACCACACACATATTTCAATACTGGCCTTCATATAAACTTTCATGTACCCAACTATCTACCGCCAATCCGTAAGGCAGTCGACTTCAACGAACCTTTAATAGCAAAATACAAATCTTCCAAAAAACATTCTTCACCTTTTTTTTTCTTCAAATAGTTTGCACAAACTGCTGGCATACCATATAAACCACATGAATTACAGACAATTATTTTTAACCTTTTTCTATACCTTTTTACTCTGCCCCAAAAGGTGACAGGGGCATTACATTTTTGGGCTGTCCGTCCGTCCTTCTGCCTGTCTGTCTGTCTCAAATCTCAGTATCGTGATTTCTGAACTGGAGCTTGATGAATTTTCTTGGGACCTGTCCCAGGCTTGCTGAATGAGGTTTAATATAAGGAGTAGAGTGGAACCTGAATTCGATAATTGTGATTTGTGCAGATCATGCTGATGCATGGCACCTTTTCGTCAACAGAATAATGTGGGGCGAGGCATGGACATGAGAGGGTGTTGGAATGAGGTGCTGTTCGGTAGTCACTTACGTACTACCAAGGTGTCCAACTTGCATGATTTGCAGTACAGATACATGAAGGAGGACATGTCGTTGACGCAGCATGATATACAAATGTATATTTTCCCCGCAAGCCTGATGCAACATTGTGTACTGTGGCAAAGTGGGAGTTTGTGGTGTGGCATCCTTGTCAGATTCACTGCAAGTTCATACACCCTTGTCAAAAATTATATAAAAGTCAAAGGTTGGTTGATTTTTACATACATACTGAACTTTGTATACCGGTACATCTCAACTGTACTGTAGATTCAAATGAAGAAGAGAAAAACAGCAACAGAATAATGACACTGATAGTACTTGTACATAGTAGATTTCTATACCTACATGTTCTGCTTGCACAGAAACCAATATCAACGTAGATGAGTCACACTCATACTCATAACCTCAAGGCCTGTGTTTGGGTCTGCTCTCCTTCTTGCTTCCCATTCTATTGGTACAGTGTAGTTGCAATAATGAAAATGATCTTGATAAGTGATTCCACAGTGCAAGATGAACTGTGAACCTCTTGAGTTCATGCATATATCTCATCTTGTGTCGCAATCATCACATAATCCGTACAGTCAGAGTCAACAGATTAGATGCCCACTTTATGCTGAAGATAATGTGTAACATGCATGATGTTGTTCATTTTTCTGCAAGTAAGGTTCTGTGCCGTCTTTATTCTTGCTACTTTTTTGTTTGTTTCATTTCCATCAGAGAAGATGGTTGGATAGCCCATGCATATTCAGCTGCAATAGCTGGTCTTCCATGGGGTCCAGTTGGATGTTAGGCGAGACCACTTCACAGGGTTAAACACCCTGCTCTTTGCGATGACTAATTAAGCGGGATCTTTTACGTGCGTGAGTTGTGACTTGCTCACACACGGGACCTCCATTTTTTGTCCTATCCGAGGGACAGAGCATTTTGCCTCTTACCAGAGGGGATGGTATGATTACGCGCAACATTGCTCAGTGGGACTCGGGGAATCGAACTGGGGTTCTTTCAATCTTGAGGCAGATGTGTTACCGACAGAGCTAACTCACCGCCCTACTTGAAAAACGCTCTTGATCACCGACATCCAAAGGTGTTTCCCTGGGCAGACTGTAGGAACATACAAATGTATGTTGTTCCAGAAGTCAAAAGCTAGTGATGCATTGTGGTTTAGGATATGCCCTCCAAATGGACCGCAAGAGATTAACATTTGCTAAGACAATTGCAACTTGAAGATACTCGGGGTACTTCGTTCTTTATACACACTGGCAGACTACTTTACAGTTTCGAGGGAGAGCAAGTTTATTATCGTACTGACTCATCTACACTTCAGCTGTCAGTATGGCAAGGATAAACTGCACGCATTCAATTTCACACAGGATCTGTAGTTTAGTTTCTGTGCGGAAAGTTTAAAAATGCCATCGGACCTGGTGGATTAGTTTTGCCTGGAACATTCGCCACAACTACTGTATACTTCATGTTATCCATAAAAATCATGTTTTATGTCGTCCAAAGCAGAATATCTTTATAAACACCACTCTACTTCCTTTTCTTTTTTTCTTTTGCCTTTTTCCCCCTCACAAATATAACATACTCCTTTAATCACACAAACATGGACAAAAGAAATCAAAGCAGGATTGTAACAGTTCCTTCAGGGTATGGTGTACTCATATTGTCACCATTTCTGAGAGGAGAACTCTTCTGTATTGAGGGGTCAATTTAGGGGTTATGGGAGGGGGGGGGGGGGGGGGATTGCCAACTCCTAAATCTACCAGTATGATGGTTTGCTGGTGTCTCTGTCCGGATTCCCCCCCCCCTCCCCCTCCCCCCCCCCCCCCCCCCCCCTCCCCCTCCCCTTCACCTCTACCCCCACATACACCCCATTACCCCCACCCTTTGAGCCCAAACAAGGGTTTTACCTTCAAACCTCATTAGGGGGCCATTCTAATGCTAGCTTCTCAATTTGATTGTTCTACATTCTGTGTGCTGCTGTTCAGGCAGAATAGGCAAATAACTGTCACATAGTGAAATGAGCATACAATATACCTATCTCTCTCTCTTCATTTATCTACCTACCTAAGATCGATCGATCGATCTATCTATCTATCTATCTATCTATCTATCTATCTATCTATCTATCTATCTATCTATCTTTCTATCTATTTACCTATCTATCTATTGGTCTATCTATTTTATCTGTCTTGTCTATTATCTTTACATCTAATATACACATGAATACACTAAAAACGTGTGTGTGCATTTAAACATCTTAATACATCGTAGTAGTGTATCACCTGAACTCTAAAAGGATTGTGGAAATAGTGTTTCATGTTGCAGAGAGATATTAAATGCACATGCACGATGTGCAGCTAGGTTAGTTCCACTGTACATACAATGTACATAAAGTTCATATTCACATGTTCATATCCAAGAGAGAATATCAACATCATTACATGCTTTGAACTGTAGATGTCTAGTGATTATACTCAGCACATACATGTTACCATGTGTTGTGGTGTATGGTAGTGCATGATGGGATATTGCGCAGTTAGGTGTGGTATAATGGGATGGGAGTGCTCTTGAAGTCTTTTTCCCCTTTTCCCCCCTCCCCCACCCCACCGTTTTGTAGGACATCCTTGTTCATGCGTGCAATTCATTTATGTGTGTAAATCATTCGTGTGCCCTTGTACGTGTGTGTGTGTGTGGTGCACACAAGATACAATGCACCTTCTTGGCTAGTGGTCAGTGCATGTGATACACACTGACAGAATGAATCCATTGACTGTGTACAAAGCCTCTGCAACAAAGCTTCTGTTTGGCCTGCAGGGCAACTGGCATAGACGGATGGCCATGACAATCCTTTCTAGGTGTACAGCAGGAGCACCAAAACAGTCCTTTAATACCAGTATTGTCCAAGACAGAAGTAGGTCAGAATAATCATCTACCAGTTATAGTGCAAAGGTAAAAATTTATTTGATGTGTGATCATAACGATGGGTTTGGATATGGCAGTCTTATAACAAGAGTGGAACAAAACAAGATAAGGAACACATACACATAATTAGGACCGGAAGGAAAGCAAGAAGTGGACAGCTAGGGAGAAAAGATGCATTTGGTGTGCATTCGCAAAATTTCTATCTCACACACACTCTCTCTCTCTCTTTAAGTCTCTGTGGTTCCTGGTATGTTACAGAAAGGCTTCTTCAGGATTTGGCAACAGATTCTTGTTTTCATCACTGTGATACAGTTGTAGTTACTGTAAAACATGATATATTCGCGAATTGGAGCCGACAGCCTTTTTCGCGGCATGAAATTTTCGCGAATTGCCACTGGCGTTCAATGCATGTAGTGTAAACAAAAACTTTCGCGTGCATTTTAATTTCGCGAATTTTGGCACTAGCGAAATTCGCGAAATTAAAATGCACACGAAAATTCCTTGTTTTACAGTAGTCAAGTGATGTACAGTTGTGCAGTGTATTCTACTCTGGAGTTTCTTACAACGTATCCGGTGAAGCTAACTGATGATATATAAACTGATATTTCTTTCTCATTTGAGCCTTTGGTTCAAGTGAGCTATTGCTTTGAGTTATTGTATGGCATCTGTCGTGCATCATCCATTGTGCGTCTTTCAATTTCTAGTTCATTCTTTAACACCCCTTGATGGATTTTCACAAAATTTGGTAGGTAGCACCCCTTGGATGATAGGATCTCACTTTTCTTTTTAAATGGGCACTATGCCACCCCCCCCCCCCTCCCCCCCCCAGGTGGGGGACCCAAATCCCCCAGCAGTCTTCTTCCCTTGAACCAAAAGTGATGGAGCTAAGTTAGTGTTATGAACTAGTAAATTGAAGTCTGTAGTTTCAAGTTTGTTCATAGTGAAAAATGGGGTTCCCCTTTGGCCCCTGTTTGGGGGGGGGGGGGGTGAATTGGGGTCCAAATTTTACATTTGCATCTTCTTTAACCCATTGAGGATGGACTGATTTTGCTACAACACATATTTCCCATAGACACCTGCTGGAGTATACACTTGGGACTCGTCCTCAATGGGTTAAAGTGCATGGTCAAATTTTCACCATTGCTGAAGACTGGCTGATAGACCCACTTGTGCACATGGGCATGAATGGGCATCATTCCCCAAGTTTTCAGGTCTTTCACAAGCACTTTTTTTTGGGGGGGGGAACAAAGCCCCATGGAATCTGAAAGTCTCCTCTAGAACTGGAAGGGATACGCTACAGTGTCAGTTAATGCTATAAGTAGATTGGCGACTGTATAGGCCTATAGTTTCATGTTTGTTCATGGTAGATCTTGAGGTAGGCTGGGGGGGGGGTGGGCAAATGAGAGTCCAATTTTTACATTTTCATCTTCTCAAAAGCACATGGGCAAAGTTAATTGTCGCTAAAATTAGGAGGCAGTATTGCTAGGGTAATAAAATATAAGTATTTGTTCTAATTAATAAGCACTATTCTCCCAACCCTTTGGAATTCCCAAAGAATCCCCAAACCCCTAAATTTGAGAATCTCAAAGATAAAGAAACAACAACAACAACAAACAGACTTCTGTAAAACCAGAATACTCTGAGTAAATGCATATTTATTGTAGTGAGTGTACTTTTAAGGTTGTTTATGGCAGATCCAGGGTTGTTGGGGCCAGATTTCTCGTTATGATCTTCTGTTTTAAAATGCATGGAGGTCAGACTATCTACAGACTTGGCAGGTATTGTGCCAGCACATTTTAATCAAAATCCTTCGGGAGACCCTGCCAATCCAGGTAAGAGCATTAGGGAGACCTCAAAGAGGCATCAAGATATATCACAGGTGTTCTACCTCTACTCCCTCTGGTGTAGTGCACAGGGTTCCAGTCTCTCCGGGAGAATATTATCCGCTTGAGTCCTGCCCTGTGCACTCATCCTTGGATATAAAGGCGTTTCCCCCCACACTGTGTCCTGGCCCTTCTCGACTTGGGTGTTAATGATGATTGATACTGAACAGTGCTGGTGTGATGACAATGGCAGGGCCTCCCCCCCCCCCCCCCCCCCCCCCCCCCCCACCCCCCCATGAAGGAGTAGGAGCAATACTTAAAATGTCCGAAACCGGAAATCACCAGGAGTCCCACTTTGGATTTTATCCATCAGACAAGATGTTTTAAACCCACTCCATCACCTCCTTGACCAAGGTGTCTTGGGGTGCATTCAAGCGCTTTCCTGAAGTGAACCGAACCCTACTGAACCCGTGCCAGAGGAGTGCTTGAACACTCCTAAAGTGTACTGTACCGCACTGAACTGAGCCAAAAGTGTAACACTTCCCGATATGCTCCAAAAGGGTATCAAAAGCATACCAATAGTTTGCATTAGTGAAGAATGCGCGTAACATGCACATACACGTGCACATCATAATGCAAAGAGTTCGTTCTCTTTGTTCAGGACATCGATCTGTATTTTATAAGCTCACCAGGTGAATGACCTTGCTACAAAAATGTGTGACCCCTCTGAAGATAACTCATGAGGTATGCTTTCTCGACAGAGTGCTGGAATGCTCCGAATTTAGCACAGCACGCTACGGTTCACTTTGGTTTGCTTTTGAGGGCTCGAATGCATCCTTGCAGTGCGTCCCTGGCAGAGTTGGTACTGTGATAATGGTGGGGCCCTCTGGAATAGTAGGGCTCCTGTACTCCGAAAGAGGCTACCCTAGGGGACTTGAGACCTTTAGGACCATTGGGTATGTACATATAAGTTTTTAGTTTGCTTTTTTTTTGGTAAAGATATTTTTCTTAAGAAAGAAACAAAATCTGGTCATACCTAAGCTCTAAATTTACTACCACATTGACAAACAAAAATGGTGCATTTAATTTTTTTTTTTCCACAGAGAAGCAATTGATACAAACTGATGTGTTATAGAGAAGACTGCTAGCTGATTCTCATATGCATGTGACAGCTGAGCACTTCCACTTTTATTCCACACAAATGAAAAGTTGAAGGAGAGTAGAAATGTCTTTAAAATCAGACAGAAGAAATTTAGGAAATTTTTAGTGACACTGGGTACAATAAGGCCTACGTGTGCCAAATTAGACATGGCGAGACATCATTGCCTGTTCACTGTCCCTTTGCACCACATAAACATTATAAAATCATTCTTGTAGTCAATAATTCAGCAAATGCAACCCCTACCCTCTGTGAAGATGGCATATGGCTATAATATCAGCAATATCAGACAGGAGATATGGGGGGTTGTCATGGCTGAGTTGGTTAAGACCACACGGATAACGCCTTGCACAGGGGCGGGTCCAGGAATTCCATGGGGGGGGGGGGGGATATTTCTGGTGCCACTTTTGGGTTTAATCAGCTGACAAGCAAGCAAGCAAGCAAAAAAGGAGAAAAAAAAAAGGCTCCCCTGTGCAATTTTCTTTCCGTTTCTTGTACTACTTCCGGGTTTCATCGGCTGACAAGCAAAAAAAAAAAAAGGCTTTCATTTTTTTTTGGTTTTTTGTTATTTCTTTTATTAAAAAATAAGGGGGCTTTGCCCCCCAGATCCGCCACTGTTGCACTTCCAAAAGCATATGAGGTTCAAGGCCCAAGTCCATCAATAGTGGCCTTTGACAAGGCACTTTATCCCTTTTGCCAAGTCTTTCAGAGGAGCCCTATGGAGGAGAGCTACATCTGTATACCCTGTGCAATAACATTCAGGATCAAAGGAGGCAGATTACAGCGAAGAAAAGAGCCTGTGTAAGGATATACAACAATTTGAAGTGAAGGGAAGGATAGGCCTACAAGTTGCACTATATTCTTCTTGAACTTGTGACGAAACAGGAAAATGATTGTAGGGTCTAGTGAAGATTTGTGTGAAAGCATGAAGACACAATGGAAATTCTGCAAAATCTGACCCAAATATTGGATTCTTTTTCAAAATCTTTTTTCATTTTTGATATTCGCCATAAAAGGTACAACGTACAAATGTATTCTTTTATTTTGATATGAGGACACTGCATCTCCCTCTAAAGGCACAACAATACTCGGTCAAAATCCAGAATTTATAATCATATTTATTTGGATGGTGACCATTGCGAGATTATCCTGTTTGTTATAAATCACAGTTTTATTCATTCTGTACTACATACCGGGTACGATGTTTTCATTGTATTTGGTTGTATGGACCCAGCAAACACATAACGTTTTCAGAACGTTTCCTTTTCTTTTTCTTCTTTTTTTCCCTCGTACAAAATGGATGTACATATAACATCAAGGTTGGGACTTAAAATTCATAGCAAAGCACAGGTTTTGTAGAAAAGGTTTTAAAAACGTCAATGGATGTTACAAAACATTCTTATTACGTCTGCTACGTCTTTGTCATTCGTAAACGTTCACAAAATGTTTTTATTAGGTCTGTTACGTCAACTTCGTTTATAATGTACGTTTAAAAAGCATTTTTATATGGTCTACTACGTCTTTGTCATTGGTTTCTTTATCATGAATATTCATGCCTATTTATGAATATTCAAATAAGGAAATCTAACATTTGAAAACGAGTGGAAATAGATAAAAGACATTGAAATCTACAGTGTTTTTGCTGGTTTCAAACTTTCTGCCTTAAAAAATGTACCTACGTTATTGTTCAGTTATTCACAATTTCAAATTGTGTTATGAAGAGATATTTTCATATATGTTAGTAGGCCTAATTAAGGTATGTGTGATTTAATTTTAGTAACCATGTCTTCATGCATTACAACATTTTTGCTGGTATGAAGAATGTGATACAAATACTTCAACTGGGAAAAGGGTGTAGTAGGTATAGGTGTTAGGACATTAGGAACAGATTGGGATATAGGAGTATATAGGATAAGGGTACATGTATGTTGTGCCTGTATAATCTTATAACTATACTTTTTTTGATGCCCATAATAAAAGTAAAGAGACGTTCTTAAAAGGTTTTTCCTGGTAATAGATGGATATGAAAGGTTTTCTAAACGTTCTGAAAGGGTCATAAGACATTTTTAGACATTCTTAAAATGTCTTTTTGAACGTAGATGGTTTTCAAGGGTTTTCTGGACATCCACAGAATGTTTTGAATATAAAGGGTTTTCTGACGTCAGTTATGTCCAAAAGTTTTTCTGAAGGTCCTTAAATATTCTGAAAGGTTTTTTGTTGGTTTTTTAAACATTTAAGAAACGTTTTTATAACATCAATTTGAAACGTTTTAAATAGGTTGAAAACCTTCCACAAAAATGCGTTCTGAAAACTTTTTGACAAAATGTCCAAATAACGAACTGGGTTTCAGGAATGTTCAGAAAACGTCCAAATATTACACGTAGCTGGGGATTGATTCTGTCAAACCAACATTTTCAGTCGCAAAATGCTTCTTATTCACTAGCTGCCATGAAGACACTGATACCTACACATGTATTGTGGTATAAAGTAAGAATTTGGGAAGAAAAACATTTTTCCATGTTAGCTATTCTGTAGCATTCTGTGCGAGATAACCTTTTGGAAAGCCATGGACAAATTTAATTCAATCGATTTTAGGACCAGCAGCTATAGAACTCATGGTAAATGTAGATCAGAGTGAGCACCATCCCTTTTTTTTCCCACAGCCTTCTTTTGGAGCACATCTTGATGGCAGAATTACTTTGGAAAGAGCAATAGTGTTGGTGCGAGTGATGCCCCCCTCCCCCCCCCCCCCCCCCCCAGCATTTTATCTCTGACTAGCCAGCTAGTCAATGCATATTTGCCGGAATAACTACACAAATGCTGATAATATCATTGCAAGCCCCAACCCAATGTTTTTCTACCTCTTGCCCTCCCATTCTGTGCTAGATGTCAACATCCAAATCTTGAAGTTTACAAACTCAACATTCTGGAGTCTTATCTCTCAAATTCATGTGTGATTATTTTCAAAACCGCATTTTTAGTTTAGGATCTACCCATCCTTTCAAATAATAGCACATTGTATTATCAGACCTATCTGCAGTCCATCACATCCAACGAATAAAAAGACAACTGGTGCAAGGAACTGGGAAGGTGTGAGCCTAGCAGATTCTACTCGCTTTCCCGTAATAAATTCGTCAGGAACGAGAGAGACAGAGAAAAGATATGTCGACGGGTCCGAGCGTTGTGCAGTGTCGTCAAAAAGGAGGCAGAAAATCGCGAACGGGATCTCTGCTGTCAAAATACTCGACGATATCCCGCGGTATATTTATCACGTGGTCAATGTAGAGATTGTACATAACATAAGTGTGTGTGTACGTAAAGAGTGACGGACCGAACACAGAACGGAGATTGCTGGGTGTGCGGCTTCTGACGAAATTTATGTGGTTTTGACAGCAAGAATTGCCCCACCTTCAGGAGTTTCGGTCAGAGTAAGTAAAGTAGAATGTAATAGAAGTAGTGATAAGTATATCGGTGGTCAAATTAATGTTGCTCGAGCCTCGAAATTTGCAGGAAAGGCGAAATTTATCGTTCTCTTTACATCTGACCCGGATCTTCTTCGCTGATAGCGCACGAAATTTAGCGATGTTTGTCGCGTATACCTCTATCTTTGCGGCGATTTTGAGGTCGAGTCGCGTGTTTTATTCGTTAGATTGTCTCCTTTTTGTATTAAGTCGATATCAATATCGATATTTTATACCAAAGCAGTATTTTAATTTGGGAAAGATAACATAAATTTGGATTTTGGTTCCTTTCAGATGCTCGCTCGTGTTCCTCGCGAAAGGTGGAGTCGATTGTAGTTCGATCAAGGTAACCTCGCTACCCATTGCATTGCATGCACTAAACACACTGCTTCGAGTGTGTGTATGGTGGCACATCATGTGCGTGTGTGTGTGTGTAAGTAAGTGTCCGAGTGTGTCCCATGCTCTGTAAATACACAACCAACCACATACACACACACACGGCCGGATACACACTGAGCGACGACACACCACGAGCGAGCACTGTACATGTACCGCTCGTCCAACTACAGCCAGGCCGTCACTGTCGGCTTGACAATACGTGCGTGTTCGGTATGGAACATGGGGCGCAAAGCTCGGTGAAGTGAGCTGTCGGTAGCGGCAAATATTCACCAGAATATCGGCCCCAATGTGACCTAAATAATCTTGATAATGTTGGTCATGCGAACCGCAGACATTTAATATGAAACATCATTCACACGACAGCCTCATACCTACAGTCGATTTTGAGGGATGTCAAGAAATGTATCGCCTGAGAGTTCGAGCTACGCTGCAATGAGGGGCGGAATAAAAATGGCGAGCGCAAAACGAATTTGCTCGCGTCCTACTCGGCTTTGTGCGACAACATAGCTCAAAGCATTTGGCATGTTCCTGCTTGTTCGTTCAATCTACAAGCTTCCCTCTCTATTTGCAGGGCTATACAATCGCCTCTCATCTGTAGTTTATTTTGTTAGGAGTGCAAATAGTTGAGTTTACAACTGAATGAGTTTGATGGGGATGTGGAAACTGTTTCTTCGAGATTTGATCATTTTCAGACATTGAGTTGGCATGGCTTCATTCAGTCATTGCCATGAAGTAATGTGAGTGGCACCTCGGCTATTGATACAAATCCCTTTTCATGTTTGTCTTGTTGATGCTCTGGACTGCACATCGTGCATGTCAGCAGTGATTAGACCTCTTTTCGTAATAAAAAATTTGTAAATGATTGTTGCATTTCAGTTACCGGAACAGGCCTTTCTCCGAATGCAAAGGACTGCTGTGCTGCTGCCATTGTGAATGAGATCACTGGTTCATTGGGCCTGCCTCCCTGATTTGATTCCACCGTACTGCTGAGTTATTTCTGGTTGTCTCTGCCTATAGCATTATTACTCTGATACCGGTACTCTTTCCCTGGTGCTCTCGTGTTAGACCTACAATATGAATAGCAGGTACATTTTGTAGTTTGATGCTGAATCACCATACATAGTCTGGCAAACTTGATCCTGTCAGAGCCATAAGACATTCAGAGCTGAAACAGGAACTTAGAACAAATGGAAGTTTTGAAATAAATAAGATACCATTCAGCATCCAGTGTAGCATGAGTTGCCAGTGGTGCTGGATGTTACTGCCTGAGACTCTATGATCTGTTCCAAGTACATTGTTTGTACTCATTCCATCCTGTCTCGCCTGGATGTTATATACAAACATACCCCACATCAAACATAAATCGTCTACCCTGGTACTGGTGTGCCCAGTAAAACTTCTCCATATGTCCCTGTCATTATCACTTTGGAAGGGTATTTTATAAATGTGTTATTTATTTTCTTCATGACTATTGCTTAGTTTTTGTTATTCTTTGATTGTGTTCCTTGCTCACCAAACACAGAATATTAATTGCATGTTATATCAATGACTTTTTTTTTTTTTTTTGTTTAAATTTCAGTACCAGGTACAAGTAATTGCAATTGGAAAGAATGGTACAAATTGTATAAACAGCATCTTTTACATCGGACAAATATTGTGCTTCCCCTTGTAAGAAGATTTTTTTTTTTTTTTTTTTTTTTGGGGGGGGGGGGGGTGTGGGGACTGGGTAGAAGGGAAAGTTGAGGCAAAGGGGGTTCTGTTTTTTTATGATACTGTAAAAGTGGTTTCTTTCGCGTACAGAAACTTTTGCGGTTTCCGTTGGTGCCGACTTTTTCGCGTGTGTTTAAATTCGCAGTCAGTAATGATAGCATTGTAACAACCGACGAATTCAAAACATTTTTGTGTGATGTTAAATTCGCGGTTCAACCTCAAAGCGCGAAAAGCGCGAAAATAAAACCACCGCGAAAGAAACCACTTTTACAGTATTCATTAGGCTTCTACTGGGATTACAAAAAAATAAGAATGAAATAAAAGTGTAGGGTACAAAGCCATTTCAAACCACAGCACTATACATTGAGACAGCTACCACAGTTTTTTTTGTGTTGTTACAATTTGTATTAAGCTGTTTTTTTTATTTTTTATTTTTTTTTATTTTACAGCCGCCAGAAAGGATCTAAGAATTAATGCAGCTGCCACTTTTCATACTTTTCATGTTGAGATTCAGAGTAAATAATTATGTTGTTGATGCTGTTTGGCAATGGAGGATTTTTTTTTTCAATTATCATTTTTATGGAAGAGTAATATTTTGTTTCGTACTGTTTTTTCTATATTATGATTTCCATCTCTTGACTGTAGCTTCTTTGAGTCAAAGACTCAAAACTGTTTTTACAAAGTGGATCAGTGTAAAAGTGTTTTCTACACTTGAAACTCTGTTAATTCACACTTTTGTATGCCTTTATTCAGCTTTGAAAAATTATCATTCAGTGTAATTCTTTGCTTATTATCAGTAAGATTAAACATTGTTCTCCTTTGGACCCTGGTCCCAAGCAATCTTTCTTTTCTTTCTGTTTTTATCAAGGAGCTTGAAGCTCCTTGGTTTTTATGAAGTGACGACAGTGGAACATGAGTAGGATCGCTTCATTCAGCTGAAGTTCTTGTAACTTTGTAGTAACTGCCTTCAGGCAAACTTCTTCAACAAACAATTGTGACCAAACATTCTCTATCTTGGAATACAACTAGTCACTGTTCTGTTTATACTGCTGAATGGTTTTGTTTGATAGTGTACATGAAATGCAGGCATATATTCTAATTACATACGGTACATCTTACTGCACCATGTAATAGGATGGCAAAAGTTCTCTATATGTTCACGAATGCAAGGTTTTGAAAGGGGCTAAACTGGAGGTCTTCAATTTGATATGTGTTTAGTGCTTACAGTTAGATTGAAAGAAAATGTCACAAGTTCCAGTGGGTTATGATACAGTAGTTGTATCATGTCGTCTATGATATCTCATAATTGAAATATTTGAAATATTTATTCCAGTCCCCATCATAATGCTGTGATTTTCATTAAAAAACAAAGAAAGAATTGACAGTGTATCATCTCTCTCATTTGTTTTCCCCAGTGGTTGATAGCAAGAAATCTGTCATTAAGATGAAACTGATCGAGCGTTTTGTCAGTCTTGTGAAGCAACCCCTCCTGTTCTGACGCAAGCCAGATTAAATACCAAAACTTGATAAAGAAACAATGTTTAAAGAATCGTCGTATAGCTGACAGACCTTTCAGATGCATTTAATCTTGACCATTTTGGAAAACGTTGTATACAGTAGATGCAGAGTTTCCCACTGCACATGTTATGGTCATGACGTTGCCGCTAGTGAGAGGAATAGGGTCACCTTTTGCGTGCGCTCACATTAAACCCCGCCCAATTATAAATGCTGTTCTATGGTTGCCATACATTCAGATGCATATGGACATGATAGAATGCTGATTCATTATCAAGTTCTAGTTCAAAAAAGTGTTCTGAATGTGGTTTCGTTATACGTCATTTCATCATTCAAATTTTGTACGTCATTTCGTTATGTAATACATTGTATGTCGTTTCGTTATACATGTACTTGTACAGTACGTCATTTTGTTAGCATTCAGACGTATTCATTGTATAGCTATAAGGCCTAACTTTTTGGTATAGCTACTATACCATTTACGTGTAATTTTTCTTTTGTTTTGTTTTCGCGTCTGAACACCCTGAATAATAGCACCTGAAGTGGGCAATGAAGTCTTTGTTAGTTAGCATGTGATGTTGAATTTGATGTTGAATCTGGTGTTGATAGTCTGCAACCAGATTCATTTGAACACTGAACTCCCATAAAGGTGCTTTAATGCTGTGTCAATGTAATGATGAAGGTGCTGTAAGCTTGAGGTCAAAAGGTCAACAGGTTAAGCATATGTTCAACATTATCTCCCAATTTAGGTTGATCAAACCCCCGAATAACGGGTGCTCTTGGCTGGCCTTTCAGTATTACCATATCTAATGGCCCGGAACTCCCTTCTCGGTGACTTCTCCCTCTGTGCTTGTTGACGCCGCTGAACCTGCAAGGAAAAGACTTGGTGTGGCCCAGCATGGAACCCTTCAGGATCATCCCCACCAGACGGCGGCTGAGGAGCAGCAAAAGAGTGCAGGAGGCCAGTGAAAAGAAGGTGAGGATATGTGTGGAAAGGTCAAGGGGTCGTAGTTCAAAGTCCATTGTAATTTGATCTCACAGTTTACCATTTTCAGCCTTTTCTTCAGCAGCTGGCTGTACTGTGGCTGTGTACGTACAATTGTATGTAAGTGCTCCTTTCTTTGGTGCGTATGATGCATGCCTTAAAGGGATCGTACAGTTTTGGTTGAGACCTAATTTCGGGTTTCTAACATTTTTTAGTGAAATAATGAGAAACTTGTATGAAATATGAAAGAGCATGTAATTCTATGAGGAATTCAACATTTATTTGATGAAAATCGGTTTCGAAATGGCTGAGATATCCGAAAAAAGCGTGATTCAATAAAGTGTGGGACCCAAATTTTATTGTGATCGCTTTGTTTTTTAACTTTGTTTTTTAATGATTCAGCCATTCCAAACCCGATTTTCATTAAATGTGACCCTGCACCTCAAAGCAAACAAAAAGTCGCCAAACATGAATTTTTAGTTAAGACCATATTCTGAAAGAGCAGACTTAAAGCTTTAAAATGATGTATAACTCAAATCAAATGGACTCTCCTAACCTATCTAAATATTGGAAAGAAAGTACAAACTCAGGAAAAGTGTGAGCAGAGAAAAGAGGCTCTGAAGTACAGTGTCTATTCAAGCGCTTAATCTTTACCAAACCGTGCTGGCTGTGCGATGAATGGGACAAAAAACAGGAAGTAAACCACCAGAGTAACAACAATGAAGGGATTATTAGATTAAACTGAAATTAAGCATGCCTCATTAACACATTCTGTCCATAATTCATGCCAACTTTCAAAGCAGCAGCATTATCCTTTCAAAAGTTATTAGTGTTGAAAGTGAAGAGCGTGGACAAGGTTTTTTAGAAATGAAAAAGGGGTTCTAAAGACACACCTAATCACACTATGCTACCAAAAATGTGCAAGATAAACTGCTAAAAAAACACACTTTCCTGCCCGTTTTATGATACCAAATTTTAGCATAATGTAAAAGAAGATCCGCTTTTTCAGAAAATATGAAAAAGTCAAGTTCGGCTAGGTTGACCCATTTCACTTATTTTCAGTCCTCACGCAAAATCAGTGTGTGCGACTTTATGTTCGTTTTGAGGTGCACGGTCACAAATAAACTTTGAATTCCTCTTAAAATGGTATGTTGAGCTGCACTATATCATAAACTTGTGTTTTCTTGGTATCTCGCAAAAAGTTAAAAGCCCAATTCTCATCTCCACCAATACTGTACCATCCCTTTAAAGGGGCATAGTCCCGGTAGTGTAGAGGGCGCTGTTGATGATACTGCCGATCACCGTTAACTTTGATACGAAGACTACCCAAGTTGAGCTGTCATCAAGAGTAAAGTGCGTAGGTGTTGCTAAGTAACGTTGCCTTTGTTGTCTTCTCTGCGCATCGCGCAGTCTGTAGTAATGCCAGGATGCGTGCGTGCTTCTCATTATGACATCACATAAGAGGTTTGCTAAAGCTGTGAAAGTAGGGATCCAATTTGTCATTGCGTTGATGTTGTGTTCAAAGTATTATACAGTGCACCTCCTATATGTACTTAATTGTTGACATGCTCAATTGAGTTTCACAAAGCTGATGAAGATTCACCATTATTCCTAAGCACTCGTAATATGTCATCTGTGATCATGTATGTACAATTGTACATGTAGGCTCTTACTGTCGCCCACTGATAATAACTTCAGTTTAGGAATGTAAATAATAGTTTGGTAGGAAAGATGGAAAATCTATTTTGATGAAAAACAGCTCTGGGTGAGAGGTCAGAGATAAAGGTATGATTTAATTTTATCCATTGTGTTTGCTGAAAAAAATCCAGGAGGGCTGTAATGTGGTGTGATGGATCTATTGTAATAATATGAGAAATCTTCCCAATGTTATGCTGGATGGTTGCAGGTCAATCCTCTGAGTTGTAGTGACCCAGTCCGTACCATGTCTTTTACATATTATGCAACTGTATGCAGTATATGCAACGAAAGGCCATACATGTACTTTTGTTGGACTGTAGTACTTTTGCAACAGCAGATGAAGTTGTCCCGTATGATAACACCCTGCAGTTGAATTTTTGTAGGGTTTTTGTTTTGCTTTGTTTTTGTCTTGCCCGTGTAGCGGAAGGTAGACATACAGTTGTAGGTGTCACTTTTCCGTTGTCATCGTTTGCGTCGTCAACAATTTGGTGTAATCTCTCTAACTTTTCACAGCTTTGAGCTATGTGTATGACCACCAAACTCACGCCCCAGGTACATTTATAACCTAAAAATACTGGTCAGGTGAGAATACAAAATGGATTATGGATGCAGTCCGACAAGGTCAAAGATCAACACAGGTCAATGAACTTACACAAGCACTTTATACTCACCTAACAGTATCGTGTACTCTCAATAAATTTCCACAGATTTGAACTATGACCACCAAACTCACACGACAGGTACATTTAAACTAAGATGCCGGTCAAGTTCGAATTATGGTGAATTCTGACATGGTTGAAGGTCATAATGTCAATGAACTTTCCCAAATTTAAGCACTGTGCTCGCAGTATTGTGTATTCTCTGTATGGATTTCCACAGATTTGAGCTATGACCACCAAACTCACACCACACTGACAGGTACATATTGTACATAACCTAAAGATGCTAGTCAAGTTCGAATATGGATGCAGTCTGACAAGGTCAAATGGTCATTGAACTTTACCTGATAAGCGCTGTTCACATCATGCAGTATTTTTGTGTACTCCCAATAACTTTCCTCAGCTTTCAGCTGTGACCACTGAACTCACAGCAATAATGAACAGATGCCAGTCAAGTTCAAGTATGGATGAGGTCCGACAAGGTCAAAGGTCAAAAGATCTATGAACTTACAATGTACCATACATATTGAAAAACACCATAATCACAAATTGCGATATGCCGGCATCGCTTGGTGTATTCCTTGTTTTTTTTTGTTTTTTTGACTGTATCATACAATCTTGGTCATTTTAATGCCTTCAAAGACTGGATATTAATGAACAGATGTAAAGTATGATGTATAATGTCTTCAGGGGTATTAAATTAGAATGGATTTTCTGGAACAAATTAGTAGGACCTCAATAACCAAATTTACTTGTAATGGTAAAGATGGACATTTTTGTGGTACTGTAGCCATGTCATGATCATTAATGTACAATTGTAACACCAGGACTGCTATTTTCAAGGTGCCTTAAATAACATTAATAAGAGTACAATACTTCGATTAGACTATGTCAACATTTCCAAATTAGGAAACATCCTAGTGTGCTTTCAAACCTAATTTGACAAACATTTTTCCCATTTTCTCACAAGGAAAGTTGTTTTTAAAACAACTTTCTCTTTCAACTGGAGGTGTACTGTAAAACGAGAAATGTTCGCGTGCATTTTAATTTGCGAATTTCGCGAGCGCCAAGATTCGCGAAATTAAAATGCACGCGAAATTTCTTATCTGCACTATATGCATCGAACGCAAGAGGCAATTCGCGAAAATTTCTTGCCACGAAAAAGGCCGTCGGCTCCAATTCGCGAAAATTTTGTGTCGCGAATATATCATGTTTTGCAGTAGATAAACAGTTATGATTTCACTGGTTGCAACTTTTCATGTCTTATAACTTCCAAGCAGTCAGCCTCGCATAAGTTGACCTTGCTCAAGTTAAAAATCTGGATATTTGTAAAAAAAAAACCCCAACAAAACCCAACCTCTGATGGTTATAAATCTGTATTGATTTTGTTGTGTAAGTCAAAATTCACATACATGTACATAAGTCAAAGGATTTGTATCCATCCCTTTGGATTAAACTTGGGTGAGGTTGACTGTACACAAAGGTTGGTAATATTTTATTTGTATGACAGTGTTTTCATTAAAATGCTTCAGACCAAAGAATTAACTCACATTTTTATATGTTTATCCTGGTTATGTAGATTCAAGGCCTTCCCACAGTTTATTGTGCATAGTACTGGTATTTATTTTATGACATCTTGCAGGATGAAATTGACAGTCATGGAACTACTGCCAAGATGCCCACCCCTCACCCAGACCCATCTACGCTGGCAAAGGAGATGGAAGAGTTTGAAAAGCTGATGCTTTTGAACTCGTCTAATACCTCTGCTCCTGATGTTGCTCAGCCGACTGAACAACCAAAGGACAAGACCAAGGAGGAGCCAAAACAACAAGCAGCAAGCACGCCCAAATTGCCACCAAAGCCAGAAGAAGAACCTACCCCTTCTTCAGAACCGTATGAACCTGATGAGCCCACAAACCCTACTGATGAAGAGTATGTGCCAGAGAAACCAACCACGCCGGATGACCAAGATGAACGGGATGAGCAGCCTCCTCCTTCAGATGCACAAACTAAAAACTTTGAACCCTATGACCCTGATCAGCCTACCGAGGAAGACGTGGAAATTGAACCTCATGGAGAAAAAACAGTGCCATCAGAAGAAAAGGTAGAATTACCCGAAGTTGAAGCAGATATGCCTCAACTGCTAGTGGACTCAGAGAGGGAGGAAATATTGAATCCAGAAAATCTTCACAACCATGTAGACAAAGACTCTGAAAGCATCACAAAAACAGATGACAGTGCCGCTGATAAACCCGAACAACCAACAGGTCGTAAAGGGGAAAACAAATCGGAACAGGAGAATCTCTTCCCAGAGTTGCGGCTGCGCAAAAAGGAGAAGAAGAAAAAGCATTCCCATTCAAGCAAGCACAAAAAGCCCTTGGTTGAGTGGCGTATCGGTGTGCTGCGCAAGGATTATGTGAGGACAGACTTAACCAAGTTTCCTGTAGATGAGAATCTGATGGCGACAACCAAGCACAAGTGGAATGATGATAGTGAGGTTGAGCACCTCAAAGGATGCTTGACGGACACTGAAATGGAACACATGGCGGAAAGCAATTTCACTGTTATGCCTCTCATAAACGGACCAAACGATACCCGGTGTGATGCATCAGAAGAGAGCGAAGAAAGAAGAAAAAATAGTGAACTTGAAAAAATGGATGTTGTGTCAGTCATATCAAACTCTGACTCGAAGGATGTATGTGATCGTGATACAATTAACAAGGAGCTAAAGTGCGTTGATGATGATGCTGAAGAACCCACAAGTGAAGAAAGGACAGTTAGGTCATTGAAGAACACTGAGGGCGAAGTCAAAGCCAGTTCGCCTGAGAAAAGGGAAGTTGTTAGTGATTCTTTAGCAACTGAGGAAGATGGTGTGAAACATGAAAGGACAGGTGAATTGAAAGAGACCAATAATGAGCCTGCGTTACACGAAAGACCCAGAGAGGGGGCAACGGATGAGGTACACGAAGAGATGAATAATCAGGAGTTGAATGAGGCAGAGAAAATTGTCCAAATGAATCATACTGTACCTGAAGAGAAAAACCCAGAATGTGTCAAAGAAGCCAAAGACAGTCAGAAGAAGAATGAAGCTGCAGTTAACAAATCATGTAGAGAAAGTAGCGAGGAAAAGTCGAAAGTGGAGGAGGAAACAAAGGAGACAAAAGAAAATGAGGAGCGAACCAGTAGAATGAGTACAAGGCAGTCAAGGAGGAGAACAAAAGATGAGACAGAAGAAAAGAAAGAGAAGGAGGAATCTGCTGCAAAGGTTGAAAAACGGGATGAGGAGTCGAGTAGGAGACGGTCGAGACGTGGAAGAAATAGAGATGATTCCGATGACGAGAGGAAGGAGGATTCCAGAGATTCCAGGCGAAGGAGCAGCAGCAGGGAGAGGCGAAGATATGACGACCGATATGACCGGTATGACCGGGAGAGTCGCCGGTCTAGAAGAAGCGACCGCAGGAGCAGAGAGAGATCAGAAGAGCGTAGACACCGCGATGATGACCGCAGGCATGACAGGAATGATTCACGTGAGAGAGAGAAGGACGAGCGGAGGTACTCCCGAAGAGGAAGGAGCGAGACTGATTCGAAGAGCGTTGATAAGGCAACAGAAAAGGAGGAGCCAAAAAAGAAGACTGACAAAGAGAGGAATGTCAAAGTAGAGAAAGAAAACACAGATATCAAAAATGCTGAGCCTACTGAAGATAATCCCAGAAACAATACCCTGGGGAAAAAGGACCAAAGTGCTAAGCCAGATCCGTCCAACAAAGCATCTGCCAGAACACCTATCAAATTCAATTTCACGTCCCGTGCCGTCAGGCGGACAACACGTAGCTCCAGCAAGGCCAAAGGAGGTGTGTTTGGTGAGGAGGAAGAGGAAGAGAGTGAAAAGCCACTGTCAGACTTGAGGGATGTATGTGGGGAGAGAGAAGAGGAAACTGTGGAACCTGTGGAAGAGCAGACTGGCAGGCGTACTCGTAGCAAAGGCAAGGAGGAAAGTATGAGGTCAGAAGTCCGGGAGTCAAGACAAAAGAGCAGTTCCCCATCTACACCTGACCCTCAAGCACTGCCTGCTGCAAACACCTTACGCACTAGATCAGCGAAAAATAGTCTGGCAGCAGACTTCACATTGAAAAAGGACATTCGAAAGGAAGCTCCTGAATCAGAATCGGACAGTGGGGCGGAGTTCAGTTTGCTAGGTTTGGGAGACGAAGCTCCCAAGTTGTACCCCGAGACTATCCTGGATAGTCAGTTAGAGATGGAACTTCTTGCCAATGCCTTTTGCTCAACAGACACTGAAGCTGATATGGATGTTGATAAGGCAAATGAGAAACAAGCCAAAGAGGGGGAGGAGGCGAAAGAACATGAGTCTGCTACACAGCCAGAATTGGCTGCTCCACAACTAGAATTGCCTGTAGACAATGTTGCAACGCTACCAGACAAGGAAGACAAACCTTCACACGAGGATGCTGCTGGCGAGGTTGAGCCAGATTCTGCCCACCTACCTTCCAGCAACAGTGAGGAAATGAATATTGTAGGTGACACTCCAGAAGTCACCGAGGACGAATCAAAGCTAGCTGGTGGCGAAAGTGTGGCTGACCCAGAGAAAAAATTAGACCCGGTCATTACTGCAGAAGTTCAACCTGAAAAGGAACTGCACAGTGTCGTCCAAGAGGACACCCCACGTCAGAGTGAAGATGGATTCCATGACGGTAGCCCTGTTACCATAGCAGTGCCAAGCATTAACATTGAGGATGTTAGTCCAGAAGAAGTCAAGCATGGGCAAAAGACAGGAGAATTTCCAATGGCTTCTGAAGATCTAGGTGATGTTGCAGCTGTAGAGACAGGTGATGCACCACTGGCTGCAACCAAAGAACAGAGTCAAGCACTAGCTGAGGAAGAGGCATCAACAGTGGATGGTGATCAACCCGAGAATTCTCCAGAGACTCAATCATTGGAAGTATTGGCAGAAACATGTCCTGAAATATTGACAGAAACAGGTCCTGAAGAAGGAACAATACTTGAAACTACAGATCAAGAAGCAAATCAAATAGATCAGAGAGATTCTGTTGTGAGTTTGATGTCACCTCCTGAGGTACCTCCCCCAGGAAAAATAGCTGAGGACCACATTGTGCAGGTCCCGATGAACATGTCACCCAACCCACTGCAGGAAAGGACTGCAGAATCTGTGCTCGTATCTGGCAGTGAAGAGCCTCACAGCAAGATTGACCACATTCCTCCGTCAGAACAGGTGGTTACTACTGACATGCCCACGATGGATGACACATCTTCTCACGTTGATACTCAGTCTGATGTAGTTAGTAAGCTAAGTTCTAGCCAATCTGATCCAACACCAGGTGCAAACACAAACAGTACTAATGAACCAAGCACTCCATCTGCTGTAGAAACCTCACAATCAGAAAGGAGAAGCTCCAGGCGAAAAAGGAGTAGGTGGGGGGAAGAAGCGAAGGAGGAGGAGGAGAATACTGCTCTTGACACTGCAACTGTGCAGGAGACCCACCCAACAGGGCAAAGCACAATGGAAGTCGCGAGTTCATGTGAAAGCCAGTCTGATGAGGATAATCATGTAGGTGTAGATGTTACTGTGTGCTCCAACACTGCCGAAGCTAGTGAAAATGAACCGTCTGTGAGCAAAGACAATGCAGTGTCAAATTTTCCAGGACAAATTGAGTTGCAGATTTCTGCAGAGTCCTCTGCAAATGAAGCTGTGGACAAGGAGTTGTTGAGTGAAGGTGTAGTGAAACGCAAGAGGAAGTCGAGGTGGGATCCAGTAGTGGAGCCAGCTGCAGTGGGTGAGGTGGAGACAGTTGTGGTAGGACAAGATGTACCGGTAGACCCCGACAAAGCGGTAGAAAACCTGACAGCAAACCAGAGAACTGACGATGGATCCCCAGCAGGCGGTGACCAATGGGATTTGGTAGATCCACCGCCTGATAGAACTCTGCAGGACACTGCCTCTGATGGGGGAGGCACTCCAGTTGCGGACGAGAGAGACTTTGCTCCAGGATCTCTTGATTTGGAGCTGTCCTGCTCTCCGACAAAGCGAGTGAAAGTGGAAGTGGACCTGTTCCAGAGCGTTGTGGCAGAAAGTGGTGGTCCAGGACCACTGGAGATTTCAGCTGCTGGTGACAGCCATAGTGGACTGGTGTACACCGACATCCAGCAACAGGATCGTCTCCCTCTTGTAGAGACTGAGGTATTCATCAAGTCACAGGTTGCCATGGCGTATGCAGGTGGAGACAGCCAGTTCAGTGTTGGTGCTGTTCATGTAAAGTCTGAACCCATTGAGGCAAGTACAAAATTCTTTATTCTCTGATCAGAAAGTGGCAGTACCTCATGTAGATATTTGTTCACTCTTAGGTAGAATTATTTTTGTCATTCTTGCAGTTGATTTATGCATTGTTTTATGTACGTAAATATATAGTATTCAGTCACAGCTCATGTGAGGTGATTTTAAGGGGATCCCTCTGTAGACCACAACAAGATTATAAACTGTAAGAAGAGGAATGTTTGCATACATTTGAATTTTGCAAATTTTGCGAGAGCCAAAATTCACAAAATTAAAATGCCAGCGAAAGTTCTTGTTACGCTATATGCATTGGATGCCAGTAAAAAGTTTTAAAATTTCATGCCACGAATAAGGGTGCCGGCTTCAATTTGCGAAAATTTCATGTCGCCAAAATATCTTGCTTTACAGTATAAATACTATAGCAAACTAAGTATCTATTCTGACTGTGACAATATGGTATGAACAGGTCGAGAAGATATATTGCATTACAAGACTTTTACACATAATGTAAAATGTAGAAATTAAGCAAATTTTCATAAATAAGTTATTATTAAGAAGTAGTTAGTGATGAAAGACTTGTATTTTGCTGTTTTTTGTTGCTTTTGTTTTTTATGTCAGATTCATTGTTAAAACATGAGAGATGATATTCAGGGATAGTGTTATGGTAACATTTCTTCAAAATTTGATTGCATTGAATTTGATTAAAAGTGCAATTAATGAGGTTAATGAGGTAATTATCTCAAAAATTTTGATCTGAACATTAGGAAATCGTGGAGAAGCTGGAAACTGACAAGAAGCAAGACGTATCTTCCAGGGATGAGGACTCGAGCGCCACCAAAGAGGAACCTGCTCCCCTTGAAGAGGAAGTCGGCGAGGAGTCGATGGAGGAGGGCGAGATCGAGAAGGAGATGAATGAGGTGAAGGAGGAAGAGGAGAAATGGGATGACAGCAGCGGCAAGGAGCAGGGAGAGATTGTGGATAATGAGGAGGAGGATGTGGATGTGTCCAAGGAAAAGTACGGCCTGAGGGAGCGCCACTCACGGCGCTCCAGCCTGGACAAGGAGAACATCCCGAGAGGCGGGGAGCACTGGGAGCGGGACCGGAAGCGGGAGGAGCGCGACCGAGCCAAGGAGGAGCCGCCGAGGGAGAGCCGGGAGGAGCGCAGGAGGAAGCTCTACGAGGAGTGGGGCATCGTCGACAGGAGCAAAATCCCGCCCTTCACCGAGTTGGAGGAAAACAACTACCTGACTGAGAGGTAAGCCACTGCATCCTTCGGTCTATTCATTTGTCACATCTACATGTCCTTCTGTCTAATGATCCATTGAGTCTATCAAATTTTGATTAGATAATTCATTAAATTGGCACCTCTAAAATCCACTTCAGGAAGTGGCCCGAATTCATCAACTCTGTGCAAAATCAGGAAAAAAGAATGCCACAATTTTTTTGCCAATTAGAGAGAGAAATCTTAACTTTAATCTTTTCAAAAGTCTTGTCAATTTGATGGAAGCTGCTACAAGGAGAATAATTGAAAAGCTTTGGAAAATTCTGTGAACCCCCCCCCCCCCCAAAAAAAAAAAAAATGGTATTTGAGCATGAAAAAACTCAAATGAAAGAGGAATTTTGATTATCCTAATGAAATAATGAACAGTAAATGGTATTTATTATTATTTAAACAGGTAAAGCATCCAGACTCCAGAAATATGTTTTCTGGGACTTTAATGATAAAGCAGCATTATGTGATGGATTAAAGGATGGTGAAGCCAAAGCAAGGTAGCTTTACTTGCAAATGATCAAGGCATATGATTGTCTCTTTGGAGGCTTTGTGCAAATAGCGCATCACATGTTAATAGAAAATGAAATATCTAAGCATATTGGTCCCTGGTCCTAGTGGTGTATCTTGATTTACGAGCGCTAGACCAGCCCACTGTAATCTTGGACTGGAGGGAATGCATGGGAGTTTGTATTTTGATTATGTATTGTGATGTGCTCTTCATGGTAGGCGACGGTCCAAGGCGGGCAAGGAAGCCCGAAGAATGGTGTGCTGCTGTACTACATCCCGTGAAGAGAGAAGGGAAGGAATCACGCCCTGCGGAGAAGACTGCCTCAACCGGATCCTCATGATAGAGTGGTAGGTACATCATAAGTGGATGTCCAGCTTTGTGGACACATAATCAGATGTGTCCACCCTGTGCTCTGCTTTCAGCAGTAGAGGGTTATTGCGTTATGTGCAGCAGAGTTGGTGGCATTTTGCATGAAGCCAAAAGAGAGAATGTACCAAACTTGATACAGACACAGGAGTGGTTAAGATATTCAAATACCAGATGGAGGTAATATTGATGTGATGGACATGGATGTGGAGAGGTAAAGACTTGTTGAATTTGAATTGTGTCAAGGGAATGATGCATTACAGATAAAATATGTATTTGATGTCAAGTTCAAAGATAAAAATGAACCTTTTATATATCCTCAATATAAAATTGATATGAAGTGATGTATATACATTCGCTTGAAATCTTTCTTCTCTCCTTGACTGTTTTGTTACAAAAATTGTCATGAAGGAGCAAAATATTTCGGCCTTCAACACGTTTACCTACTGTTATTGTCATGTCCATATTTTCAGTGGTTCCCGATGCCCTTGTGGGGATTATTGTACCAACAAACGCTTTCAGAAGGTAAGTTTTATTTTGCTATCTTGTTCACGAAATGTCTCTTTCTTCAAATTGTTGAGTCGTGAAGTATGTTGTGGATTCAGTTTACGTTTTATTTGGAGTATGAATAAATGTCTACCACTTGGACATATTATTTTTTTACTAGTTCACTGACAAGAATGTAAAAAGTGTGGTTATTTTGTTTTGATTTCATTTAAAGATTGAGTTTTGGGGTGAATTTTGCTTGCTGGCATCTGGACCAGAACAATGCAGAAATTAGAATTCATATGTGAATAAAGTCTCTTCCTCTTCAGAAACCCAGTGCCTTTACATCAGTTTCATGCTGTCAGACTTGATATTGAGCAGTTGCAAAAAAAAAAAAAGAAATAAAAAGAAGAAATGTTTATTGACTGTCTTTCACATGCCAAAGAGGTATCAAATAGACACTTTGTTTATATGTGTTACAATTCATGGATGTTTCTTTTCACAGTCATCACCTGCTCCCTTCAATTTAGTTCCTTACACAGGAATTCACTTAGGTGCTATAGGTAGCGCAAGCTTTGTGGTTGTTAAGGGCAACTTTCGTGAACAAAGAAGCATGCATAGAATTTGAATGTGTTACCGAAACAGTGTATTTGTGAGGTCAGGCAACACTGTTGGTGAGGTTTGCATAAGATTTGTTCACAGCATATTGTGTCTTTTCCTGGAAAGCACTGCTGTTGATGACATAGAATAGAGCGTTTCTGTAATGTATTCAAATGCTATGCATGCGTTGTTCACAAAAGTTTGCCGTAACACCACAAAGCTTGCCCGAGACTTGCCCTACCTGGCAACAACTAAAGGAAATTCCAGCCTAAGGAACTTACTTGGAAGAAGCAGGTGAATGAAATAGTTCATTGATAGGCTGTAGGAAAAGAAACAAGATAGATCCAGTGGACCAGTTTACTAATATGCAAATATATGGATGTTTCTCCCTTGTGATGTCATAAGAGGCTATTCCATTAACTTGTACTCCAAATGCACTTTCCAGTTATTGGAATTCAGTTTGCATACATTAGTTGTTTCTACTTTGGCAAACTTTGGCAAGCATTTGGGTTGTCAAGGAGAACCATTGCCAAAAAAGCATGCATAAAATGGGCATATATTAGTAAACTTGTCTATTTGCATGCATTAGTTATTGTGTTGGACAAGCTCTCTGGTTGCCAGGAGCAGCCAGTGATTTCAAAGTTGTGCATTCAATTACAATGCATGTATCTTGAAGCAGGTCTATTGGCCCCTTTTACCCGGTGAAGTGTAGGAGCACACAAATGCATGTTGAGTGTTTTCCAAGGCAACTGCCACATTCATGTGAACATTGCCTTTTGTTTTTGCTCTGACAGAGAGAGAATGCGAGGGTTGGAGTCTTCTACGCTGAAGGGAAAGGACATGGACTGAAGGCCAAGGAGGATATCAAAGCGTAAGTAGAGGAGTGGTTTGTCCCCCTGTTTATCCCTTGGAATGTTTCCCGTGTTTAGCCTGTGGTGTGCCCCTATCTATCCCTTGGTGTGTACCCCCAGTTTATCTCTTGGTATTCCCCTTGTTTATCCCTTGCCACCCCCCCCCCCCCCCCCCGCCCCTTTATCCCAAGTGTGTACCCTGTGTCTATGCCATGATGTGTTACTCCTGTTTATCCCATGGTGTGTCCCCCATATTTATCTCTTGGGGTGTATTCCTTGGTGTGTACCTTCTGTTTATCTCTTGGTGCCCTGTTGTTCTCCCTAGTGAGGAAATGAAGTCACAGTGTTGAGTGTCTGCATATAGCTTTCTAGTGTAATATCACTAAATTTCATTAACTTCACATTTTACTTTTGAATGAAGAAGCATTTTGAATTGGTGACTGTACATTATACAACACTTAGCTCACTCTTTAACAAATGCAACATCACAAATGATGGGACTTCACACTTGTAAAACTGCTTTTGAATTTTTTTTTTAATGCCTCTGACCACAGTCTATACATGCACTTTGTAGGATGTCAGAGGCCTCATTCTCTTGTTTGGTGTTTGGCAGAGCAATGATTTGGTGTCTTGTGTTTGCTTATAGAATGAAACATGTAGTCAGGGTGTGAACACGAGGTCTCCCTTGCTAGGCATCATGAGGGTGTATATGGCTCCTTGTTTCATTGTGTTTTTTGATGATTTCTATTTGTCAGAGCTGCATCTTTCAATCAATTCAATATTTGAAATTGTAATGATGAAGTATCATCATGGAGGTGATACCATTCTTCTTTCCACTACAGTGTGCTATTGAACTGGGATGTAAATGATTAATTATCACAACTGGAATAATTTCTTTCCAGGAATGAGTTTGTTATGGAATATGTGGGTGAGGTGCTCAACCCATCTGAGTTCAGGCAGCGTGCCAAGAGTTACAGCAAGAACAAGAACTTACACTTCTACTTCATGGCCCTCAAGTCGGATGAGGTAAGTTCTTTTTCCTGTACAGCGATTCTGTGCAGACATATTGCAAAAATCTTGTTTTGAAAGGATAGTGCTTTGATTGTAAATAGATTTATTTTATTCATTTTCAGAGAGGCATCAAGATTAAAGTCTGAAATTAGTTTTTGGATGTGATAATGCAATATCAATGAGATGTGGAGATTTTGGGAATCTAGAGCTGTTTCTTTGCTGTTGATGGTGTGTGCTGAAAAGCCACTTTATTTTTATATTGACATGACAAAAAGATGTGAAAGAAATTCAGAAAATGCCCATGGTGTTTACCTTTTAAATTCAATAGCAATGACAAGAAATAAACATATTTCAGCAAAGTTTGTGTGTAGAGTTGCTATTATGAACATAAAATGATTGAAAATGATGTGATGAATAAAAGATAATGTTTATTGAAGGAAAGAACGCATGTGGAGAATGATTTTGATTGATGTAACTGCAATGTACTGACATTTTTGTTTGTTTTTTTTCCTGCCTCTATGTTACATTAGATCATTGATGCCACCGAAAAGGGAAATGTGTCTCGCTTTATGAACCACAGCTGTGATCCAAACTGCGAAACGCAAAAGGTGAGCGAATTGTGTTCACTTGAGGAATCTTTGTTGTGCTGATAACCTTTCTTGCACGTTATGTAGGTGAGATAGAGGTGCTGGGGAGCATGTTTAAAACTATGAATCCCTTATAGAGAGAATGTGATGACTTGAGTCTTAGCAGTGAGAGTGATGAGAAATTAAACATTGAATGAAAGCAAGAGAGTATTAAGCAGAGAGGGGGACTAAACATTTCTGAGTGTCATTTGGGAAGAGAGAAAGGAAGAATGGTTTGTAATCGTTAACCTGTTGAGGACAGGCTGATTTGCTATTAAAACACGCATTTCTCATAGACGCCTGTGCGAGTATACTTGGAACTCATACTCAGTGGGTTAATGCCAATTTTAAATCATCTTTGATGACTTTGTCGCCATCCCACTCAAGTGTGTACATCTTAACCTGGATTTCTGATCTGTATCATGTCCATCTTTAAAGGTCTGCAAATGGTGCTCAAATATGCTGGCTTTTCAAAAGTATGCTGTCGTCATGGCACTCACTTGATTATTACTGCCGAATAACAATCATCTAATTGCCGTTCTGTTGTGCCATGCCATTTTCTGAATCCATTCTTCTCATGTGGATTAAGAGTGCATGAATAGAAAACCTGTCTATAGGATTTGTCAAGTTTGCTCACCTTTCCTCCTTGTTGACCCTCAACTCCTGCAGTGGACAGTGAACGGTCAGCTCAGGGTGGGATTCTTCACCAAGAAGGCAGTCAAGGCTGGAACAGAACTGACATTTGACTACCAGTTTGAAGTCTATGGGTGAGTTCTTAGCAATTGTCTCAATCTTTGAGGACAACCAACAAAGGGGATAAAAATTCAAATCAATCCCACTTAGCCAGGAATACATGAAAACATATATTCATCCTTTGTAAAATTGATGTTGAAGTTTTAAAGATCAATTTATTTTCACCTCTTTCATAGAAGTTCAACGATTTACTTCTTGGTGCAGGAAATAATCAGTATGCATTCAGAGGGTTTGATTGAAAAAAAAACTTGCTCCAGATTTGCTAAAAATTCCAGATGATTGCTGATGAATTATATGCCCTACATGTATGTGATTCATGGTGACATTCGATTATGAAAACCTTGGTGATTGATGTGACGATGTAATGATCAACATTTTTTTCATCTATACTACCAGTCAAGAGGCCCAGAAGTGCCTGTGCGGGTCTGAAAAGTGCCGAGGCGTGATAGGCAAGCAGAAGAAACAGCGGGAAGGAAGGGACGCCACGCCCAAGAGGAGGGGGAGTATTGGGGAGAGGCGTCGAAAGGATTCCTTTGAGGACATCACGGTGAGTTGATGTAACAGTGGACTGCATTTCACTGCACTTTTGTTTCTTGCCTTAAGGATTTTGCTTGATTGAGCCCAGACCTTGTCTCTGTGGACTTGTCATCTTAGAATCAATTAATATGAGACTGTAGTAGCTGATTTTGACTAACTGCTGTGAGAAATGCCAACCTAATCGTTCAGAACAATATCATAGGAAGTCCATGCCTCAATATTTCTAATGCTATAATAGGGATAATGATGGGTCTTTTCTGATTGAATTGGTTAAATTTTGGATTTCTCATGTATCATGAACTTCTTGTCTTGACCTGTATAACAAATAATCTTGCTTTTCTGAAAATGCAGAAATTCTAGCATGTCCTGCAGAGAGCAAAAACAAAACCGAGTCTCACTATAGTGAAATACACAAAATGCTTTTGAATCAGTGTTTTTAGATGACTTATACATACTCATCATAATCATCATAGGAATATTTTTACTTTGTGTTCATCAGTTTTAGTTTCCATGAAATGACGTGACGAAATAAACATGCTTTCTAGAAAACAAACACATGTGTGTATTCGCAGATTAATGAAAATGACCTTATTTTTGCATAGATATATGTCAGTAAAATATCCAGACATCAGCAGAAACTGAGGATTGACCTTGAACTTTACCCTTTGATGTTGAACTATACCCTTTGACCTCTGTACATTGTACCTTATTCAGTTGGAAGATGAGATCCAGCAGATGATTGATGAGCTGGAGGAAGGCGGGCTGCGGTCCAACGACCACACCATTGCCCTGTCCAGGTTCATGGTCCGGGCGGAACACGCCAAGCAGCGCCTGGCCCTCCTCAAGTTGCTCCAGGTTTGTGTCACATCATTTGCTCTTCATTTTTCATTTTCTTCTCTTTCGATGTTCCTACGATGTCTATTGATGCAGCAACACCAGCTTTCTGTGTGGTGCTGGTTGTCTTTGAGTTGGAATTTGTTCATCAGTTTTAGCTTCATGGACTGAACAGCTGTCAGATTGGTGAAATATGTGTAGGGAAGAATGTTACAGAGGCTTCAAAATTTGGGGACACCAATGAACAATTTTAAGGAAGAATTTGCCAGCTGTGAAGATGAAAAAGCACATTTCAAGGACCTTGCAGTGTTTTCTACAGGCCATTTTCTTTTCCTTTTCTTTCAGAATATTGAGATCCCCAAGGATAAAGCTCCTAGTAACTACCCAAGATAATAGGCACTCTTCTGCAATTTATGATGTGCTACTTCAAAGTTGTCTCCGTATACAGTTGTTATGGTCTATTGATCAGCATCTAGGGAACTTTGACTGTAAGGGACGTGAAGAAAAGAAAAAAAGAAAAAAGAAAAATGCAGAAGATGTAGTGTCTGAGAATGCTGTAGTTTCTATCAGAATCTTTGCGCTGGAAAAAACACTTTCTGTATATGGGGTTTGACATCTTGAAATATCACATGCTATTTGATGCTGCTGCTGTGACTGATGGAGTACTGCCTAGGTTGTCATGGCAATGCCCGTGGGGTTTATCATTTCACTTTCTTCCATTGTTATGAACTCATCTGCCTGCAGGAGACGACGGAACAGACCTACCTCAAGTACTTCCTCACGCACCATGGACTGAGGCTCCTCTGGAGCTGGATGGTGGACCTTGGAGACAATCCAAGAGAACTTCAGATGCAGGTGGGCATTTTGACCTTTTTTTCAACTTCCCTCACTCCACTTTTCCACCTTCCCCACATACTCATATGTCCCACTCCCAAATGCACATACGTGTATTCCTTCCTCAAATAAGTTTCTCTTCCCCAAACACATGTATCCTTCCCTTGAATACACATATGTCATCTCTGAATACACGTATCTAGTCCTCACAGAGAGTCCTTTACCGGAATGCACATTTCCCTTAACCGAATACACATGTTCCTTTCGCCACATGCTTTCCCTTCCTGGAATACATGCATTCTTTCCTCGAATACTTGTGTCTAGTTCCTGCATACACATACCCCATCCTGAACACATGTTTCCCTATCTAGAATACGTGTTTCTCATCCATGAATGCCTATAAATCCATTCCTCAAATACATACACATATCTTTTCCCTGGCACATACATTGTATATTTCTTTCATGAATGCACATGTACAGTATATCCTGATAATACACGAAATACATGCAAGAAAGTTTTTAATCAAATCAGTTATCAAGGTGTTTATATATCAAGTAAGGTTTAGCTCGAGTGGCAAAGTTGTGGTGTAAGAATTTCTTGTGCAGAGGAGGTCTGAAGTAAAATGTGTTGAAACATGTGTAGATTATTTTCATAAACTTTTTCTTATATGTTTGTGTCTGTGTATGTGAATATGTTTTTGTTACAGATCCTTCTGACCTTATCCAAGCTTCCGATCCCCAACAAGAATGCACTGGAGGACAGCAAGGTGATGCATGTCATCGAGCGCTGGTCCAAGGACCTCAGCAGGGATGAGAGCAAGGCAGAAGTCTCTGAGGGAGCCAAGAACGAGAGCGACGTCGACTCGTCCAGCGCCAGCGAGACGCCATCTCGCTCCGACACGCCCATCTCGGCTGCCATGGCGGCAAGCCTCAGTGCAAACAGTAGCATCGAGGTCCTTAAGTCCGTCGTGGAGGCCACCAGCTCGGAGAGCGACGTGGACAACGAGCTCGCCCCAAAGAAGCGCTTTGTGCTGCGGCAGCGATTGGAGATGGAGAGCAACGCTTCACCGTCGTCAACAGCGAGCGGCGACACAGACTCCAATGAAAAGCCCAGTTCGAGTGCAGGAGACATCGCGAAGGGTGAGATTCAGAGCGAGGAAGATGTAGTATCCAGGCAACCAGACTCTGCATCAGAAGCCAAGGCGGCTGCAACATCCAGCGACGCGGAAGGAGCAGATCCATCCAGCCAAAATATGGAAGAAGAGATGTCAAAGTTGGACAAGAATGTGGAGGGAAAATCCCCCACAGATGATACAAAGAAAGTGGGTGAAGCAACCAACCACGACAGAACTGAACCCGAATCACAGGGAGATGATGTGCCCAGTGTAGCCAGTGGCAAGGCGGACAGCACGGATGCCGAAGTCAAGGACGAGAATGTGCCAGGCGGTGAATCCGAATTGACGAGCGGTGCTCCAGAAATTCCATCCAACAAAGTACTAGACAGCACAAAGGCTTGCTCGCCCGATGCGACAGGCGACCCTTTACCTCAGAATTCAGACTCTCCCACATCTGTCAGTGTAAATGCCAGTACGATTGAGAACGGGACTCCAAAATCTGACCAGGCCTTGTCCGTAGAGGCTCCCTCGGCTGGTATGAAGGACAGCAATAATGAGGCAGAGAGTAAGAGCGAAGGGCCGGAGAGAAAGGAGACCTCAGGACTTCAGAACATCATCACTTCCCTCCTAGCCTCCTGGAGTAATCTCAAAGTAAGTGGCAAGCAGCTGCTCTACTGTTTCATAAATTCAGCACTTCCTAATAAGATGCCTCACAGAGATTCGTGATTCATGCAGTAAACAATCTTTTCTCATGTATTGCCCCTCTAGCTTTTCCCTTGCCAGTCATCAATGTACACATTATCAAGCCAAAAACTACTGACAAATTGGAATCCGTCGCTCATGTAATTGTTGTAAATGGGACAAGAGATCATTTTAAGAGTTTCTAAAATTTAATTTTACTGTTTTAGATTGTAGCTAATCCTAACCAGTAATTCTAAAAGATTTAGCATGCAAAGAAAGAGTGTCCATTTATTCTACATTTTACCATATATTGTCTCGTAGTGCATGTCACACTTCAGAATGCCAGCATCAAAATGATTAGTAGTTTCCCGCTTTGAATATGTAAGACATATTGTAGTTGCCATAGTCTCTATATTTACCAAATCGTGGCTTGATAACTCATTGTGTTCTAGGTAAATCACCAGGTTTACTGGAGCTTTTGTGATTTATGAGATGGCTGGTCTTGGTCCTTACAAGTTTTGGAGAATTTTTTTTTTTAATAATTTACTTTTCTTAGCCATGGTAAATTGATATGCCCATTTTGGAACTGTCCTGTGCAGGGACACCTGAACTTGCTGTTTGCTCTTGCACAAGAGCTAGCAATAGGAGAGTGAGCATCTCAAAATGACAGAGAACCAGTAAAGCTGGTATCTCACTGAGCGGCGAACGTTTGCGAACGTAGCGAATTTGAGATTTGCCAACTTTTCTGATGAACGTTTGCGAAAAGTCAAGGTTCGCTTCTGCCATTAGCGACAGTTAGCGACTTTTAGCGATGTTTAGCGACAATTAGAAACACTTCAGCGAATGTTTGCGAAAGTGTTTGCGAAACACAGGTGGCGACTATTAGCGAATGTTAGCAAATATTAACGACAAGTTTGCGAATGTTAGCGACAGTTTTACAAATGTTAGCAACTGTTTGCAAATCCTTTGTGACAATTTGCGAATGTTCTTGGACCTTGAAAAGTACCAGGCGATTATGTATAGTCAGAATCATAAAACGAACGTAAAACCTTCCACTGAATTCAGATCTCTTGTGACAACCGTTCAAGATGGATTTCCAGTACAGGGGAAACTCGGTATAACGAACACTGCTATAACGAGATATCGGTTATTATGAGGAAATTTTCCTGGTCCCGAATTTCCTTCCACACAAGTCTATGTAAAATGCTACTCTATAGCGAGATCGGCTATAACGAAATAACTGCTATAACGAGATAAATTTTGTGATTTCCAAACAAAGAAAAACGTAGCCAATCAAACCTGTTATAGCGAGGTAAAGCAAAATGTCTCCGGGTAAAGCTTTACTTCGCCTGTGCTATCACGTTCCGAGATTGTAAAGCTCAATGCGCCAAAAACTGTCTTGTACACACATATTTTCTTCAGTTCACTCTATAGCTAGCACCGCATGTTGTACGTGTAATGTGTGTGTGTGTGTGTGCGCACTGATACATGCAGAAAATGTGGTGGGACGGCCGTATACATGACATCATCATGACGTTTAGCTAGTGTGAGGCAATCTGATGCTGTGATTGGCTTTCTACGTAGGGAATTCCCCATCTTCACACTTACACACACGCAGCCATAATTCTGTACATACAGAATGTGTCACACACACACACAGCATTGTGCAGACCATATTCAAGCTTTCCACACACAACACACACCCATACCATAACCACATACCAATCCACAGACGATCTTCACACAATCGCAAGCTATATAGATTTACAAATTCAAACATCTACAATTAATAAGAATAAACATTCTTGATATCGCATTTCATTGGCGAAAAACATCTTCTTACCCATAAAGGTGAGTAATTACCTAACACACATTACCAAGTTATCGGTATTGATTGAAATATGATGGATAGTCCCACGTGTGCAAATTAATGTCTTTATGTTATGTTTTCTTTTATGCCTACTGATATAACGAGATATCGGCTATAACGATGAAAAAGACTCGGTCCCGACCATCTCGTTATATCGAGTTTCCACTGTATATGGAAATAAATTTCTGCCAAGATGAGGCTCAGCGTGTTGCTATCCTTGAAGAGCTGCTTTATCAGGCTACTGCTACAGCTATTGTGTAGCATAAGAGAAAGAAAATAAAGAAAAACAAGAAAGGAAGAAGAAAAGAAAGACTGTTTGGGTCAAGAGTGGTTGTTGCAGAGGACAGACTTTGGTCAATATGAAAAGCTTTTGAAGCAATTACATGATGGAGATGTCAAGAGCTTCAAGAACATTCTTAGAGTGGAACCTTGTCTGTTTCAGAAGCTGTTATATAGAAACCATATGGTTACTTGTTCGCTAGCAGTGGCGAATCAAATAAAGATGTTAGCGACACTGTATTACGACCGTTTGCGAATTCTTACGAGTGTTTTGCGAATGTTTGCAAGTGTTAGCGAAAATACAAATTCGCAAAGGTTCGCAAAGAAATTTTGAACATGTTCAAAATTTCTTTGCGACAAGAAAAACTGTTTGCGACTATAAAAACCGTTTGCGAACTTCTTGCGACTGTTAACGAACCTTTTGCAACCCTTTACGAACCCTGGCGAAATCCCAAAGTCGCTACGTTCGCAAACGTTCGCCGCTCAGTGAGATACCCCCTTAATGAATTTTATTTGTCATGCATGCCTGCTCACAGACACGTGTTTGTAGATAAACATTTATAGAACTATATAAAACTGTTACCTTCAGAAAAATTGCACCAAGCTCACACCAGCACAATGCATGCAAAGTTTGCTTTCTTTTGATAGCTTTCCTTTTAACCTTCATTTCAAAGAATTGCACTGTGCATTTTATAGTAATGTGTATGAGTCAAAGTTGCATGAGCCAAAAATCACCTTTTTTTTTAATAGCTGGAAAGCAGTTCTTATTCCTATCCTAATGCATTCAATTTTGAAGGAAGGAACCAGTCCCTTTGACATGAGATACAGTATACATGAGAAATTCATTGCATGAATCGCAATTCACATTTTGTGAAAGCAGGTAGCTGGGGAACGCTACCATGTGACTGGCAGAGTCTTCCCATAAATGTTTAAACGCAAACTTGCACGATAAAACTGCCACACACACTCCAATGTGTTCCCTTGCTTTTTCTGCATTATATGCAGATTTGTCTTTACATGCAATGTGAATGGTGCATTTCCTTATTGAGCCAAAACAGCTGACCACTGTGTTAGGTTCTTGTGCCACGATGTGAATGAGTGACATTTGTAGGGAAAAGCTGGAATATAACAATTGATATGTATTTGATATTTTCGTAGGTGTCTGCATATATATGATTCTCTTCTATTAAACATGAAAAGCATGTTCACATTAATCTCAGGAAATCTACAGAATACCAAAGAAAGAGGGTGACAGGGATCGGGACAAGGAGAGGGACAGAGACCATGACCGGGACAGGCACCGGGATCATGATCGGGACCGGGACCGCAGGCACGATCGCGACAGGGACTATGATCGGGACAGGCACCGTGATCGTGATAGGGGTCGAGATAGGGACAGGAGCAGGGACCGGGATGACAGACATCACCGTGACAGGGGACGGGAGAGCGATCGGGACCGCCACCGGGACCGGGATCGGGACAAGAAGGACAAGGAGAAGAGTGAGGATCGATCCCGCAGGAAACGCAGCAGATCGCGGAGCAAAGAGCGAGAGACCAAATCTTCTTGGTCAAAGGACTCGGACACAAATTCTACTCCCCCAAAGCTCCGGAAAACGTGGAAAGAAGGAAGAGGGAAAGACAGCAAAACTAAAGAGAGTAAAGGGAAGGAAAAGGAGGATAGTAAAGATGCTGGAGAGAAAGAAGGAAAGAAACTGAGCAAGGAAGAGAGGAGACATCTCTTTGCAATGCAAGTTGAGGCACAGGAGCGAGAGGAGGCTGCACGAAAGGAGCAAGAGGCTCTGCTGATGGCTCAGTGGCAGGAGAGTGAGCAGCAGCGCCAGCAACAGATGGCACCCTTCATAGATGCCAACGGTTTCCCAGTGGATCCCAACGCGCAGAGCATGGTGATGAATGAGCACGGTATGCCCATTGAGGTCGTGCCCTCGCAGATGGGGATGGGTCCCATGGGCGGCATGCCCCTGGGCGAGCCGTGGCAGATGCACCCAGACATGCAGGGTCAGTTCCCCCCTCCCGAGCACATGGGGATGGAGGAGGGTTACGCACATATACCTGAGCACCACATGATGCCCCACCCGGATGGGCGGCCGATGTACGACGACAGCGGCTTCCCCATCCCTCCGGAGCAGCAGCACCAACACATGATGAGTATGCACCCACCGGAGGCCATGCAACCGGGCATGGAGTATGGGATGCACCCAGACATGGATCCCAACGCCATGGGGCACCACCCTCCCATGGACCCCACCGCCATCGGGAATCCCCACATGGACCCCCACATGGACCCGAGCATGATGGGCCAGCCTGTCCCTACTATGGACCCTCATATGATGGCGCAACAGCCTCACATGGACGCCAACATGGTGCCTCCCATGGACCACATGCTGCCCCAGCAGGGCGACATGGTACCCCAGCGAGAAATGCACATACCACAGGTGGTCCCTATACCAGCAGCCCCCACGCCACAGGTGCCGGTTCTGCAGGGACCCTCCGAGCAGGAGCTCATGCCGCCACCATCCTTGCCTGCCCCATCTAGGAAATCAAAGAAAGCCAAAACCCAGAAGTCACTATCCAAGGTAAGGACAGTGGGCAAAATTTTGTGACAGAAATTATCATATCCATTAATTGGTATCTCTGAATTTCACTGCTTATCTTTTGTTCGAGAAAAATTAGACGTACACCCAAGTGGTTAAATTGATGAAATCAGCACAAAAATCAGAAAGGAATTTACAAATCTTGTTGATATGAGACTAGAGGAACCTGGATATGTTGTCTTCTGAAATGCTTTGGCAGTTTCAGTTACGAGTGTATTGATTGAGAGGCTTTGAAAATTCTGCACCTTGCACCAAAAAATATATTGTGTACACTATATATTTTGTGGATTTCATGAGTCAAGTGCTATTCGCCTATTTACCAACACATAAAAATTCTGACACAAATGTGACAAGCAAGCGTACATTTCTCCATTCAATACTGTACTCCATGATTGCGAAATAAACCGCTCGTGAAATTGTCTAAAAGTTCCAATTCGTGAAAAAATAAACTTGCTAAATGTATGCAGTATATATGAACAACATTGGGCCCCTATGAAAGATTTTTTTTAATTTGTTTAAACACTCTACCATATTAAACGCTGATAGAGAAATATAAATGTCATAATAGAAGGAATTGGCACCCAACTACAAAAATGCAATTCCCTAAACTTGATGAGTCAAAGGTCAGGTGTATAGCAGGACTTGATGATGATGATGATGATGATTATGACGATGATGATCATGATCATCATCATCATCATCATAGCAGGACTTAAATGTATAAGTGGAGGGCTGCTCATTGTCTACGAATACTATGTGGCTCATAGCCTCCCCACTTCACTTTCCCCTTCTGTTTGGTTAGGCCTCGGCCAAGGCTGCCAGCGCCGCGACGAACTCCGCCACGTTCATCGCACCCACTCCAGCCCACAGCCAGGCTGAGCCCAACCCCGTGCGGGCCCAGTCTCCTGCTGTTGCCGCTGGCTCAGTGCCGCCGGGGATGGGCCACAAGGGGTACGCCCCCCAGCAGCAGGCAGCCCCAGTCCTGCAGACTCCAGTACTACCTCAGCCGGTGAGTGACTTCACTTGTAAAGACCAGACCATCCATCCAGTCCCAGTGTTTCTTCCGACATATGAAGAGTTTGATTGCAAAACTAGTTATCTCCATTCTTGTAAAATTGAGATATTTGCGACTAAAGCTTCTGAAAACTAAGAAAATACTAAAAAAATATGGGATTTTTAAAATCATAATTTTGATAATATTCCTTGTTTTAGAAGTGAGGTATCACCTAAATGGTTTTATTATATCTGATGATTGACTTACTTCAAAATTTTTAAGAATGGCGCTTAGCCCATTTTGCAATCAAACTCTCTATATATCCATGCAACCCTGCATCACAAAACTCGGGAAGAGTTGCACTCGTTGCATCTCCCATTAGTGAAAATAGGAAGAGTAACAATGAGAACTCACATTTCTGTATCATAGCTGTTATGTAGGCATACTCTACTGCTCTGCAAAAGGAGGTTTCTGTGTACTTGATTTCTTTTTAGATTATATATTCAATACAGTTTAAGATTTAAAAACAAATACAACTTATTGAAATTCATACACTATCAAAAAAAGTAGACTGCACTGTAGAGGTAAAGGAAACAGAAACCCCCGTACCAGCACCCATATTGCGTAACTGGGATACATCTGTTCCATCGACAAGGGTATTTGCATTTGTAAACAGTGCCCCACAAATATTCTTATGCATTGTGTTGTGTCATATGGTTGCAGTTGGCTTTGAGTCCGAAAAAGCCTGTTTCTCTCTACGAAGTTTGAAGTTTTCTGAGCTTTGAAAAAGATGACATGCTTTTAGAATGATCTCCAGTAGACATTGCACTTGCTTTTGAGGGAGTGAATTTTTTCTGTTACTGTATCAAGCATGCCTCAGAAGTTGTATGTGTGGTAGCAAAAGACAGTCTGGAAACAGAATTTGATCTCCATTTCTATTTGTTGTTGTTTTTTTCTCTCTCCATGATTGTAGCCCCAGCAGGCCGCTCAAACGACATTCACTTTCGTGACGCCAGACGGGATGTTGGTGACACAGACAATTACTCCGCTTGCCGCAGCCGAACAGAGCATGGCTCCGCATGTATCACAGTTGCAGCAACATGTTCCCATGGGCGTTGGACAGCAACAAGCTCAGGTAAAAAGAGTCGAAAGAACTTGTGTCTTGCTTGATTTAATATGACTCTGTGAATTTTGAGATGAGCCAGGCAATGCTTAGCTTACTTATTGCCATGTACAATCATTAGCACATTTATTCCTCCATTTTTACAAGGCTTACTGCAGTCTTATACATTCACATTGTGACTGATGATGCTTGAACCTGTCAGGTTCCAGAAACCACATGGGATTGTGTAGTGTGGTGCTCACTTTTTTATCTGCAATTGTCACTATCCCTTGTGTTTCATAAGTTAGAATCTAAAAAAAGAAAAGTCTTTCATTTGAACTCTTTGTTGCTTATACATGATTGCTTTTGTTTTGGTTGCAGAATTTTGCAGAAGCTTCTCTGTTCTCAAGTTTGATCATTAAATTGGCTACCCAATTTAGAAAACAAAACTTCTTGTATGTCTCTCAAAGAAACATGAAAAACATGATAAGAGTTATGACAATGATTATGATATAGTTGGTTTTATGAGGCAGTGTGAAAAAAAAAATGCACCGTGTAAGCGTTATCTTGTCTGTGATAATTGTGTGTAAGATATAAAGTTGAATTTGAAATAACAAGGGTACTAACTGTGCCTGAGATCAATGGAGGCACCACACACTGATGGCTTATTATCTCCCTTGTCCAACCCGGCCAGGTCACAGAGTCAATTCCGTCGCCACCCGCCAAACCGAAGCCCGCCAAACTTCCCCCCAACTGGAAGACGGCCCAGGACTCGGAAGGCAAAACGTACTACTACCACTCCATCACAAGGTATGTCCCTTGCCCCAGTTCTTTCACACTGCTGAAAATTTCCTTTGATGACAATAATGGTTGAACTTATTGTGTGCACAGCTTCATAAGTTTGTGTGTGTGTGTGTGTGTGTGTGTTAGAATATTACATGTAGCCAAGCCCTTTTGGCGAGCACTTAGACCACAACTTAACTCCACTTCATGTCTTTCCATAATTTGGGTGCACATTCAGCAAACAATGACACGCATGTACAAAGTACACACACATACACACACTTCATGACACACTCACATAAGGCACAGTATCCAATGATATGAGCAAAGTAATTGTGCATGCTTATTTTCTTGCCTAAGATATTACGATTCAAAACTATTCCCTGCCTATTATATCACCCCTTACATATACAATCTTTTCCCAACCTTCGTGTGGCACTGGCTCATGTTTATACAAATCAAACATTTCCAGGAGACCATTTGTAGTTTGTTTTCCAGTGTCAAACCAAGACCTTCAAAATGATTGCTTGAGTGAATCTTTCTTCCCCTGCTAGGCAAACACAGTGGGAGCCCCCGACGTGGGATGAAGTCACTGACGGGGCATACCAGGAGGAGGAGGACGAGGGTTCAAACACGCCGACGTACGACGAGAAGGGCAAGCAGAAGACGACCACAGCCCCGGCTGACACCTCCAGCGAGGCCGCCAAGAGGCTGAAGGAGGCGTTTAGGTCAAAGGTGAGTTGTGAGAACTCATCCTCATCGTCGACTCTTTGTTTAGTTTTTGTCTTTCGTATGTTTAGAACATAAAACTGTTATTCAGTGTCACTCACTCTGCATTCAACGCTGTCGCATACTGTTGCGTTGCACACCCATCCCAGTTGAGTTTCATAAACAAGCTGCTTTGAGTATATCTTCAAGATTCAAAGTTCAAGGAGTTATTCAACCCCCATCCTAAATGAATTAATGCCACCAGAAGACTAGAATTATACTGTCTTTTAACCCATTAAAGACTAGTTCTGAATATATTTGAGCAACTGTCTATGGGAAATGTGTCATAGCGAAATGAGCTTGTCCTCACTTAAAGTGCCACCTGTACAATATGATTAAGATGAGAATCTGCATTTACATGTTCTGTCGAACAAAAATGCAGTCGATGCTGCGCTGTTGTGAGGTTGCTGTTGAATTTGCTTCTGAAGCAAGAAATGTGGAAAAACCAAATATAAGAGTCTGTGCTGTCATTAATTCGTATACTTACTTTTAACTATACAAACCCACTGCCAATCTTCTGCTAGGTCATGGCAGTGACACAGGGACTGGAATTTTAATCAGAGCAAGGAAACCTATTGACCTCACTATGATTTTTACAGCATTTTGGTCTTATCATTCAGCTTTTGAAATGCTGTGCCAACAAGAAGAGTTTCAAGTGATGCTGACCCAATACTTACTCCTCATGTTTCAGTTGTTGATCGTAGAGAAGGACCTCTGACTTAAATTGTGATGTGTGGGCAAGACTGCAAAATTGTGTAAAATACTGAATTTATTTTGTGCCGCTTGTAATTTGTCTATAGATGTCACACCATGTCATCGGTTACCTAAACATGTATCGCAAGCCGGACTGTAAGACGGGGAGAATCACCAACACTGAAGATTTCAAGCATCTTGCCAGGAAGGTAATGATGTCAATTTTATTTAACCCTAAAAAGAGGGGGGGGGGGGGGGGGGGGGGCCTTTGGGGGCCTAAAAGGCCCCCCCTCGACATTTCGCGCGATTACTCTGCAACACGCGATGTTCTCGCCGCGATGTTCCATGACTTTTTTCTTTCGAGTTTCCCGCACATTTTGACACCAAATTTGTGACGTTCTAAAGTTACATAACTTTTTGTACATGCACGTGAGGCCGAAAATGGCTGAAAAATGTGACTTTGTGTACAAAGTCAATGCAAATTGAGTTTTTTCACATGGTTCATATAAATATGCTTATTTTTACTCTCAATGGCTAAAATCAATTTGTTATAGGAGTATTATGCTTCAAAAAGTGTCTGCCACAAATTTTGTTTAAAAAAACAACAAAAACAAAAGGTCGAAAAAACAGGGAAATACATAAGAAATTCATAAAACAATAAAATAAATAAGAAATTAATTTTGATACCGAATTTTTTTTCAAGTACATTTGCTAAGAATGCCACAAAAAATAATTAGACCAAAAATGAGCACTTTTCGAGCTTTATTTACTGATTTAGATCAAAGAGTCTGATTTCTTGCATAAATTAGCATAATTAATCAAAATAAAATAAAAGAAGACTATTTTGTAAAATCTAAATATATGATCTTGTAGATTACATCGCACACTACCATTGTGCAAATTTCCACGGCGACTGCGTGATCCGGGGCGGCGATCTTAAGGGGGGGCCCTTTAGGCCCCCCCCCCCCCCCCCCCAAGTCTTTCAAGCTACCAAAATGGCCCAGTCTTTTTAGGGTTAAGCCTGTTTCGGGTTGGGGTAAGAGTATCACATTTGAGGCACAGGCAGATTCAGTCGTAATGAAATCTTTTTTCATATCGACATTTTGTGAAAGCCGAACAAATGAATTATATAAAAATATAGAGATAATTTTGGGATTTACACTTTGTTGTAATGAAATTTTGTTATTACTTTGTTATAGCTGGTGGGTACTGTGCTGTCAATTGACGTTGACCTGTGAATCTGTACGCACAGAACCATGAGAAATCTTTGTGTCTTAAATGCATTTAGAAACTCATTCTTCTACAAAGATAGTTTGTTATGACATGGTTAAAGGTAGTACTGGATATTTCACAAGCTACTATTCTTTACCGCGGAGGTTTTCCATGTAGTTTAGAGCCAGTACTAAGCTGCTTGTCATCCAGTGCCACAAATGTCATCAGCCACTTAGATGAATGTAGATGAAATATCAGAAGCATATAATGCGATGTTTTGTAATTTGATCTAATGCATTAGACAATTCTAGAAACGAGATGTTGAATATAATGAAAGAGAGTGACCGAGTGAGTAATTCAGTGAGGTGACAGAAAGGTTTGATAATTTCAGGAGAGCCACAAGTCTATTTCTCAACCAACAGATATTTAACTTCAACTAAAGAGTGATTTCGATATTGTTGGGACAATGTGTATGTAGATATCCAATTCAATTCTGTGATTCTCAAACTTCTTAAAATAGCAGAAATATTTGGGGCAACGTAATGAAAGTAGCACTCACATTATGTTCAAAACAAAAGAAATGCATTACTGTAATTGTAGATTATTTCAATGGGTTGACAAGACCTCATATCTCAATTGGCATTGATTAAAAAAGACTTCCTAGCTCAATTCTGAACATAAAAAATACTGAGTTTTTAAACAGAACAATTATAAGTGTAATCCAAAACATTGTTTCTACCGTATTTGATGTCAACATTGATGTTAAATTGCGAAAATGTTACAAAAGTAAAAAAGTTTTTTTTTCTCCTGAAAATTCATGTTTTTGAGATACTAGGTGAGGTCTTGTCACCCCAGGGACAGTATGTCAGTATCTTATGGTAACAAAGCAAAAAAACAACCCAAGCACCATGTATTTCTAGATCCATCAGTTGTCCTCTCCTCGGACTGTAAGTCTCGATGAAAATATGAGAGCAGAGAAAGAGATGTGTTGTGGGAAAAGTTGATTCTCATTGCGATTTTCAACCTCCCCCAACAGCTGACCCACGGCATCATGGCCAAGGAGCTGAAGCACTGTCGAAACATTGAGGACCTTGAAGTCAACGAGAACGTCAAGCACAAGGCCAAGGAGTACATCAAGAAGTACATGGGGCGCTACGGCAAGGTCTACAAAAAGGACTCCTCGGACATGTAATAGAGGGCGCTAGTCTGCTCCGCACCTTCCGAATTTCCTTGCAAACATCGAAAACATTGCCAATCTGACTCGTTTGTCAGATAATGTGACAGAATTAACGGAATAAAGAGGAATTTTCAGCACGCCCCCACCATTGGGAGGATTGTGCTTTTCTTATTTCTCAGAGCAGAACAAAATGGGAATATTTTGCAATCTTTCACGAGGTGAACATGCTTCCCTGGGCTGTAGCAGCCAGACTTTTGATAAGCGTACAAGGTGCAATAGTGATAAATCAAGTTTAGTAGGGTGCATTCAGAAGTGCAACATTAAAAGAGAAAGTGTTCACTCTTACTGAAAAATGGGAATTTGGTTGCTCAATTCCAAAGAATCATGAAATGTTTCTGTATGGATGCAGCCATAAGCCCTTGCAGTTCTGCTTGAGGTTCTCAGTTCCTACTTAATTGAGGTCGTGTGATGAACTTGACAAGTTATGCAATCCAAGAATATGGAGACATGTAGAAACTGCTCTTTTGTATCCCAAATGAAAGGAAAAAGCCAAAACCAAACTCTACCTTCGGCCTGAATAGTGGGTGTGCAGAGAATCCATTGTAGCAGCTGGGCTCCTGTGACGAGCAAAACCCTTCAGGGTCATGCTTAGAGTGGGGGGTTGGTGGGGGAATCCCCCAAGACCTTCCATTTACTTGTGTTTAGTCTCTCTTCTTTGTTTTTTTCATTTGTGTGTGTGTGTGTGTGTGTGTGTGTGTGTGTGTGTGTGTGTGTGACCAGATTGCTTTGTGCATGAGTTGATCTTCTCTGCTGACAGCCTGAGATTTGCCAGAAATTGATTTTGGCGATGAAAAAAAAAAAAGAGAGAAAAAAAGAAAGGGATGGATGGAACTGCATCCATTCTTCCAGAACAGCTTCTCTTTGATAGGAACATAAAGAAACAAGAATCTGAAATTCTTGCCTTGAATTTTTGGTTGTATCTTTGTTGTTACTTAAGGCCTTCATCCATTCATTCATCTGTTCATTTAATCATTGCTTCCTGCTGAACAGCTTATATTTTCTAAAAGAACATTAAAGAAAAAAAAATAAAGCAGGCACAAAAAGAAAAAAAAAAAAAAACTGGGGGAGGATAAAAAAAGGTAAACATTGCAGATGAGGCAACTGAATTCCCTGAAGTATTCACTTCTCCTCAAGTTGACAAGAATTCATAGAAATGGTCATGATGATTGTATAGTTTCCTCTTCTTTTCCTCGAGAGATGACGGGAAAAAAAATGGAATGGACGTTGGCGCAAGTTTTGAAAAACAGCAGGAAGTGAATATTTATCTGAAATGGAGTGGAAAGGGAATAAAGAAAAAGAGGAAAAACGGAAACAGCAACCCAGGCTACTCAATGTAGTGTGCCTGTTCAATACTTATTGTGTGTTGTCTTGTGCTCCTGTGCTCCTCGATCCCTCAGCCACTTCCAGACGTGTTTCTTACTTCAGCGGAGCAGCAAGAATGCCAGCACTGTGCTATTCGCTTTGCTCTGTTTCAGATCTTCCCTACCCAAGTCGTGAGCAATTTTTCGTTTTGTATTTGTCTATTTTGTCTTTTTTTTTCCTGTGAAGTGTGTTATGGACTGCCCATGCACTTTTCGTATGTATGATAGAAATAGAGTGACTTTCTGTGTGTGGGCGAATAGGAGGAAGTGTTGGTTGAAAAGTTAGGGTCTTTTCCTGTTAGCAGTCACGCACGAGGCTCTTAGCTAATGGTATGTTCAGTTCACACAGTCCAGGGATGTTTCAGAAATGTATTTGTGACTTCCTGTCAACTTTTTGTTCCTTGGAAGCTGCTCACATGTTTAGCTGTAAAGGGCAAACAGGTTGTGTAACTTTCTGAAATTTTGTGTTGTGAGTTTGTTTGTGTCTTCTTTTCTATTTTAAGTTTGGGTGTAATAGACCATTTCTGTAATGTATTACAAGTCATGGATGTTGCTCATCCTACAGCATTGCAACAAAGAATTTGAGTCACCCACTCCTTCCAATAAAGTCCTGTAGGCAGAAATTCACTTGGTTGTTGCTAGGTAAGGCAAGGCACCAGTAAGCTTTGTGGTTGTTATGGGCAACTTTGTGAACATAGCATGTATAGAATTGGGATACATGACCAAAACAGTCTATCGGTGGAAAGATGATTTGTTTAAGATAAAAAGAGACTCTTGTAAAGCCACAGAAAATTTGAAATTACAGCACTTACAACTGCATTGTTCAAAATTCAAAATGCAATTGGTACACCCTAGATTCAGGTGTTGTACAGACATAAGGTAGAGAGAACTTGAGCTAAGGCTGCTGAAAGGATTCATTATACATGTATTCCATCTTGTCTCCTGTTACAGCATTCCTCGGTTCCATTTTATTGTTGAAAGAGACTGTCATCAGAATTGTGCGGCCATACTTAAGAATGTTTTGTTATCTTACTGTATACAGTACTGCATTCTGCTGGGTTTTATTTTCATTATTGTTTCGTGTTTTAAATCAATTTCAGTGATTTGAAATCTTGCAGTGCATATTGAAGGTTGAGGGAGGAAATGTCTTTACTTTTAAGATGATCTGGGGAAGAAATTGGCAATGTCGTTGAGACAACATGTTAAGAAGATTGATTGATGGATTGCAGTCCTATTGCTCATGGGAAGGTTGATGAACAAGGCTTGGGGGAGGGCGTTTCCTAATGTATTCAAATATTATGCACAAGGTCAGAACAAGTACTTCTTTGTGGCAACTTGAAAGCTTGTCGGACCTCGTCCCACATCGCGACAGCCAGTGAATGGGAACTGGGTCCAGACTCTGGGGTCTTACGCAACTAAAAAGTACTGAAAAGCTTTGCATGAAATGCACATTATTAGGATACTTGGAGATCCATCCACAATTCAGAACACAATCCGAAACTCTCCTGTTGTTCTGACGTGAAAATTTAGTTTGATTTTTAATTCACATGCTTCCTAAAAATCTTTTTGTATTAATTAGATAAAACCTTCTCTGAAATAAATGTGAGTGTAGCATTGAATAAGATGTGAGTATCAACCGTACCTTGGAAAATAGGGATGCCAGTTGGCCTGTTCTCAGTTCCATGTTGTGCATGAGCAGAAAAATGTAATTTGTATGATCAGGTATGTTGGATTGTACATCCAGTGAGATTATCGTCTGTGATGTAATGATTAGTTTCATGATCAAACCAATGAACGGGGTGCTTTCCCATTGTTACTGATGGGCCATTCTGGTCACCTTTCCAACCCTGGCCTGTTCATTCATTGTTTGAATATTGATTCCATAATTTCTTACGTCGAACGTGTGTTCGAAAACGAGTGAAGTGCCGAAGCAACTGAGATAAAAAGACGCTCTTTTCCAGGAATGTGTGCGTGAGCTAATGACGAATTAGCTTATTGCTATACAGCAGGTCAAGTCCCAAGACCCCCCTCTCCCCCTTTGTTGTCATTTGGTGCTGTATCTTTCATGAAAGAACTACGACTAATTAGTTTAGTTTTGTGCAGGGTATAGCAATCTAGACACCTCTGTTTGCACCCTATGTTCACATATTAATTCATAATTTTCAGTTTGCAGAATTTTCTAAAGCCTTTCATTTCGCTAAATGCCAACATATTTTGAAAAATGAAAGTTACTGTGTCTTGAATTGGCAAGAAAAGAAATGGAGATGTCTTTTTGATTTTGTGTACAATTGATGAATTTATCCAATTTAGTTCCAACCGTTTGCTAATATAGGATATGTAGGAAAATTTATGAGAGTTGCCAATTTATGCAATGCAGCAATATTTTCTTGAGGACTTACAAAAGGTTAGAAGAGGTCAAACTTGTGTGCTGTGTGGATGCAGAGTTGATGTGTATACTAGCTTCTTATACCTGTCCAGCAGTTGCCTGGCACAACAACATCAACGAGAACAAACAACATTGACAGAAACAATAGTTTTGAGCTGGCAGGAATGGGGAATGTTTGTAAACTATGCTGTTGAGCTAGAAAAATATATTTTAAGAGGTGCAGAGGTGTTAAATTCGTGTGCATTGTCACTATAAAGTATAAATCTGCACATTCACGAGTAAAGCATTTTATACTCGTTCAGTTGGGTTGACATGTCTAGTGCCCCCGTGACCCAAAGGAGAAGACTGTGGGACTGCTGTACATAGGGTTTGGTTGTAGAGTCTCGTCGAGTCTGCGTTGTTTTGTACAAAGCGATATGTAAATATTCACTTCTTGTACAGCCATATTCTACCAGCTGCCATGTATAGCGATACTGACGTGGAGCCTGCTTAAATGCACTGTTCATAGAATGCACAGGTGGTATTAGACCACACGTTTATTTGTACAGCTAAGGTAGATAGGATTTTTTTTTGTATTTGTTTATATGAAACCAAAATATGTGTGTGCCAGAGGGACTGAAGACTTAGCAAAAGTCTTAGTTTCCGTGTGAGAAAAATTAAAATTGTAAATAAATATATGATGAATCTTTACATGACAATTGAAATACTCGTTTCCTTTGTTTTCATTCGTATTATATTTGTTGAGGTCTAGATCTCAAAATGGAGTCAAAATAAGTACGTCCATCAGATATAACAATATTAAACCTTTCCAGTGATACCTTACCTGTAAAATAACAAGGACATTCTTGAAGTTATGAAAAATATTCCATGTTTTTATTTTCTCTTTTTTAGGCAGCTTTAATCGCAGATACACTATCTGGACAAGAAAGGATTTTGCTAATTTTGCGATAACTGAATGTACATATTATACAAATAATGTATGTGAAAATTTTTTGATAACTATATAATACTCAGTGCTACATGTATATAAAATTTTGATATATATGAATTTAATATACATGTGGTATTAAATACATGCATATAATTGTATATGTATATGTATACGTATGTTATATATTATATAATACTCCGTACTACATGTATGTGAAATTTTGATATATATGAATTTAATATACATATGGTATTAAATACATATATGCATATACATGTATTGTATATGTATACGTATATATGTATGTTACTATGTTTTATTATATGACCGCCCAGCTCAAAGCCCACAAATCTGCATAGTAAGAGAGTAAGCTGTAAGCTTATAATTGATACAAGAATGGCTAAAGTTGGACCATCCTAATCCATTCAAAAAGTGATCGTAATAAGAGAGCAAGGTGGTGTAGTTTCATAGAGAAGTGAAGAAAGAGGATTGATATAAGGGTCACTGAGGCGTGCTCTGCAGAAGTATCAATGAACACATGTTCAATTTCCCAGCAAAAGTAGTGCCTGTCTGAAAAAAAAAAATTGCGGTCCAGAAAAATGCTAATAACTTGGTTTGAAATTTTGAAAGTGGGCAGAGAAAAGATTACTCTCCCAGGTAAGACAAACTTTAAAAAGTTGAGTTGGTCAACCCAAATGAATATTTTATTCCATTACAAAGAGTAATCTGCGGCTCTTGGTGGATTTTCAGCTAGGTGGTCATATATGAATGTTTAATACATATATCATGGTACATAAAAAAAAATCCAGGTTCACTGTTTCACTAAATACAACACAAACGATAGTCGCTGACACGTATAGTTTTAAAATGCATAATGCTGTTTAATAATCTACCATAAACCGTATTGCAAGTTATTAACAGCACTGATTTAGAACTGGGACATAAATTCAGACAAGTTTTATTTCTTATATACTCACAGTTTACATACGTATATCTCATATTAAGATAAGTTTGATCACATCGTAATTTTGTTCTCTCACAGTGGCACTCTGCCTATCAATAACAGAAAACACAATAACCCATTGTTTGGGACTACCATGCATGATAATAAAGTTCGATCTCGGAGATTATAGACTTCTTCTCCAAAACTCTATTTGTGACATATTATTAGTATTTCATGTTACGCACTTGGGTCCTTTTCCTTTCCAATTAAACTATACAAATTGATTTACGCGAGTAATAAACATTACTATCCATGTACGACGATGTTTGTAAACAGAATGAAATACGCTGTGATGTACCTGTTCCAATACTTTATTCCCTTTATCGCTATAAAGAGTATACACGTATGATGATAGTAGCCGAGTATCAAAGGATATTCATGTACAATATAAATGGTTCCCCATACACTGCCATATGCCGTAAATTCTACGTATGCACCTATTCTGAAGCAACTATAGTTATTAATTTTGGGATCAGAAACGCGATAAAATATACGAGACCGTTGTATGAAGCACTCTTACAGAAAGCTAAAAGGCTATATATTACATAAGGCTCCTTCTTTTACTGACAATCAAGTTTTATGCACTGTAAAATACTTCGCCCATTACCTCATCAATTAGGAATCACATCAGTATATTTTCACACTAAGAACTGTTTGGTCAAGTCTTCTGCTACCGACTCGTACAACCTTTCCTAAACTAACAATATCACGAAAAATCAAGTCTATGACATTCAGACCCCTAGCCACTTTAATGCGGCGTCCTTTCGCAGAATAGGTATGATATCAGTTCAATACCAGTTCAATAACTTCAATAGGATAACGTGCAGAACACAGCTAAGCTAAAACGCTGATAAGTTCAGCATAGACAAAACATTTCAAAATGCGAACTCCAATTAAAGTAGAAATAGCAGAGTGAAACATTCGTAAAATTTTGACATTTGTACACTCTAACATTAATCAGAGCCAGTTTGGAGTTAGCTCATGTATACGTTGTTACTGACAAATTACCTTTTTTTCCCCTCTCCCTCTCAATTGTGCAGTCAGACCTCAGCGCATGCACCGAAAATTGCTCTATTTCACAATCTTGAATAGAACACAACTTGTATCAGCTGAAACATCATAGAGTCAAAGGAAATGGATTTTGTTCTCTTTGATTGTATAGTAACAACGGCAGACGACATTTTGGTTACAAACAGGATTTGGGAAGTGCCGAAATTTTGTTGAAATCAAGAGATCAAAGTAGGAAATGTGGAAAATAAGGACAAAAAATACGCCGTACTTTCTCCAACAGATTTTATGCAACTCAGATTTCTGCTTCTTCTTCATAGGCTCTCGGATCGACAAATGATACGACAATCATTCACTGCCCTGAAGCATAATATTCTCACTGAATTCTACAACAAATGAGACAGTTTGCCCTTCAGCCGTGTTGCCATGTTTTCATTGGTCCGTTAAGAAAGTTCACGGCTCGTGTGCGCAGTAGACAAAACAGAGTGTGATCAGCGAGAAGTAGCTATAGGGCAAGTCCAAGCTATTTGATCACTCATGGCAGAAAATTCAAAATGATTCAAATAAGACAAACTTGGTGTTATTGTAAAGCCAAGATGTTAAAATACATGAATTCTAAAGAGAAAAAAGAAATTTGATCGTGTGTGACCAGTGATAAATGAATACATTTGCATAAATTTAAAATTAGGGTAACGCGTGGGACATCAAAAATTGATGCATTTTTAAAGACATCTTCAAAGTTTTCCACTTTTGTGGCCCAATATTAGTGGGACCACACAGTCTGAATGGGAGGTTATCATGACTTTAAATTCCAGTTTCTCAACTAATTAAATATGCAAATGAGGAACGTGCAAGAAATTGGCATGTCCCACGCGTTACTTTTTTAGGTTATTATTTCTCATTTGCATAAAAGCTGGTAACTGAATTTTCCTGAAACTTTCAAAAGACCAAATCTACATTTGTCTCCATCATAACCAGAGAAGAAAAATTAGTCTGAACAATATAATTAACCCAATCTTTTATTAGATTTGGTAACGCGTGGGACATTAGGTAAAGCGTGGGACAGCATGTGTATTACAATGGGAGTATTTTGAAACTTTTCCATAAAGAAGTAGAATTTTCCCAAACCTTTTAGAACAATGAGTTTGGAGATACAGTACTCAAAATATTAATTATTTTGGCCTTGTACATTTCTGGCATTCTTTTACTGAGCTGGAAGTAAATTTTGAAAAGTTTTATACAAAGCCAAAAACAAACAAAGCAAAATAAAATTAAACAAACAGAATTTATATACTTCATAGGTCTTCATATAGTCTTTGAGAACTCACCATATTTTGCTTAATTGTAATATATTTTGCTACATTCATTGAAGAGATGACTTAATTTTTCCTTCAATATATAAAAATCACAGTCTGAATCTTTTTCTTTTTCCCTTTTTTAACAAATAAAGTGTCAGCTAATACTGCGATATATACTAACCCAATTTTGTTTTTCTAGTCATAAAATGAACAGAATGTATTGTACATGTTGGGTATGTACAATTATACTTTGATGTTGTATATCTACTCAAGATTTATTGTCACAATACATGTATCTTGCTTGATAAAAAGAAGTTATTCAGGGTTTGTGTTTGATCTTAATAAGCGACTATGAGTGTTGTGTCTTACACTAAACAAACAATCCCTGTCACTGAACAGTAATACTAGGTGTTTCAAAAAACATTTCCCACTTTTGATCATAAATATATCAAAAACTATTCATTTGATAAAACTGTCATTGATGTGAGTAATAGCTGGATAGTGTACAATTTGGTTGGAGGTAATTTGCACGTGAGAGCATAAATCAGTTTCATTAAATCTAAGATTGATTGTGAAGTAAGGTTTCAGATTTTGGTCAAATTTTAACCCTCTGTACAAAAATTGAACTTCGCACAGGAACCAATGATGTGTATGTGAGTGTGTGCTGACAATGGCCCTGAACAATGGACATGCCTGAACCACCTGTTGACTAGGCGTCAGTCTGGCGCTCCCTGGCACATGAATGCTTAATCAATAATTCATGTGGATTGCCCTGGGCACTGCTAGTCTGAATTCATGCACGGTAAAGTGCTTGTAAACACCACATTTCATTCCAGCTGGCAATCATTTTCAAATTGTGCTTCTGACATATCAATAAATTTTGGATATAAATAAGCATGAATGATCTAAAGTTCCTCATTTTAATACACCTGTCTACTAATTAAATAGTCTGACAAATTTTTCGCTATTTCGATAAAAAGAGATCATTTTTGGTAAAGAGTTCAGCAGCATTTATCATTGGGGCGATTTGTTTCAGAGTAGATTTATTTAAGGCTCCGTATACAAAAGTGTAGTATACTCTAATGGATTTTCTTTACTTCCTGTCACCACGTTTACGATAGAACAGAAGGTATTCACTGTAATTTTGTTTTTCAGAAGTAGGGAAAGCACTGACGCGACTCAACGACAGTATCGACAGGCGTTTGACTTTACACAGATACTGCCAGAGGCTGAATAAAGACTAGCTGTGTTAGTGGAATTTCTCATGAATGAATAATGAAGCATTCAAACCCTGGCCATTGTTCAGGACCATTGTCAGGGTGTTAACCACACACTCCCATACACACCCATTGACCCCTGTGCAAAGTGACATTTTGTACAGAGGGTTGAAAATAGAGCAAAGTCTAGAACCTAACTGTGAAATTAATCATGGATTTCATGAAACTTATTTATGCTTTCATATTTAAACCACCTTCATCCAAATTGTACACTATTCAGCTATCACTCATATCAATGACAGTGTTATCTGATATATAGTTTTTGAATTATTAAGAATCAAAAGTGGGAAATGTTTTTTGAAACACCTAGTAGCAGGGGCGGATCCAGGAATTCCGTAAAGAGGGGGAGCGTTTACAAAATTAAAGGGGGGGGGGGCGCATGCACCCCTCCCCCATTTTTTTTCTTTTGTTTCAACAAAAATAAAGGGGGGGGGGGCGTGCGCCGGTTGCGGTCCTCCCTGGATCCGCCCCTGAATAGGTATGACACAAGTCATACAACAGACTTTCACCACAGTAATAAATGAACATCTTTGTATAAGGGGGGGGGGGGTGACTATAGGCCTACATGTACAGCTGTACTTGTAATTATACAACATTGCTCAGTGTAATGTAAGAAATGATTCTGACACATTTTCGTTGACCTTTTACCTCTTTCAAAACACAATCTATATGAAAACAATAATGGTTAAGCATAAAACTATGAAAACAAACGAAGGTACAGGCGGTGTTGGGCATTTTACGGAGCAATGAGACAGGTAGTTTCAAGCAGTTGAATTAGTAATGGTTAACAGTCTATTTGTATCAATTTTCATCAGACGATTAGCATAGCCTCCATAAAAAATGATGTACTAAATGGATCAGTTTGTTTATGATAATTCATTCATGAAGTGGTAAATAGAGCCTTTCTTTAAGCAAATAGGGTCAAATATTATGTATCTGTCTTATACTGTCTAAAATAGATACCAAACTTCAAATTTTCTCAAGTAGATGTGCAATTTTTAGAATATTACCCATAGTGACAAAAAATGTCCCACGCGTTACTTGTCCCACGTGTTACTATACTCATCTATTTAAAATTGACCTTGAGAGCAAACAGAGAGATGAATATCAATGAAAAATGTTGTTTTGTCCTAAGTAATAGATGTGTAACAAGTTGTTCACAATGATATTCTATTGTGACAAGTATTTTCACAATATTTGAGAAACAAAGTAAAAGGAAAAAAAGAGCCTTTTTTCTGCTCCCATGCGTTACTGCCATGGAGAATAAATTAGCATAAATTCATTACGGAATGAGTAATTCTCATTATTTTTGTTGTTTTGTGTGTATTTTCTCCCTACTATCTACCAGAAATAACCAAACAATTGAGCTTTCATAACTAACTGCGGAATATCAATAGGGCTTAATTTGTTTATGATGTCCCACGCCTCACTGGTGCAAAATAGCTTGGACTTGCCCTATATTTATTTTCATGTAACTTGAGTGTATCTCGGTGATTTACTAACATCTATAGAGTGTGAACGATTGCTGTTTCTATAATAATATCAATTCTACAACATTTTGGCATTGAAGTCAAGACAATAGTTCTGTAAGTAATTCACCAACGAGTCGAATATTTTACTTTCAAAGTGTAATAAAAGAACTTAATTGATTGTTTAATTAATTTCCCTCAGTGTATGTTCCCTTTGTGTTGTCACGACCGATCATCTTCATAAAGTAAAATTTTGGCGATTACGGTTTTGAACACGCCAAGGGTAGGCCTATATCTTCAGCAATTCCGCCAGAGTAAATTTTTTGTAGACTGTAAAATGGTCGTCATAGCAAATGACAAACTTATTTGGTTCCAAGACTACAAATGACGGAGGGACTTCTTTGCAGTTGACACTTTGAGCTCGCAGAATTCTACGTGGTTCATGGGCGTCACCGTCTGTAACATTTATTTCATAGACTGTCACGGTACGAAGATGTTTACTCCAACACAGGACGTAAGCGCAGTTGGAAGACGTATCGACTGCAATGCCCTCGAAATCATCACTATCAGGGATGGAAATATCAAGCTTGATGACACCATCAGCTTGAGACATTATACGGAGAAGGATTCTACTTGGGTTGTCTGTTTTAGTTAGTATGATGACGTCTCCTGGTGACATTGTCTTCAAGGAATATATAGGCATGCCCTTAGACTGCCCGATAGTGTTTCGGTGTGTCCCATCGGGATTGTATATGGCCATTTTTACAATCAGTGGTGTAAAACACGGTTTTGGCACTAATTGGTGTATAACTTTCTTATACACTGACAGATATGCATTATTTTTTCTCATAAACTTACCACCCACAGTGTCTACCTTGGGTACCTTAATGAACTTTCCTCTCTTTTTCTTTCAGATGTGGCATGCACTTACATGCTTGAAATCCAACACTTTTGGTGTATGCACTCTGACATGGTTTTTTTGTCAGACCTAGCATATTAAATTGTTTATTCCTTTTCATTATTTTTGTTGTTGTGGTGATAGACAGGTATCCAACATTAAGAACTATTATGTTTACCAGGTTCTGCTTAGTCTTCTTTAAAGACTGAAATTGTCCAAACTTTATGTTTCGGAGGTGACATTTTCCGTTAACAATTAACCCCTCTTTTGAGTTAGCTCTTGCTCACAATTATAAAATTCAACTTTGCTAATTTCCATCAAAACAGAATAGTAATCAATCTGACTTAACTTCGATCCAAAGATTATTTGATTCAAATAGCTTATTATTTTTTGGTGAGTGTTTATAAATTTATGCAACTTTTCCGTTAACTTTTCTGTCACCTCCGAGACAACAGATTTATGTATTTGATTTTTTTATTCTTGACATCAGTTATACATTACATTTACAAAAATGTAACATATCCCCTCACATTATCTCTGAAGGAAGGTAGTAGAAATATAGCCTGTTGTTTTCATTTCAGAGCAATTTACAATTTTCCGTTAACACTTGTCACCTCCGAAACAATTGTCACCTCCGAAACAACAAGCGTATTATATTTGATAATTTCTCGAAGACAATGCAATTTTGTTTGATTCTGTCCAATTGACAGGAATCTCTTTTGGATGAAAATAGTAATATGGCAACAGGAAGTGAGAATTTTCTAGAGATTAATAAAAGATCTAATAAAAACTAAGAATTACTGTTTCGGAGGTGACAAAACACTGTTAACAAGAGTTTTTGCTCATTTCTATTGAAGAGAAACCATATCATGTACACCAATGGTTTCATTTATTTCAGTAACATAAGTCTCAAAGTGGAGAAATCAACTAACACACTCTCACTCTTATTTTTATTACTATACTGTACGTTTTAGGGCAAATTTACATTTTTTCACTTTTTTAACAAAGAGAATGCACAAAATACACCCATCAGTTGTATATATAATATCGTAATCAAGATCAATTCTCCTGCTTTAGTTAAGTAAACATATAGATGCTTTCATCTTAGAAGCTTGATTTCCAATTTAAGCAATTTAGTTGTGAAGATTTACCAATCACAGCTTTCCATGTAGGTTGCTTTTTCTTGTGTTTCGGAGGTGACATTGTTTGTTAACACCATATTGTTATGTGATAGTGAAAGGCAAGAATTCAGTTCCTTTTCACTATCTATTAACATTTTCAAATACATTTAATATCTACAAAATCATCACAATAGAAGTGACTTTTGTAGATATACCTAGCTCACCAGAATTCCCTTGATACCAAAGTGATACATGTGGCAGTTCATGCATGCCCTAGTCCACAATCTTAAAAAAATCATAAAATAATCAAACTCCACAAAAAGGCCACATGCCTATAGCTAGTGCACAACTTGTTCTTGAATTCTTAGTTGTTGTTTTTCCATGTACAACGTGGTAATCATAAACAAAATTATGTGATTTTTTTTTTTAATATGACAATAATTATTACATTTTCCAAGTTGAACCAACTGTTTATGACATTATATTTTTTAAGATCATTGAAGTTATCTGACAACTAAAGTGAACAGAGGAACAAGTCCCCAGGACTGGAAAGGGAAAGATCAACAACAACAACAAAAAAATTGTAGTTCTATCTGAATATAATTTTGATGACGTGTTTACCTTGTTTTGTTATTATGTTTTATCTTAGAATTTGGCTTTAAGTACTGGAATTTCAAGGAAAAGAAAATGGTTTCTTAAAGGACAAGTCCACCTTCATATACATGTGGATTGAGTGAATGCAACAACATTAGTAGAACACATCATTGAAAGTTTGGAAAATTGGACAATCCATTCAAAAGTTATGATTTTTTTAAAGTATCTATGCAATCACTGCTGGATGAGACGACTACGACAGTGTATGATGTCACATGCATACAACGATATAAAGAAAATATAAGTGAATTTCACAAAACTTTACTTTTTGAAAAAAGTGCACATTTCTTCAACTTGCTGCTGATGTATGTTAGGGCAATATTATTCACCCTGCCTTCCAAAAGAGAGAAGTCAAGTGTTCTTTTGTTATGCAAGAATAGTGAAAATATGTTGAATTTTCTTGATACTTTCTCTATATCCTCGAACACGTGTGACATCACAAGCTATAGAAGTCTTCTCATTCAGCTTTGACTGAGCAGAAACTTCAAAAATTCATAACTCTGGAACAGATTGCCTTATTTTCCTCAAACTCTCACTGATGTGTTTTACTAATATTGCTGTATTTACTCAACCCTCATGTCTATTGAGGTGAACTTGTCCTTTTTTGGTCCCTTATAGGGTTATTTGAGACCAGTTTGTGTCCGGGACCTTCTGAGAAGTTGATTGGTAAAATTACTTAACAAAAAAAAAAAAAAATCCCCATAAGTTCACACAAAAGCATTATGCTGCTCTCTTCAGCTGGGAAACACAAACTGTTGTCTTAACCAAACTGTAAAAACTTGCTAAAGATTAGTATGAATTACAATCTAAAACAAAATATGAGCTGGTATCCACTATCATGAAAGTAAATAACTAAACAAAATAACAAGTAAGAACTGAAAGAAAGAGCTTATATTTGAAAATTAAAGCCATGAGGAAAGAAAGACATGAATGTTCACAATATATTAGTTAACACCTGAGAAGCTGGGTTGTCTCTGTGTTGTGTCACCTCCAAAACAATAAAATGATTTTTTCTTATCTTATACTTTTTACTCTCAAAAGTGACTAATATATATGATTTGCTGGTAATTTTCAAGCAATTCAGAAAGATACATAAAATATATCTTAGTAATGTCAATAGTTTAAATGCATCTGGTATTATAGAAAATTTATCCCAGATGAACCAAACACCTTTCACCAGTATTATAACATTTGTATGGTGGCTATCAAGAATGATGAAGAATTCATGAACATCCTTGAATTAATCTATTTATAATACTATGTGCAAACAAAAACATAATACAAGTCAAATAAGAGTTTTTGCTGTTGGCATTCATAACCTATGTCCCCACCAAAAAATTACAATGGTACCCTCCGCAACGATAACTTTAAAGATAGTGAATCAATCTAAAATACAATTTGAGGGATTGAAAATATAACTCATTGCCCACACCTTACAGAAAACCCCATTCAATTTGCTTCAGAGGTCAAAGAGAAATGAAAATTTTTGTAGAGCATGTCAGGAATCCCTTCCCTCCAAGTTCTGTATATTGTGTTTACACATTAATATGCAGTTCCAAGAGCATCCAAGTGCTAAACTTGGAAGAATCAGACTCCTGACATCCTTTATAACAATCCACATTTCTTTGAGACCACTTAACCAAATTGACTGGGGCTTTCTGCAAAATAGAGCTAAGATGTTATAATTTAAGACCCCAAAGTAGATTTTAGCTGATTTAATCATGTTGGGTGCTATCAATGCCAAAGTCTAATAGTAAATTAGGGGGGGGGGGGAGGGACATACACTATATATATGAATACCTGAACACAATGTTAACATTGAATGTCACCTCCGAAACAAAGTTATTCTTCCCTGGTGTTGTGGAATAAAATGTTCTGAGAGCAAAGGAACATTACTAAAATGATCTTACACCCTCATTTCAATTTAAGGTAGAAAATGGAATGCCATGTTTCTTCAGGTTACAATATCTAGCTTATGTCCGTCATATTCCTACTGTAAATGAATATTTCAACACAATGTTAACATTGAATGTCACCTCCGAAACAAAGTGATTCTTCCCTGGTGTTGTTGAATAAAACGTTCTGAGAGCAAAGAAACATTACTAAAATGATCTCACACCCTCATCTCAATTTAAGGTAGAAAATGGAATGCCATGTTTCTTCAGATTACAATATTTAGCTTAAAACCTTCGTCCAAATGGAAGGCAAACTACCGGTACCCATGCTAATTAATGAAGTGTAAAAAAACACTTGTTTTGTGTGGTTTATCTGCTTGAAACAGGAGTTAATTTCTTGTTCTCGAGTTATAATTATTAAAAACATTGATAAAAAGAAGAAGTTTTGTGTTGTTGTCACTTATTCTCAAAAAAACTGAGTGTTAATATTAATGTCACCTCCGAAACATTCTATTATGTTAACTGTCACCTCCGAAACATCCATGTGTGAAAAATCCAAGATTTAAAGAAATGATTGGAATTTCATTTAACCTACATAGGAAGGTAGCCCTTCTTAAAGACTTGTTATAGTATAGAGTTTGACCTGGCTTGCCCTCCAATAAATAGTTAAAATCTTAAAAATTGCATGTCAATTGGTATTTTTACCAAAAATTTATAAATCTCATGTATTTTTTTTTTAAAATCACTTTATATTCAACCCCCAAATAGTTTTGATTCACAAACTATATATTGTTGTTAACCATATAAACTTTGCATGGTGAAGTTTGACTACAGAGTTTTGTCATTATGGTGCAATTCATGAAAACAAAATTTTGCTTAAATTTACTTCAGGTGCCAGGGTTTTCCTTAAATTACACCAATAACTCTTCAGCTTTAAGGTCTGAAATGTTATTTTTTCAAAAATTTGAATACTTTCCAACAGGAATCAAACAGAATAATGAAAAAATATTTCGTTTGAAATTTTGACCCTCTGAGTACAAAAGTTACACCACTGATCGTAAAAAAGGCCATATGAGAATGAAGGATTCTTTCCATCCTGCGACTAGAATCTTTCCATCTTCGTCGAAAGTGACTAGAATTGGTTTCTCGAGTCCGGTGTTGACGTCCTCTCTTTTAGTACGAGTCAAATCCCAATTGTATATGGTAAATGAGCCATTTTCTAAGCCAAAGATATGTCCGTCATCGTGCCGAGCACTGTAGCTGACGATTCTGCTCGAACTAAAATATTTCCTTGTTCTTCAGGCCTACATGACGTATCATTCAAACGCACTGTACATGATTGTGACTGAAAACATGGGGCTGTGATCACTACCTCATTGTCGCTGATGCACCCAAGGAGACGCATATTGCATACTTCAATGTCGGGAATCAACACCTTTTCTTTATCCCATCGCCCTTTCGTAGTGTACACTCCAGCGGCCATGATGACAATCACAAGGTTCACTTGCAGCAATCGAGTCACCTGTCCTTATTAGTATAGTAAAGAATACAAACGAATATTACTTCAATCAACTTGTATCCGTCATACTAATATGACTAGCTGCAATTATGTCACGTATTATGTCAGAAATTTTATCCACGGAGCTTTGCTTTTTTGTTATTTAAAATAACGTGGGGACGACGACCCGTAAAATTGAAAGTAATGATTACGTAAAATCCTCGCAACTACTGCCAACGTCGCTTGGCATCATGACATTGCTGCTATTACAACTGAGGGTACTGCCGGGCAAGAACTTTGCTTTTGCTACATAGCAAATACACTACTCATCAAAGCATCAAAACTATATTCTCAAATAGAAAAAAAAAATAAGCAAGTCAATATTGTGAGAAAGCACGAAAAAAAAAGAAAAGACCACCGCACCCTATTTTGATAAAGCAGCCAGGCGAAACAGCTCGGCACGATGTGCTTCGTCTACATACAAAACCTTACACTGCCTTATGTATAAATAGTAAGGCTAAGGCTACAATTCCCACGTCAGCCGATTGAGGGAAGTTACACAAATCAAAGTGGGGGACGTGTATATGATTCCTGTAACCAATGGATATAGAATTAAGCTTCTTGAGTCTAAGCAAATTTCTCCCACTACACGGTAGCATCATTTAAATCAAAGAAAATGAAAAATCCCACTTCTACCGTCCCCGAAAAAAAAGGATAGGGAAATACCTGTAAATGCGCGATTGAAACCGAAGGATTCACGGCAAGTCAGTAATTCCTGTAAACAAAATTTGAAAGAAATACAATAATTTGCTGATTATCATGTTTGTTGTTATATGATAGGGTTCAGAATGCTTCAAATGAATAGCATTAGATATTTTCTTCCTTCACATTGAAAAATGGGAACGTACATACAAGACGAAACACAGGAATAACGCATACCGCCTAATAACCACGCGTACATTATAGGCCTAATAAACAAAAACAAATTAGAAGATCGATATTTTGTCTTTAAATTTTGTACTATCGTTACTTAAATCCGTATCAGATGCTGTGCAAGAGTCACTACATATTTGCTTACTCAAAATGTTTTCCTGTTACTCACCTTTCATTTGTATATAAACTGCTTTTCAAATTATTAAATCACTATGTAGGGTCTATACTTAACCATTCTGGATTCAAACTTACCCAAAGATAGCACTTATGTTACCACTGTGAATGAAATACAGGAATAAGAGAGAGTATGCGCAGGGCCTACATTCCGCAGAGTAGCAATTAGCTGATCTATTAAAAGCGGGTGTAGTTGGGAAACGCCAGTGCAATCCAATGCCATACAGCCTCACAACATGCGCTCGAAGTGCCTGAACCCAACAGGTATGATGGCCTCTGAATACACTCCAATCATGTCAAATGCAAGAAACTTAAACATTCCACACTTTCGTATATACCTGCTGGATTTGATAACCAGAATGATCGTTAGTTGTACGAGAATCCCACCCACAATGAAAGAATTACTTACATTCAAGTATTTGTTCAAACAGTCAACTGTATCAGGCACAGAACAATGCAAATGGCGTTGACTTGCATGTAACGTATTACACTGTGGAATTTTCACGGATACGTAGACCTAGTACCTACAGACTATAGTCCAAGATCCCGGGTAGAATCTTCAGTGGTGGGTACAGTACGCATTTATTGAAATAGAGGGCGGTTCATAAGTTTCATGGACTCAACACGCGTTATCAACATTTTTCAAAATCATATATCATATCAATGACAAATTATTTCTTGCGTCTGATCGGTAGGGGACATTGAAAGTAAAAAAAGCCAACAAACATTCCCACCATGAAGATCCTAGCTGGTCCACACTTTGTCAATTGAATTGGAATTGTTTGTTAAAAAAAAAATAGATAACCTTAATAGTGGGGCAGATATGTGAAAAAGATGCTCACATCCAGCGGAAAGTATGAAATTTTGCATATAGGGGTATTTTGGGGCGCTGGTTTCAAAAATTGCCGGTTCCAAGAGATCTGACCACGGGGCCGGCCGCCATTTTGAATTCCAATATGGCCGCCGTTAAAGATGCCTATCTTCAGTTCTGAATGACATAAGCCATTGAAATTTCAGTGGCGGATCCAGAGGGGGGCGCAACCAGCGCACGCCCCCCTTTATTTTTCGTTAAAAACAAAAGAAATAAAGAGAAAAAAAATGAAATGAAACCCGGAAGTGGCACCAGAAATAGTCACGCCCCCCCCTTTACAGAATTCCTGGATCCGCCCCTGAATTTGATGCATAAAAGCATGGTGATGTGATGATTTCAATAACAGACTTATTTAATATGTCTGACAAGCTGCACGGCAGCCAATTTGAATTTTCCTACATAGTTGCCATGTTGGAGTGTTGAAAATCTCTATATCGGGTTTGTAAATTAGGCTACCTGGTTGAGCGCGCGTTTGTAACTGATTTAGTGCGCTCTGCTGTATTCAAATTGTGACGTCAGCGAAAGGTGCATTATGCTTCATTTTTGCTGCACTTTTTGGCATGCCCGTGAATGTTAGTCGTGGCATTGCGTTTGTCAGACACATCCCATTAGTCCATTTTTAACTCAGTATGTTAAAATACTTGTTTGCACCGAATTTCAGTGTCACTCACCACTTAGAACTCGAGATAGGGATTTTGAACATTTCGTCGAGGTGGCCATATTGGAATTCAAAATGGCGGCCATTCGATGTTTATCAGACACTTCAAATTAATATGTCATCAAATTCAATATGTTAAAACGCTCTTGTGTACCAAATCTTGGTGCCACAGGTCATTCAGAACTGAAGATAGGGACCTTTTAATTTGTTTTCTGATGGTGGCCATATTGGAATTCAAAATGACGGCCGACCCCGTGATCAGATCTCTTGGATCCGGCAATTTTTGAAATCAGCGCCCCAAAATACCCCTTCATGCAAAATTTCATATACTTTCCGCCGGATGTGAGCATCCCGACTTGATTTCAATAGCACTACTGATCGGAGCACCTCATATAAACAATTTTCAACCAGAATCTCTCAGGCCTGTGCTGTGGTTCTACGACATTGTAGGCATAGTCCTTTCGTTGTAAGCGCCAGCATGGTGAAGATGGGTAAATTTCTTACAGGTTGCCCGTCTTTTACGAGTGTACGTGAGGGAATATGCATCCGGGCACTTTGAGCACTCGGCAAGAAAAATTTGCTGTTGATGAGAATTTCGCGATAGAGGCAAATTCCCATACCTTAACACGTAAAAAATAGAGGACGATCACTGCTGTGTGCCTGGCTACTAGTATTATGCTGCGTTTACACCGAGCACGGTACGGGCAACCGGCCGGGTTTTTGCTGTGGTGTACGTGCCAAAAGGAACCATGTCTGGTTCTGCTACAAAAGAATTCGTAATTCGGTACAAAATAACCCCAAAATGTTAATCTTGTGTCAAAATTGAGAGCAACAAAATCAACAGAAGAAGATTAACTTTTGTGACAGAATTATTAGCGGGGAAGCAATATTGTAACAGAACCAGACACGGTTCCTTTTGGCGCACCCGCGTGCTCGGTGTAAACGCAGCACAATACTAGTTACATGGTTTATTCTGAACGATCTGAGGTTAAAGGCCGTGTCACACCAGCCTTGCGTGCGACTTGCAAAGAACAATTTTGACTACCCGGAGGTCCCCGTAGATGATCCACACATGACAGTACCTAGCATGTATCTCAAAAGTAGTCTCCCGGAGGTGCGCACGCATATTTTTTTTTTTTGCCCGCAACCGTGGTTAGGCCCTGTCACACCTTTCCGGGAAAGCTACTCGGGCTTGTTACGTGTAGGGATTTTCCAGCATACCGGACATTCCTGAGGGCGGAAAAGGATTTGTGCGAGTCAGCGCATGTGTCTTACTTGCTGGACGCGTTATACTTGCGAGTATACTGTGTGACCTTTGTTCCAGTCGCGTGAAGGCTGACAACTCAGTGAAGGAATTCCTCTAATGGAACGGCTGAAATCTCACAGAATTTCATTATCTTGGCTGCATACGGGACTGCGAAGTACCTGCGTGGGAATTGCCTGGAAAGTACTGCCGCTAAGGGTCTCCTACTGGCGTTCTGCGTGGACCTCTACGGGCATTCCCGCGACTCACCCGGAAAAAGTTTTGGTCATGCTCAAAACTTGGCTGCGGTTAAATCGGACTTGCGTGAGCACCTCCGGGCAACTACGCACTAGATACTGTCAGGTGCGGACCAACTGCGGAGAGCTCCTTGGAGTAAATTTGTTTCCCCGCAAGTCAAGCCGCAGAAGTTCCCCCTTACGGTATGACAAGGCATGAATGAAAATTACAAACATTCTTGTTCGCCCGCTGAAAATCTTCTACGAGCTGGAAACTACCTCCTCGCCACAAGCCCGCGTTATGGTGTGACACGGCCTTTAAGGTCGTGTCACACCTTCCCGGGCAAGCCTTGAGTGCGACTTGCGAAGAACAGTTTTTACTACCCGGAGGTCCCCGCAGATGACCCGCACATGACATTATCTAGCACGTATCTCACCCGTAGTCGCCTGGAGGTGCGCACGCAAATATTTTTACCCGTAACCATGTTTAGGCCCTGTCACACCTTTCCGGGCAAGCTAGTCGGGCTTGTTGCATATGGGGATTTTCCAGCATACCGGACAATTCTGAGGGGGACAAAGATTTGGGCGAGTCAGTGCATGTGTCTAATGATACTTGCTGGACGCGTTCTACTTAAGTATTAGGCCTACTTCGGGCATTCTGTGTGGTCTGCGAGCCTGCGCGTGGGGGCTCAGTGAAGGAATTCCTCTGAAGGAAATATGGCAGAAGTACCACAGAATGTCATTATCTTGGCCGCATACGGGGATTGCAAAGTATACCTGTGTGGGAGTTACCTGCGAGGTGCTGCCGCTAAGGGCCTCCTACTGGCGTTCTGCGTGGACCTCTGCGGGCAATCCCCCGCACTCACCCGAAAAAAAGTTTTGGTCAAGGCCGTGTCACACCATTCCGGGCAAGCTACGCGGGCTTGTGGCGAGGAGGTAGTTTCCAGCACGTAGAAGATTTGCAGCGGGCGAACAAGAATGTTTGCAATTTTCATTCATGCCTTGTCATACCGTACGGGGGAAGTTTTGCGGCATGACTTGCGGGGAAACAAATTTACTCTCCGCAGCTCTCCGCAGTTGGTCCGCACCTGACAGTATCTAGCGCGTAGTTGCCCGGAGGTGCTCACGCAAGTCCGATTTAACCGCAGCCAAGTTTTGAGCATGACCAAAACTTTTTCCGGGTGAGTCGCGGGAATGCCCGTAGAGGTCCACGCAGAACGCCAGTAGGAGGCCATTAGCGGCAGCACTTCCCAGGCAACTCCCACGCAGGTACTTCGCAGTCCCGTATGCAGCCAAGATAATGAAATTCTGTGGGATTTCAGCCATTCCATTTGAGGACTTCCTTCACTGAGTTGTCAGCCCCCACGCGACTGGTACAAAGGTCACACAGTATACTCGCAAGTATAATTTAAGTAGAACGCGTCCAGCAAGTAAGACACATGCGCTGACTCGCTCAAATCCTTTTCCACCCTTAGGAATGTCCGGTATGCTAGAAAATCCCTACACGTAACAAGCCCGAGTAGCTTGCCCGGAAAGGTGTGACAGGGCCTAAACACGGTTGCGGGTAAAAATATATGCGTGCGCACCTCCGGGCGACTACGGTTGAGATGCATGCTAGGTACTGTCATGTGCGGATCATCTACGGGGACCTCCGGGTAGTAAAAAATGCTCTTTGCAAGTCGCACGCAAGGCTTGCCCGGATTGGTGTGACACGGCCTTCACACTCAAAACTTGTCTGCGGGTAAATCGGACTTGCGTGCGCACCTCCTGGCAACTACAGGCGAGATACGCGCTAGGTAATGTCAGGTGCGGACCAACTGCGGAGAGCTCCGGGTAGCAAACTTGTTTCCCCGCAAGTATACCCGTAAGTCTCTCATAACGCGTAATGATTATGATCACTTTCATTTAGCTCACAGAAAGTCCAGATGTCACAGTAAGGAAACAGGACAAACAGTATTCTCCACTTGACGTGAGGGATTATATATATATATATATATATATATATATATATATATATAAATTATATATAATATATATAATATATATATATGTATAATTATGATAAATATATATATATATATATATATATATATATATATATATATATATATATGTATAATTATGTATATATTATATATATATATATATACCTTTTTTTTCAGGGATAGGGTTGACGAGTCCCAAGAAATATTGTCGAATACTCTGATTGATGCTTTGGTCGATGAACAGGCATTAATAATAATAATAATAATAATAATAATAATAATAATAATAATGATAATGATACAAGTGTAATAGTAATAATAGTACATACATACACACATACAATTTCTATATAGCATCATTTTTTATTCTAATTGAATGCTCAAGGTGCTTTACACCAGAGCAAAGAGACTGAAAATACACATATACCTTCAAAAAGAAGAATACAAACAAGAAGACATAAAAGTCTGTCTTTAAAACGAACTGTCAAACAAATAGGATTTTAGGTTACTCCTATAAGACGTTATGGAACTTTCAAGAGTGTTTCAGCTCACGTGGGAGTGAATTCCAATGTGTTGATCCGACATCATGGACTTTTCATAAGTAAAGTTAAGTGAAGTAAAAGCAAGAAAGCTTGCGTACATGTAGTATGGCCGCAGCAGCAGCTGCTTGCGGCTTTCGACTGACCTGGGTGGGCTGTGCTAGCATTCCCCTTCACATCGCACTATCAATAGCGCTAGTACGAGTGTACCGTGTACGCGCACAATGTCTCATCGTATCATGGTGCTGCGCTGAAATGTATGCATGCATTGCAATCGTGCGTGGATATCAACCGTACATAAATAGAGGACATTGGTGTCATGCTCATTGTTATATTCACTCTGAGTCACAAATAACTGAAATAACATTGGATGCAAAACAACGGAATGCATTAAATCAATAGTGTACGTGTTTCTTTTATTGATATCTCGGTGTACCAAATGCTAATGTATTGTGATACATAATAAATCCTGTCATCAGTGCTTCTCAGTATTCCTGATATAACAGAGTCTTTCAAGTCAATCTTTAAAGGACATATTATGCAATGCAAACGTATGTTGACTTGAGTTGATTTATATGCCCTGATGATCACTTATGTGGTGAAAAGAATATTTAAATGTGTGTCATAATAATTCTATGATACTCTCTAAAAAATCGAGTGATAATATTCACTCTTAAAGGAGTGAATACAAAAAAGAGTGAATGTAGAGTGAAATTGGAGTGAATTTTGAGTGAAAATGTTCATTTTCACTCATTTTGGAGTGACCTCGGGGATCACTCGAAGATTTTGGAGTGATCCCTGACGTCACTCTAAAACGAGTGAAAATGAACATTTTTTTTTTCACTCAAAATTCACTCCAATTTCACTCAAAATTCACTCTTTTTTGTATTCACTCCTTTAACAGTGAATATTTTCACTTGATTTTTTTAGAGAGTAATTTTCCTGCTCTTTTTCTTCAGGTAATTTGGATCCGGCCACAAAAAAAAGAAGCTTCCAAACCAAGATTTGATGACGTCATCTTGGCAATCACGGCTGAATTAGTAATATGATTAAGAAAAGACATTGAAATGCACCTTCTCTTATACTGAGTATAACTTTCCAATTTCCATGCAATGTCTTTCTATAATGGTTCAGCCTGTTGGGCTTTACAACGGTTATCCCTTTTTTTAGTGTATCCAAGTTTGCCAATTCGCAACTTTTCCCCCAGTCATGTATTATGTCAAGCAACATTGAGTAATGCGTTCTGTGAAAAAGAAAACAAAAAAGAATACTCTTACAACTTCACTGATTCATGGTCAAGCACAAATTTACCGGAAGAATATTACAGGAAAAAATATTTACCGACATAATTATGACTCGATTTTACCGGACGCATAGTAGTACGAACAATAATGTAAATTGATGTGGGCGCCAAGTTGGCATTAAAAACACTCTTACACAGCAATCACCCAGTCTAATTGTTCAGATTCTGAGACGCGTTTTTAATTATGCATAACGCTACAAGCGACATGCCAACATGAACTCAATTTACATCGACAGAATTAAGGGAAAGTCTTAAGTCTATAAGAACATCTATTCAAAACTAGTTAAATTGCTGGAAATTAGATGACAGTGATATCCAAGAAATACGATTGTATTGCAAGGTCCTGATATCAAATTGAAGTATGACATAACCAAAACGTTGCACATAGAGAATTACTAGTAATATAAATTTCTAAATGTTATACTTGTATGTATGTACATATGCATGTATTCATGTATATACTGTAAGTATAACATCAGAAATAATGTAAATGAATGTTGACACGCGTTTAAGTAGAAGGGACATTATTACAACACAACCAGTCAATCAGAAATACAGAGTTATTTTATGATATTTTATCATACTATTCGCACGGTACACCGGACATGCTAAAATGAACGTGTGTTCCGTTTGAATCCCTAAAAGTTAGATTCCTTTCATAGGAAGGCACTCTATATTGTAGGGGTGCAACGTAGGTAATTAACATTTTGGACAATTCCTCAGAATAACAAAACTGGAAACTTCTTTTTGTTAGAGGGGAATAAATACTATAGATTTCAAGTGGATTAATTCGGATCCCAAAAATTCCAACCGTGATTCTCGGTACGGAAGAGGAGATTCTTCTCTAGTGACATGGGATTAGTTTTTCGTTTTTTCCTTCTTTTCTTTCGTTTTATACTCAAAGTTGTTTTACCATGAGATTTCATTCACGTTGTTGGGAGACGCTTTTTTTTTCATCAATCTTACAAAAGTTCGTGAGGTCTTCAAAAGCGATGCATGACCTTTCAACTAACGTAAAAAAAGAGATGAAAGCAAAACACCATTATTAATCATATAACTTTCTTTAAACGAAGCAAGAAACATAGGATCATGCTGTAAGAATATAACATGGTATGATCACATCTCCTTGGTGAATAAACAGTTTTACTGAATGAACGTATTCACGAAAGCACACACTAATAGTAAATGGATGTATATGTAATTGATACTTAATGGATACTTAATAGTAACAGAAAAAAATTGTTCACATCGCCATGCCAGGGTCAACGTAGGTATATTAAAATCATGCGAAATATATCACAGAGAATAAGCACATTCATTCCTAAAATCATGTTAGAGACCTATACGAGTATCTATTAAAGCATTCCAGATAACCAGTCCTGTAGAACTGAATACTGTAACTAAAGTCAACGGAGACAGTTCGGTATATCAAGATAAAGGAGATTAAAGCAGTAAGTACTTTGTCGCAAAAAAAAGGAAAAAAATGTCGTCATTTAACTGAATTCTCCTTTTGGTTATGGAACTATGAAAAGGGGATTTCAGACATTAGAAAAACACATGAAGAAAGACATTAAGTCAGAGAGGTTGATTAATAATGTTAAAAAATGCCTTTGTGTGTGTCCTTACATACACTGTCTCGTTTAGTAAAGAGGACAATATAGCACATTGGACGACATTATTTCGTCAAGCTTTTCGCTTGCGGAGTACAGAAACAAAACTGTTGGGGTACAAAACAGAAGTTTAAGTTCGTCCTTCCTCTAATGGCACTTTTGACACTTTGCCAAATTCGTGTCGACTTCTCATATTTTACCCGTATCGACTGCTCACATCGAAGCGAAAATGTTACATGTCCTCTGTTGTTCACTAAAACCATAGCAAACCGTTTTGTGATTGTGAACTTGATCACGACTTCCTTCCTGGCGCCCTACCTTATAGCGGAAACCCTAGCACATTAGGTTTTGAAATATATGACAATGTTGTGTATTGGTCAGGTACCACTGAACATGACATCCCTGTTCCCACTCCAAATGCAGTCCTTCAAAATGTGACGTTTTGTGTTTATTAGCGCAACTACATGACGTACACATCTTTGAAAAAAGGGTGTCTAAACCGTAATATTAATTGAACGCATATACCAATCATTGACAAAAAGCTCAGAGAGCTAAATAATGTGACGTAGAAAAAAAATACCGTAAAACGTATGTGTAGTTTAAGAATTAGTCTCATAAATATACGCGATGACATTTTCAATTCCTCTGACTACATCCTTTTTTAAAGTTCTTCCTTGAAGGTAAGATATATCAGCTATAAGCATATTAATGGGGGTTAATTCTCAAATAGAATTTGATTATAATGACGAACAGGAGATCAGGAAAGAGAAAGAGAAAAAAAAATCATGGTCAAGAATAATTTTTTTTCTCTGCTGGAATGACAAGAGGAATGCTAGGACGCACCGCAATATGTTCACCATGGCGTGCCAAATCCTCTAAAAAGTCATTCCTTTGATCAAAGGAGGACCAAGCAAAGTGAAACAGAAGCGAATAAGATGCAAGGTGGTCAAGCTGAACCAACAGAATGGTGCCCTTTTCAAAGAGAATAGATGATTATGGAAAAGCATGATCAGAGGGAGATTTGTAAAAGGCGATGTAGTTGACTTATATGAATGGATCCCAACAGGTCCGAGAGAAGACACCTTCTCTACAACCCAGGTCCATTTCATCTTTCTAACCCCCAATGTCGCAGTAAATATGGTGACCGAACGACTGTTGTATCAGCAGCTAAGGAATTGAACAAACTTCCTTGTTCAGTAGAAGCAGGAAGGAGACATAATCTACACATTCTTTATACATTTTGTATAATTTGCATTTTGGATGCTAATTACGTCCCTAAGTTTGATAAGTAGAGCGTCTCTTAAGGAATAACCGACTGATGAAGTTGATAATGATATGAGGCAGTTGAATTAAGATCTATACGACATGATGCAAAACTTAACCGAATCCTTTAAAAGCCATCTTCAGCGCAGAAATTCATATCATGTAATGATTGCATATTGGGTCGTATGCATAAAAACTAGCAATTGCTTCAGCTAGCATCTTGCTTGAAACCGTATGCCTAAAAGCAAGCAATTGCTTGAGAGCAAAAACGGTTTTTGTTAGCAAGTACAAGCAATAAATGTTATTGCTTGCTACCCGGAAGTAATCGCTTAGATACCATTATGCAAGCATTTTACTTAAAAACATGCATAAAACAGACCTTTTGCTCGATCTTGCTGGCAATTGCTTACGGCTTTCTAAGCTCTGTAAAATGAGCTTGAGCTTATATGCATAATGAGGAAGATCGCTTTTAAGAATCATTTTTATATTCATAAAAGAAAGACGCAAGTTGTGCAGGAGTGGTAGAAATTTACAAGAAATTTCTCTTAGGACGTATAAGAAACTTTTTTTTTTTGTTTCAAAAAGCTGAATGTCCAGTGGTTAGCACGCAAAATGTGATGAGAAACAGGTAGGATGTCTGACATTTGTGCAGAGCAAGGAGACCTCTCCCCACCCGTCGTGCTACCGACAGATCCAGGCTACTATAAGCAGTGATCATGGTGATGGGGATCAGCCAATACATGTATATTTGTATAGATGTGTGTGCGTCTGTGTGTCGGCATTTATGAGTGTCATTTCACAGCTCTTCTGCTATGTCAGGAAATGTTTCAGTAACATGCTATCACACACTCCTTTGTTCTTGTGTTCGCACAGCCACAACGTCCTTCTGCAGGGCAAGCGATGTATAAAGCGCAAGCAAAAGCTTATTCCTATGGATTCAAGCAATATTGCTTGAATTTGATCTTTAGCTGGTCAAGCTTGTGCTTGTGCATGAAGCAACTGTTTGCACGCAATTGCTACCGTTTATGCATACGGCCCAGAATCTCTGAACTTAGCAAATACATAAAAACCGTTGCACCCCGTAAGTATACTATATATATGTATATATATATATATATATATATATATATATATATATATATATATATGAATGCACTTTTTTCAGCCATTTTCTGAAAATCTATATTCCCTAGTTTGGTACATGCATGAGTCACCAAACAAAGCAAAACACCTGCACATACCTGTTTACAATATTATGTGGCCTCTTCTGAAGAAAAGAAATACCAAAAACAAAACACCTGCTCACACACACGTTTAGAATAGGTGGGCTGTTCTGAAGAAAAAACAAAAACAAAGGAAAATACATGCACATACCTGTTTAGAATATGTTGACTCTTCTGAAGAAAATAAATACCAAAACAAAACACCTGCTCACACCTGTTTAGAATAATACATTATTATATGGACTCTTCTGAAGAAAAAAGTACCCAAAACAAAACACCTGCACACACACGTTTAGAATAGGTGGGCTGTTCTGAAGAAAAAAACTAAACAAAACAACATACATGCACACACCTGTTTAGAATATGTTGACTCTTCTGAAGAAAAGAAATACCAAAACGAGACACCCGAAGACACCTGCTTGTAATATGTGGGCTATCCTGAAGAAAAGAAATACACGATACCAAAAAAAAAAAAAATAAAAAATAAAAAATCTGAGCACACCTGCTTGTAATATGTGAAGTCTTCTGAAGAAAAGAAATACGAAAACAAAACACCTGCACATACCTGCTCGTTATACCTGAAATTTGGACCATTACATGCCGTGCATTACATTTCCGGCTTTTATTCTCTAGTATAGCACGTTGTTAGGTAGACCTATCTACGTAACTAGGTAATTACGTGCACGGTACACTTGGGATGCCAACATGAACTTAACTAACGTGTACAGAAAGAGATGAATGCAGTATACACCATCATTACATATATCACATATGAGATTTTGAGTTAGGCAACATGACAACATAATTGAAGGCAAGTCATTCAATATTAGCCCTAGATGACTTGCTGGTGAGATATGACTGTATATTAAAATATTGCAGGGTCGTGATATAGAATCAAAATATGACATGGCAAAACCGTTTAAAGTTGAGAATAACAAAGCAAAAAAAAAATTGTACATAATTATGCATGTATAGGCATATATTTCTGTATAACCATCATTATTATGTAGTAAAGGGTTTATCAAGATTCATAACATAAGAAATAATGTACGTGAATATTGAAACGGTCATAACATTGAGATACTCTTACGATGGCAAATAGCCGATTAAATTTTGGAATAGTCAAAGCAATTTTTTCGTGTTTTTTGTTTAGCTTGTACATAACGAGGTGAAAGCGGTACAGAATCATTACATAACTTTTCTCTAAATGAGAAAACTTAAAGTAGTACAGTATGAGATATTTTTTAGGGTCGTGATATAAGAATATAACATGGTAGGATAAAATGTTTGTTAAAGGTATCATTGCATCAATGTACGCACGTAGACATGAATGTTAAATGATATATGACATAATGATATGTAGTTATATAATTATATATTTTTCCTTCCCGTTATTAATTGCAGTGAAGGGGAAAGGTCGTCTACACATCCACGCCAAAGTCATTGTCTGTATTATTACAAATCATGCCAAGTTTGTCATAGAGAATAACTAAGTACATTTATTCTGAATCTAATGTAATAGGCCTGTACGAGTAGTCATATCTATCAAGCAAACAGTTTGACATATCAATGTATCTGAGATGAAAAAACAAACACCGAAATACTTCGTTGCAAAGATAATCAAAAGAAATGTCTTCATGAGTTAAATCTCCTCTTGGCTGTGGATTTAAAGAGGGGGGAAAGGAACTTCGGATATTGAAGAAAGACAGAAACATATGCTACCTCGTTTAAAGGGGGCTATGATACAGAACGATGGGTGGCTTTATTTTGTCTAGCTTGTTGGATAGAAGCTTGGGCCACAAAGAAAATGGGTTCGTCTCTGTCATCTCCTCTGATGATACTTTGCCAAATCATGACGACTTCTCTTACCCAGTCGACTTCTTACAGCGAAGCATGAATGTTGCCTTGTCATCTGTTGCTCACTATAAAAACAACAGCAAAGTTGTTTAGTGATGGTGAACTTGATAAGGACTTCCTTCCCTGGCATAGAGCCCGGCGCCCTACATTAGCCATTTGTTAGCAGAAACCTTGGAACATTCAGTTTGAAGTTACATTACGGTGATATGAAATTCAGTTGCTCTCGTTGTTGACTCAGATAAAACTGAAAGTCTAATGCATATTTGCACTCACAAATTAGCCATTTGTTAGCAGAAACCCTGGAACATTCAGTGTTAAGTTACATTACGGTGATATGAAATTCTGTTGCTCTTGTTGTTGACTCAGATAAAACTGAAAGTCTAATGCATATTTGCACTCACAAACCTATGAGATTTCAATGATTGTTCTAAGCAGAGCAACTGCATTTCAAATCATCGAAAGTAGTGTTTGAGCAATAATGTTATTTAATTTGTCATAAAATGCACCATTGAATGAAAGCAAAGATATATATACACACAATGTCGTTATCAAATTATAACGGTATATATTTCCGGTTTAATTAAAAAAAAAGGATGAATGGCACCGTGTGTAAGCTAGAGACCTACTAGTATATCAAGTAGACGTGTTTGATTTACCCGGCGATTTACCCTTGACTAAAACCGAAAAGGTGCAGAGTAGCGGACTCAAGACCATTTTCATTTGTGTGAGTGTGAGTGTGAGTGTGAGTGAGTGTGTGAGTGTGTGTGTGTGTGTGTGTGCGTGTGTGCGCGTGTGTGTGTGTGTATATTCCAACATTGAGTCATGCATTCTGTGTAAAAAAAAAAAGAAAAGAGAAGATGATAACCGTAGAATCTTACGTGCTTACTAACTCGTGCTCATGTAAAAATATACCGGATAAATATTACCTGTGAGAAAATTCACCGACATTTGGTTCGATTTTACCGGACTCAAGACAAAACGAACAATAACGTAAATTAGCGTGGTCGGGGTAGTGAGTAAAATATTTGTGTACTGGAATCAACCAATCTGTAGACATTTTGAGACGCTTTTTACATGATGCATTAATCGTGCATAATGTTTGAAGTTTTGCGTTAGACGCTATTTCCGACAACAAGACAACATGAATTCAATTTTATGGCTAAAATTAAAGGAAAGTTTTCACCATCAGCCCTAGATAACTTGTCGGGGAGATGCAATTATAAAGGAATGGTAAAGTATTGGTGGAAATGAGGAAATTGGGCTTTTAACTTGTTTAACTTTTTGCGAGATATGAAGAAACCGCTTATGAAATAGTACAAGGCATATCATTCTAAGAGGAATTTAAAGTTTATCATTATTTGAAGAAAATTGGTTTTGGAATGGCTGAGACATTAAAAAACAATGTAAAACAAAGCGATTGTAATAAAGATTGTGTCCCACTTTCATTAGGATCGCTCTGTTTCGGATATATCAGCCATTTCAAAATCAATTTTCATCAATAATGTTGAATTACTCTTGGAATTATATGAGCTTTCACATTTCATTAAAAGTTTCCCCCCCCCCTCCCACGATGAGAACTTTTTGCATTTTTATGTTGTAAATGATGCAATTTGATGCATGTTTTTTCGTGTTTTATCGAATTGAAAAGGCCCCACTTGTTTAAGGTAGCAGGATATTTTCATGTGGATTATTATTGAACAATATTATTTGAAGTGTTTGTATTAGTTCTTATAATGAATTTTACGAACGCTGTCTGTTAAAGCAATCAAACAGAAAAGGCATGCACACGATGGTGTACATACGGGATATTTCTCCTCCCACACAAAAGTGATTTTACATTTTCAGGTCTGAAATTCGGCAATCTGGTGCAAACTTTTGGTGCAATACTTCGATTTTTTTTTCTAGCTCCCCCCCCCCCCAAAAAAAACCCTGAAAATAATGAGGGTTTTTTTCAGGGAAGTGCTAATAGCAAGATCACGGCATTCAGCTCTTATTCCGCTTGTGCATCATCTGTGCGTATGTACAAAGTCTATTAGGTAGAGTGGGAGGGTGTGGGAGGGGCATGCCTCTCCCGCTCGACGGAGCTTTTGCGTTTTTAGAATTGAAATAAAGCGATCTGAAGCACATTTTTTTTTCTGTGTGTGTGGGGGAAAATCGGAAATTGCCATTCCCCAAAATGTACTAAGTATAAAGAGGGGACCAATCAATGGGAGGGTGGCAAGATACCCCTCCCATATTCGAGGGAGCTTTTCTAGAACTGAAATTCAACAATCTGGCGCACATTTCTGTTGGAATATCTTGAAATGTTTAATCAGAAAAGTGCAAGTCTGTGGAACGAGACATAGCAGGATGATGTGGGAGGGGATAAGCACTATTCTCTTTCCTACATAAGGGAGACTGTATTTTCTGATTGCAGTTGAACGTTTTGGTGCACACATTTTGTGGCATATTTGGAAAACTCAAAGTGTAGCCACAGTCTACTTGTATGCATGGGGGCGGAGGGGGGGGGGGCGAACAGGAAGAAGGCGTCGGAGAGTGCTATCCCCACCCTTCCCGTACTAGGGAGCTTTTGCCTTTAAAAGTTGAAATTGAGATATCTCGTATACGCATATTTGATATTGGGAAATTATTTTAAAAAAAGGATCGGAAGAACTGAGAGGGAAAGGGGTTGATTAAAAGGGGATATTCCCCTTATACATGAGGGAACTATTGATTTTTCGAAATGTCAGTGATAAGTCTTGTGCACTCAGAATTATTCTGAATCTTAAGGGGGCGACCGCTCCCCCTTTTTTTGCCGGTACTCAGACGGGAACTTTATGTAAGGGAGGAATCTTTGGAAATTCAAATTCATGGGTGTTGTGATTTTTTTCCCCAGATTTTTTCCCTTTTTTTCCTTCTTTTCTTTTCTTTTCTTTTTTTTTTCACGCCCCAAAAGTATGTGTGTGTGTGTGTGGGGGGGGGGGGGGGGTGGGGCCTGCATATTAGATCCCATTCCTACTTATAGTGACAGGAAAGAAATTATCCACATGGCAATGCCAGGGTCAGCGACATGTAAGTTTATGAAAATCATGCGAAATTTATCACAGAGAATACGTACATTTATTCCTATAGAATCTTGTTCAAGGCCTATACGAGTATCTATAAATGTATTCCTGACAACTTGTAGAACTGACTACAATGACTCAAATCAATGGAGACAGTTTGGCATATCAAACTAACAGAGATGTAAACTCAGTAAAAGTGAAAGCACGTTGCCAAATGCCTGGCGACCTCTCAAAATCTCTCTCTTTAACCCAAGCGACTGCTTACAGCGAAGCACAGATATTATAGTATGCCATCTGTCGCTCACTATTAAGCGATCATTGCAACGTTATTTTGTGATGGTGAACTTGATCACGACTTCCTTTTTGGCTCTATACCCTGGCGGATATCAAGCACAGTGAGTTTTGAGATACATAACATGGCAACGATTTGCGCTTTTAATGCTCTTGTTTATGACTCATACAGGCACAACTGAACATGGTATCCCTGTCCACACTCAAAATGCAATCCTTAAGATGTGACGTTTTTGTTTATTAGTGCAACTACATGCAGTACATATCATTGAAAAATAGCGTCTAAACCGTGATATTATACATATACGCATCATCTAATAAAAAAAGCAATGAGCTCACAAATGTGTTACAACCCTCCCCCCCCCCCCCCCCAATGAAAAAACAACCGTCAGATGTATGTCGAGTTAAAGAATTATCGTCATGAATAATAATCAGAGGTCGAGATTAACTGAATAAACTGTGAATGTGAATTTTGGACACAGAACACTTACTGATGTTGCATTCCAATTTACTGTACACTTTTTTACTGGAATATAAGAAACATATTGCGTTCTTTTTTTTTCTTCATTTACCGTACTCAACTCAATGCTCATATGTACACTTATTGACATTGCATTTCTTTTGTGTATCAATGATTTTTTCCCCCTCGTCCTTTCTTACTGTTTGTATTTCTTTTATATTCGTGTCAACCCATTTTGTGTCTAACTGTTCGTGGTACTGATTTATGTCATCATACGAGAGATGTATTCTGTGTGGAAGGCAAAATAGTTTTACATTAAATGTCAATAATTCTGAGTGCAATGATTGCAGATATGATAATACCGATGATGTGAGGAGTCTTCAGGATGAATCTGTCAATGAAGCTAACATATCTCTTGCCAGATGAATATAATAACATATCTTTCACACTGGTAAATCATTTTCATTGGTTCATTTTAATTGCAGAAGGCTTAAAAAGAATTTCCATAAGTTTGAAACAATAATTTTATCCGCGAAAAATAAATTCTCTGTCATTGCTCTTTCCGAAACGTGGTTGACAGAAGATGAAGTGATGCCTTTGGATGGGTACTCATACGTGGGTAGCGAGAGAAGGGAGAAACGATAGGGTGGTGTTGGTTTTTATGTAAGTAATTAAGTAAAGTTTGTAATACGTAAAGATCTTGATGTATTTAATGACAGTATTGAATCAAGTTTTATAGAAATCCGTACAAAATATAAAAATGTTATACTTGCCGCTATTTATAGACCACCTTCTCAATCTATTGCTGAATTTTTACGATATCTGGAGAACTCATTAAGCAAAGTGTGTGATGAGCAGAGAGAATGTCTTTTATCCGGTGATTTTAACATTGATTTACTGAATGTTACGTTATGCTCAGATGTTGATAAATATGTTGACGTTTTGAAGACGTACTCATTTAGTCCATTGATACTTAAACCAACTAGAGTAACTGAATATTCAAGTTCACTGATTGATAATATTTTTGTAAATAGACCTGAAATAGTCAAAAGGGCAGGGATTATAGTTACAGATGTAAGCGACCATTGGCCTGTATTTTGTCATTATGATTTCGGTGATATTGAAAGTTCTGAAAAGATTTATAAACGCAATATTTGTGATAATAATATGATGCAATTTTGTGAAAAGTTAAATGAGATTGATTGGAATAATGATGTAATGCAGGGGAATGTTGATGGTCGATTTGAGAAATTTATGAAAGTGGTAACTCAATTGTATAATCAGTGTTTTCCAACACTGATTATACAATTGGAAGTGTAATCAATATAAAAAACCATGGTTTGATAATACTCTTAGGAAAATGTGTAATAAGAAAAATGTATTGTATTCGAAGTATTTAAAGAATCCAACAGAGTATCGAAAGGCTGTTTATATTGCATGTAGAAATAAAGTTAATGCTGAGTTACGTTAAAAGAAGTGAAATTATTATTATAATGAATTTAAGAATGTTCATAATGATATTAAAGGTACGTGGAAAATTATAAAGAGGCTTCTTTGTAAGGTGAGGGAAAAGAGTGCAATATCGCATTTTGCAACCGAACGGGCAATTTCTGTGTGATCAATATGCCATTGCTGATACATTTAATGTATTTTTTAGTAATATAGGTTCAAAAATTGTAAATACACTTCCATCTACCTCTTCACATTTTACGAAATTTTTATCAACAAGTAATAATCCTCACTCTATGTTTCGAAGGCCTATACAAGTATGTGATATTCTCCAAATTGTACAAAATTTAAAAACAGGCAAAAGTCCTGGATATGATGATATTGATAGTTATGTTATAAAGAGGAGTATTATTCTATTTGTAAATCCCTTGTGCAATATGTTTAATACATCTTTAAAGGATGGTGTGTTTCCAAAGTGTTTAAAGATAGCAAAACTTATTCCTGTCCACAAAGGAGGTGATAAAGATCTTTTAACAAATTATAGACTTATTTCTCTTTTATCTGTTTTCTCGAAGATATTTGAAAGGTTGATATATAATCAGCTGATGAAATTTTTGATTGAAAGAGATATTTTATATTCGAAACAATTTGGTTTCAGAAAAGGGTATTCTTCATACATGGCTTTAATGGAATTAAGTAATATAATAGCACAGTCTTTTGAAAATAAGAAGTTTTTGATTGGATTATTTTTAGATTTGTCTAAAGCTTTTGATTGTATGGATCATAGTATTCTTTTCAAAAAGATGGAAATATATGGTATCAGAGGTACTGCATTGAATTTGTTTCGGAGTTATTTATGTGATAGAGTGCAATATGTGTCCATAAATGGTATATCGTCTACATATCGTTGTGTAAATATTGGTGTTCCTCAGGGATCTGTTTTAGGGCCTTTATTATTCCTTATATATGTTAATGATATGCATTTTTCAAGTAAGTTACTTCACACTATTGCTTTTGCAGATGACACTAGTTTATTTTTGTCTGGTAATGATATGAATGTTCTTTGTTCAACTTTTAATCATGAACTTTGTTTAGTTAATGATTGGTTTCAAGCAAATGGACTTAAATTAAACGTGGATAAAACATGTTGTATGCTTTTTAAGCCTAGAAACAAATATATTGTAAATGAAGTTGATATATGTATTGATAATTGTAAGATTTCTTTTGTTAAGTCAGTGAAATGCTTGGGTGTAGTAATTGATGAAAAATTAATGTGGAAGGAACATATTGATATGGTGTGTGTGAAAATAAGGAAAACAATCGGTGTTATGAATAGGCTAAAACATATTTTACCGTCAACATACTCGTTAGACTTTATCAAATCTTGATCTTGCCGCACCTTACCTGCTGCAATATTATTTTGGGGAACAGTGCATTATGCCATTTGAATCGAATTTTAGTTCTTCAGAAGCGTGCAATAAGAATCATAACGAACTCGAAACCATATTCGCATTCCAGTCATCTCTTTGAAAAATTAAATTTTCTGAAAATATTTAATATTAATAAGTCCCAAACTGTCTGTTTTATGTATCTGTTTAGAAATAATATGTTGCCATGTTTTTATGATTTTGATTTTGTAAAGAATAATGAAGTAAGTAGATATCGTACAAGACGGGGGGAAGATTATAGATTGCCCAATTTCAAGTATGAGTTCTCACGATCCACAATAATATATATTGGCCATAAGATGTGGAACAGTCTCCCAAATAATATTAAGCAGTGTGTCTCTATATCTGCATTCAAGAGAAAATATAAAGAATATGTTGTAAAATCATATACGTGCAATAATGCCTTCCTGTAATAATTCCCTTTATGCTAATATATGTATATATCAGTAGTTTTCGTTTTGTCTTGTTTTGATTTGTTTTGATTTGTGTTGTTCTTTTTTTGTATTGTGTCATAATTGTTACTGTTTACTAGGGAGAAGCCTTGACAGGACAATGGCCTTTGCTTCTTCCTCCACACCCTGTATTGCATATTATTGACATGTTGTCCTGTATTGTTCATTTTTTCAAACCAGTTGTGCAAGTTGTGGAAATAAATGAAATGAAATAATGAATACACAGGATGAATGTATCACTTCCTCTGACTACTTCCTTTTTGAAATGTATTTCCTTGGAGGTAAGATATATAAACTAAAAACCTATCAATGGGAAGGTTATTTTTGAAAGAACTTGATTATAATGACCAAAAAAGGCATCAGGAAAGAAGGGAGAAAAGATCATGTTCAAGAATTATTCGTTCTCTGCTGCTGGTATAACAGGAGGAATACTAGGACACACCGCAATATGTTCAGCATGGTATGCCAAAATCCTCTAAAAGGATCGTAATTGAAAAGTCATTCCTTGACTAAAAGAAGACGAAGAAAAGTGAAACAGAAGCGAATAAGATGCAAGGGGTCAAGCTGAACCGACAGAATGGTGCCCTCTTCCAAGAGAATAGATGATTACAGAAAAGCATGATCAGAGGGAGGTTTGTAAAGGCGATGTAACTGATTTACGTGAATGGATCCCAGCAGATCCGAGAGAAGACAAATTCTCTGTAACCGAGATCCATATCATCTTTCTTATCCCAAAATGTGCAGTACGCGTGTAGGGCGATCAAACGATTTCTGTATAAGCAGTTTTGCAATTGAACACACTTCACTGTTCAGTAGACCTAACCATACATTCCTTTTAATATACATTTATCCATTTGCATTTTGCACGTTTACCTTTTGATGATAGTTCACTACGTAGAACGTAGAATAGAGCGACTAATGAAGTGAATAATGATATTAGGCAGTTGAATGTCGATCTATGCATAATACGAAGCTGGACTGAACAATATTAAGGCCATATACTGTAGCTCAAAAATTCAATTTATCAAATGATTGCATAATCCCCTCAGAAAGTAACGCAATGTATGAAGTAACCACACGAACGGTAACCGTTGCACCGATGCATGTATCTATTCATATATACAATGTATTGCATATTTAAATGCATTCTTTTTTCAACCATCTCTGAAACTGCTCCCCCCCAAACTGATAAACGCATTGAAAGTGAACTTTATACTTATCCAATTTGAGGAACAAGTATCGTCGTTATGACTGTTGTTTCCTTCAAACTATGTCGTATCCAAAATGTAGAGTTTATTACCATGGGAGATAGCTATCTCACCACTCTGAAACATTTGTACATGTATGGAGAAGAATGATACGACTACGAAGGTGAGGATCTCCGTACTGACAGAGGGATCGGAACCGCCAAGTTTGAAACCAGTGACGAGATTCTCAACGTATTCCAATTCGCTCGTGTATCGATCGATATTGACAAGATCATTCTGTCTGTCCACACGAACTATGATGACGGAATCATCTGGACAAACAGCTAGGCGCGGAGACGGACATTTCAAGATATGCTCCCTCTTTCCCTTGCCATAAAGGCACACGATACGGCCAGAACATGGCAGTATCAGGTTACTCTTAGATTGAAAGGAGAACAATTCCTTGAGATTATATCCATCACAATCAATTCTCCTGACTTCCTTCCCACCCTGGTGGGTAAAAACCTGGATAGTCTCGGGAAATTCAGTAGCCACGTAGACATAATCATTCCGATCAACAGACAGGCTAAAATGATACCCTGGTGAAGTATGAACACAGAACTGAACATCGAGCTTCTCCCATTGTGGAGTGTACAGCGATATCTTTTGGTTTTTATCGCATACAACACATCTACCATCTGACAGGAAAGCAATTGCCATGATTGGGACATCCTTTATCGCCGTCTGCTGTAAGTGGCCATCTGGAGAGTAGAGATAGACTCCACCTTTCCATGAGGCCACTGCCACCTTACCGTCTGGGGTGCGGGTGATACAGCTCACATCAATATCAACAGGGAGATCTACCTCTGCCTTAAGAGTCACCTTGTGCGCATATCCTCCGAACCCTCCCAGACCAAGTTCACATACTCCCACATGTTTGCGGAATGATATCTTCTGTGCTCGTTCTGCCACATCCCTCGGTGGTTGGTCGTCAGGATCATCTCGTCCCAGAATGCTCTCCCAGTTTTCGCACAGTGTGTCGTGTGCAAACGAGGCGTTCTTCTCTAGCTGTACCTTAATACCGTTAGTTACCAGCTGTTCCGCAGTGTTTATGTGATTGATTGTTTGGCGACTCTCTTCCGCCATGTCATGCAATTCCTTCTTGAATTCTTCATGCCATTGTTCCACTCGACATTTCAGTGCCTGTCTTCTTTCTGACAATCGTTCCATATATCCTTCATAGGTCTTGTCTACATCAACATTGAGCTCTGTCATCATGCTTAGTACTTCCATGCGTTTTGTCTCTAGGAACTTAATGTGGTTTTCAAGGATTGTTTTCTTTGAATTTGCTCTTTCTCTCAAATCTATGATCTTTCCAACTAATTCATCCTCATGTTTGGATGCCTCTACCATCCCATGCCCCTTTTGCGAGTGCGCCAACACGCCGCATTTGAAGCAGACGTATTTTCGACATCCTGGACAGAAACGATCTTCTTTTTCATTAGGATGTATCTTACACTTCCGTCGCTTCTTAAGTGGCACTTTTTCCGAGAGCAGATCTTTTACGGTCACCACAGTATGGTTTGAGAACGGTTTCCAGCTAGAATGGTCTTTATCGCAAGATTTGCACATGAGCTTCTTACAGTCATAACAACAGGACACAGCTGGCTGCTTTTCTTCTTGATCACATATCATGCATGTTGTACTCATAGTTTTCAATTCGTCAACGAGAGTACTGTGCGATACGTCCGTTTGTAACTCACGCACATCTCCACTGGGTATTGCATGCGTTGCTTTCTTGCATAGTGGACATATAGTTGGCTGGTCTGGCTGAGTTTGGAGGACACGTTCCAGACAGTCTGTGCAGAAGGAGTGAGAACATACCAGAGTCTTTGGTTGGTTGAAAAGTGTCAGACAGAGGGAACACTCCAGATTCTGGATGCTTGTTTGATGGAATGTTTCCATGGTGTATGTCTGCAGAACAGAAGCGAAAAAACACACGGACTTAGGTCCCAGTAACACAAGAGTAAAGACCGGCAGTTGGTTGTCAGATGTCGTAAAAAGTTTTGTTGTTATTGTTGCTGTTTTTAAGCCGGCAAAGAGCTGTCAGCGTTCGGCGATTGGTCACCGGTTAGTTTTTAGTCGACAAAAAGATTGTAAGAACTGCTACTGAAAAATCTTTGTGGGGTGTCGGTATCCACGTGTCATGACTATTAGTGCTTGACGCAGTCCACATTCATTTATTCACCGTTTCTTGACCAGACAAAATGATTCTTATAATACCAACGACATACACAAAGGAGTGGCTTCACACTGTCCCGAAATCGGCAGAAGATGGCAAAACGACTATTGAATTATCAATTCCATGTGAATTTGGTTCCAAACATGGTCAAAAGCTGACAAAATTCGAAGCAGTATCGTGCCTACGGAGGGTCACACCATGGCACCCGAACCACACATGAAGGCTATATAAAGATATATTATGAATCTTTATCAAGTTTTTTTTTTTCAGAAAGACAGACAAAGAAAACAAAGTTGCTACACGTAGATCTTGGTATCGCGATTACGAAGCCTGAGAATCTCCAGCGGCGGCCCATACGATGGCCCCACGAACATTTCTTTGATCGTGTGTCCATCTTCACTCAATATCTAGACAGTGTGACACCTCCACAATGAGTACCCGAATAATTTGCGTAGGATACGAATGTCAAAAAAGAATTGTGAGTCCAATATTCAGTAAGGGTTGTCTCTAAATGTGTCCCTACAATGGAACCGTAAACCATTCTTTCGCAATTTTTGAGTATAGTTCTTCCGACTTCATATGCGAATGTCCCTTGACCATTGCTAAACTAAGGGCAGTCAACCTACACACACACACACACACACACACACACACACACACACACACACACAGACGCGACTTAAAATGAAAACTGCGCACAAACTGCACCAGAATAGTTTTCAGCTCCATTGTCGAAACACATTCCGAGCAACAACAACAACAAAAATCCGAACGTTTGACTTTGCCATATTCTCGACATGCGCATCCTTCGCAAATACATTTGTCAGGTTGCCGAGCGCAACAGGAACATTTACAACCAATCGGCAATCTTCGATAAGTCGCCGACCAGTTATTGACTATCATTGCCAACCTCTCAGTCTTTGTGTTGTTTGCAGAACGTTGGCAAGGCGGTCGGCAACCGGTCGCCAATTTGAAATTGTTTGCAAACTGAAATTGTTCGGCAACCGATTGTATGTTGTTTGGGTTTGGTCACCGATTGTTTTTCAATTGTTTTTTAGCTGCTGGAGGTCGGCGAGGTGTCTTATCGTATGTGTGGAGGCCCTGGTCACAGAGTGATTAAAGATACCAAATGGTACGAGAAGAATAACAAACTTGTTTCCTGCCAAACACAGAAGGAGAGTAGATACAAATCGTCTTAGTGATCCTTTACATTTCTTAAAACTATATTACTTGTAATAAGTTTCAGCAAATATTATTTCTTCACTTACCTTGTTTGTTTTACTTCTGTGCCAGGTGTTGTTGATTTCTCTCCGCTTCCTAAGTCCATTTAGGTGAAGGAGATCACAACAAGTTGTAAGCTGAGTCTCTTCGATGAAGTCAACGAAAATTGTATTGGATGTGAGCTGTCAGTGCCTTGAAACCCGAATGGAGTATCAAGAGCGGACAGTGAGAGAGAGAGATTGATTATGATTACTATACGACGACACTAACAATTTGTTCGTGTAGTCGGAGCGGATAAACTGTGTTTTTTTTCACTCACTTTATCTATTAATACCTGCGGGTTTTCCCACCTCAAAAAACAAAAACAAAAACAGGGAATCGTAAAAAGAACAACCACAATATATTTTTCATCGTGATACCGCCCTCTACTTTTACCTATTAGGTTGAGGTTTCACACTTGGACTTACATGTTTCATATATTTTACTCATTATATATCATATCATATCATATCATATATTATATCATATTAAATCATATTATATTATATTATATTATATTATATTATATCATATCATATCATATTATATCATATTATATAACATGTCAATGTAATTTGATTGGCTATGAACCTTGTAGACTAAGAAAAAGGGAAATTTACACATGAGTAAACACATTCGTTTTTCTCTTCGTAGGCAGAAAAGCAAAAATTGCAACAATGGACAAGTCATTCATGCTTGTGTGCATGCTCTCACTTAGGCCTATAACAATACGAATAAAAACACAAAAAGAAACACAAATCAATTAGCAAAAATCAACCTATGATCTCTGTTATAATCATATTATCTTTATAGTCCCCAAAGATAAAGAAAAGCAAAATATAATGAAGAAAAATGAATAATTTTCTGTCAAATCTGAATTCCAATGACATGAAAGAAGAAGCAATATTAAAAAAGGTAGAAATTTGAAGTGTTGTGTCAAATCGAGAAAACTGCAAATGATATCTGGTTCTTGAATGTGTAAGATTATTGATTCTTAAATTTCTAAATTAAAAGTATGAAATAAAGAAATTCTGTCCATTTTATCACCTTTGCTATTTACTCCCTATGTCATTTGAAGTGTGAGTTGACAAACAATTTTCCCGTTTATTTTCCCACTTTCCTTTTCTTTCAGGATATAAACAGAGAAAATTGCGACAATTTCAGATTTCATTCATGTCTCTCTTTGTTTTAAATTAGTGTTTTTGAATCATTGATATCTTGAAGGGCTTTTGCAAATGAATGACAAAATGTAAATTTCTGCAATTTTCACTTTTGTTCCTTGGAGGACAAAAACGAATGCTTTAACTCCTAAGGTAAGTTTTCCTTTGTGGTGCACAACTGATAGCCAATTAAATACCCTTTTATGTGATATATAGCAAAATGATTTTTGTCAAAATCTTCTATGAAAATATGTACTGGAGAGAGTGTTTACTTTCTGTTTTTGTTCTTTTTTTTGCTGAGTGTATGATTATGTATAATGATAATAATATAATGACAATAACAATAGAAAGGGAAAACTGACCAGAAGCAAATGATAAATAGTGAAAAATTTGAGCAAAGAAAATGGGTCTTCGTTTCAATAAACCCATTTTCTTTGATCTATATATATATATATATATGTTGATAAGGTAGTCCACGTGTTGGCAAGATAAAAAGATAAGTAACAAAGCTGCAACAAAGTTCATGCTGTATTCACCAACGGTTTATTTCTTCACACAAATTTTCGGGCGTCTCGCCGCCCTTTCTCAAGTGTTGATACTGAGAGAACAATAACAAAATTAAGCCATAACAATATATTGCAACCGTGTTACTAAGGATGCGCGCTTTAACGCATCCATGCTAGGCATCCTTATATATATATATATATATATATATATATATATATATTCACAAACTACAGACGTGTGCACACACCCACGAACACACACAGAAAACAGACAACGCAGCCTGTAATATTGATGATTACTCTTCATCCATATGCTCCCCCTTCTTCTACCTTCTCCCTCCTACTCAATTCACAATTCTCTTAATTGCCATCAGAATGGACCCTGCATTACTTAGAAATCGTTCTGCAAGGCAACTCAAAGGGCGAAAATATTGCGAAGGTGAATAAGTTATTGTCAGCAGACGCTGATCACCTGTTTCAATATAATAAATGCATTGCACGTTGTAAGTCATGAGAGAATATAGTTTATTTGTTTCTTTTTTATTTCCTTTTACTTTTGAAATGATAGACATTAAATGCACAGGCTTAGGTGGATGGATAATTCCGAAGTGAACCTGGGTCAAAGTAAAAGGACAAGTACACCTTCATTGACAATTATGGATTGAACGAATGCAGCAATATTAGTAGTTAAGAACAAGTCAGTGAAAGTTTGGGGAAGATCGGAAAATCAATTCAAAAGTTATGAATTTTTGAAGTTTCTGCTCAGTCACTGCTGCATGAGAAGACTAGTACAGCTTGTGACGTCACACGCGTAGAACGATGTAAAGGAAATATAAAGAAATTCAACATTATTATTTTTTCTTGCATAATAAAAAGACGCTTGACTTGCCTCTTTCAGAAGGCAGGGGGATGATATTACCTTCAACAAAGCTCAGTGATAAGTCGAGGAATTGTGCACTTTTTTCAAGGAAAAAATTGTGAAATTCTCGTTATATTTTCCTTATATCGTTCTACGCACGTGGCATCATACACTGCAGTAGTCTTCTCTTCCAGCAGTGACTGCGCAGATACTTTAAAAATGGCTTGTGCCGAAAGGGTGGGTTGGGTGGTGGCGCGTCGCGTTAATGGGAACACCACCCTTCGTCCAAAGCCCTCCCGGTTTTGCCGAAAGGGTGCGTTGGGAGCGTTAGGTCGCGTCGCGTTGACTGGAACCCCACCCTTCGTCCAAAGCCCCCCGGTTTTGCCGAAAGGGTGCGTTGGTACTTTTTCTCATGTAATATTAAAAGACGAGTTTTGAATTTATACTTAACCTTCAAACAACCATTTCAAAGAGGCTATCGTCCGGATCGGTTTACACTCTATTACCACTTGGTGTACAGCCAGTTGGTCTAATAGACTGTTTAATATCAGTTGGTGTAATAACCAGTTGGTCTAGTCATCATTTCATCCAATTACTGTTTGGTCTAATTGTTATTTGTTGTTTAATATCAGTTGGTTGAATATAAATTCAAAACTCGTCTTTTAACCCTATAAAGCCCAAGGGGGGGGGGGGGGCACATTGTGCCCCCTACCAGATTTTCATTCGCCACTCCTTCGCCCTTAATCCAGTTTTAACCAAATTTGGTGACTTTTCCTAAAATCTTATTCCGAACATTTTGATACATAATTTAGCTATATTTGACATTGCTGGTTGCCATGGCAACAATAAACTGACAACCATGTCAGATTTTAATAATAATAATAATAATAATAATAATAATAATGTATACTTTTATAGCGCAACAGTCCATCAAAAGATGCTCATGGCGCTTTTAGTCTTAAGGTTAGGAGAAGAAAGAAGAAAGAAAAGAGAGAAGAAGAAGAAGACGAAGAAGAAAAAAAAATGAATTATGTGACATCTTCACTTTTTTGTTTTGTTTCCTACAACATATTAAACAGATATGTTTTTAGGGATGTTTTAAATGATTCCACAGAGGATGACTGGCGAACAGTGACAGGGATATCTTTCCAAACTTTTGGTCCAATGTGGGAGAAAGAACGAGTTCCCCATGAATGCTTAACCTTAGGTATCTGAAATAAAAAGGAAGTAGATGATCGAAGTCTGCGAGGAGGGTTATAACAATATAAAGAATTCTGGAGATACTCGGGTGCAGTTGAGTGAACCACATGATACACAAGAAGAGCAATTTTGAAAATAATTCGCTTTTCAACTGGAAGCCAATGGAGAGAACGTAACACTGGCGTAATGTGAGCAGTTTTCCTACTATAGGTCAGTAATCTTGCGGCAGAGTTTTGAAGACGTTGTAGAGCGTTGATTTGTTGTTGTGACATGCCGAAAAACAAAGAGTTACAATAATCTATACGAGAGGAAATAAGAGCATGTACAAGCTGTTCCGCTGCTGTTTTAGTGAGATATTTCCGAATAAAACCAAGATTACGCAACTGGAATCTTACAGATTGTGATACATGCGCAACATGATATTTGAAGGACATGGTACTATCAAAAACAACACCAAGATTGCGTGCCTTTTCAGAAGAGTTAATGACACTGTTACCAATTCTCAATTGACATTTCTTCATGTTAGCCTTTGTCAGCATTTGTCTTGACCCAAGTACCAAAAACTCTGTTTTATTGTCGTTCAACTTTAGCTGATTTTTGCTCATCCAGCCTTTGATTTCATCAACACAGATTTCAAGTTGTTTTAACACTGTTGCTGCTACAGTTTCAGATGGCGGGCAGGAAACAAACAATTGAATATCATCAGCATAGCAGTGATAATGAAAATTATGCTTCCGAATGATCTGACTAATGGGCTGAAGATAGAGTGAGAAGAGGAGTGGGCCGCCAACCGATCCTTGTGGAACTCCAAACTCGGTGGCTACAGGTTTTGACGCTGCGTCATCAATCTTGACGTACTGGAGACGGCCAGATAGATAGGAGGTGAACCAGCGCAATGCAGTACCAGAGACCCCGACAGATCTTAGTCGTTGAATGAGGATTCGGTGATCGACAGTGTCGAAGGCGGCAGACATATCAAGGAGGACAAGCGCTGTGATGTTTCCACTATCCATCTGCTTCAAAATATGATCACTAAGGTTTTCAAGAAGCGTTTCAACGCTATGATGAGGCCTATACGCTGACTGGAAGCAATCCAAGAGATTGTTGTCTTGTAGATGCCCAAGAAGCCGTGAGAAAGCAACACGTTCCATTATCTTACTGAGGTAAGGTAAGTTGGATATAGGACGATAGTTCATCAGGATTTCAGGGTCTAAACTGGGCTTCTTAAGGGTTGGACGAATCAAAGCTGTCTTCAGGGCAGGTGGGATGATGCCAGTTAAAAAGCTCTGATTAACTATTTTGGCAATGCAGGGAGCAAATGCAGGCAAACATTTCTTCAGAAGAGTGGAAGGCATTGGGTCCAGCTCGCAAGACGTACATGGTGATTTCTGTATGATTTGAGATATCTCATTAATAGATGTGGGAGAAAGATATTCCAGGCATGCAGAGGTCTTCACAGTGAAGTCAGTCATATGGACAACAGGAAGAGATGAACGAATGTCCATGATTTTACTGACGAAGTATTTGCTGAATTGATCAGACAAATCTTTGTTTGATTCATGCTGAGGAAGAGAGGACATTTTCTTTCTGTGCAGAAGTTCATTTGCAACTTTAAATAACTGTCTAGAGTCTTTCCCACAGTCTTCAATTCTCTTTGAATGATATGCTACTTTAGCTGCACGGATGGAGGCCTGAACCCGCTGTCGTTGCTGGCAATACAGTTGTCTATGGATCTCAAGTTTAGATGATCTCCATTTCCTCTCGAACTGCCTTCGAACTAACTTTTCTTGTCGTATTTTGTCACTGTACCATTGAGTCATGGGGCGAACTACTACAGAGCGACGTTTTACTGGAGCATAATTATCCAGGATGGCGGAAAGGGTGGAGTTATATGCAGTAACAGCTTCCTCGGTGCTTCCAGCAGCAGTACACTTTTCATCCAGCAAGAGAACTATTGGATCACTGCAGATTTTGTTATGGTCTATCGCCTTAATGTTCCGAGACATGATGAGTTGTCTTTTGGCAGCACACTTTGGAATGTTCAGATTGCACATGATTGCCATATGATCAGATATACCATGATTGACAGAAACATCAGAGATTGTTGCTGCATCATCTGAACGGGTGATAAGCAAGTCTAGAGTGTGTCCTCGGATGTGGGTTGGCTCATTTACATGTTGCTTTAGATTATATGCTGACAGAATTTCTGAGAAGCTGAGAGTGTTTGTGTTGAGAGAATCCATCTTGATGTTAAAGTCTCCACTAATAACAAGGCTTGAAGATCGAAAGAGTTGTTCATCCAGAAGATTGGAAAACTCCTCTAGAAACTCCTTTAAAGCGTTAAAGTTTGGAGGTCTGTATATTACAATCAAATGTACAGTTTTAGAGGATTGACAGATATCCACTTGAATTACCTCAAAATATTTCACATGAGTTGAAGAAATCATCTTGATGTCAAGATTGCTTCTGTAAAGAAGTGCAACACCTCCACCTCTTTTACCCTTTCTTGGTATGTGCTTGAATGAAAATCCTCTTGGGGTAAGATCTGCAATGGGAGCTGCATCATTAGTGGTGAGCCATGTCTCACAAACACCAACGATGTCTAGATCGTTGTCAATCACAAAGTCAACAAAGTCAGATGTTTTGTTTTTCAGCGACCTCGCGTTCATCATGCAGAGAGAGATGTTATGATCATCAGATACTTTCTTCATATGACGAAAAGATTTTACACCTTGCCTTTGGCTTGGTACCTGAGGCACAACGTCACTGAAGGAGGAATACGAGACTGCACTTTCAACATGTCGAGATTTACGCCCGATTGCCCTTCTTCCTCGATGCGTCCGCCTTCTCCCTATACCCAGAAGCTTGATGCGTTCGTGGACTTCCTTCCCAAGTCTGTACGATGGACCATGACAGACAGAAGGATTCATGTTTCGGAGAGCGGTCGGATCATATGAAACATGCTGACTTCGTTGAGAAGAGGAGTACACATTCAAGGCAGTCAAAGAGTCCAAAGGCCCAGGATTGGGACTAACATCCCCAGATCTCATAAGGAGCAGTTGATAAGTTGCTACTGTGTTGGCATAATAGCTAACACGTGGTCCACAGTACTTGAGTGTGTTAGATTTCCACCTGGGTTGTGCAAGAAAGCTGTAGCTGTCATGCTGTACACTGAGGCAAATTCCTTTTGCAAGAAGTACAAAGCACACAATAGCTATCTGCTTGGTCAGCTCCATTGTGAACTGTTTAGCTCTTTACCAAAACAATGGGAGACTTTTAGTAGGCTTGAGTGAACAGGTGAGGGACAAGAAGAACATGGCTGTGTAGGGCTCACACAAGATAGAAGTCAAGTCCAAAAACTGCAATCACTTACACCAGTGCAGCTCTAGCTTCACTCAACTTCAAGTTGGTCCTGCTGATTCCAGAATCACAAATAAACTCAGTAGTAGTTGATTTGTATATTGCAGATGTCAAAAATCCATAAAATAGTAGAAAGTTGAGGAGAGAGACGAGAGGGCTACCACACAGGCGCTCACTACTCTATCTATTTTGCATATTTTTCTGCTCCAATTCCAATTAACCATGTTATAATGTATAGAATGGGGGTTTCTAGGCTGAAATTTGCTGAAGGAGCAAAATGTGAAGTAATTATGGCCCTGAAATGTTTTTCCTATTACTTCCTTTGTTTTTCTGTGACAATGCCATAAAACAATAGATATGATAGAGATACTTGAAAATAACAGTATTTTCCAAAGATTGCCATTCTATTTTGTGTCATTTTGATTCCTTCACCCAAGTAATACCTCTAATATCATTTGTTTATCACATTATCAATCTGCAAACTTAAAATTCCGATATTATGGGAACATGAAATATGATAACTATGCATGTACCTATCCCAAACAATACATCACAGGTCTCATAATGTATTTCTTTATTTTGTTATGAATAGCGCCCCCATGTGGTGACCTTGAGAAATTTCAACCATAAAAAATAATGAGCTTTGACTTGCAGATCATTTTGTGGCAAATATGAAAAATATTGGTCTATGATAAGACATATATTCTGGGGATAAAGAAATTAGACAGAAAAATCATGTTTTTAGCATATTTCCTATGTATTTCTTTATATTTTGGTAAATAGCGCCCTCTATGTGTGACCTTGAAAAATTAAAGTATGCGGTCATGTAGACTATGAGTTGCTCTACCCATGTGCCAAATGTCACGATGAAACATCAAACAATAACAAAGGTATATAGGGGGCACAATGTGCCCCCCCCCCCTTGGGCCTGGGAAGGGTCAAAATAGCTTGGGCTTTATAGGGTTAATATTATATGAGAAAAAGTACCAACGCACCCTTTCGGCAAAAACCGGGGGGGGGGGGGCTTTGGACGAAGGGTGGGGTTCCAGTCAACGCGGCGCGATCCAACGCTCCCAACGCACCCTTTCGGCAAAGCGGGGGGGGGGGGGGGCTTTGGACGAAGGGTGGTGTTCCCATTAACGCGACGCGCCACCACCCAACCCACCCTTTCGGCACAAGCCTTTAAAAATCAACTTATGAACGGATTATCCGATTTTCCACAAACTTTCACCCATATGATTTTGTTCTACTAATATAACGGCATTTACTCAATCTAAATGTGTATGAAGGTGGACTTACCCTTTAAACCAACAAGGTGCATACAAAAAAAAAAATTACCGGTAGGAACTTACCAATTCATTTTAAATTCAATTTCCACAGTGGAAACTGTGCCAAATTCAGATAGACCTCTCTGAAGTTCTCCCTTTTCAGCGTTGCACAAATATTGCGTGCCAGCTCTTGCTGACTATAAAACCAAAGCGACGCCGTTTTGTGATGAGATCGTAGTCACAATATCCTTCCTGGCTCGGTTCCTTGGAGGAAATTAAGCTTAAAAATGTGAACTTTTATGTTTAATTCTCTTTTGTTTTAATGACTGAGACACAAACAAACATGATATTCCTGTTCACACTCAAAATGTATTCCTTGAGATGTGATTTTGTGTTTCATTAGAGTAACTGCGTATACATTACATATCATGAAAAACAGTGCCAAAACGATAAAGTCTTACATCAGTACGTTTATCTATTATAAATGAAAGCGACGAATACCAAATATGATATACCGACATAAACAAATTAAAATGTATCTCCAGTTCAAGAATATCATTGTCATAAATACGCTTCACCTCCTTTGACTTCAGTCTTCTTCTTTTTTTTTTCTGTGAGGTAAGGTATATCTACCATTGCAGAAACCTATCAAAGGAGGTTTTCGATATACACGGCAACTTTCTTTTTACTAGAGTAATTGCATCACGATGTTAAACACAGTAAACTAAAGGGATCAGAGCTGTTCATAAAACACTAGTTCAAATTCAGGTCTACCTGAATTTGGTATAGTTTCCACAGTTGTTGAATTTTTTTAATTTCTTGCTGGCTTATTATCATCAAAGAGAAGATGCATTATTGACACGCTTTATTTCTACCCTGCTCAATCATCAAACTCGTTTTTATTCATTTTTTTTCTTGTGTGTGTGTCTGTTACCTCGGAGCACCCTTTACTCGTTAAAAGATTGATATTCGGATTATTGATTTGAGCTACAAATTATATTTTAGGTAAAAATTATTTTCAAGTTTGTAGAGGCTGCATGGAAAGCAGATATGTAATTATAAATCAAACTAACAAGTTATCTATTGCATTTCGCTCAGACAGCTAAATACCATTATTTGAAGAGCTACTATAACGGGAGGATATCGTATGGCTCAGTTGATACGTCGTCTGGCAATCATTTCATTTCATTTTTCATTTCATTATAATTTCCTCTATACTTGCACAACTAGTAAAAAAACAGAAGAATGAACAATACAAGACAACGTGGCAATCATATACAATACAGAGTGTGGAGGAAGAAGCAAAGGCCACTGACTTGTCAAGGCTTCTCCCTAGTAGAAGGTAACGATTATAATTAACACCAAGACAAAACACGCAGGACAAAAGAATGAGACAATAATCAATCTTAAGGTCCCTTTGGTTTGCCAGTCTGTTGGAAGCAGCAGTTGTGCCTTTTTTTAAGGCAAGGTATTTTGTCATCACTGTCTAATTTCTCAGAAAAGATTCATTAACGTCTCCTCCTTGACACCGCAGAATAAATCCAAACTCAAACTCAATCTAAACTTATACATATGAAACATGGAAAACCTCATACTGCGATAGCCCTTGACTGACAGTGTTTAGAGGTCTGACTATAAACAGCATACATCATACTGAAACGTTTAGAATCAGTGAAGTACGCTCATATTCTATGCCAATATATATATATAGTATATATATATATATATATGTATATATATATATATATATATATACACATGCATATTATGATTATATGTATCGTGAACATGCATTACACTTGGTCCCAAAATATTAATAATAATGTGGTAGAAGTTGTATCTATCATCTCACCACTGCTTCGTTCCTGCCTCGTACCAAAACTGAAAGGGGGTGGTCTCCAGAAACAAAATATGGATTTAGCATATGCGAAAGATTTGTGAAACATTTTGAGAGTTCTAAACTTTGAGGAAAATCATGATTTATAAAGAAACCTACATTTGCCTTTTTCTTTTTGAAATAAAAAGTTCACATTCCCTCTGCCTGTTACTGAGGTACATGGAGGCATATCATTCTCTATGCCTTCTGAGGAGCTGGATTAAGTGCTCTCCAGCGTTCCTGTATTCGCTGATTCTACGTAAATGTTTGGGGAAACATACCCTTTAAACAATTAAGTCACCATTAAGTCACCAAACGTGTAAGTCTCCACTTTTCTTGGATAGGAATTCATCAGTTGACGTGTTGGGGGTGGGGGTGGGGGGGGGGGGTGGGGAGGAGGTAAACAACCATTTACTCTCTGCTCCTATGGCAACAAGAATGATAAGACGTAATCACACTTTCAAGTAGTGCCAAACTCACCGAATTAATCAGTTTTTAGTAGCAGCCACAATGCTTAAAACACTGATTGATTCGCTCGAGTTTAGAATTCATTAAATGTGGCGTTCCACAGGGTAGTTTATTAGGACCTTTACTTTTTATCATTTACATTAATGACTTTTGCAGATCATCTGACATACTCTCATTTATACTTTTGGCTGATGATTAATAATTTTTTCCTCACCAAAATCCAGATACTCTTGTACGCATCGTTAATTCCGAATTGAAAAAAGTAACTCAGTGGATAAGAGTAAATAAATTATCACTTAATCTCCAGAAAGCTAAGTATATGCTTTTTAGTAATTCTATAGAAGATTTAGGCACGAGTATTGTTTTTGATGACACTTTTTTAAAACGATTATCTCATATAAAATTCCTTGGTATCACAGTGGACGATAAACTTTCGTGGAGGCCGCATATTACAACCATTTGTACAATAATTTCACGCAATATTGGTATTATTAATAGACTCAAGTTTCATATTCCATTGTCCCCTTTGTTGACGTCGTATTTTTCTCTAATTTAACTTATCTTATTTACGGACTCCTAGCGTGGGGTACTGCCCATCAAAATTTACTAGATAAACTACTGTTATTACATAAAAGGCTATTCGTATTATTTGTGGCGTCCCGCCACGTTCCCATACAGAGCCATTATTTACTAAATAAAAGATTTTGAAAATCAAAGATTTGTATTTTTTCAACTTGGTCAGTTTATGTTTAATTACAATGTAAATGCACTTCCCAGTATTTTCAATTCAATGTTTCCACGGAACCAGTCTTTTCATGATTATCCCACTAGACAATCTAATAAGTTTAATTTACCCCTCCTGAGAACTTTATTGGCTCAGAATACATTTATATACACCGGTCCTAGATTTTGGAACTCACTAAGCTGTGAAATAAAAAATTCCCCATCTTTGTATTCTTATAAGCGCACGTTGATTTTTTTTTGATATTAAATCATCTTTGATATGTTTTTTTTTTTTCATTAGCTATAGGTTTCGTCAACCTCAGGGTTCATCATCCATCCACCAATCATTCAATCATGCAGCGCCAATTCTCTACCATCTCCTGTTACATTTCCCTTGTTCAGCGTGTAGGCATTCCCTTATTCTCTCTTTTCCTTTTTTTCCTTCCATTCTTTTCATCTATTCTGGCAAGTTGTGTCATGCTGTTGTGTTTCTTCTGTTTTGTCCCGTCCTGTCGTATATCATATTTTTCACAAGTGTTTGTAAATAAGTAATTCATAAGTTTTATGAGTGGTTCACAATATACAAGCTTTGCTTTTTAGTAGACCTCTCCATTCTTTTTTTTTTCAACTGAAGCATGACTTTGTATTATTTTTTTTTTGGCCATTATGCGCTCATATGTTTATCGATATAATTCATTTATTGCAAAGGCAAATGTTTTTGTTTATGATGTAATACCTGATTTATCTTGTGGTATGTTTTGTCGGAAAAAACAAGAATGAAAAAAAAAAATGAATTGAATTGAAATACAGATATAGGTCTACGCGTATAGTAGCCGGTGAACCATTGAACACGTGTGCGTGTGTGCACTCCACTATACATATATCGATAAGAATGTATTCCTTTTCAACTATCTCTCTGAAACTCGTTTTCCCTAATTTTGTACATACATTGACTGGGAACCTTATACTGCGGAACAAGTATCGCCGATACGATTATTTTTTTTTCTTTGAAAACTATGTTATAGTCAATATGTAGACTTCCTCATGAGTGCACAAAACTACCTCACCACTCTGAAACACTTGTACGAAGGTTGGTCCAAACAGTTTGAAATCCATGGAGAGAGTCTCAACGTATTCCAAATCACTCGTGTATCGATCGATACTGATCAAAAAATCCTTCCAACCTCCCCCACGTGTTATGATGACGGAATCATCTGGGCAAACAGCTACGCACACATCCGGGGATTTCATCACTAATAGTTTCTCCCTCTTCCCCTTACTATACAGACACACGACAGAGTCCAAATACTCCAGTATCAGGTTACTATTGGATTGAAAACATGATAAGCCAACGGGATTATATCCATCACACATTATTTCCCTCACTGCCTCACCACCCTGTGGGGTAAACACACAAATTTTGGGACTGACATCATATAATTTACAGATTCCATACGCCGCATAAATATAATCATTTCCGTCAACAGAGAGGCTGATCCAACACTCAACTCCAATGTTATAACAGAACTGAACATCGAGCTTCTCCCACTGTGGAGTGTACAGTGATATCTTTTGGTTTTCATCGCATACAACACTTCTACCATCAGAAAGGAATGCAACTGCCATGATTTGAATACCCTTCAGCACCTTCTGCTCTGTATCGCCACTAGCGGAGAAGAAACAGATTCCGTCTTCCGATCCCACCGCCATCTTACCGTCTGGCGCTCGAGTGATACAGCTCATCCTGCTCGTACGGAGATCTACTTTTGCCTTGAGAGTCACCTTGTGTGTACATCCTCCTCCAAGCTTTCCCAGACGAAGTTCATCTACTCCTACGTATTTACTGAATGATATCTTCTGTACTCGTTCTGCCTCACCTCTCGGTGATTGGTCATCAGGATCATCTCGCCCCAGAATGCTCTCTAAGTTCTGGCAGAGCGTGTCGTGTGTAAACAAGGCGTCCTTCTCTAACTGTACCGTCAAACCTCTTGTTACTAGCTCTTCCATAGCATTAGTGTAATTTATTTTTCGGCGACTCTCTTCCTCCATGACGTGTAATTCTTTCTTGACTTCTTCAGATCGTTGTTTTACTTGACATTTCAGTGTCTGTCTTCTGTCCGATAATCGTTCCATGTATTCCTCATATGTCTTGTCGATATCGTCGTTGAGCTTTCTCATTATGTTCGCTATTTCCTTGTCTGTTGCCTCTATAAACTCCATGTGGTTTTCAAGGATTGTTTTCTTTGAATTTCCCTTTTCTTTTAACTCCACTATCTTTCCGACTAATTCATCCTCGTGTTTGGATGCCTCCACCACCCCATGCCCCTCATGCGAGTGCTCCAACAAACCGCACTTGAAGCAGACGTATTCCCGACATTCTGGACAGAAACGATCTTCATCATTGTTAGAGTGTTGCTTACACTTTCGTCGCCTTCTAAGCGGTAACTTTTTCGGGAGCACCTCGCTCATGGGCACCACAGAGTGGTTGGAGAACAGTTTCCAGCTAGAATGGTCTTTATCGCAGGATTTGCACATGAGTTTCCCACAGTCATGGCAATAGGACAGAGCTAGCTGTTTTTCTTCCTGGTCGCATATCATGCATGTTGGACTCTCAGCGTTTACTTCGTCCAAGAGAGTACTCAGCAACACGTCTGCTTGTAACTCACCCACACCTCCACTGGGTACTTGAGTTGTTTTCCGGCATACTGGACACTTGATCGTTTGTTGGTCCGACTGAGTTTGGAGGACACGTTCTAGACAGTCTGTGCAGAAGGAGTGACAACATACCAGTGTCTTGGGTTGGTCGAAAAGTTTCAAACAGACAGGACACTCCAGAGTCTGGCTGTCGGTTTGATTAAACGTTGCCATGGTGTTTATCTGCATAACAGAAATAGAAACGTACAGCATTAAGAAGGTTAACATATTTGCTGGTATGACTTTTCTCCTAAGAATATCTTGCTTTACTCCTCCCGCCATGGAACACGGCAAATTGTGCTCTTCTGCACACATCACTATACTGTACCAGCCACGTGTAAATGCGAGAGCTATCAAGTACAGTTTTTCATTTGATGATTCTCATTGTGGAATGCACTGACATACTTTTGCTCATTTCCCCTTAGTGTCTAATTTCAAGTTTGTTGTTAGAAAAATTATAACGTTAACATATTTATCATTACTTCAGGAAATGTGCGGCATAAAAGTAAGTTCTATTGTCATTATTTTCATCACAATTATTGGTATTATCATCGTCATTGTAAACGTAGTTAATGAAAAGCATGTTTAGCGGTCCAGTTCAGTTCAGTTAAATGACTTATTTCCATTAAGCAATAAACATAAAAATTATACAGAATGTAATCAATTATTCTATCATGCTGGGGTACATCTCTAGAAGTAAAGGATTTGTGGCGAGTGTGCCCTTAACGTAGATGAATATGATACGTGGTAGTAATATACGAAATTATGATAGATGGATACAAAACGTAGATAGGGACAAAGACAGAGGCAGAGACAAAGACAGGGACATACACACGGACATTGATATTGACGGGGACGTGAACATAGACTATACATAACAAAAATAGGGACATAGGACATAACGTGTAAAACAGGGGAAGAGTCGTAGGCATAGAGAATGGAAAACCGATGACAGCCATCAGGCAGTAAACAACACATACAGCTACTCAAGTGACAATGAGAAAAAGCAATACTCGTGAAGTATATCGACAATGAAAGAAGGTGATTCTTAAGCTTGATTTTTGAAGTTGTTAGGGAGCTGGCACTTTTTCTGAGGAGTGGCAACTAATTCCAGATTTTCAGGCCTGTAAATCTGACATGATGTTGATACGCGAGCGTCCTACGACTTTTCCACTTGAAAACAACATGCTGCTTTAAGCTTGAAATTAACCAACCAAAGTATATGAATACCGTGTCTCCGCTTACCATGTATGCTTTACTTACAGATTTAGTGTTGCTGATTTCTCACAGGTTCCGACGTCCATTTACCTGAAGGAGATCACAAGAAACTGGCAGCTGAGCCTCTACGATAAAGTCAACGCAAAGCAGATCGGATGTAGGCTATGCCCTGAGGCCCTAAAGGAGTACCGAGCATGACGAGGGCAGACAGTCAGTGACAGTAAGAGAGATGGATTACGAGCAAAAAGAGTTCGTGTAGTTGAAGCGTAATAGGCCAGGGGACTTTCACTCTCCACTGTCAACTGTCTACCCGACCCCTCAAACGTGAACTAACAGCGGCGGGTTTTTCCCCACTGCATAAAAAGCATAGCTTACTCTGCGCAATTGTAATACCGCCCTCTAGTTGCACCTGAATTTGAGGTTCACCCTTGTAGAACTGTTGAGCTGTGCTCCGAAGTCGAGTTCTGGGATCCTGTGAAGTCTACAGGGCTCACACGGGTATTTCCCCATAGAGACGTATGTTGAAATTCAAAATTCAAAAAAATCTGCAAAATAGCTGGGAGAAATGAGGTGTTTTATCTTCACTAACCTGGAAAAGTGAGATATACCCTTTCATCCATCAAATTTCTAAGGGGGGGGGGTGTCTTCAGCTCAAACTCTATCCAAGGGTTCGCAAATCCAGACTACGAGTTTTTTTTCACTAAAAATTAACTTTTTTTATGTACACGCACCTAATCAAACATAGTCCTTTCAAATTCCATTAGAAAAGCTTTCATCTTCCAAAGAAAATGCAGTTTGTAGAGGAATTCATACTCAATATCTGCAGCACTGCTACTCCTTTTTTTTTTTTTTTTTTGGCCAAACTGCATTTCTGAATTTTAATAATTTTTCTTCATTTATTTTAGTGTCTTTGGTACGATTTTCTAATGCGGTCAGGGGCACTCCATTTCATTTACAGGTGTGAGCCCACAGATGGTTAGAGCCTTCTATTACAGAGTTTGGCCAACCCTGTTATGAGTCTTTCGATCTACGGTGCCCATTGCGTGCAAAGAGGTTCTATTATGTAATAGAGTAAGCCCTCACCATTCAGTGCGTACAAATGAAAACGGGACATAGAGATATATACTAAGAACACATCTCTATGAAACGGGGCCAACTGAACAGTGGCGCGCGCGCACGAAAGAGGATGACTACTAGAAACGTGTGGTACCCTCGCGAATGCTCGACTTCTCGACATGGCGGAGGGTCGTTCAATTGGCCCCGCTTCTGTATGCGAGCGCACACTCTATTACATTATAGAACCTCTTTGGTGAGCGTAAGGTGGGCACAAAATGGCGCCTGTGTTTAAGTTGGCCAAACTCTGTAATAGAAGGCTCTGCAGATGGTAATAGAATACCGACCTCTAGCTGTAGCAAGGCCTTGAGAGACAACACACGGTGCGATTTCATTTACACCCTGTGAATAATTCTCCATATATGGTGAAACTAAACAACAGACAAGCAAGAAAGGGAAGTGAGATACGAAAAACACTGAATGCATGACTGTTATCTAGTTTTACAAAGGTCACTCCTGAATTTTATCAAGGCGAGGGGAGGGGGGTCGTAATCAAACTTCGCCGTGGGCTTCTTAAGACATAAAAGCGGATTGTTTGCTTGCTTGCTTTGTTATTTAAAAATATTGCATGCGTTTTATGATTTAGCCCCACAATAGACATTGTAGTTCAAGTTTGAGTGGAAGTGAAGAGTTGTATTTTGTTCATGAGGTGACTCTTGACCTAATTGGCTACGGGGAACCTTGTTGGTCCCGGACAATCCAACTATGGAATAAGGTTCGTTAATCCGAAATTGAAAAAACAAAGAAAGAAACAAAGAAAGAAACAAAACAAACAAGCAAACAAATACGTTGCGTTCTAACGCACCTTCGTATTTCGTTTTCGGATTATCGAATCTTTCGAATAACGAACGTTCTTTCGTTTTTGGAAAAACAAACTGTCGGTATAACCATGGACCCTGGGTCCATGGTATAACAAACGTTTTTTTTTTTTTTTTTTTTTTTTTAAATTAACGAATCTTCGTAAAAAACAAAAAAACTTTGGGGATTACGAACCTTCCGATCCTTCGGAATAACGAAATTGAAATAAAGAATCTTGGGGAAAACGTTATTCATTCATTTCGGAATAATGAATCTCAGGAATATTTGAAAATTTGAAAAAAAAAAACTTTAAACGTTATTGGCCTATATAAACGAACTCATGGTTAGGCATGATGTCTATGAGCGTTGAATTGCCTCCAGTAAATAAACACCTGAACGCACAATCTTTTGTCAGTTCAATTCAAATCAAATTTATTTCCATTTTCCACAGAACATGATAGCATAAACTTTTTTTACTGTAGAATTATGTCATGTATACAATATCGAAACATTATGATTTACTAGTACCATTATGATAACGAAACATTGAAACAAATCTCCCAAGAGAACAATACGTAATGTCAGAAGAATGGAGGGACCCACTGAGAAGACAATGCTTAATGTGCGGGTTCTTGTATGAAAAAAATCAAAACAAAACATCTGTATACGCCTACTCGTTACACCTGTAATTTGGGCCATGGCATGCCATGCATAACACTTTAAGATTTTATCCTCTAGTCTAGCACGTGTTGTTAGGTAGGCCTAAATACGTAACTAGGTAATTAGTGCACGGTATACACTCCCGGGTAATGCCAACATGAACTTAATTTAACGTGTACCAAAAGATATGGAAGCAGTACACAATCATTACGTAACTTTTCTGTGAATGATGAAATTTGAAGTAGCATCTATGACGAATTTTTTAGGGTCATGATAAGAATATTACATGGTAGAATCAAATGTTTCTTGTCGGTTAATCAATTGAATGAAAGGATTCAAACAAACGTGTACACTCATCCTGCAGACTTGGATGTTTAAGAATATAATCTCCCCCCCCCCCTTGATGGATACTTACAGTGAAATGGGGGGGGGGGGGAAATCATCTAAACAGCCACACCAAAGTCATGAAGATATATTAAAAAAACCATGCAAAATTGTCACAGAGAATAAATGAATTTATTCCGAATTTTATTTTATTAGGTCTATACGAGTAGTCATAATTATCACGAAATTTCGGTTAATCTTTAAAGTAATTACTGTAACACAAATTACCGCAGACAGTTTGGCATATCAATACGTCTGAGATGCAGAACCAAAATCCTTCTTTTCAAAGATAATAAAAAAAGAAATGTCTTCATGAGTTGAATTCTCCTCTTTACTGTGCATTCTATATTGGGGTGGAAAAACTTCGGGTATTGGAGAGAGACAGAAACAAGTCGTTTAGTTAAGAGAGCTATACAGAACGATGAGTGGTTGTTTCGTCAAGCGTGTCGCTTGTTTGATAGAAGTTTGTGGGACTCAACGAACGTTAGTTCCTCTCCTTCCTCTCCTCCGACGGCACTTTGCCAAATTCGTGTCGACATCTCAAAATCTCTCTCTTTTTACCCGGTTGGCTGTTTACAGCGGAGTACAAAACTGTTGCTATGTCATCCGTTGCTCACTGAAAAAAAACATAGCAACGCCGCCGTTTTGTGATCGTGAACTTGATCACGACTTCCTTCCTGGCTCCCTGGATACCTTGGCTGAAACCCAGGCACATTAAATCCCGAGCTACATTGCCGGGATGTGAAAATTCTGTTGCTCTTGTTGCTGACTCAGATAAAATCGAAAGTCAAATCCATGTTCACAATCACAATGTATTCCTTTGAGATCTCAATGCTTGTGCTAAGCAGAGCAACTGCATTTCAAATCATTGGAAGTAGTGTTTGAACAATAATGTTATTTTGATTCGTCATGAAATGCATCATTAAATGAAAACGAAGATATATCTAGACAAAATGTGCTTACAAAAACATAACGACATGTAATTCCAGGCCAAAGTAAAAAAAAAAAAAAGAAATATCTTAGGTACACTGGAGACCAATCAAGAAGACATTCTTTATTTTATACCCAGCGACGTCTTCTTGACCGAAACCGACGAGGTGCAGCGTAGTTGGCTTATCATGGCCATTTTTTTTTTATTTTTATGTTTGTGAGTGTATCCCAGCTTACCAAAGAAATCAATAAAGTACAGATTCCCCCCCCCATTATATGTCAAGCAACATTGAGTTTTGCATTCTCAGAAGAAAAAAAAATACTTATAGAACTTCACTGACACGTAGTTATGTTCAAATTTTCCTGAAGATTATTACCGGAGGAAATTTACCGACATTTGGCTCAATTTTACCGGACGCGTGACAAAACGAACAATAGTAATGAGTGCGGACGCGTAGTTGGTAAGTAAAGTATCTTTTTACACAGGAATCAACCAATCAAACAGTGTAGATTCTGAGACTTTTTCATCCTGCATAAACCATGCATAATGCATAACGTTTTGCGTCAGACGCTACCCGACATCTTGACAAAATGAATTTAACTTTATGGATGAAATTAAAGGTAATTCTTTCACCATCAGCCCTAGATAACTTACATGGGAGATGATAGTATGTATCAGAAGTATTGCAGGGTCCTGACATCAATTAAGAATATGACATGACCAAAACGTTTAAGATAGAGAATATCTAGCCAAAATAAATTTTACATGAATGTATGTATGGATGTACCGTATGTAAGCATATGTACTAGATATTTGTACATGGATAGATACCATTTGATATGTAGTATAGGATATAAGATTCATATCATTAATCATGTATATAAATACTGATACGTAGTTAGGTAGAAATGCCCTTACATGACGATCAGCCAATTACATTTCTGGGATGCAGAGACCAATTTCATGGTGCTCTGTCATGCATTACTGACAAGGTACATGGAACATGCCAAAATGAACTTGAATGACGTATAAAAGAGATGAAACCACTGCACCATCATTATATAACTTTCTGCAGGGAGGTGCACCTCCCTGCTTTCTGTAAATGAGAAAACTTGGAGCATAAGAGAGAAACATTGCATAGGGTCATGATGTAAGATTACTCCTAAACATGGTATGATCAAAACTTTGCCCTCTCTCTCTCTCTCTCTCTCTTTCTGTACATTTATTCGTAATTTTGTGTCATATGCCTATAAAATCTAGCATTGTATCAGGGCACTCCAGATATCCGTTTGAACTGATAACTGTAATGTAAGTCAACGCAGACAGTTTGGGATGCAAAAATATCTGAGGTGCGAAACAAAAATACTTCGTTTGAAGAATATCCATTGGCTGAAATCTCCTCTTGGCTTTAGAATTTACAACAGTGAAAAGGGGATTTTGGACATTTAAGAGCAAGAAGGACAGAAAGAAAAATTGAGTAAAAATCAATAGAGGAAAATGTGACTTTATATTTGTTCTTCTGCCTCGTTTAGCAAAGGAGCGTTACAGCACATTAGATGACTATATTTCGTCAAACTTGTTGGGTATAGAAAGAAGCTTGCTGATTACAAAGTACTGCTTCAGTTCGGCTCTGTCGTCTCGGATGACACTTTGCCAAATTAGACCTCTTAAAATCTCTCTCGTTTACCCAATCAACTGCTTAACAGCGAAGCACAAATGTTGCATGTCATCTGTTGCTGAGTAAAACAATAACATCTCCATTTTGTGAAGGTGAACTTGATCATGATTTCCTTCCTGGCGCCCTACCTTATAGCGGAAGCCCAGCACATTTTGTTTTGAGCTACATTACAGTGATGTGAACATTCTGTTGCTCTTGGTGCTGACTAAGGTAACAGCGAAAGTCAAATCCATGTTTACACTCACAATGTAATCCTTTGAGATTTCAATGATTGTTCTAAGCAGAGCAACTGCAATTCAAATCGTCGATAGTAGTGTTTGAGCCATGTTTTTTTTTGATTCGTTATAAAATGCATAAAATCGTCAATGTAATGACAATATACAGTGTATTCAATGACAAAGTCTAGAACGAGATTTAGTGTATAGTCATTTTTTATATATCAAATATAGCCCTATATCTTGTGATACACGCGAGTCTACAGGATACAACTCTACATTGACTTAATGTACAATGTGTAATCTCCATACTACCTGGCAACCTAACACTGGAGTTGTTACTATACAAATATTGACTGCTCATGAGGATGATGGTGGAAATTATCATTCCCGAGGTGCTTTTCATACCGACCCTTCTATCACCCCGAGGCGTTAGCCGAGGGGTGATGGAAGGGTCGGTATGAAAAGCACCGAGGGAGTGATAATTTCCACCACCATCCGAATACAGAGCAGTTAATATTTGTTTTATATACCTCATCGTTTAAGACTTAACCAAGATCTAGGGCTAGGCAAATACGAAGTAAATTCTAATTGTTATGCCTAAACGTTAGCCCTAAAATCAGGCCACAGCCTGCGCTTGCTTGAATGGTTTTCGTGCATTTCGTAGACTACCCAGTACGCACGGTACTCACTCACAGTTAAAGTCACACGGCCTTCGGCGAGCTCCTGCATAAAATCTTGGCAGAAGATTACAGTATATACATCCAGTTTCCCGTCGCTCGTGTTTTAATTCGATATTTCCAACATGCTGAGATTTGTCTCTGCTTCGGGATCCTAAGAAATCTTAAAGACAAAGTGTACGATCTTTGATCCAGCTCACTTCAAATCACGGCAGGAGCCCTCGATCACCACCATGCCACGTTGAAACATGCCTGCTGTGCGCTAACTATAGTGCGATGATTTTGCATACAGTATGTGTACGTGTTTACGCATACGATGCGCGTAGTGAACGTCCTTGGTATGTGTACGTGTTTACGCATACGATGCGCGTAGTGAACGTCCTTAGGAGGGGTTGCGGACACCGCGCGCGAAGTCTAGTGTACTTGCTTGAGTACAAAAGTCGCGGAGGGTTTACGAATTCTATCACGAGGGTTTTGCCTTTCTATCACGAGGGTTTTGCCCTTCTATCACGAGGGTTTTGCCTTTCTATCACTTACATGAAAACCCTAAGGCAAGATAGACGGGACTACACCTTGTCACATGATATACTTTTGACCAATCAGTGATACGAATCTCACTTATGAGGTATATAATATTAAATGTATACGATCCATCGTACAGCGATCAGACTTGACTTACATCTTTCAGAAGGCAGGGAAATTATATCCCCCTTAACATTGTGTTAGATACGATTCGAAGTAATGTGTATTTTTCATTAAAAAAAGGAAATGAAACTACGTGGAGCTCTTTTTGATATATATATATATATATATATATATATATATATATATATATATATAATTAACCTCCACCAATTTGACATGACGAACATTACTGTCATAATCCTCTCATCCAGCGATGGCAGCACAGGAAGTTTGAAAATTCATAACCTATTGAACAGATTGTCCAACTTTCCTAAAACTTCATGATGTGTCCTGCTAATATTGCTCTATTCACTCAATCCACAAAGATATTTCGGCTTAATATCCTTTTAAGTTCAGAACTTCAAGCCGTGCAATGATTGTATACTGTTTGAAACATCTGTGAACCTTACAAAACATCATTGTGTGAAATGTAGGCCGACACGTATTATGATATACGGCATATACGGTAACCTTTACACTCGTGTACATACGTAAATGTATGTATCTCCATACATTGACGTATGTATTGAATCTATTTCAACCGTCCCTTACAACCTATTCCCCTTATAAAGTACACATATGATATTACATGTGGACCTTACACTGAATGAATCGAGGAACGGTATGGTTATTGTTTCTCTCAAACTATGTGACTTGCAATATGTAGAGTTTGTCACCAGCGCAGAGAGCTATCTCACTGCTTCGAAACACTTGCATGAATAATCTTACTTCTTGTTGGTGTACTTTGAATTCCGTGGCTAGATTTTCGATTAACGTCAAATCACTCGTATATCGACTGAAACTGACGAGACCCTTACTTCCTTCCACGCAGGCTCTGAGGACGGAATCATCTGGACAAACTGCTAGGTGTATGCATGGAGAAGTTTCACTGTCATAGTGTTGGTACAGCTCAGAAATCTTCCCCCATACATGTTCTTTCTTTCCCTCACGAAGAAGGCTCACGACCTTTTCATATTCTTTCAGAATCAGGATACTCCTGGATTGAAAGGAGAATATTTGTTGTAGGGAATTGCTAACACCCGTTATTTCCCTGACTGCCTTACCACCATTGGGAATAAATACCTGAATTTTGGAGAAATCACGAAAACCCACATAGATGTAATCATTTCCATCAACAGAGATACTAGTATCACCCTGTCTTTGAGGGCTAGAGTCATTCAAGAACTGAACATCGAGCTTCTCCCATTGTAGAGTGTACAGTGATATCTTTTAGCTATCATCACATACAACGCATCTACCATAAGACAGAAATCCCATCGCCTTGACCGGGATACCGTTCAGCACCGTCTCCTGTAAGTCGCCATCAGTGGAGAAGATATAGATTCCGCCTTTGGAGGAACCTAACGCCATCTTGCCATCTGGTGCACGAGTGATACAACTCATGCGGAATTCGACAGGGAGATCGACTTCGGTTTTGAGGATCACCTTGTGCACATATCCTCTAAGCTCTCCCAGACGAAACTTTTGTAACCCAACGCATTTGCGGAACGCAATCTTCTGAGCTTGTTCTGCCACACGCCGAGGTGAATGGGCATCAGGATTGTCTCTTCCCAGAATGCTTTTCAAGTTCTCGCAGAGCGTGTCGTGTGCAAACAAGGCATCCTTCTCTAGCTGTACCGTATCGTTTGCTACCAGCTCTTCCACATTGTTTATGTGATTGATTGTATGGCGACTCTCTTCCGCCATGTCACATAATTCCTTACTGAATTCTTCAAACCGTTGATTCACTTGTAATTTCAACGCCTCTCTTTTGTCCGACAGGACTCCTTGGTATTCCTCCCAAGTCGTGTCAATGTCATCATTGAGCTTTCTCCGCATGCTTGTTATTTCATTATGCTTTGTCTCTATGAACTTAATGTGCTTTTCGAGGATTGCTTTCTTTGATATTGCTTTGCTTTTTAACTCCTCGACATTTTTCTTTAGCTGTTCCTCATGATTGGAGGCCTTTACTAACCGATGTCCCCCTTGTGAGTGCTCCGACCCGTCACATCCGTGACAAACATACTTCCGACATTTGGGACAGAAGAGCTCTTCATCTTCGTTTGTGTGTTTCTTACACTTCCGTTGACTCTTAAGTGGAACCTTTTGCGAGAGAAGCTCTGCAATGGTCACCACAGAGTGCTTGGAGAGCGGTTTCCAGATAGCGTGAACTTTCTGACAAGAGTCGCACATGATTTCCTTACAGTCCTTACAATAGGACACAGCTGGTGGTTTTTCTTTCGGGTCACACATCGTACATATAGATGTCCTGATTTTTGCCTCGTCCAAGAGAGTACAAAGCAACACGTCTGCTTGCAACTCACCTACACCTTCGCTGGGTACTTGAGTTTCTTTCCGGCATACTGGACACGTGATCGTTTGTTGGTCCGACTGAGTTTGAAGGACACGATCCAGACAGTCTCTACAGAAGGAGTGAGAACACGGCAGTGTCTTTGGTTGGTCGAAGAACCTCAGACAGACAGGGCACTCCAGATTCTGGCTGCTGGCTTGCTGAAACGTTGCCATGGTGTCTATCTGCATTACAGAAATATAAGCACTCGCTATGACATCTCATATCGTAAACATATCATGATCCATTACTGGTATGACTTTTCTCCTGAACATCGTCCTACACTGCTCCGGCCATTTAAGATTAAATTGCGCTATGTATGCAAATACCACACTGCTGCAGTAACAACGTGCAAATGCGAGAGAAAGGAATTTCATTTTGGCTATTTTCCTTGTGGAATACACTGCCATGGGAACTTCGCCCCTCACTCTTCGTGTCTATGTTGATTTTAAATTTGTTGTTTTAAATAACAATTTCATTAAGTAAAGCAGACTGATCAATACTTCAGAAAAAAACCCGCTAACAAGACAGTTTGATTATTGTCAATGCTGTTATCGGTATCATTGTTATTTTCATCTTAACTGCAAAGCAAATTTAGCGATCCCATCACTTGATAAACAACAAGCAGCTGCTGTATTGTTGAAACTTTTTAACCAGTCAATGTGTAAATACCGTTTTCTTGCTACTTACTAGGCAGGCCCGTAGCCAGGGGGGGGGGGGGGGGGGGGGGGGGGGGTGCGTCGGGTGCGTACGCACCCCCCCCCCAAATTCTGAAAGGTCCACTTTTTCATAATAACGGTTTTTAGCAATTCTCAAGATAACAATCCAAATAAATATAAAGACACATTATATGCTACGTAAATGTGGAAGAGTACGTTTAACAATGTTAAAAATAATTGTACGAAACCCTTTTGTTGTATGAACCATCGGATCGTCCCCATGCACACAAACACAAATGTTATGTATCAATTTGTGCGAGCTATTATTATATTGGCACTGTATGCCATGGCCCTTGGCGCGTGTGACCGGTGTTGTTTTTTTTCCACTGGCCGCCCGAGTACGTGCGATTCGTGGATGACATTGAGGTTGACACTTGCATTTTTTCACAGGAACAGAGGTAAGTGGATGAAAATCTAATAGCCTCAAGTTTACATATATGATAAAAATTAAAGAAATTTCCTCGAAATTACTATAATCGAAAACCTGAGACATTTTATATCTACGTCTCACAAAGATATAGTACATATATATATAAGTACATGTTGGCATGATAATGCCTGGGGATAGATTATTATGTCAACTATTTTCCATTATGAATGCATGCTCCAATCAAATTGTGAAAAGGTGGTCATGAATTAGCATTTCTTACGAACGATCAGGAGAGACAAAACAAAATGAAAGGCCTGTCTTACTCCAGTTCTCTTGTAACACTCATTGGGCCATTATGCATGCCTAACGAATTATAATAGCTGCTTTTTCTAGCCCTTTTGCTAGTACCAACATTCGAGAAAAGATCATCTATCAAGTAACTGTACGATCTCCGTGCATAATCTAATGCTTTTAAACACACTTGCCTACTCGCCTTCAGCTGGCATTTGCTTACGGTTCCAACAAAAGAATTCACCCGACCGTCAGGCCTGTGCGAAAATGAACAAAGGCGCATTTCATGTGCGCAATTAATCATAAAGAACAACTCTTTTTCCAACGATACCTCATTTGCATCACTGGTTTCATGAATTGCTAAGTACAATGCTCTTGAAGAGAACAATGTCCAATTGTATTCTTCCAAGTTTTTGCTAATGAATGAAAGACTGCATTGAAAACTCTCACTGAATACATCGTTGGCTGGGTTTATGTTCATTTATCTGCCAAAACTTGGAAAAAGTGTGACTTGACATTCTCTTCTGTATCGGAACCAACACGCGGACCACACACATTACTATATATATATATATATATATATATATATATATATATATATATATATATATTGTCAAGCGAGAGGGGGGGGGGGGGAAGAAAGAAATGAATCCTTCTGGCTGCCACTAATACAAATGTGACATGGGGAGTCGGAGACCTATAATCATACTAAATTGCTGCCACCAGACTGGTGGCAGCAATTTAGTATGATTATAGGTCTCCGACTTACAGGTAGCGGATTTCTTTGCAGGCCAAATTCGGAAATGTACTGTTGATTATTACTTATACATTTTCTCATGTTGTGACAGTTCTATTGGTTCTCATTTTAAAGTGAGCCAAAACCTAAGAACATTTTCACTTATAATTTCCAAAGAGTATTATGCAGGCACGCAAACTCATTTTAGTTGTATTTCATTTAAATGTAATGGGTAAGAGGGTATGAGAGAGAATGGAAAGTGCTGAGCTATGAAGTAAAATGGTAAAGTAAAAAGTTTGTCAGATAGTATTACAAAAGAAACTCATTCTTTTTTGTTTGTTTATTTTATCATTATTTACTTATCTCTCTTCTAACTTAAAGGTAGTGGATCTCTTTGCAGCCCAAATTCGAAAATGCCTAGAGACAGCTGGTAACCAAATATGCTACTATAATTTAATAAATAAGAAATAACCATTCCATTATGTATCTTAGTGTGCACAGTAAGACAGATCAAATCAAATAGGAAAACATCTGAGCACTAAGCCTGAGGTCTGAATTTGCACTCAACTTCTTCCAATGGCTAACGGATGTTTAATTTTTGAATTTCACTGACCTCCAAATTTCACAAAGAAAACCTTCTTAGCATGATGGTTAATATGACATTTGACTGATATTGGAGATGTTTGCGAATCGGATCTACTACCTTTAATATTATTAAATCTAAAATGATTATTTGAAAGTTCGGAAATGCTGGAAATATCCTACCACAAGGAGGCAAAATATAAATGGTTCACATTTACAATTCATTTTGTTTTAAAAATTTTCTTATTTATTTTCGTTTTTGACAAACTCGCATACCAACGGCTGATATACTGTATAGTAAAGTGAATGTTTCATCTTCCAAACAGCATCCAATGGGATGGAAAACTCCAACTGAAAGGTGGACACCGTGACCATACTCGCTAAAGAAAACGCGTAATAGGGGTCGTTTTTTCTCACGGATTAGATGGAAAGTGTGATGTACGAGCGTATATAATCAAAGGGTATCAAAAAGGCCGAAATTTGGGAAAATGGTATATTGTTCAATCATGATGAAGTACTTCTTTAGGGTGTAGGAAACATTTAAGGAATACTTGTTTTTAAGGCCCGAAAAAATCATATGATCATTACTCGTTTAGGGGCCATTTTGAAAGTCCATGTATGAGCATGTTGTCCACCTTTTAATTGTCGCTACCCCTCCCGGGACAGTATCAAAGGACCGTTTTGTTAATTAACGCAATCCCCCCTTCCTTTAAAAATCCAATAGAAAAAATAAAAGTTAAAACAACACCAGGAAAATCACTATTCTCAATTTTGCGGCGCGCTACGCGCGCAGAGTCTCGAACACAATTAAACTTTGCAACTTCCTGGCAAAATGAGTTTTTACTATTTCCTAGATGAAATACCGTAACGCGATTGCATGCAACAGACAAAAACGTCATTAAAATAGTCAAAATTCACAATTTGCGGCGCTCTTCGCGCGCAAATTCTTATACAACTTTTGTAGTTCGGTCGTCCAAAGAATATATATATATATATATATATATATATATATATATATATATAATTGTGTGTGTGTGTGTGTGTGTGTGTGTGTGTGTGTGTCATCATTGGTATTGGTACCGAAGGTCCGTTTTTTTAGTGACCGCACCCCCCCTTGAAAAATCCTGGCTACGGGCCTGCTAGGTATGCTTTACTTCAAGGTTTAGAGTTGCTGATTTCTCTCCGGTTCCGACGTCCATTTAGGTGAAGGAGATCTCAACAAGGTGCCAGCTGAGCGTCTACGATGAAGTCAACGCAAAATAGATTGACGGTTGGATGTTTTTGTGAGATCGTAATTCACTATTAAAAGGAGGATCGAGCGCAAAACAGATTGATAACAAGCACTGGAAATTGTTCGTGTAGTTCGCGCACATAATGTTCCGGAACTTTCACTCTCCACTGCTATTCTTACACTGCGACGTTTTGTGCTGATAGCGGCGATTTTTCTAACATAAGAACTGCACAGCGTCCTCTGTGTAATTGTAAAAGGGAGCTTTAGATTTCAGACGCGCGGACGTTCAAAGGGAAAAAAAAAAACATGATCTGAGCGTGCGCAGTAGCGCGGGTCAAGTTGACGCACGCTTCTGCGCACGCTCAGATCATGTTTTTTTCCCCTTTGAACGTCCGCGCGTCTAAAATCTAAAGCTCCCTAATACCGCCCCCTAGAGATTATTCCACCGAGTCAGATTATTATCACGGCACCTCCCTCTATCTGTAACTTACGCTAGATAGTGGAGCGGCATAGCTTGAAAAATGAGAGGAATTGTGCATTTTATGATAAAAGCACCAAATTTCGTACACATGTTGACAATAACATTTGAAATAAATTCAGATATTGGGCCATCGTAAATAGCGCCCTCAACGTCCATGGCAGCCGTTTTTCAAAATGGCCACCAGAAATGCCATTTTTTGTAAAAAAGATACAAATTTCAGACGGGAAAATCTTTAAGATTTAGCAAATGAGTGGGAAATAACATTTAAAATAAATTTAGATATTGGGCCATCGCAAATTGCGCCCTCAATGGCTATGGCAGCCGTTTTTTGAAATGGCCGCCATGAATGCTGTTTTTCGTAAAAATTGACAAATTTCAGACGGGTAAATCTATAAGATTTTGCATCGAGCGGAAAATAACATTCAAAATAAATTTAGATATTGGGCCATTGCAAATTGCGCCCTCAACGGAAATGGCAGCCATTTTTCAAAATGGCCGCCATAAATGCCATTTTTCGTAAAAATTATAAGATTTTAGAAGGGAAAATCAAAAAGTGTTTGCAAACGAGTGGAATATAACATTCGAAATAGATTTAGATATTGGGCCATCGCAAATTGCGCCCTCAACGGCAATGGCGGCCATTTTTAAAAACAACACTTTTTTTCCTGAATTTGCTAATTCCAGGAGGAAAATCGACAAGATCTTGCACTCAATTAAAAATTTCGTTTGAAATACATCTAGGGCCTATGTATTACATTATTGTAAATAGCGCCATCAATGGCCATGGCAGCCATTTTTTTTAAATGGCTGACATAAATACCACCATTTTTTTTCTGAATTTGCTAATTCCAGGAGGAAAATCGATAAGATCTTGCCCTAAATTTAAAAATTCGTTTGAAATACATCTAGGGCCTATGTATTACATTATTGTAAATAGCGCCCTCAATGGCCATGGCAGCCATTTTTCAAAATGGCCCCGTGGATTCCATTCTTTCTTTTGATTTCCTGATTTCACAAAGAAAGAGTCAATAAGATTTTGCACACAATTTGAAGATTATGATCGAAATGAATATTTGTATTAGATTAGTGCCCTCAACGGCCTTGGCCGCCATATTCTGAAATGGCTGCCATTGTTAAAATTATTTTGTTTAAAAAAATGGCAAGTTCAGAAAGAAAAGTCAACATAATGTGTACATAAATTGAAAATCATGTTAGAAATCAAACAATATGTCAAGCCATCTTAATAGGGGTCCTCATCGGCCACAGAAGCCATTTTTCAAAATGACTACCGTAGATAACATTTATTATTATTTCAAATGTCTAGACAATGCAAATTCATAAAAGGAAAAGCCAACAGGATTTTGTACACAAGTTGATAACTGTGTCAAAATATAAAGAGATTATTTAGGCCATCGGTGAATTGCGCCCTCAGGAGCTAGCTAGGTTAAATTTATATTTAAGAATGGCTACCGTCGATGTTTTTTTTTTTTCTAAAAAGACGACAATGTAATTTTGTATACAGGTTGACAATATCAAAAATTTAGATTATATTAATTCTAGATATTGTTCCTTTGCAATTTTTCAAGAAAAAAAACGCTCACATCGTTCATGGCAGCCATTTTCCAAAATGGCTGTCATAGATGGCATTTTCCTTCAATAAAGGTGTGCTAATGCTGGATGAAGGCAATACAACTTTTTGCGCAAGTTGACAATTAAATACAAAGAAGTTTAGACATGGCGCCATCATAAACTGTGTTCTCAATGGTCATTTCACCCATTTGTCAAAATGGTAACAATACACTTTTCTTTTTTGTCTTGAGAATTTGCTTAATTTCAAAAGGAAAAGGCAGTAGAATACTCACAGAGACATTATATAATCTGCATTGTGGTGTTAAAGGAATCATTTGAGGAACAATGAAAATAAACAAGGCAAATGCTTAGCAATTATATATCCCATCAATATTGAAGCCCCCCCCCCCCCCACCACCCCCACCACCACACGATGGAGCTTTTGCATCTTTAGTGAAATTTAACAATCTGGTCCACACTTTTGTGGAATATTTGCAAATTATCAATCTAAAAAGTAAGAAAACTCGATATTCATAGACAATATCAATGGATGAAATGCGGGATCTGTCACCTCTTGTCCTGCATGTTTAAAATGAAAATACAAAATCGAATACACAGGGACAATGTAAACGGCTACATCATTTTTGTGCTACATTGTACATAGTGTTCCGCGCTTGTGCCTTTTTACTATGTACTTAAAAGTCCACAGAGATGTACTGAAAGAGACCGTGGGAAAGGGGCTTCTCTCTCCAAAACGAGGGAGCTTTTACACTTTTTGAATTAAAATTCAGCGATTTAATGCAAATTTCAGGTGGCAAACATGAGAAAGTTCCGAAAAAGAGTAATATGAATATCCAGGGACAATGGCGCCATGTATATATGTTTGACAGCAACACCATATCATTCAATACATTGGACTATAGACTTATATAATAATGTAACATGTAACTTCTTAAGACAGATACGATGGCCTTTCAATTTACGATAAAAGTGATTGTGCTTGCTATGTTTCCATAAAAAACACATACTTTTGATAACTACATGTATATTGTTAGCCGACACACCCGAAATACTGTAATTAGAAATAAACTGAAAAAATGAATTTAGAACTAACCCACCGAAGAGGGTGCAATTTTGGATGGCCTATTGTCAAATTCATTTTGAATGTAATTCTATAATTTGTGGAAATTCTTATTGACATCTGCAAAATGTAAAAAAAAAATAGCATTGTTTTTGAAAAATGGCTGCAAGGACCGTTGAGGGCGGAATTTCCGATGGCCCAATATCGAGATTTATTTTGAATGTCATTTCCCATATATATGCAGAATTTCATTAACTTTTTCTTCTGAAATTAGCCATTTTTTAAATGAAAAAGTGGCACTTATATGGTGCCCAATGGCTGCCATAGCCATTGAGGGCGCAATTTCCAATGGCCCAATATCTGGATTTATTTTGGGATGTAATTTCCCATTGCTGCTTGTTTGCAAAAAGTTATTGGCTTTTCCTTCTAAAATTTGCAATTTTTAACAAAAAAAAAATGGCATTTTTGGCGGCCATTTTGAAAAGTGGCTCCCATGGCCGTTGAGGACGCAATTTCCGATGCCCCAATATCTAGATTTATTTTGAATGTAATCAACATTTGCTGGCAAAATCTTATTAACTTTTCTCTTCTGAAATTTTCAAAGTTATTGTAGAAGTGGCACATATGACAGCCATTTTGAAAAATGGCTGTTATGGACGTTGAGGGCGCAATTAACAATGCCTGAATATTTAAATTCATTTTTAATGCAATTTCCCACTTGTTTGCAATCTTACTGGCTTTCCCATCTGATGTTAGCAAATCTTTTGACAAAAATGGCGTTTATAGCGGCCATTTAAAAAAAAATGGCTGCCATGGCCGTTGAGGGCGCTATTTCCGATGGCCAAATATCTAGATTTATTTTGAATGTAATTTCCCATATGTAAGCAAAATCTTATTGACTTTTGCCTCCTGACATTAGTAAAATTTACGAAAAAATGGCATTTATGGCAGCCATTTTTCAAAATGGCTGCCATGGACGTTGAGTGCGCTATTTACGATGGCCCAATATCTAAATTTAATTTGAACATGATTGTCAACCTGTGTACGAAATTGGTGCTTTTATCACAAAATGCACAATTGTTCGGCTATCATTTCGTTTATTGCTACATTTGTGCTGTAGGTTCATTCATTTCCAGGTCGACGATTTTGATGATCATATACCACAATCAATATTCGTTGTCAGAAATCTTCCTGAGCAAAATTGTATATGAGCTGATAACCAGCCTTTACTTATTATATAGGGTTCCTGTGTTTACATAGGCAACAAATTTAAACACTGCTTGTAGAGTAAACATGTATCAATATATATATTCTAGCAGAAACCTACAGTTTACTTGTAACATTCCAAATCTGGTACGTCATCTATATCCAAAGGCATCCATTTGCGTAATTCCTTCGAACAAGTTGTCACACATCTAATTGAATATGAGTACGATAAAAACACATCTAATTGAAAACCCTAGAGATCGCACGTTTTGTCTGCCAGCGAACTCCACATTACAAAAAACAACAACGCTTTTGAAATACGGTTGATTCGAGAGGGGATGTTTGTTATTCCGATGGTTCGTTAATCCGAAAATGAAATAAGATTCTTTATTCCAAAACAGAAAAATTGCTTTTACCCGGAAATTTGTTAATCCGGAAGTTTGTCAATCCGAAAAGGCGTAACAAGGTTCGTCATTCCGATGGTCCGTTAATCCGAAAATGAAATAAGGTTCGTTATTCCGAATGACAGATCGTTAATCCGGAAATGAAACCAGCTTTGTCAATTCAAAAATAAAAAGAAGATGCATGCATACTAACAAACCTTTTTCTGATATAGTGGTTTTTGCTTTCCGATTAACAAATCTTCGCAGTAACCAACCTTTTCTTCAGACCTTCGGAATAAACAACATGACTTTATTTTCGGATCAACGAACCTTGGAAATAACGAACATTGTCCGATTTTCGAATTAACGAACCTTCGGAATAACGAACTATAACCAATTCAGGATAGGTGTGCTTCTTTTGACTTTACACAGACAAAAGGATACCAGAAAGACGACACTGTTTATTATGCAAAAATTCTACCTGGAAAAAGAACAAAGACCAGACGAAAGAGAAAAAGAAGGGCGGTAAGAAATTTTCCTACCACCGATTGAGGTGTCAACTTTCCCACAAGGTTTCGCTCCATATCTAGAAACATTACCGGCAAGACCACTTGTCATTCTTACTACTTAATTTTCAATTCAATTTCAATTCAAAGTTTATTTCATTTTTCGACAAAACATGTTTCACTTCTTTTGGTAACAGAGAATGAGGTAAATAGAACATAGAGAAGTGAAAAGACTGTACAACACTTGAGGACCTATCATAGTAGTCATACATAGTATAGTACAAAAGAAACAGAAGTGATCAAAGTGAAGTACATGTATACCGTTGCATAAAGTGCGAAAAATGGAGGGACCCACTAAAAAGACAGAGCTTGTAGTGTGTGGGCCCCCTTTTCCGTGGACATATATATATTTTCTAACCTTAGTTAATGACACGCCGTATTTCTTTTTATTTCCCTAAGAATTTGTTGCTGTTTCATTGGTGTGTTCAATACGGTAATTGCTTTTTCTTTAGTTGCTTTGTTTTATCTCATAGTTTGCTAATCTCAATACGCAGGAATATAAGTAATAATCGTGTTTCTCAATCCCACAGTAGGAATGACTTTTTTTTCCAAGTCACAGAGTAATCTCACAGGTGTATACTTCGACTATATCTTAAGTCTACTGTCATACATCTCCTTGAAATATACCATGACCTTGTTTGAACAACGGATGACGTCAGGGGTCAGTTGATCAGGTAACTTGCTCTGGGCAGAAATTCGCTACTCCTCATTGCTCTCCCGTAGAAATTGACAACATCCCGCACAAGGCTGTCACCGGCAGCTTTCCATGATTTCAGGGACTGTGTGGAAGCATTCCATTTTAGGAGTGACTCGCTGTAGGGGAGTCCCACCGCTGTGCAATACGCGCTTAGGACTTCCGCTGGCCTCCTCAAGAAATCATCAGCATCGATAACGACAGGATCGCTATCGATATTATGTTTGACGTACTTCCAGACATCGTAGAGTTCCTTCATATAATATCCAGGTGGAAAATACTTGTCCTCGCGTTCGATATCGTACGTCTGCTCGTTAGCAGCTTCACCTTCGAGAAGTCCCAGTTGGGAAAAGTGCCTGAACATCGCTTGGCGATACGAATTGATCGCGCGGACTGGATTGCGGATCAGGAATGTGTGCTTGAAACCGCTCGGAATGTACTAGAAAGCATCTCGGCAGCCAGCGATGCCTGAACCCATGTCCTTTACGAAGACGTGTTTGCTAGTAGCCGTCTCAAGCGCATCTTTGATCGACGCATATCTACGGTATGATAAGATGAGATAAAATAAGGGTAATGGCACATTTATAGCTAAACGAGGTTTAGACTCTCTAATTGACTGTAAGAGTGTAATTAATTCACACTCACTTTTAGTAAGGCCTACATCTATGCCTATATACAGCATTCTATGTCATCTTCCTTGTCGTGATCCAAGAGATATAGTGTATCTTTACTCAGACTGTGGTGGCAGCAGGGAAAGCAACATTTATCGTTAAAAGGCAAATCTTTCACATCTTCGATTGATAAAACTAGGTAAGAATAACGCTCCATCAATTGCATTTGGTTTCTATCAAACCCGATTGAAGGTTCAATTTGTCTTGCTGGATTCTCTCGCATGTGAATTATTTTTTAAACATTATTTAGCAGTGCTGCATGTGTATTGCCTGCCAGTCGGTGTGGTTATGCTCCACCGACTAAGTGTAAAACAGAGAAATCATCAGTAAGGATTTTTAACTTACTCGTGGGATGGAGAAAGGAACAACTTCCTCAAAAACTTTTAAAGTACCGACAGTCAAATGACAGAAATCACGCAAGGCGCTTTGGATCCAGTGGAGACTGCACATCAGCACTTAAGATTTGGCATGCTTTTTGGAACGCCTCCTCGTGTCCCTCATATCTCTTCGGAAGATCTTCTCCATAGGTAGCCTTGTTAGGCCATTGCCGCGCTGTAGCAGTATTGGAATGGTTCGAAATAGATCTCCGAGTCCTCGACAGCCGCACTCAGGCATTTCATTAAAGCGCTCGAGATGGTCCTTGGGACGCACCACATGATGACCTTTGACCCATCTTCACTGGAAGACATCTTTCCTTCCTCTACTTAGGATTCAAACAGCTGAAAGTTTGAATGGTTTACCCTATTTAAAGGAGTCAGTGAGTAGCGATAATATACCTTCTGATGTATACTGCGGGCATTCCGTGTTCACGCCCCGTTTCTGTCAGACAGTCATGTAGCACCAATAAGGGGCAACATTCAAAGTCCACCCAAGAAAAGGGACCCCAGAAATTTGTTGTTGTTGTTGTTGTGTCTGTTGTGTGTGGATTGGGGGGGGGGGTAGGTGCACACAATGTCATACCATGCAGGAGTGCTCTAGAGCGCATTTAATTGCGAACATACCATTGTTTGATCCCCTTATCAGATTGCAAACACTCCTTCGCATAGAGATTAAATAACTTGAAGTGAACATTCAAAGAAAATTACCATTTGACACAAATTATCTGCTGCATTCATGCTAGAATCTTGGCGATGACAAAAGTAAGACTGGCTCATTCCACGTTACGGGGAATGCAACATGATGCAAGTATTTTAGATGGATTCGGGAAAATTCGGGAAAGGTTTTATCGACGTCATAAGATTGACCAATCCAACTGCGGCAGACGACGTGTCACAGCTAAAACACAAATAATAAGTGCTTTCATTGCTACTGAAGAATATGTTTACTTCCTTCGAACTGCGCTGATTGTGATATTTTTAGAAAGAAAAGATACCAGTTCCAAGTTTAGAAACCCGCACTGAAAAGATATATTATATAAGATTTTAGAATGCCGGGGCCACCGCATTTTCGAGATTGACAGGCCCGTCTAACAACAGTGAATGTGAACGAATAGTAAACAATCCGGCGGCGTCGCAGTGCGGCTGAATGCATAATTCAAACGATAGCAGGGCCAAATAAATATTGACAATGACGTCTGCCGAAGTTTACGGGATGGGCGAGTCCTGGAATTTTACCTTCTGTTAGAAAGTTTAACTGTTGATGTTTTTAAAGCAGATATCAAGCAAATGGTATGGAAAAGCGTTAGATATACTTAGCATAGGTACGGCTTGACCCGGCTAAATATCAATAAAACGCTTACCTAGAAAAGCAGTTACACCTTTAAACCTGTATATTGTCTGTAGGACATTTATAGTCTGCTTTTGTTTGCTGATTCCATTCAGTGACGTCACACAATATCAGGCGTGTTCGGTGAGTTTAGGTAAGTTTTTGAAATATGAAGGAGAACAGTTCTCCTCAGTAAAAATGTCGCACAATTTTGTTTTCCCGTGAGAATTGTAATAACTGGGGCTGGCTTAAACTCTATTTGCAATTTCATAAAATAGCATATATTCGTATTTTGTATCCTTGAATGTACAGTTTAAATCCGCTAAAATGTCTTTACCAAATTCTTTCCACATGGAAGGAAGTCGAAAGCAGGCTGATACAGCATTTGCTTGTTCTGAAATCGGTGTTATACGCTCTTGCTATACGACCATTTATTCACTAAACATGCATAGACATAAGTACAAAATTAAATGTATATTTCATTTCGTTTCCAACAATGCAAAATATTTACATACACAATATATATATATATATATATATATATATATATATATATATGTATATATATATATTATATATATATATATATATATATATATATATAGAGAGAGAGAGAGAGAGAGAGAGAGAGAGAGAGAGAGAGAGAGTAGGCTCGGCCTCACCTCGTACGTTGTGGATGCTGCATTATTTTTATGTATAGATGTGACGGAGGAATGACTGCTCGCAGACGTTGCAGTATGTTTACCGATAGCCTTTACTTCTCCTGAGCTTTCAACCGAGTTACCGGTCTTTTTCAAAGGCTTGGGACGTAAATACAAATGCAGAAAAGCAACCAATTTGCATACAGTTGAACAGAATAAGGCAAAATAACAAATCCGAAAGAAAATCAAAAGAAATTCAAAGGGAAATAGACAGCAACATGACATTCACTACAACGGAGCGGCAATATTATGACCTACACTGGCAGTGAAAAAATGGAACAGTAGTATCAGTATAGTATAAACAAGCAATAACAGCGGTAATGATTACAATGAAATCATTCGAAGTACGTAAACCAACATAGGTGGTACCTTTTAAATTAAAACACACTGGTTACCTTTTAAGGCGTTGGGGGTATACCTGCTGCGTGTAGCGTCGGGGGATGAGTATGGATCAGTATGGATATTTGCTTCTGTATTAGAAGCACATTTATGTATTCATCTGCATGTGTGTTATATAGTAATACATGTGTATAATTTGAAGCGCGTGGATAACTGCATATATATGCGAGTGTATGTGTGTGTATGCACTTGTGTGTACACGCTTAAGCGGGGTTCCCACTGTCACGATTGGCACCACGATTGAAATCATGGTCTTAATCGTGAAGCAATCGCGGTGATCTTATCAGATCGTATTAGATTGTATCAGATTTTGAGGTCACTCGTGGCAATCGCGTTAATCGTAGACAATTTTTGGACGGTTCAAAAATTTTCTACGATTAACACGATTAATTTTTGATCGTGATCATCGCATCAGATTGCAATGTCTTGGATCGTATCAAAATCGTGGCACAATGAAATATAAAATAACAGCAAATTTTATCTAATCGTGCTTCTTAATCGTGTTGATCGGGATATCCTTTTTCACTTTCCCTCAGCTTATCTTGCACATTTACCCTTATTTTACTCGCAAATCGTATTTATTTTTATCCCGCGAGGTTGGATAAGGGAGGGGTGGCACAATGAAATATAAAATAACAACACCACTGAAACATCCACCAGAAGCAGAATGCTTCACACACCCAACAAAGTAACTTTTGTGACTTTTGTAAAGTGACCATTGTCGCGGGTGTAAGGCCACTCGTACATGACTATAAAGATCACTGTCATTATTTTTCACATAGAAGTTAGTCAATAAGTGTGCAATACCCCTGCGAAATAATTTCGCTTAAGACTTTTTTGTTGTTGTTAAAAAGTGGCATTATTTTAGGGGAGTTACATTTCTGTTGTGTGTGTTTGTCGGTTTTGTTAAACATTGTTATAGATAAAACAATAAATCAAGCAAAACCACCCAAACTTTCAATACCCCATGAGATAACGACATTTTGAAATAAAAATGCATAACACATGATACATACTATGCGAATATGAAATCAAACACACAAGCAATGCTACCAGTTCGGCCAACTTTCTTATAAAATCATTGAGCGTATACAAAAAGATCCCATCCTCTTTTTCAGCTTCAATTTCATCATAATTTCTTCATGTATTTCAAAGGAAGGTGAAAACATTTGTCTTAATTTTTTTCTGGGGAAGATGGAGCAATGATCTTATCTTGTGTATTCGTTTTTTTTTATTGGGGGGGGGGAGGGTTAGCACGTCGATTCAATTATTCATTAATTTCTTTAGGCTAAATTAGAGGAGAGACTATCTGAGGTTGTGGCTGGCCGAGGTGATGCTTTCTATCTGGTGATAACGTAATCGTCATTCGCAATATTGCAAAAGTCACGTTCTGATCATCCTCAACCTGTCAACCGTTGCCATCATCAGTGGTTGTGGATAGTAGGCCTAATCACTCTACAGAAGTTTCTAAGTTCTTCGCACCATCAACTTCCCAAATACTCCAATTTACACCCCTCACACTTCACTACCCCCAAATTACGTTTGCGAACCCCTTACACTCATCCCATTGACACCACTGACAACTCCCTATTCAAACAAACTACTACTGCTTTTGCGAGCTAACTTTGTCATGTTATAAAACACGATGGATTCAAGGGGTGATGTTCGGTAGTCTGCAGTTTCATTGATCCGAAAATAAAGTAAGGTTTATTATTCCGAAGGTTCGTTACTGCAAAACTTACAAATTTCCTCAATCAAGACGTTCGTTAATCTGAAACGAGGAAGGGTTTGCTTATCCGAAGGTTCGTCAATCCGGAAATGAAATCAGATTCGTCATTCCGAAAGTTCGTTAATCCAAAGATGACACAACGTTCGTTATTTCGAAGGATAGATCGTTAATCTAAAAATAAACTAGGTTCATTAATCCGGAAAATGAAACTGGGTTCATTATTCCAAAAATGAAAAGGGGTGCGTACTTAAAACCCTTCGGAATTACGAATCTGAATTGTTTCGCTTTCGGATTTACGAATCTTCGGAATAACAGACCTTATTTCATTTTCAAATTACGAACCTTAGGAATATTGATCTGAACCCGATTAAAGATGGGTGTGCTGTTTTTGACAATACACAGATAGAAGGATAGGGAGGATACTGTATATAGGAGAATTTTGCATAACAAAAGAACAAAGGAGGGCACCAGGTAATTTTCTGACCTCTAACAAATGTTCGTTTCATTTCATTTCATTTCATTTCATTTCATTTCATTTCATGTCGTCACGGTACTGAGCTAAGCCAATCGATGTTTTTTCGGCAAGTCCGTGAGTTAAAAACACATGCATAGAACACAATACATTTACATGACTGGAAAACACTTTTAACAATGTATAATAAATGCACAAAACTTAATTCCAACTTACAATTTTTACAACACTAGGTTAATAAAAAAAGAGATATAGAATAAGAAGAAAAATAACCACAAAACCATACAAAAAAACAAAATATTACGGTAGCATGTATACACTGAAATCAACTCAGACTTATTACCCCTGAGATGTATCTTCTCCTCTCCCACTTCTTTATAATGTTCTACATCAAACTGTTTAGTGTCATGATAACATTCACCTGTCTCTTAAGGTAATTCCAAAGAGAGCCTCTTTATCTCATTTGTTAAACCATTCCTAATTCTTACCCCCCTAAAGGACAAATATCTTTCTTTTTCTAACTTTGTACCAGCTTTCGGTAATCCAAAATGATTCAATATTGATGACTAACATTATACTTATTATTCTTAAATTCTTAAATCTAATACATCGTGTATTAAAAGAATCCCCTTTTCCCCATAACTTTTCAAAGGGTACGATTCCGTAACGTTTAACATGTTTGCAGGAGATTCTCCAGGAAGGTCCCCGGAGTGCTCCATACAATATCTAAGGAATCAAATTCACACTATAAGTGACCGTGCATCATAAAACCAACAAAAGGTCGCACCCCTTGATTTTTACGTGAGGGCTCAACAAGGTGAAATGGGTCACGTTGGTCAATCTTGAATCTTTCATATTTTCTGAAAAAGCTACTCTTCTTCTACATTATAAGTTTGAGATCATAAAATAAATGGAAAAGTGTGTTTTAGCTGTTTTTCTACAACTCTTTTTTGTAGATATATTGTGATCAGTTATATGTCTTAGAAGTCCCTTTTCATTCCTTGACAATCCTTTTCACACTCTTCACTTTCAACTTTACTAACTTTTGATAGAAAAATGATATACTTCTTTAAAAGTAATATTATTCATGGAGAAAGTGTGTTAATAGAGCTTGCTCAAATTGACAGTCTCTTTATTGTTATTGCTCCGGTGGTTAACATCCTGTTTTTTTATCCATTCTTCGCACAGCTAACACAGTTTGGTAAAGACTAAGCGCTTGAATAGACCCTGTACTTCAGAGCCTCTTATATCACTTCGCACTTTACCGGAGTGTGTGCTTTCTTCCCGATATAGGTTAGGAGAGTCTATTCAAATTGATTTTTTTTTTTACATTTCAAAGCTTAGAGTTTGCTCTTCACAAAAAAAAAAATTAAAAAAAAGTATGTGTTTTTGTGGTTTTGTGATGCAAGGTCAAATGATAATAATCTCTCATAAAGAATCTTTTTGGGATGATTGATAAGGTGACACACCGTGTCTCTTTGACAAACGGATTCATAGTTGTTTTGTTGGTTTGTTCAGTAATGCAAGCTCATTTTGCTTTTGTTGCTTTGTTGAAACTTGTAGTTTGCTCAGCCCAATGCGCAGGTAGACAAGCAAAAACAGTAGCAGTGACTTTATTTTTTCAAGACTATATTTTAAGTCTATTCTTGTACATCTCCTTGAAATATACCATGACCTCGTTTGAACAACGGATGACGTCAGGGGTCAATTGATCAGGTAACTTGCTTTGGGGCAGAAATTCGCTGCTCCTCATTGCTCTCCCGTAGAAACTGACAAGATCCTGCACAAGGCTGTCACCGGCAGCTTTCCATGATTTGAGGGACTGTGTGGAAGCATCCCATTTTAGGAGTGACTCGCTGTAGGGGAGTCCCACCGCCGCGCAATACGCGCTTAGGACTTCCGCTGGCCTCGTCAAGAAATCGTCAGCATCGATAACGACAGGATTGCTATCGATATTATGTTTGACATACTGCCAGACATCGTAGAGCTCCTTCATGTAATATCCATGTGGAAAGTACTTGTCGTCGCGTTCGATATCGTACGTCTGCTCGTTTGCAGCTTCACCTTCGAGAAGTCCGAGTTGAGAAAAGTGCGTGAACATCGCTTGTCGATACGAGTTGATCGCGCGGACTGGATTGCGGATCAGGAACGTGTGCTTGAAACCGCTCGGAATGTACTGGAAACCATTGCAGCCAGCGATGCCTGAAGCCATGTCCTTTACAAACACATGGCTAGTGGTAGCCGTCTCAAGCATCTCTTTGATCGATGCATGTCTACGGCATGAAAAGAGGAGATAAAATGAGAATAATGGTGCATTTAGCTAACGAGCTTTAGACTCTCTGGTTAACTGTTGCAGTATGTTCACAGACATTTATGATTTAGACCTATGGTTATTCAGCACACTACCTCACCTTCCAAGATTAACGTGTGTACCAAAACCCCGGAAATAAACTTTGTATACAGTTCGAATACACGAAAACGGCCATAGTTCATAAGTCCCCGAAAGTATACATATTTCGATAAGTCAGATCATATAAAAAAATGGTAAATTGCCGCAGGCATACTGACGTGTGGGTGTTCTAGCTATCAGGGTATAGGACTACTTTTTTTACGAATAATATCGAGCTTAGTGCCGATCGGTCAGTTGATTTCCATCACGCCTTGCATATCACAGTCATTCAAAACGAATAGGACAAAAATATCGACAGCGTTATATTTCGATTTGCATAATTGGTTGATCGACTATTCTTTTCCAAGTCGCCTTTGTTTAAGTATACTTTTTAAAACTTTTTAATACATCTAAACCGCAATAAGTAAATATCGGAGTTACGAAAATTCTAATATTTTGCAGAAGGCATGTCTCAGAGTTTGTGTTTTTACTGCTAGCTTCTTACATAAAGCGAAGTCACATTTACAGTTAAATAGCAAATCCTGCAAATTTTCACCCAATAAAATGAAGTGAGAGAAATGCTCCATCATTTCTTTTTGTTTCTATGAACACATGATGGAATATTCAATTTGTTTCAAATGATCACGAAAACGCCAGATACCCTTGTTTATGTAAGGGGCACCTATTAACATTACTTAGTCATGCTGTGTATTTGCCAGTGGGTATGTTTCACCATCTAAGGTGCGTTTATCAACTCCTTTTCTCGGCAGAAACAGGTTATCCAAACAGCTTTCAAGGAATTTTTACAAGTTGATAAACGCAAAGCTGTTTTGAAAGCCCTTTAGGAAAGCCTTTACGAAAGGGTGCGTTTATCAACTCTCCTTTCTCGGCAGAAACAGGTTATCCAAACAGCTTTCAAGGAATTTTTACGAGTTGATAAACGCAAAGCTGTTTTGAAAGCCCTTTAGGAAAGCCTTTTCCAAAGCCCCAAATTTGTGGCTATCCAAACAGGTTTCCTAAACAGGTTTTCAGAAACCTTGTTTGTAAAAGCCTTTTGGAAGTTGATAAACGCAAAGCTGTTTTGAAGCGGCTTTGTAGTCTTGTACTTCAGCACGCTTTATGATTTTTCTCCTCTGGTCGAATTGCGCAATGCAGCTGTGCAGTGACAGGCCAGTTAAAAAGATCGTGTTCGCGAAGAGAGTTGATAAACGCAACTATTTTGAAAGCCGTTTCTAAAGGGCTTTGGAAAGGGCTATCGAAAGCCGTTTAAACAGGGGAAAGTTGATAAACGCAGCCAAAGTCTCATGCCGCCACTCAGAAATATTTGAAGTATGTGCTAAACTGGAGCCGCCTCACAGATTTCATTTCATTTTCATTTCATTTCATTCATTTATTTATGCACGGCACATACTTCAGCCCGAAGGCTGTTCTTCCGCAGGTCCGTGCGGATAAAAAATACAACATAGATATACATTTTATACAGAAATGAACAAATAAACCAAACAAGCAAACAAAAACAAAACTCATACTTAAAAACCGAAAAAAAAAAACATATAGAAAAAACACAATAATAGGTTGATGAAACTGCGGCACACATTTCGACAGAAACAAACATGATCAATCAAAGATAACCATGTACAATTATACAAATGATCGCCGTAGTTTAAAATGAAAGAGACGAAAAAAATGAGAGTTCAGGAGAGAGAGAGAGAATGAGGGAGACAGACAGAAAGAGAAACAGAGAGAGAGAGAGAGAGGAGAGATAGGGAGAGAGAAGCACATACAAAGGGGGAAACTGAAAAAGTTGTCAATTAACAGTTTCGGTCAAGTGCGTTTTTAAAGCTTACAAACGATGGTTTTTGTTTCAATTCACATGGTAACTTATTCCAATGCATTGATCCAGAATATGTCAAACTTTTATGTTTGAAACAAGTCTTAATCAAAGGTAACACAAAATTTAACGATGAATTCCTTACGTTATAGCTGAAAACTTTAAGTTGAAACATATCAAGCATATATTTCGGACAAAACTTGTGTGCAATTTTATACATAATTTGTAGAGTATGTTTATGTCGCCTCTTATCCAGTTTATCGATGGGGAGTGCTGTGTATAATAAGTCAGTTGGGAACCTAGCTTTTACGTTCAGTACTGCACGCAGCGATCTATTTTGAAGAATTTGGAGTCTTTGAATATGAGATTTCTTTATATTCCTCCACACAACATCACAATAATCTAATTTACTTTGAATAATTGATTTATAAAACAAAAGGGCTATATCATCAGAAATAAAAGACTGAATTCGTTTCAACAAGTACAAATTTTTCACTGTACTTTTACACAAATAATCAATATGTTCATTCCAGTCAAGTGATTGGTCAACATAAACGCCAAGATATTTACAACAAGAAACCTGTTCAATGGTTGTGTTGTCAATTACTATATTGATATGTTGCTTTTTAACTCGCTTATGTGAACCAATTATCATAGCTTCACATTTATTGGAATTTAGAACTAAATGATTACACTTCAGCCATTTAGATACATATTCCAAATCGGTATTAAGTTTGGCTTCAATCTGACTGATTCTCTCTCCAGAAAAATAAATACATGTGTCATCCGCGTACAACGCAACAGATGAATGCTGCAAACAATTGGGTAGGTCGTTAATGTAGATCATAAACAAAAGAGGACCGAGATTGGACCCCTGTGGGACGCCACACCTTACATTCAAAGGCTGGGATCTAACTGCATTGACTTCAGTGTACTGAAAGCGACCACTCAAATAATCCCCAAACCATTCACAGGCGAGAGGACCCATACCAATCAAGCGCAGTTTGTCAAGAAGTACAGAGTGATCGACTGTATCAAACGCTTTTCGCAGGTCAAATAGTAACCATGCCAACGAGATTCCCTGTGTCCATAGAACTTAACCAGTCTTCCGTTACTTTTAGGAGGGTGGTCCGAGTGGAGTGTAGAGAACGAAAACCAGACTGGTTTACATTGATAATATCAGCAGCTTTCAAATAAACATGAACTTGATTGTACACAATTTTCTCTAATATCTTAGCGCAAAGAGGTAATATAGATATCGGTCTATAGTTATTCATATCAGTCTTTTTACCACTCTTCAAAACGGGTGTAATTCTGGAACATTTCAGTTTCATTGGCACCTTCCCTGTTCGAATGGACAGATTGAACATTTGGGTCAAAGGAATCGCAATATAGTTAGAAATAGGTTTCAACAAAAACAATGGTAAATTATCACTTCCACAAGACTTTTTATCTGGTAATACGTCTATTACGTCGATTACATCTCTTTCCGAGATCGAGTGAAATTCAAACGTATTGTCACGTGCTCTTATGAATTGTCTGTATTGTGTGCTATCATCACACTCCACACTTTTTTGTATGGACTCACCAATTTCAGTAAAGAATGAATTAAAACAGTCTGCTATTTCTCGTTTGTCACTTATAATTCCATTCTCTTTTTCTATAGACATAATATTTTCTTTCCGACTTTTGGATGGCATGAGATATTTCAACGATTTCCAAATTGCACTGGAATCACTAATATTCGATTTTACGGTATTACTAACAAATTCAGTTTTGGCCTTTCTCACTTCCTTTGTGACGAGATTCCTTAGTTTCCGATATTCAAACCAATCACATTCTTGCTTAGATTTTATTGCTTTTTTCTTTTGTACATTTCTTGTGCGAATTAATTCCAGTATATTGACAGTCATCCATGGCGAGTTTTTCTTTTTAACTCTTTGTTTCTTTAATGGTGCATGTTTATCAATGACTTTCATTAAACTTTCCTCAAACGAGCTATATGCATCATCAACATTTGTCATAGTTGTGATATCACTCCAAATTATTTTACTGACATCATCAACAAATTCTGTCATATTTACTTTATCAACATTACGCATTTCTCTGTACCTGTGACAATTTCCTTGTAATCCAGGCGATTTATTTCCCCATGTACATATCAAAAAATGATCGCTGAGAGAAATGGGCAAAACACCAGACTGAACAATTTTTTCAGACTTATTGGTGATAACCAAATCTACAATCGAAGAAGTTGTTTGTGTGACTCTGGTCGGACTATCAATAACTTGTGTTAAGTTATAACTTTCAAACAATTGTAAGAGTCGCTTAGTCTGCCATAAATTCACACCAGAAGGCTTCGTCATATTACAATTGATGTCACCGAGAATAACAAAATCAGTGTTTAAGTCATCGATATTTTGCAAAAACGATTGAAAATGTTCAAATACTTCATGATTGGCAGGAAGACAATTGATTCATGTGGCATTGCATCATGACTCGTCACTCTCAAAGGAAAATATGTCACAGGGTGCGTTTATCAACTCCTTTTCTCGGTAGAAACAGGTTATCCAAACAGCTTTCAAGGAATTTTTACGAGTTGATAAACGCAAAACTGTTTTGAAAGCCCTTTAGGAAAGCCTTTACGAAAGGGTGCGTTTATCAACTCTCCTTTCTTGGCAGAAACAGGTTATCCAGACAGCTTTCAAGGAATTTTTACGAGTTGATAAACGCAAAGCTGTTTTGAAAGCCCTTTAGGAAAGCCTTTTCGAAAGCCCCAAATTTGTGGCTATCCAACCAGGTTTCCTAAACAGGTTTTCAGAAACCTGTTTGTAAAAGCCTTTTGAAAGTTGATAAACGCAAAGCTGTTTTGAAACGGCTTTGTAGTCTTGTATTTCAGTACTTGTACTTCTACTCGGGTCGAATAGCGCAGTGCAGCTGTGCAGTGACAGGCCAGTTAAAAAATTGTGTTCGCGAAGAGAGTTGATAAACGCAACTATTTTGAAAGCAGTTTCTAAAGGGCTTTGGAAAGGGCTATCGAAAGCCGTTTAAACAGGGGAAATATCATAAACGCAGCCAAAGTCTCATGCCGCTACTCAGAAATATTTGAAGTATGTGTTAAACTGGATCTGCCTCACAGATAGGAAGACAATATTGATTCATCTGGCATTGCATGACTCGTCACTCTCAAAGCAAGATATGTCTTTATGATGGTAATAAATTGCTTTTCGCCGTCCCTTCTTAGAAAACAAGCGGCACATTAATAGTACAGTCAGTCAGGGCTTTGGAAAGGGCTCTCGAAAGGGCTATCGAAAGGGCTATCAAAAGCCGTTTAAACAGGGGGAAGTTGATAAACGCAGCCTTTATGATGGTAATTGCTTTTCGCCGTCCCTTCTTAGAAAACAAGCGGCACATTAATAGTACAGGCAGTCAGGGCTTTGGAAAGGGCTCTCGAAAGGGCTATGGAAAGGGCTTTCGAAAGGGTTATCGAAAGGACTATCGAAAGCCGTTTAAACAGGAGAAAGTTGATAAACGCAGCCTTAGTTAATCATGGAGATAGTTTCACTAAAGATTTTTAACTTTTTCTTGGAACTGAAAGAAAACGATATACACACACACTCTCTCTTTCACACACTGCACACACACAGACACAGACACACAGACACAGACACATAGACACAGACACATAGACACAGACACAGACACAGACAACAGACACACACACACACACACACACACACACACACACACACACACACACACACACACACACACAAATCAAACTTACAGCCTGAGCCAAATGACAAAACTCACGCAAGGCGTTTCGGCTCCAGTCTAGACTGCGCATCAGCACTGAGGATTTGGCATGCCTTGTCTAGCGCCTCCTCGTGACCCACATATATCTTCGGAAGATCTTCTCCACAGTACGCCTTGTAGGCCCTTGCCGCGACGTAGCAGTAGTGGAATGGCTCGAAATAAATCTCCGAATCTTGGATAGCACTCAGACATTTCGTTATAGCGGTTGAGATGGTCCGTGGGACGCACCACATGATGACCCTTGACCCATCTTCACTGGAAGACATCTTTCCTTCCTCTACGGGATTCAACAGTTGAAAGTTTGAATGGTTTACCCCACCTAACGGACCCAGCAGCAAGTAGCAGCAATATACTTTCAGCTGTATACCGCAATCAAGCCACACCCTGTGTGAACACCTTGTTCACACCCTGATTCTTTCAGATGGTCATAGGGCACGAATACGGGTTGACATTCCCTATAGAACACGGGAGGCAAAGTCCACTCACGAATACGGACTCCAAATTTTTCCTGTTGTTATGTCTGTGCGTGTTTTTTTTTTGTGGGTGGGGGGGGGGGGTGTCAATTATGAAAATGCATTGTACACACAATGCCATACCATGCGTGAGTAAGAGTGCCATTTATCCGTTTTTTGATCCACTGATCTGACTGCAAACACTCCTTTGCATGGAAATCACACAAAAACACTCTAAAATGGCTTTATGGGATTCTTCCCACATGAAAGGATGTCGGACGTAAATACAGCATTTGCTTGTTCATATGCCGGTGTCACAGTAAAGTTCATCTCTTTGAATATTAACAGTTAAAAGTTGCCAACATTCAGAAAATACCGATTTTTCACAGAATATTGTCAACAATATCACCTTTGATATTTTATGTCCAGTGGATAGAGTGGATTTGGGCAGCTTCAAAGAATTCGTGCATGAAGAAAAAAACAAAAAACGAAATCCAAGTTTGACAATTATGTCTGACTTTAATATTATCAATAATAAGTTAAAAAATGTTACAAGCTACTGAAATCCTCGCATGTGATTGGTTTGGAGCTGATTCGTCGTAGAAAGTTTTATGAAACGGGACCCTGGTTGCCATGTAAACCGAACGAGAGGTCGAAATCAGTCGCATGGTCACTCGCCTTCTACGCTCATGACCGGAAGTTCAGCGCAGTTATATTACATTTCTCTGTGCCAAACCAGATATTAGTTATAGTATAGGTACGATCACTCGCAAAATACACGTCTCTAGCATTTCATGAGACATATATTAGGGTCTTTTTAATGTCATAGAATATATTTACACCATGATTATATTGACATTCATAACTATATTGAGGTCTAAAGTTATCGACAAACTGAAGTCAATTCTTTCAAGTTTATTGCTGTGGAGGAGGGGGGGGGGAGTGGGGGCAATTGCTCTTCTTTCCCCTTCATTCAAAAGAAAACCACCATATCTCCATGTGCAATAAAAAAAAAACAATGTCAAGTGCAGTTACTTTATGGATGGTCGAGCACTGCAGGTCAAGATTGTTTTTTAGACATGAACGCGAAAAAAATCTCTTATTTTTCTTTTTTTTCCTAGTAACTACCTTGACGCAACCATGCAGGGGGCTTCATCCATTCATCCGTCAGCCATCCTTAGTTCATTTCATTCATTTCATTTATTTGGCAAAATATAAAACAATATACAACATGCAGGCCATTACAAAGAAACAGATACATGCCAAGACTCCTACGAAGCAAATTTGTGCTTGTGCATGCTGGAGCCCTCAAACCAAAAAGGATAAAATACTGTACATACAATCAACCAACACTTATTGTGATATGGACCAATACATGCAGAAGATTAGTCCAAACTGAAATAACACATATGTGTCCTTAAGTCATCTGTTATTGACACAAAAACATATCTTAGCTTAATTTGTTGGCAGACACACACACACACACACACACACTCGCACGAGCCACATCCATCCTTAGTATACAGAGAAAAAGAGATGAGAAAAAGAAAGGTAGAGGAAGAATGGAAGTATAGTCAGTAATGGAGACCATTTGTCTAAATACACTCTGTTTATATGATACTTTAAATCTGGAAAATGTATTGCTAGATTTAAGGTCACCATCAATAGAATTCCGTTCCTAACTTGATGCCTGTAAAACGTATGGATTGCGATCTTACAGTGGAATAAGTAAAAGGTTTACGGAAATTGTAGCGGTACCGGGTGGGATATGAGTGGAATGAGGAATTCATATGAATTTGAATTTGAATTATGAACTCTTAGACGAATTCAGTTTAATGTCTGAAGTTATTGAGAGTATTTTCATTGAAATTAGGGTTCCAAATAGAAAAAGTATTGTTGTCGGTGAAATATACAGACCTCCAAATACAAGCCCCACTGAATTTATTGAATCTTTATCCGTACTTTTAGCTGCTAAATATTTGGAGAATAAAAGTTGTTTCATCATGGGTGACTTCAATTTCAACCTTTTAGACTGTCATACCAACTCCGCATGCCAAGATTTCCTCAATGTGATGTTATCCGAGTCCTTTTCACCTCTTATAAAGAAGCCCACTCGAATTTCAGATGTCACAGCAACACTAATTGACAACATCTTTGTTAATAGTTCTCTTTCCAATATCACGTTTGGTGTAATAGTGTCTGATGTATCCGATCATTTTCCGATTTTCGCTGTTCTGCCCAATGTTAACATAAGTAATGCCTCTTTTTATTCGCCCAATTCTGGTTTTCGAGAAATATCAGAAACTAATCTTAATAGACTTAGGGAGAGACTAGGATCCGTTAATTGGTCAATTGTTGATAACCAAAGTGATGCAAATTTAGCTTTTGAACACTTTTCACAAATATTATCATCCGCATTCAATTCCATTATACCCGTTAAGCCATTTACTCGTTTAAACCGTAAAAAGGTTCCAAAGAAACCATGGATTACGAAATCTCTCCTGAGGTCTATTAACCGTAAAAATGCTCTTTTCTACAAATACCGAAGTGATCCTAACAGTCGAACTCGGTCTCGGTATGTGCATTATCGCAACGTTCTTACATCATCCATACGTTTAGCCAAACGAATGCATTTTTCAAAGCAATTTATCAAGCATAAAAATGACATCAAGAGTACGTGGAAGGTGATAAATGAAGCGCTGAACACTAAAAATAACATCGAACCACCTAGGCATATTATTAATAATGATAAGTACATTGAAGATGAAGCTGATGTGGCAGAAGTATTCAATGAATACTTTGTAAGCATAGGACCTAATCTTGCCAGCAGTATTCCGCATTCAAATACTGATTTTTATTACTTTCTAAAAGACCAGAATCAGCAGTCTCTTTTTTTTGAACCTGTCATTGAAGAAGAAATCAAAGATATCGTGCAAAACTTGAACACTAAGAAAAGCTCTGGATGTGATGGAATCACCAATTTTCTCCTTAAAAACATCATTAATGAAATAGTTATACCATTAACACACATTTTTAATTTATCGTTATCTACTGGCATAGTTCCACAAAAAATGAAAATAGCTAAAGTAGTACCAATTTTTAAAAAAGGACAAAAAGAATCTGTGACAAATTATCGCCCTATATCTTTGTTAACTTCATTTTCAAAACTTCTTGAAAGGTTGGTATATACGCGCACACACAAATTTCTCGAAAAGTGTGAAGTTTTTTGTAACTCCCAGTTTGGTTTTAGGAAAAACCACAGTACGACCCATGCCTTACTCACTTTTATCCATAAAGTTGCTCATGCTATAGATGATGTCTCCCACACTATTGGAGTTTTTCTTGATTTTTCGAAGGCCTTCGACACAATTGACCACGATATTTTGATTTACAAGCTACGACATTATGGTATACGTGGGAAGGCTTTGGACTGGTTTCGAGATTATTTATCAAACAGAAAACAATTTGTGAGTATAAATGGCCGTGATTCTCAGTTAAAGTTAATTTCATGTGGTGTTCCACAGGGCTCCTTACTAGGCCCACTATTGTTCATTTTGTACATTAACGATCTTCCTAGTTCCTCGCCAATTCTTTCCTTTATATGTTTTGCTGACGACTCCAATCTGTTTTTTACACACAGAGATCCTTATACTCTTGTTAACACAGTGAATAAAGAACTTAAATCTGTGCAATCTTCGATATACGCCAACAAATTGTCACTTAATATTGATAAAACTCATTGTATGCTTTTTAGCAATAGTCTTAAAACCCTTCCTTTTCATATTAAGTTTAATGAAACTGAATTAAATCAAGTCAGTAGTATAAAATTTTTAGGGCTTTTTATTGATAGTGATTTATCTTGGAAATCCCACGTTAGTTATTTAAGTAATATTCTTTCTAAAAATACGGGTGTTCTTAATAAACTTAAGAGTGTTTTTCCAAGTCAAATTCTGCTTAATCTTTATTCTACTTTGATTACTCCGTACCTTAATTATGGTATTCTTGTGTGGGGGAATGCAACTAGAAATCTTCTTGATATACTGTTCCGTATTCAAAAACGTGCCATCAGAAATATCAACCATGTCGGATATTTGTCCCACACGAATGATTCATTTTTGAAAAATAAAATACTGAAAATATCAGATCTGTTCAGTTACAACGTCGGCATATTTATGTACAAATTTTCTGCCAACGAGTTACCGGATGTTTTTACTAGCATGTTCAGAAAAAACTATTTGATTCATAATTATCCTACCCGCCAAAGTGACGCATTTCACCTTCCACGTACTCGAACAATTTTCGCTAAAAAAACGATAATGTATACGGGCCCTAGATACTGGAATGACCTCTCCCCCGAAATAACAAGCTGCTCGTCTTTATATTCCTTTAAACGTAAATTAAAAGAGTTTTTATTGAGTGCATATTTTGCAGACACTGAACAGTCGTAATGTCTTATGTAATACTGTGGTATGTTATTGTCCAATCAAACATTTTGTCAACACGTTACAGATTCCATTTAGGGTCTTGCCATCGGGCTCTCTGAATTCATCATTAGCAATTCCACACTCTACTTCGTTTCCCTCTCTTCCTCTTTCCCTCTGCCCCTCTCTAACCTTCTATGCAGAGCTTGACGGCAGGCACCAAATGGCTTAATAGTTGTACATGTTACTTTTTGTGTCTTACTGATCATATCCTGGTGAAAGTTTTAATGCAACAATAGTTTATAGTATATACACCAAAGTAGGCTGTATAATAATGATGGCTCGGTCACAGTAAGTTCATATCAATGTATAGTTTGTTTGTTTTTCTTCTACTTCTTTTTCTTCTTCTTTTTTATTACATAAAATTTGGCAACCTTACATCATCATTCTGGTCTTCTATCCGTTCTCCGTTTCTTTTTCACAAACACTGATTACTCGGGGCTTACAGCCAAACAAGCTAGCTTTCATGTAGGTCCCGTCATACTTCTCTTTGATCAACCCCATTTCGATTTCGATTTTGACCAGTTATCATTACATGTAATTATTGTGTTATCACCATGTATATTGTTTGTTTTCTGCACATTGTTCACAAGGTAAAAGAACTTGTCTGGTTTCTGTTGTAATGTTCATAAATGAGAAGTATGAAAATAAATAAATGAAAAATGAAAAAAATATGGAACATGTTTCTGAACACATCGGGCAACACATTTTGGTTATATTTAAACGTGAACAACAAAACATTCAGCTTGACCAGATCAAAAATTGGAAGCATCCGAAATTGCACAAAGAGTGATGAACTTGGACAAGTAAAATGACCATTACTTATACTACATAAAGCTCGTTTTTGAAGCATGTATAATCTATCAATGTGTACTCTGTATGTGTTTCCCCATACTTCATTGCTTATTGCGTTATGAATATTTACCAAGATATTAGAAGGTAGTACGCTTTTTAATTTGGATAAAACACCTACATTTCTTGACAACTTAGAACAAATATTTGTAAAATGATACTTCCAGTCAAAAGATTCATTAATGAGTACTCCTAGAAAGTTGTTGAGAGCAATGGCAGCAAGAACATGGGCGTCCACAATCATGATCGACGACACTCCGCAGCACACCAATCACTAGTTCAACTGCAACAACTGTAAGCCTTACTGCAGATCTTGAGCTGGTCTGATGGCCCACATGAGTGCATGCATGAAATACACCTCAACTTGAACATTTTAAGAGCCCCATCTTCGGCGACGAAGAACAGTCATACAGGCCCGGCCGCGTGTTTTTTTTAGACGGCGCAGATTGGGGAAACTAAAAATCTATCGGGGACCCTATCCCTAAACCTAACCCTAATCCTAATCTTAACCCTAACCATCAAACCCTAACCCTAACCCTAACCCTAACCCTAACCCTAACCCTAACCCTAACCCCAACCCTAACCCTAACCCTAACCATAACCATAACCAAAAACCCTAACCCAACTTTTTTCCCATAGGTTTAACACGCGCCATGCCCCAATCTGTGCCGTCTTAAAAAAAATGCGGCCCGGCCTACACAGTGACCGCGTTCTGTCAATGTATAAGTCCCTTACAATCTTTTGTTTCTTAAAGCATGCTCTTTATACCCGGCAGTTTGGAGCATTTTAATACCATTTCAAAGATCTTAGGTTTGCATCAAATTACATTGTATACTAATTGTCAAACTAAAAGATTATCAGGGAGAAATTTAGGGAAGACGTGTAATCTACGACATACTTGTTAGTTGATGTCGACAACAAGTTCTGGATACTTTTAACAACATAAAGGGGAACTACACCAAAAGCAACAACCAACACGCAAAGAAAGAAAGAAGCAAACGATTTTGCCATTGGATAACGGCACAATACCGATGTTGTTTCATGTGATCTCCTTTTTATTCCTTTTCTGGCGTTTCGTTGTCGGAATCTCCTGACGCTCTGATAAAGGCCTTGAATTTGTGGTTATTAGGAGGGGCAGAATTTGAAATCAATGGGCGTCGTGGTGATACCTGCGTCATTGGGTTATTAAAAATCGACCTATCCCGTATGCGAGGTCGCGCGGTTCTATGTTGGCGAGTGGGTATACATTTCGACAACCCTCGGAATCTATTGCCCGCATGCAGTGCAATTGTATTAGAGTTCAATAACCGATTCCAGTGTGTTGTGATACACGTATAACATTACACAAAGTTCTATCAAACGGTAATGATGATGATGATAATAATAATAATAATAATAACAATAATAATGATAATAATAATGATAATGATAGTTGATATTTTTAGAGCACCTTTTTCACTGGATAGAAAGCTTTATGAGATGTCATCCCTGGTCGCCATAGGAGATAAACATATACAAATTACCAGGCAGTGACAGTACAAGTCCAGTGCATATATAGGGATATCAAAATAAGTAGGTCTTCAAATTTTGTTTGAAGTGATCCAGTGTTGGGTACGATTTCAGAAGAGGAGGGAGCTTATTCCACAGCCTGGGAGCAGTAGAGGAGAAAGCTTCATCACTAGCGAGCTTGTTTGTGCACAGTAGAGATATAATCACATTATGATAAGATATAAGTAACATTATTGTCAGCACATAGACAAGCATCCCCCCGAAAATTGTGTCTGCTGTCAGTTCTTTGGTTTCAATGTTCCCTTAAGCTACTGAAGCAAGATCAGTTCGCATAACGGTAAACCTGCATTGCACAGTCTGCCCCTTTGATTTGGGAATTGTACTGTGCTCTATGATGTATGAGTACTAATTCTTTCTGTTCCTATCATTTCATCAGTGATTTTTTTTTTTTGTGGGGGGGGGGGAACCCTCCCAGTTAAATCTTCTTATGATGGCGACAACCTGTACTGTTTTCTCTTCTCATATTTATGACTATAATTATGCGATATAATTCCTATCCGAAATATTGCTACTTATGATATGGCTAACACTAGGCCTGATTGTAGACCATATCCATATTGCTTTAGTCAAAGTGCACTTCGACGGTATCCTACCAACAAAATGGTAGAAGTTCCATTAAAACTTATTCTATGAAATGTTTATGCATTATAGAAATTGAACATTCTTTTTGGTAGACAGTGATAGCAGGAGATACCACATCAAAATGAAGAGTTTAAATACGAAAAAAAAATATGATGAATGACCTTTTCATTTTGTTAAATTAGATCATCACGAAATTGAGAAAAAAAATCCTTTTCAGTGACACTGTACACTTGTTACATAGCAAGAAATAATTTTAGATATGTAATCAGAATTATTACTAATATCTAAGGTATTTCTGGATATGTTTTTTAACAGGATAACAAGTAATTTCTTGAAGATGTTATTAGAATTATCACTTATATTAAGGGCCTATATTCTTTGGGTTTTTTTTTTTCAGCAGCTTTAGCAGCTCCATTTTTCAGAAGCTCCATTTTTCGATATTTTGTGTAATGTTTCGTCTATATCACTTCAGTCAATATTCATTACAACATTATTTGTTACCCCAAGGTTCCGCAATTATGTTCTCTTTTCAGTTTTACTTTGTTTTGATTATATGTAACCTTATTCTCTGTTACCAAAGAAAGTGAAATGTTTATGTTCTTTTCGAAAAATGAAATAAAGTTTGAATTGAATTGAATTGAAATGTCAAATGTTTGAAATTGAAACAAACACATGTATCGATCTGTTTGTGTATCTAGACTCATCACATGCAAATTGGACGAGTCGCTGATGTCATCATTGGCCTACACACTAATCTTGGTCTAATCTCCAATCGTTTAGAGTAAGTTTAACATGAACTAGTTGTAACCTTCTCATTAAATTATTGTATCTTTGTATAATTCATTCATTCAATTTACAGTGTATTTTCATATTTCTCAATGAAGGAATGTTTCATCAAATATAATAAAATGAAGTGAATCTCAATATCCGACTAGGATGCACAGTAAATTGATGTATATAGAAAACGGTGGTCAATCTTCGGAAGCTTGGCTCTATGCATAATGTATGAGAAGGGTTAAAAAGGTCGTGAAAATATATTTCATTAAAGCCCCACACCATTATTCCCAAAGATTTTGTGTGTAGTAAATGGAGATGTTGATTGATCACATCATCACCTAGTTCCCTTTTAATTTGCGTGCTAGGCAGCAACGAATTACACTATTCACTGATACCAAATGAAAAGGCATATAAAGTTCCTTACCTGCGTTAATCTATATTAAGCTTTAACGAAAATTTTACGATTTTGTGCTGATACTGATTTTAACCTGATTGAATTTCGTTTTAAGTTGATATGCCTAGAAATGCGGACTGTCACGTGAGGTAATTGTAAGGGCCTCTGCTGGCGCAGTGCATACTCTGGAACGCTTGTCTGACTTACTTTGTTCAGGAAAGTCAGTTGTTTTTAGTTATAACGACAATATAATTATTGATAATTGCAATGTACCTTCAAATCATGTACAAAATTAATAGTGACAATAGAGAAATCTTAAGAGGACAGACTACAGTCATACGGAACGCCATCTTGTTATTGGAAGAGCGGGGTGATGAAAGAAATAATCGGCATGAACAACCATGACAACGGATTAAAAATTAATTGAAGTGACAGAGATTCCTCCATGCCCGCATTATGTGGGTCATAACATACTCACAGTCGTATTGTGCAGAACGAATCTCGAGAGAGCGGCATCAGCTTGATTTATAAGTAGCTGACATTCCTGGAAAGTGGTACGGCTTTAGATGGAGTCAATTAATCATCAAGTTTAAAATTCTTAAGAATAATGGATTTATCAAATCGTATAGCCTCATGACTAGGCCAACGCAAGGTTAACATTGATCTTCTTGGATATTGTTCGGTGAATAAAACACTGAACTGAATATGCGAAAACTGCCCAACCATTATTTTGTGTGTGTGTGTGTGTTGGTGTGTGTGTGTGTGTGTGTGTGCATGAATGTGTGTTCGCGTGTGTGTGTAAGTGTGTGTGTGTGTTTGTGCGTTTGTATGTGATTCTGTTTAACATCAAACCAGACAGCTATAGAGTCAGAGTCACTTTTATCTATAAAGAACTTGATCAGGATAATCAGAGCTTGATGCATACACCACAGGCCTTAAGAAAGACATATACTTCCGCCCTGCAGGTAGTGTTTTTATCTACTTTCAATAATGATTGGATGATTCCTTCATTAATCTAGCCACATCAGTCCGTCTTCCTCTGTACTCTACCAATCTATTTCTCCATTAATGTATTCATCGGGATGTAGCCGTGGTAGCAAGGCATCTGTTCTTCATGAGGTCACGGCTGTTTGATTTATGATTTGACATGAACTTAATCTAATCAGGTTCATTTGTGTATTTCTCTTTATATGACCATTATATTACCATATAATATTTATGTCTTGTTTGTTTTTGTTTTTAATGTATTTTTGTCTGTCTGTTTGTTTGTTTGTTTGTTTGTTTTTTTTTTTTGCTTTGTGCAATTGCTGAACGCACATTAACTGGTTATGATGATGGATTGCAAAATCATTACAGCGCTGATACGCTTTTCATTCATAAGATGATAATATCACACCATAGGGACTCGACGCAAAACCTTCCTTGTTAACCCCAATGAGTTATTGAACTCCTTGGTAGTAAACCCATACCGTGCCAATGTGTAAAATGTGCACAAATTTTACACATAAACGTTTGAACGGGAAGTAAAATGTGGTAGGCAGAGTGCTAAGTCCTATAGACTTACTCTCTCCTCGGAGGGTAGAAATATGACTAAAGATTCCTGTATATGATATTATACTAATGATGCACAGGATAGAGTGTGTTAGCGAAGGTGCGGCGCGCTCGAGAGTATTGACAATGGTGCGACATGCACGAGGCGCAGCCGAGTGCATGTTTGCAACCGTTGTCAATACTCGAGAGTGAGCCGCACCTTCACTAACGCCACGAAATAATCCTGTGCATCATTAGTTTTATAAAATGGGTCGAAAACTAACAGCATTATTCACGTACCTTTGTGGGTCAATACCAGTCAGCTACATGTAGCACTCGCTCAAAAGTCAAGATGTCCGAAGATGTTCGTCCCAAACATTTACGCACGTCGCACTCGGAAATCCCGCACACTCACCTAGGTACGTACGTATAAGAGTATACGTACGCCACGTACTGTTATGCACAAGAAAGGCCGCCGGCTGTTGTGGCAGCCCGCGGCCCGAACTAGAAGTTGTTTACAGGATTGACAGCGCGTATAGTAGCGCGTGACGCACTTGTAACAACAGATTGAGTGCGCACTGCTAGTGTAAAACATTGTGACGTACGTCAGGCCAGGGAGGTGGAAGAGAGACTCTTCTTAGTGCTTACCTGAAGAAAATAATGCACGCACACGTGACTCATTTCAGCGCTTCCAATTGGCTACATTCTTGAACCCATTTTATAACATGCAATGACGAATGAGATGATATCCTGATTCAAAGAAAATTATATTTGAGCTGAAAATCAGATGGCCTTCTCTAACCTGTTAATGGTTCAATGTAGGATTAATTGTGTATTCTTTTTTTTCTTCCTCAACCCTCCTAGGATCGTTGTCTATGTTCCATACTCCAGTCTATTTGATTACCTTTTTGTCACGCTAATATTATAGTTTTATTTCCTGTCGTGTGGTGTGAAGTTTTTTTTTTAAATTTTCTGCAAATAGTCATGTAGCTGTCCCTGTCTTGTCTCTTGTTGATTAGTTTGCTTGCTGTTGTTTTGTGTGTAACTGTTTGTCCATCTGTCTCTCGGTGGGCTCCCAAACCTTCTGTGCCACTTAACTGCTGTTTCAATCAATCTTTGCACCAAATCTTTTTATCTAAGAGGGGCCCACATTCTATAAGCTCTGTCTTTTCAGTGAGTCCCTCCGCTTTTTTTCTTCTTCATACAATGCATATTGACAATTAATTTACTTTACTTTACCATCCTTTACCATCCATTGTAATGTATCCTTACTGTTAGTTTTTATTTATTGCCTTTCTTTCTTTAAATTTACATGCGTCATTTTTGTCACTGAAGAAAGTGAAATTCATGTTTATAAATCATTTCACTGTGGAAAAAAAAATGCCGTAATAGATTCGAATTGAACTAACTGAATGGTTAATAAAAAAGGGGGAAAAATCAGCATTCGGTAAATTGGGAAGAGACGGAAAAGAGTCTTTGTGATTGTTCGAATTTCAACTGGTAGATACCGTAAATCATTCGTGACGACGATCAGATAAATGGATAACTAATCGTACATGCAGGAGATTATTGCCTGGACAATTGCCATCAGAATTTTAATCTGTGTAGTTTATTATTGGTGGTGCCCTATTCCGACGGTCCACAATCATTAAATTGCAATATCACCGATATTGGTAGGGTATAACTAGATAGCTGAATTGAGATTGGCTCGCATCAGCGCATTGATCCGGTGTCCTTGTTCCCATCTCGCTCGTATTATTGTGAATCGGGTCAATTTTCTTTTCTCTTTTGGCGCGCGAGGACTGATTGTCAGACGTATCATTATTATTTGTCAAGCGCGCGATTCGGACCTTTAAATGCTGGAGGCAGAGTATCTATCCTTAAGTATCAGCGCTGTTGTTGATTATTTCCCCACGATTATTTGCCTTGTTCTACCAGCACGTGACCATCTGGTGATCAGCGCCATTTAATGCTTACTTGATAGCTTTACCCTTACATGACGATCGTGTTCGACATCTCAGTTGTCAAGTTTGTGATGGTTTTCTCCAAGTCCACTTTGTAGGAATACCCCACATTTTTCTTTGAAACTTGAGGACTCAAACGTACTACTGAAAACTACTTTGTGACTACTATGATGGCAACGAACCTGGAGACAAAGGAAATGGTATTCTAGCGACGAGACAGTTTTCTGGTTTTTTTCATTCTTTTTAACAGACTATGGTCTTGATGATTTTTTGTTCATATGGATCTGAAATGTTCCTCGATGTTGCCTGAAAGGAACCTATTGCTGGCACGTACACGATTCTCTCCGGCGTAAAGCGGATTTCACAACGTGAGGTAAGACTGCATTCTTCCTTCAAGTGCAGGCCTATTATAGGCGCGATTGTCTTATATGTTTGTACAAATTGTATTCATCAGTCCGATGCGTTTCCATGGGAGACCATTCCTCTTTGCTTTCTGCGAGCAAATACCTAACTTGGATCCTCATCTCTATTGTCTTTTTTAATCTTAATCCAGATACCAGTCATTTCATATTTCGGATCTTGGGCACAGACTAATTGTCGATAGTTTGCATGTTTTGTAAGCTAATGTGTTGGACGTGTCCATGAGGCAATGTTGTATGATAATGTAGATTAAAGATGCATTTATCATTTGTATAAACTAGTAAATAAATAAATATATGTTATACATATACATATATACATATATATATATATATGTATATATATATATATATATATATATATATATATATATATCTTTTTATCAAGGCGCTTTCAAATGACGAAAACAAGAATTTGAAAGGAAGGGATTGAATGAAATCCTCCGTTGTCTAGAAATTTCACCGATGACAATAATGTATAACCTTTCCCTTTTTGCTTTTATCTCTCCGAGGAACAAAATTAGTGTAGTTGATTTAGAAAACGTGCTAACAAGAGAAAATAGGTTTAAAAAATGTGTTCAGATTATCCTTGAAATTCGGTATATTACGACACATTTTAAGCGATTCTACAAGAAAACCTCATAAATGTAATGATTGCATTCCAAATACATGCTTCTCTAAATAAACCAAAAGGAAAAGTAGGGTTGACCTATAAGAAAAAGCAGTTTGTCACGTTTAAGACACCGCTGACCACCAGTTGTTTTTCATTTCATTTCATTTCATTTATTGACTTCTTCAACTTTTTAATGAGCAAAACCTCAGAAAGAAAGTACGTTGTACAGAATATGATGGAACTGTAATTATATTTTCAACTGTGAATGGTACATTTTAAATTCGTGTCTTCCGTTTGCCCTGCCAATCACTGCACTACAGAATTCTTCTAAATATAAGAATCAGCGTGTCCGTTGCTATGGTAGCACCAGTTGGCTTTTCAGAAGCAGAAGCTAAATGTGGCCGCAAGATTCTGAAGTGTTGTGCTGTACAAAATTTATTTTATCAGCGTGTGACTGGAGAGGGAAAACCCCTCTTCAATGTTTGCTATAACCGCTTTTTTATGTGTATACTGGAAGGTTAGACTTTCATGTATCGTGGTGACTGTGTAATGTGCTGCGCGCAACATCCTCATTACCTCCGCACACTAATTATGCTGAAATCATCTTGTGCCAGTACACTATGCCATGGTATTATTCATGTACGAGATCCCTTTTACACAAACTTCCAAGAGCGGTGAAATTGCGATTCTGAAGTTTCTAACACTTTATTCATACAAGTGTCTTTATGAAGGTGTATGTTTTGGCTGAATAAGTCTAGAAATCGATGGTTACTCTAAGATACAAATCTTGGTCATCTAATGATTTCTCTTTTCTTTTTACTTGCGGTTCTCCATGCAGGTAAATGCGACTGAACAAAGGTTCTAACCATGAAATTAAAAAAAAAGGCAATCAAATTTTGGCACATGCTGTAGAACAAACTATATTGGACCTTCGAAAATAAACACCAACAACAACATGACACTATCTTCTCAACCCATTGAGGACGGGCTGATTTTGCTATAACACGTATTTCCCATAGACACATGCCTGAGTATATTCAGGACTATAGTCTTCAAGGGGTTAATCATGGTCTTAATCGTTATTTGCGACATCATTCTGTAAGTGCAGGAGCGCTGCTTGAACCAGGCCACAAGCCTTTTTTTTTTGTTCGATTCTTTGGCTAATTTGATTTTTCCTCCCAATACTGTTAATGGCATTATGCATTAACAATGTTCAGTATGTACAGCGATCTCTCATTTTGGCGCCATTTGGTTGTCGTATGTTCAAGGCATAATTGACATTGTTCGTGATCGAATATGGTATCGATCTTTTCTCTCGTCAGTCATGGACGTGATATTGATTGTGACTATAGTCCGGCTAGTCTTGCTACTAATCATCAACTGTCCCATGTTGGTAGCCCCACAGACGTGCACAGGTAAGTTTGCTTCATTTTTTTAAAATCATTCCCTTGTTATCATGTTATTTCCAAATTAATTTGATTCGCATGGCATTACACACTTCAGCCGACCACCTCAGAGCACGCGCAGGTTTGATTTGATTTGCTTTGATTTGATTCATTCATAAAATGCATATACACATTATACACAAACATAACCAGTTTGAACATGAAATATGTCACATCCAATTTTGTATTGGAACATGAATACAGCTTAAAAAAAGAAGACAGGAATTTGGATAAAGGCCCGTGTGCGCGCATGTGTCTGCGTAAAAGAAATCTAAAGTGTGATTTAGCATGTTTTGGGTGATGTTTCAAGAGTAGTTGTCACTTTAGGAACTCATGAAGACACATTCGCTTGACTGCCAAAAGGACAATATGTGAAACTAGAAATTGTTCAATTCTCTCATCACGCCGAGAGGCAAGTCACAAATTTCCAGTGATTATCGATATGGCAGCGCAGCACGACATCATTCTGGTTACCATCAATTAGCATATGCTTGAACCACTTAACGTGCTCACTGAGTTCGTGGCAACACTTTCATGATCATACCCAGTTGTGTGTCGTAGCAACACATCCGTTTAATGACAGTCATGCAGCAGCGATGATTGCATATTTGATGCCTTTCTATTCAAAGCACTCTGCAATAATCACATCGAAATAATTATGATCAGACACACAAATCTATACATCTATAAGCCTATCTATCTATCTATCTATCTATCTATCTATCTATCCAGTTATATATATATATTGTATATAATCTTATTAAGTTTCCACACAAATTACATTTGTAACATATACATCCAGAGATCAATGAATACTAACAGATATTTGAAAATCCAGTGTATGCAGACTTTAATTAATATTTCATGATACAAAATTGATTTTAATAAGTCTATAGTACAACACATTCGTATTTCTAAATATATTGGCCTGGATATGGAAACAAACAAAATGAAATGAAATAAAATGAAATTACTTATGTAACATATACACCCAGAGATCAATAGATACTAAAAAACTTATTCGAAAATCCTATGTCTGCAGACTTCAAATAACATTTCATGACACAGAACTTATTTAAATAGTACACGACACATTGATATTGGATAATTCAGATGATATGTGCGGTGGAACCTATAGAAAGGCAGGTGCTTGTGGGGATAGGGGAAAAGTCACTCGCACGCACATACACACTCTGCACGCACACACACACACACACACACACACACACACACACACGCACACACACGCGCGCGCCCGCATATACACACAACAAAGAAAATAAAGTGTGTAAATCAATAAAATTGGATTGCCACGCGAATGCTTGGAAATGCATTTATGGCGGACATAATGAATGGTTTATTCGAATTTCACTTGATCAGTTAGAAAATGTGATGGAGCATCCTGGACAAAATAATGAAATGAGTCTTTGGTAATACAGTGTATGTGTACTACGTGGGGAAATGTACTTTGATTAATTATTTTTTTGTAATGTTGTCAACCTCACAAATCTGTTGGAAATACAGCTATATTGTTATTTATTCACTCTGTAAGTATTTGTTAGTGTGTCATTACCTGCCGTGTGTCCAGAGTAGGACCATCTTACAACAACAATAAGATTATAAATCTTATGCACAAATACCGTATGGAAGGTAGGAAGTATGTGAGAGTAACTTTCTGGTCATCAGGAAAGTATTCAGGGATATTGATACGCTGTTAATGATGGTAAATATATAGTGATTGGTATGGTATGGTATGGCTATCACAATATTATTATTGATTCACAATGTCAATTCCAGTGTTAAGCGGTGACGAGAGCAATGGTATTGATGAGAATGAAAAAAAATGTGATCTTTGACAAGCAGATGACAAAGTGTGCGAAATACATTGCTATGAGTCGTCATGATAAAAGGTATCAGTGAAAATAAAAATCAAATTCTTTTTTTTTTTTGTAACCAGACAATAATAATATATGGTGTAAAAATAATCAAAGTTCTCTTTTTTGCTGTGTGTAGTTGGTGAAGACGCGGGATCAACGCTTTTTGCCACCGATCTCATAGCGAACTTCTTCCCCACCGCCGAGCCTGCATACTACGTGGGCGACTTCGGGCTCTTCATCCAGACATCGGCGTCTTCGTCGACGACCTGCTACGCCACCAGACCCGCGGGCTCCGTCACGATGACGCAACTCGTCGGCAGGTACCCCGACGTTTACCGTCTGGCGCTGCCGTCGGACAACATTGTGTCTCGCTCCACGGGCTTGATCGGCGGAACCATAGCGATGAACGCGGCTGACCAGTTGCGATCGTACTCGTTCGGAGCCAATGTGAGTATCATGCGGGAAACGGACATTATTCCACACGCCCCTCCCAAAGTGAAACTCTTTGGCCCGAATTCATGAAGGTGGTACGATCTTGTCCATGGTTTAATCCAGGACAAAGTCCATGGTGCGCCAAGTGTTGCATGGAATATTTCGTCACGAAATCAGTTGTTTCGTCGACGAAATGACCATTTCGTTAACGAAATTATCATTTTTTCGACGAAATGTTCATTTCGTTACGAAATGTCGTCATATGGTTACAAAATAATCATTTAGTCGACGAAATGACTGATTTCATAGCGAAATATTCCATGTGACATTTGACGCCCCATGGACTTTGTCCATGGTTTAAACCATGGATAAGATTGTACCACCTTCGTGAATTCGGGCCTTTAAGGTGAAGGTAAGGTTTTTTACTATCACATTTTGATTATCAAAGACATATAGCTACAGAGATTTGCCGTAACCCTATGTGTGTTCACGGAGTTAGTAGCTGTATATTTAGTCCGTTTAATTTCATTAGCCTTTGGTTATCCCCCTACCTCTAGGACTGACCTCAGTGTTGGTTGGACAATCTTCCCAAGCATAGCAATGCTAGAATTCAAATGAAGGTCAACTTTATTAAAGGGATTATCAATGTTTATTCATGGGCATTTAATGAAACGACTCTTATGTTTACATAGTAACACAGCATAACGAAAAGTATGTAACGTATTTCTTGCAATATCACAATAGTAGCAATTAGGATAATTAGTTTGAAGCTAGTCACGAAACGTTCCAGAAACATTGATTGCTTCCCCTATTGTAATACACAGGGAGAGGAACATTTTGAAGATTCAGACGTGCACCGGAGACAAATGCTGATACCACATTCCCCACATTGACCATTAACGGTGCTCAATATTTAATACGTCGATATTTCCATATTCCGAAGACAATTTTTTTATCAATTGCAAGTTGGAGGAAGATTCGTTTAGTAATGAAAATGATAGTAATGATAATGATAATAATGATGATGATAATGACAATAACAATAATACTGATAACAGACGTCGCAGGAATGATATAGTAATGATGATGATAATGACAATAACAATAATATTGATAACAGACGTCGCAGGAATGATATAGTAATAATAATAACAATTATTATTTATATTGCTTAACTAATGATAAATTCTGCTGCGCATATTTGTGTTTCTTGCATGTGTTTTCTTTGTGTATCGTTTTCCACCCAGCCTGTCCCATGGCGAACATGTGATCATTGTGTGCATTTGTGTAGGTGAAGCGATGTTTTCAGTTTGTTCCGACATGAATTCCTGTGATCAGATTTTGTTGTTTTCATGTGTTAAGGTGCATCACTCTCTCTTTCTAAATTACTGATTGTTGTCATCACCTGTTAATATGCTGTTCAGTTTTCACTGGTCTTCTGACTGCAAGACATGACTGCATCCTTGATAAGATTATTCATCTATTCATTTATCTAATGGTGATCGGCTGCTAAAACACGGTAAAGATTGTTATGCTTTATATTTATCGCACATTTTTACAGACAGCGGCCCCTACCTACGGCACCACGTCCAACATACCCACGGCTTACCTCGGTCAGGAGTATTTTCTGGTGGTAAGGGCGGGTCCTGGCCTAGGTCAGGTTGTCATAGCAACAACGGGTGAGGATACATTTGTCCGTCTAACACCCACTGCTGCCTTCACCTACAACGGAGTGGCCTATCCTGCGGGACAGGATTTGGACATAACCATTCCTGCTTGGTACCAAGCGGTTATCACCACAGACGCGAATGATTTCACCGGGTCGAGAGTGGTCGCCAACAGGTCGGTTGCGGTAACGACCGGATGCACTTGCGCCTATAGCCCCGAGCAGAGCAGCGGGTCGTGCGACTTCATCATGGAGCAGCTGGTGCCGTACGATCGATGGGGGAGCATCCACAACGTTCCGCCATTCTATAACATCCCAACAAGCGGTTTTTTCGTCCAGGTCACAGCCGGTCGAGACGGTACCGCGGTCAACGTTGGGGGCGTGCCAACAACACTGAACCAAGGTCAGACGCACTCCCAGGACGTCACCTTAGATGTCGTTCTCCGAATCACGAGCGATAAACCCGTGCAGGTTGTGCAGTATATGAAAGGAACGACTGCCATGGTGGTCATACCGCCGGAAGAGCAGTACACGACCGTTACGTCCTACATCCGCATTAACGGCGCAAGTACCTACGGCTTTACTCTATCACACTATTACACCATCATCACCTCCTGTTCCGGTATAAGCACCGTATCCCTGGTCCGCCAGGCAGCCGGTTATTATGCCTCCACTGTACTAGTATCCTCCCTCCAGTACTCTGCGACCGGAACCGACGGCATGTGCTCGTACACCTTCACCGGCTTACAGGCCTACACTTATCGAATCATCCAGTCGAACCAAGGATCACCGTTTGCCATACTTGTGTACGGCTATACGAGCACTGTCGCCTATGCAAATGTTGGAGTGCAAGAACTTGAGCGTCTGAGATGCGAAGACTACGAAAGTATTTTAAGCGGTATGTTGAGAAACAGGTAACATGCAGTCAGTTTCATTCCATCTGTTACGTGGGCTCATACAGAAAAAAGAAGTAAAGAAAAGGGAGAGAGAGACATACTTCAAATCAAGAAGGTGTTTGCAAATGTTCAACCCCTAGTGGGATCGTATAGTTTTGGTTGAGAGCTAATTTCAGGTTTTTAACTCTTTTGAGTGATTTTAAGTGAGGTAATGAGAAAACCTGAGATATGAAAGAGTTTGTCATTCAAAGAGGGATTCAACGTTCATTTGATGAAAACTGGTTTTGAAATGGCCGAGATATCCAAAATAGAGCATGGCTTATAAAAGGTGTAACCCAACTTTTATTACAATATCTTTGTTTTAGTTTGTTTTTGGATGTCTCAGCTATTTAAAGAACCAATTTTCATCTAATAAACTTTGATTCCCTCTTAAAATGATATGCTCTGTATCATTTCATAAGTGGTTTATTGGTATCTCGCAAAAAGTTAAAAGCCCAATCCTCATCTCCACCAAAACTATCACCATTTTTATTATTTTGGTATCTATTATGATTATCTAACTCTTATCTTATCTTTTCTAATTTGTTGCTGTTTATTTCTTTCTTCATTTGGGAAATTTACTGCTCTAAGAATTATAGTTCATTACAAAAGGGAATTGTATCACAGCATTAAAACAACCCACGTGATTCCTTTTTTTTTTTTGCTTTTGTACATTAAATGCGTTTGCTGCAAGCGATAATGTGGGATGCAACTGTTCGAAGATAATGTACCATGATGTATACATAAATTACAATGTATCAAATGGTTCTCTCTTGTGAATAGCAACCACTTTCAAGCCCACTACCACCGTAACAACTACTGAAGAGGCGACTACCACTAAACCAACAACACAACCTCAAACCACAACAGCGTCGACAGCAGGTACCACAACATCGGCAGAAACGACCACTACCCCGTCATCAACGACGGCAGCGACAACCGAATCGCCAACCACCATAAGACCGCCCATTGCAACAACCCTGCAGACTACAACAAAGCTGCCCACCACAACGATACTGCCAACCACAACAACGACACCAACAACAATGCCGCTGACAACAACGTCGCAAACAACAACAGCAGTACCTACCACACAACCTATCTCAACTACGACAACGTCACCACCACCAACAACAATGCCAACAACAACACCTACCACACAACCTATCCCAACCACGACAACGTCACCACCAACAACAACGCCGCTAACAACAACGTTGCAAACAACAACAACGTTGCCAACAACAACGGCACCTACCTCACAACCTATCCCAACCACACAAGGTATGTTTTATTTTTTTTAAAGGGTCATCATTTCAACAGTAGACATGCGACCAGTTCTCATTCAATTATCGATATCACGAGTCGATATGACACATCGTCAACTGTATCATAGAAGAGTGAAGTTACATTTTCATTTATATTTCTCTATCTGTACATTGTATAGAAAATGTATGGGTGTTTGAAGGCCTTTATTTTTGTTTGTTTCTTATTACACTTTCTGCGAACATTATTTGATATTTAGATGGGTTCATGTCATTATTGATCAACGGCAATCTTCAACAGAACTAGATTGAAAACAAAAAAGAACAAGTTAACTCTTCCAGTCTACTTTTGAATTTCAATCGTGATTTGTATTTGCACCACCAACATTATCCTGGGAAAAATACTCATCGTTTTATGAAATTCAGAATAATGGAATGGCTCAAAGGCTACATATACATAACGTATCATTTTGTGTGTCAACAGGAATGACTCCTCTCGTGAGATCCAGTATTTTCAAACGGCAATACATTGACAAGGGACTTTCACCGAATGTCTTACTTCAGACGTTAGCACCGGTCAACTCCTACGTAGCGTGCGGAATGTCATGCATACATCTGACGAGTTGTCAAGCGTTCGGATGGATGGACGCGTCAAAGAGTTGCCAATTGTACGGACCTTTTGATGAAAACGCTGATGTCATTCAGCGAGACAGTGAAATTGTATATGTGCGCTGGAACTGACTTATGAATAAATAACCAAACAAAAGGGAACAAACGAATATACAAACTACAACAATTATGATAAAACCACGAGACCGACGGTGAGAAATGATTTCTGCCACACACACAAAAGAATAAATAAACAGACTGTGATGTGCATAATGGAGAAATCGTTGTGGTGTGGCGGCTGAGTATTACGTGAGAAGCTGGATTTAATTCCGCTCTTCGTGTACATCCTTGGGCAAGGTGTAATATCTTCCCGGCTGTTCCATTTGAATCAGGTGTAATGCGTGGATAATGATAATGCTAGCGCCGTCTTGGGTGCAATGTCACGAATGACGTCAGCCTAGTTAAATAAGACCATTATATGTCAATATATATATATATATATATATATATATAATTAATAATGATGTGAAAACAACATCAACTCAAAAGAAAGAAATAAGATATCAGGTACTTGAGCTGCAATTAATAATCGAAAAGCTAAATATAATAAACGACCCAAGCCTGTATCAAGTCATTACAAGCAAGCTGAAGAAACAAAAAACGTAATATTTTTTTTTTCATTTTTTATTTCCTATGAATAGTAATAAGGCAACATTGTAAATACAAGAACATAATTAACACAATCACAATTCACGTTACTTGTGGAAGGGTACTTTTGTTTGTTGGACTTGGGTATCTCATTCTTTTAATCATATGGACGTGGGTTTTTCTTTGAATCATATACAGGTAGTATTCCGCTGCAGTATAGCTCTTCTAAAAGGAATATTTGAGGGAGTTGTGTTATCTTTTCCGGTTTTAATCAATGAAAGGAACGTAAAAAAAAAAAAGAAATGTTCTTGCCTACTATCAAATAATGTCCCCCATCTCCTCGCCATATTATTTAAGTGTGTGTGTGCGTGTGTGTGTGTGTGTTTGTGTTCAATGCGGTCACATACCTTCAGTCTGTCCGTAAGCGACTTTGTGGATGACGAGATCAATGTACCGTTTTAAGTCAAGGGTTAAGGCATCCAAATGAAACGTTGCGTATGTATAAATGAATGGACGAAGCTGTGACTATCAACTCGAGGGCACACAATTATTATCATGTTCAAGGTCAAATGTCATTGTTAAAAGGTAAAAATTTAACATTTCACAAATTTCCATCGTATTTCGTCACTACGGGAAGGTATTTTCATGAAATTTAGTGTAAAGCACGTACTGTCACGTTTTTGTCCATATCCTTCTCAGATATTATATATATATATATATATATATATATATATATATATATATATATATATATATATATATATATAAACCATGATGCAGTATTTGAAATACTTGGAAAATCATTGATGCAGCCATTGATAAGAATTAGGAAAATCCCATAATAATCCTGTTTTAAAACAATAAAACGTAATGATGATTTGACTGATGGCCCCATAGGTTATGTTCGTAACCATCATTTTTCGCAAGAAGAAAAAAAAATACCATCTCTGGAATTTTCCAACAAATTGTGAACAATTTGTTCATGTCAATGAACGTAATCACATCTATTATACAAAAATATAATGTCAATTGTGGGCTGTAACTCATGAAGCCAGCTCGGGCATTTTTTTTTTTCGTTCTCTATATCTCTGATATTTAGATTTCATCAAATATTTTTTTTTTTTATGCTCCTAATTCGAATGTGTTCCTCTCTTATTCCGATTGTGATATATTAATAACATACCTTAGATATTGAATAGATGATAATTTGACTGTATGATGCATATGTGCCAATAATTTCCCTCTAAATCTTCAAAATGTTAACTTTACGCTTCTTAGTAACTCTGAAAAAAAAAAACCACCCAACAGAACATTTTGCTGGATTTTTGGTAGAAGAAATCCTTTTGATTCTGTCTGTCATAAATTTCATCATTTATCTTATTCCAGTAAACAGCATTTCCTTGACTACATTGTTACACTGGATTTGTGTAATTGTACATATCTAAATGCTTTAGTGTAATTGCATTTTTGTTGGAGATGAAATAAATGAACTGGAATTAAATGAAGTGAAGTGAAATGAAATGAAATAATACATATTGATAGAAATATATCATCAATCCATTTTATGAATGCATTTAATTGTTAAGACACTTTGTTCCCAGGGTTTTTCAGTGATAACCTTTTCACCTTTTTATTTTGTTCTGAAAGGAGACACCCATTAGTTCATGCGTCTATGAACACCACTCAAATAATGTGACGCCCCTCCCCCAAATCATCAATACTCAGCATATTGAGGGGAGTTGAATGTACTATGCCAGACAGGAAGCGGGTATAGTAATGTGTCGACTTTATACCCGTGTATGAGCTCATAATGTTGTATCGGTCACGCTTCAATTCGTATTCATGGTATGTATACCAATACTTAGTAGATAGTCTAGTCAAAGAAGTACAGTGGAGTATACGCAGCGAAAAGTCGATTCTCCGCACAACCGTGGCGGGAGCAGCTCCAGTATTATGGTGATGGCGCCAGCACATTTCTTCATTGAAAGTTCGTCTCCGAGTCATGTCGGCGTGTTTGAATACATGTATAACCATTCCTAAGAGCAGGGAATTGATAATGGGAGTAGATGAATTATGACTGACTGACTGACTGATTGTAGTAATTTTTTTTTTACATATTCTATGGTTACCTTGGAATTTTAATCAAACAGCTGGATTCACCAATAGCCAACAAAAACAAAACAAAAGAGAAAAAAGAGGGGGTGGGGATTGATAACACTCACCCAGATCAACGAATCTTCATCAACATTTTCATCACAGAGAGTTCTCTTGAATAAATTGACCTGTTTTTGATGATGTGCTATTCATCTTTATGGCGTCAAGTGTGGAAAATGTGTGATCAAACGGTTATCGATATTGTCGCTCGTCGGTCATGAAGGTCATATCGATCGAGCGATGCTATCGTTTACTTGATGTATCCTATGGTTGTAATCGAACCGTATGTCCTTAATCATCCATGCATAGGTAATTGCCGTTGAAATGTTTCATACGTGTGTGCGTATATGTATGTATGTATGTATGTATGTATGTCTGTATGTATGTATGTATGTGTGTGTATGTGTGTTTTCAGTCGAATTCGAAGGCATGACAATTGATGAGAAACTATCATGATTATGTTCGAAAGCAGGCTCTGATGACTGTATCAAATTTGGTCTTGAACTATTGAAACTACAATGTATATATATGCACAAATAATTAAATCATACATTGCCAAAGTCAAGGCTGAGTACGTTATGTGAAGCTTTGCTTCTTCCTTTAAACGCTGCAATTAAAGTCCGTGTCTTGGGAAGGCTGGCAAAATACACAAAAGATTGCATGTCACCAAATCAGCTACATGACGAGTTACTTTCCTAATCTATGTGTATATGGTGTGACGGAGGAATGACTGCTCGCAGACGTTGCAGTATGTTCACTAGTAGCCTTTAATTCTCCCGAGCTTTCGACCGAGTTAACGGCCTTTTTCAAGGGCTTGGGACGTAAACACAAAAGCAGAAAAGCAACCAATTTGCATACATTTGAACAGCTACTACTGTTCCATTATTTTTCACTGCCAGTGTAGGTCACAATATTGCCGCTCCGTTGTAGTGAATGTCATGTTGCTGTCTATATTCTGTTTGATTTTCTTTTGATTTTGTTTTGACTTTTTTACCTTGCCCCGTTTTTGCCTTATTCTGTTCAAATGTATGCAGATTGGTTGCAACTTTTCTGCTTTTGTGTTTACGTCCCAAGCCCTTGAATAAACTCGGTCGACTCGAAAGCTCGGGAGAATTAGAGGCTACTAGTGAACATACTGCAACGTCGGCGAGCAGTCATTCCTCCGTCACACCTATGCATAAAGATAATGCAGCACCCACAACGTACGAGGCCGAACCCACTTTACCTTATATATATATATATATATATATATATATATATATATATATATATATATATATATATATATATAATATATATATGATGATACTCTTAGTCCGCGTGTTAGTACCAGTATAGAAAAGACAAAGAAGTAGAGTGGTAATGCATTTTGACAGTCCAACAGTGCTATTTATTCAGACCAAATTTTCGACGATACATTCGTCTTCCTCAGAGTCAACAATAATTCTGAAAGTAAACAAGGTGACTCTATTCTCTATATAAAATAGAGAATAGAGAGAATACGTTATTTTTATTATTATTTTATTATTATTACAATTATTATTATCATTATTATTACTATTTATGTTTTTATTATCATTATTATTATTATCATCATTATTATCATTATTGCTATTGTTAACATTATTATTAACGATACTATCTTCATTATTACTATTCTACTATTTAACTGGATATAGTCGAATCTTCACCTGCCCTTAAAGAAAATGGGTCACCTAGCACCAAAAAGGAGTAGTAGTAGTAGGAGGAGGAGGAGGAGGAGAAGAAAAAGAAGAAGAAGAAGAAGAAGAAGAAGACTACTATTCCAGGGTTGCATCTTCGGACTGTATAACATTCTTCATCACATGCCCAGTTCTTTTTCCACCAATTTCTGGAGTTATATCAACGCCCTTTCGAATGTAACTACAGCTGCAATACCCATCAATTCCCCCTCCCTCTTTGGAGTTTCTCCTCGGGAACCGTGACCTTGGTTTTATGAGCGGAAATAGGATCATATTTCGAAGATGGCACGTCACAAGGAGTGGCATGCCTATCATTACAGACGTAAGCACGCTTAAACCATGGACCCTAGGATCCATCTAAACCTTTATGTACATTCAGGGAGATGAGATCACCTCCCTGGTACGTACAAGGGCGTCGATCGGAGCAGGGAGGATCCATGGTTCGTCTCACCTCCCTCATCAGAGGAAGTTGCTTCCATGCAGTCCCCAATGAAAATGTGTGTGTGTGTGTGTGTATGTGTGTGTGTGTATGTGGGTGTGTGTGTGTGTGTGTGTGGTGTGCGTGTCGGTGGGGGGGGGGGATGGGTGCAAACAAATTATTTTGTACCACCCCCTCAAAAAAAAAAAATAGAAATGATAACTCCGGGGATGTGCACCCAAAAATGAAAATACATGTAGACTGCTGAAATGTATATGGTAAATTGTTAGCAAACGTTGCATGCTTCGTGATTGTCTGAAAACATTCCACCGAAAGAGTGCACCAGAACGTGTAATAGTTCAATTCTAGAAATGCAAAAGCTCTTCATGTGGGAGGAGATACCCCTTCCCACTTCACTCCACTTCATTTCCTGCCCATGTTTCCAAGTTTGATCATGTTTATGTTTTCCACCAATGCATAATTCTTGTCAAACGAAGATATGCCTGTCACTTAAAAAAAAAGAAGAAGAAAGGTCCAAGGTCCCCGTGGGAAACGATAACTGAAGTTAAACAATTTTTTTTTTTTTTTTTTTTGGGGGGGGGGGGAGTGATAAAGCATAAATATTTCTCTTCCCAGAATCAGCAATGTAAGTTTGAGTGAAAATGTGCTGATAACATATTCTGAATGAAAAAGTGAAGCACAGGACTTAAGGATAAATACCGATATGTCATTGAGCTATGATTACGTTTTAAAAAGACACAAGTCACATGTAATCAATCTTTTAGCTCATGCTTAAGAACTGTCCTGAGAAGTCTCGTATTCCATATAAACTGTGAAATTAAATTAATGTGATTTAATGGGAATGGAGATTGTCATGTCTGGCGTACTCTTGGCACTCTTTATGTCATTTTGTGACATATCAATAAAAAAGTAACGTCTATTATGCTCGAAAATGAGTCACTTAGCCTCACATTATATTCGTAATGCATGGTATAAATCATCTGACAAGCATCGTAGCTAGGAAATTTTGACAGTAATTGCTTAGGTGAAAATCATGAAAATCATGATGAAAATTATGGAGCTGTGAAAGTGGTGACACAATAGACTTGTGAAAGGGAAATTTGTTCAAAGTAGTTAAAGTCTGCAATAGTAGGGCTTGGTTGTCGTTAAAATTCCCTAACCTAAAAAGGAATCCCATTAATTTAGAAACTCCAGCAAAATAATATACAATGTACTCTCCATTTCGTCACTTCTTATGATTTAATTCTCATTCCAAATTTGACATCATTCGATAAGTGAATTTTATAAATCGAAATCTTTCAAATAACGTGGACTCCAAAGCAGAGCATATGACCTGAAGTGACGGCACTTGCTCAATGCAAACTTTAATTTCGCCTTCACATAATGTTTGCCATTGTGGAAATGTTTAATGATATCCTAGAAATTCTATCAACAACAACAAGAAAACATCTTGGTTGAGCATGCTAAAAACTAAACGATACCTTCTCAACTCGAATAGTCTACAGTTTATATTGTCTTTTATTTTTAATAGGCCGCACCCCTAAAAAGACAAAGACGAATAAAGGAAGAACAAAATTGAAATAGTGCTGTAATTTGTTTCAAATAAATCAAACAGCGTCGAAAAGCAAGTCGATTTGAAACTCATAATTTGCAATTACCCAATCCCATTTTTGCCCATGACGGGATGAGTACAAAATACAAATGCTAAAACTAAAAACTCTCCAACTAAAAAAGAAAAAATTCCTCATATCCTGACACTTTGCCTTCATCAGGCCATCAGTCTGGTCTGACGTCATAGTCAAGTAAAAAAAAAAAGAACCTTATGTAAGGATTCACAAAAGGGAAGTCCACCTTGTCGTGGGTAACTGATCTCTAACTCCAGTCTTCACATTATTCTAATGACAACATTACGCTAACAAACATCTTCACTTCAAAGCCATCAGATGTGTCCGTGTGCATGTGTGTGTGTGTGTGTGTGTGTGTGTGTGTGTGTTGTATGTGTGCGTGTGATTCAGTAGCACAAGTGCTTGTGTAATGAAGCAGATATGGATTGGCTTGATTAAGTTGATCAAGACATATATATATATATATAACACAAAAAAGTGTGTGTGTGTGTGTGTGTGTGTGTGTGTGTGTTTCTATTTTGTGCAATTACGCAGATTTTTTTTTTTAATTTGATCAAGTTGATCAAGGAGAATTTTGTATGATAAGACCTACATGTGTACTTCTTTGCACTGTAACACTGTTGAATATATATTTGTAAACTTTGTGGTCCTCTCGAATAAAAATTAAATAAATATCTGTATCTCTACGCGTCTGTGCTCGCGTGATTGTGTACGTGTGTACATATACCAGTGTGTTGTAATTGCTGTTTAGGCTACTTTCTCTGCACCTGTTTCATCTTATGAATGGAAATGCAAAGAGACGGGACTCCTACGCAAGAATATACATCATTACTGCTGTGCTGTACAAGAGCAACCATGAACTAGATAATTAAGGACGAAAATGTTATTGGTTCCACATTTATTTTTGTCCGCTGTAGAATCACGAGTAAACACTAGCTTGAATGTAAAAGTTTGAGCTGAAGTCGGCGTAGAGGACTCCTTTCACATCGGCGTGCCTGCTGAGTCGACATGTTAGGGTCGTCTCCATGAACGCGAAGGAGTCGCAGTCGGCGGCTGACAGGCATCGCCATCCGCACTCAACTGCCGACGAAGTATCCGAAAAGACTGTGATGCTAAACTCGGCGGGCACAGAGCGACGGAAATACTGCACTCTGTAGACATTCGCTCTGTTTGGCGGCGTGGATGTAGAGACCGACGTCACGATGCTGTCAAAGGTTACTTCGTCAGTTCTGTCGGTTGTATCCGGTGTGAAAGTGGACACATGGGCGGTGGAATCACTGACCCTCGCAGCTGCACTACGCGTCGTCGAGACTTCAAAAGTTTTATGTCGGAGTGTTTGTCCGACGTCGGTAGTTGTCGCCTGTTCAGCGCTCGGTAAATCTGATGTCAAATGGCTAACAGGAACCGTCATTGTATCGGATGGGGAGGACGATCCGGTCGTTGTTGCAAATAGTTCCGACGATCCTGGTAATGTTGGTGAGCTGTCAGAGGTTACTTCATCGTTAGTTCCGTCGGCCGAATCCGTTGTGAATGTGGGCACATGTGCGATTGAATCACTGACAGTTGTAGCATCGCGCGTCGTCGCTATTTCCGAAGTTTCATATCGGAGTGTTTGTCCGACGTTGGTAGTTGTCGCCTCTTTTGTGCTTGATAAATCTGATGTCAGAGGGCTAACACGAAAAGTTTGAGGATAGGACGGAGAAGACAACGCAGTCGTTGTGGCAAATGTGTCTGGTGTTTCAGAATTTGTTGACGGGCGACCTGTGGTCATGGTAGCTGATTGCAAACTGGACCGAGGTCCAATGGACGATGTTGGGTCAACGGTTTCCCTCGTAGTTGTGCCTTCCACTGTCCCGTATGCCGTGACCAGTGATTCTAAACTTGCAGAGTGCTGTTCCGTCGTCATCGAATCAGAGGTCAACCTCATCGCGGTAGTCGATGGCTGTGTCGTTGAATACGACGTCGAAGAATCTCCAGAGGATCCTGTCCCTGGCGTCGAGTGAGTCGGAGAGGGAGCTGAATCGGTTGTGGAGGTCTCTTCAGTGGTGACCTGATCCAAAGTCGAAGATGGTTCGGTCTTCGTTACGTCTTGATAAAATTCTCCACTCGTTGCCGTTAGATCGGTTGCTAGAGACTCGTCGGTCATTTCAAACCTCGATGTCGACGGGCTCGACTCTAACATTGTCGAATATTTCATGCTCAAAAGATTTGATGTGGCTACCGCTTCGTCGGAGGTAAACGACTCTTGCCCAGTTGGCGAATTTGCATTTTCGGGGGTCGTCGAAGCCAGGGCTGTGGACGAATCTGATTTGAAAATAGGTACGAGTATATGAAACAATCACTCAAGAGCGAAACATTGATCTAAAAGGTCTGAATAATGATAACACTTTCTACCTCGGCATTTTTTGTTCTTGTTGTTGTTTAAAGCTGTGATTTACTACCTAAAAAGTAACAAATGGTCAATCTCTCCCGAGCAAAGTATTGTCTTTTACTTTTAACATGAAATCAGGTCCAGAAAACTGGAGCGAACAACAACAGTACAATCACTCACACACAAAAGGGACCGACAGACAGTCACACACACATACACACACATACACACACACACATACATGAATGTAGCCTCCAAGTGGGCGAAGGATCTCATTCCTCAAGCCACTGTCATTAATCAAGTATGTGATCGCGGGTTTGTTGTGAGTGCGTATAGGCGGGGTTTTAGAAATATAAGCTTAAAAAGATTGTAAAGCTTTGAGTATATACTGATTATTCTTTTAAATGAATGAAGCAAGTCGTTGAAGCAAAAAGGAAAGAAAATAAATTTCATTAGTAACAATGAATTGAACTTGAAAATTTATTTACTCAAGTAATATTTAGTCAAAGTCCCCTTGGTACACGAGTCTTTTTTATTTTTGTTCCCTTCATAGCTCAGGCTGCCATTGGATCAAAAGTGTGGTTTTTTGCTCACCTTTAGGAATTTGTGATGTGAAATTCCAAGAATCACACAGTTTGCAAGAATCTTTAGCAATTCGAATGACCAAGCTAAAACAGGAGGAGAAGAAGAAGAAGAATAAAGAGAAGAAGAAGAAAAGGAAGAAGTCATAACAAAAAGACATGATGTTTTTGTTTTTCTACTATATTTTTGTTCCCTTCATAGCTCAGGCTGCCATTGGATCAAAAGTGTGGTTTTTTGCTCACCTTTAGGAATTTGTGATGTGACATTCCAAGAATCACACAGTTTGCAAGAATCTTCAGAAATTTGAAGCAACCAAGCTGAAGCAGGAGGAGAAGAAGAAGAAGAATAAAGAGAAGGAAAGGAAGAAGCTTCCGAACGAAAGATCATGTTGTTTTTGTTTTTCTACTTACCTTCAAGAAGCTGTGATGTGAGATTTAAAGAGAAACCAGGAAAGACGATCGAATAGTCGGTGGTGAAACGAATCCAGAGAAACCTGGTAGGTGAGCGGATGTCAGGCGGGAGTTCATGGCCCGAGAGACTGGCTAGAACACTCGAGCTGTTCTCAGGGTCATGACCAGATCCAATTGCCACAAAATCGTAACTGCAGATGTCGATTACATGATATGGCAACAAGGAACGCATTATGGATTGAACTATGAACAACCTTCGCTTTAATTACTCAATCCATGCAATTCCAGGACACCACATTATTATACTTTCATGCTATTTTTATTTCATTTGATTTGATTTCTGTAATTATCACAATGTAAATGTAACGATTAAAATAAAAAAAAATGATTATGATTTACTGTTGATGATATAGATTTTTTTAAAAATCATGCCCTTTATTATCATCTATAGGCTATTAAATTATTTAAAACAAAATTTTCTCTTTTTTTAAGTCTGTTGTTCATCATACGTAATCGTGCATTTTCACTGCAGGATTTTTCAGTGTCTCTCCATTGCTATTCTTGAATTTCTCAAACTGGCAATTTTCTGTATATTTTTCTTCTGAATTTTACAAGTTCCATTTGTATTGTCTCATCCATATTGAATTACATATTACGTTTTATTCTGAAAGCAAAATAAAACTACTGTAGGTCAAAGTCACATTCCACCCTTAGTTTATGTATTCTGTTATCACATATTCTCTACTTGGTATCATAATTGTTTTAAACTGGTCTACATTTTCTTATCCACCAGTTAACGCTTTTTTTTTTCATTTATTCACATCCGCTGATTTTGTAGGGCTTACAGCCGAACAAGCTTGCTTTTACATAGGTCACGTCGTACTTTTTTAATATTTGAACGACCCGAAACATAAATTTTGATGCTGAGGATGCAGTATGTAATTCATCAACTCATTATGTGCATATGCGCTTTATTTTCTTTGTTTGCTGTTGACAAAGCAAAACATTATGTGCTCATATTATTCTTGCTTTAACCTGATATAAGAAGTATAAAGAAGAACAGAACTAAATTGAAAAGAATTGAATTGTATTAGATGTGCAGTGAAATTCAGAGTTGTCTCTCTACTGCTGAAAAAAGATATTATATAATCATGTAGCCCTATATCTTCTTAGATTATACGAAGATTGTATGATGTTTGTTATTTTAAGGTATGTAGATCTGAAATAAGAAACAGCATTTGTTTTTTTTCCTTCAAAAATAGACTTGTAAGTATGCCACATCCTGATAATGTACAAGAGAGATGGCTAAAGTTTTTGATTTTCATCAGTAACCATAGTAACACAATTTTAGGATTGCTTTCTTGTTTGTCAATAAGTATATGTAGGGTCATATCGTGTATGTTTGCCTGTGCTTGTACATATACGTCTCCGTGTGTGGGTATGTGGGATCTACGAACCTTATTTCACTTCCGAATTAACGACCTGAATAACGAACCTATTGAATAAATCTTGGGAATAACGTACTATAACCACCGTGCTTCCATTCTTTTCCTTGATTGATGGCATTTTCAGTATTTCATGAAAGTTGAAACAAATTTCGCAAATGAGGAGAGGCAAGCCCCCCCCCCCAAAAAAAAAAAAAAAAAAACAAAGAAAAGAAAAAAGAAACGCCAGCAGCAGCAGCAGCAGCAGCAGCAACAACAACAACAACAAAACATACAAATGAGTAGAAAATATTTGCGCTGCCATTTGTTGCTTTCGCGATTGGAACACCTTTGTTTCTTCTTTAACCCTCTTTTGTACACCCCATACAGGAGCAATATGCTCTAAATGCACAGTACGATGACCATTCTTTGAAAGACTACTCTGAGGTCATCTCTTCTGTCATGAATATCAAAAGATTTTATGATTCGAATTCATTGCCCTTCCTTGCCTACTGTGTATTCTATGCCTCACACTCATAAGATACTCTTCTTCATACTCGCACACACAAGCGCGCTTATGCCGGAAACCGAGGACCTGTTTTACCCATAAGAATTTTACCGCATAACAGAGGACCTGTGTGTCAGTAGGACTCTTGTCAACCGAGGACTCATTCGTATATTACCATCCAACCGAGGACTTATTACAATAATGCTAATCGAGGACCTACAAACATGTACCCCTACTTGCCAAAACATGCAAAAGAAGACCATTTTGAATGGTCTGTGTACCGAGGATGTCCTTGGTTCTCTGTGTGTCCTTGGTTGAAAATGTAAAGTTCGTATGTGTGTCTTCGTTTTACACCATGGGTAAGTGCACATTTAGGGGGAAACTCAACAAAGAGACAACGAAACTGGTGTAAAACACTTACCTACTCTCGAGAGAAAACGCGGTAAACTGGACGAGCAGGATGTGATCAGGAGGCGCTGTGGCTCTCCAGAGACCTGTGTAATAATCGACATAGTTTTCTGGGTAGTTTACCGATTGTATGACTTCCGTCGACGAATTGTTCAAGATCAGGTCCGTTGTTTCTGGTTTCAAATCATAAAAATATACTCGGAAGATTAAATGCGGTAAAGAAATTAAGGGGAGGGGTGGTGAATGGCATATCAATTCAGTTTCAGCTTGATTTCATTTCTGTACTGTTTTTTTTTGGCATGAAAAATCTTACATAATGGTACACATATAGTATATCTTGAAAGACAATGTATATACGCCTATTCACAATGCATAATTATCACAATAATCGTTAAAGTATTTCAACAAAATACAGTGAAATCAAAGAAATCAGCAATAGGCCTACACTTTCATTTCCAGTTGCAGAGAGAGATAAAAAAGTGCAGGAGTCTGCTAAATGCGCGATAATGGTAGAAGCCTCAGGAAAAAAAGATAGACAAAAAGGAACATTATACTAGCACAGAAATAGACAAATTGCTATTGAACCTTGAATTGTGTACATTAATTTTATAACTTGGAACAATTGGAAACGAGTGGGGAAGGAGAGTAACAACAAAAGGAGGAGAGTTCGAGGCTATGAAAGTGTGCAGTATGGTGAATTAAGTAAATTAGGTGCAGTTTGGGATGCGCTTATATCAATATTGGAGATCAATAAGAATGTATTTCACGAGTGGCACCTACGAGTTGTGCATTCATGTGTGAGTAATCGAGTTTGCTCATGTCTCTGTATGTATGTGATTATCAGTGGCAGTTCCAGAGGGGGCACCCCTCTTCACTTTTGTTGAAACAGGTTAATGAAATACAAGGAAACAATGGGGACGCGCACCCCCTTTCATTTTGTAAAGGCGCCTCCCCTTTGCAGAATTCCTGGATCCGCCCCTGATGATTGGCTTCACGTGTTAATATTGAGTGTATGTGTGTATGCGTGTTGGGGTTTTTGCTTTCGTTTTGCTCGTGTGTATGCAGGCACACAGTATGTGTGTAATATGTATGTGGGATGGTATGTAGTTTGTAAGTTTGAAAGGGATCTTATCAATTTGAAATGAAATAAACAATCTATAAATGGGGATCAGCGAGTGAAATATTGATTTGAGAGGTAACCGGTAGGAACAAATTTGAGAAATCCTGTCGTATATTACTTTCAATGATATTTTGAAATGAAATATTGTTTAAAGAATACTTTGAAGGAATGGAGAGAGGGGCATTACTGTTTAAGATAATTGGGTATTGGGGTAATAGCCTGAAAGAGTATGTAATAACCCACTGAACAAACAACGCTTGTAGAATGTGGTCCTCTCTGGAAAAAAAAAAAGATCCGTAGAAAAACGGGTTGAGACAAAAAACAAAACAAAACAAAAACAGGTAGGAAGCCCACTAAAAAGGGAGAGGAAGAAGTTTGCAAAATGAATATCATTATTGTATTACTTCCATGAATGAAGCGAATTTTTATTTGTGGAGAGAATACAGTGTTTGATATTTCTTTTGCTTGTCTCTCCAGTATCTTACAACATGAAAATAAATGGCCTCACTTACTCAACATGTATATATATATATATATATATATATATATATATATATATATATATATCTTGGAATTTTCCACGTGTTGGACTTCGAATGTTGTAATTATTAGAAGAAAGAGTCTCAAGTACGCCATGGATCCAACGATTACACACATTTTTATTACAAAATTTTCGGTCTGCCTCAGACCTTCGTCAGTGCAAAGACAATGATGGACAATGATAAACATGAATCATAACAACAATGCTATGCACGTCATGCGCATAGTGCGTTGCCCTGGAGCTGCGTTGTCAAGGAGAGCGCTGATACGTATAGGGGTAAGGTAGAAAGTGAAATCTCAATGAAGACTGAACTCAGACTCAACCAAAGTTTCAAGTGCTTGTTTGAATCATACTATGCTATATATACCATTTATACAAATACATTGCTATATAATAATTAATTGTAATAATAGACTAGCGATTTTATTTTTTCGTAGATAAACATCGAAGAAAAGACGCATATAAAGCATTGAAAGGAATGAGCTAATAATACAACCAGTTATTAGAGCATCTGTTTACTGTAAAAATAAAAATTATGACAACTGTCATCCCTGAAGAAGAGGAAGGTTCCTCGAAAATTCGAATTATTCATTAAATCAAGATTGGCTATTAATGCATTCCCTGCATTCCTCTGTTGTGACTTTATTATTGCTATATATATATATATATATATATATATATATATATATATATATATATATATATATCGTATCATTACTGCATGGTGCTGCACTCGTTGAGTGGTAAAATGATTATGTCTATAATTTGATTTCTGTTCGATAACTTAAGAGTAAATTTCATTTTGATGAGACTGTGTCTTTCACCGAATTGCCCATGTTGTATTTTGGAAACATGCTAAACTGTGTTTCCATTGTTACTGTTATTACTGATTATGCATGAAATGATGAGAACTTAATTGAAATTTCATGAACATAGCACATATCTACTATATATACTGTAGAGAAGTTTATTGCCTGTAGGAAAAATAAATTACATGTGCACCAAGATAAATGGACCAAATTACACAGGTTTATGAACGTGTAAGTTGTTTTCCAATGTTGATGGCGCCCAGGGTATTGGCACTGCCCATCATGTTTGCTAATGTGGGTGTTTGGTTTTGTGGGGGGAGGGGGATTATGTGATGTTCCGTTTTGATGGTTGTTATTCTGTTTTCTTTGTCTGCTTTCACCAACATTTTATTTCAAGATAGCAATTGTGCATTACTGGAGCTCATCGTCATCAAGTGTATCTCGAAAAATTATCCATATTTGAGTTCTTCTTTGTCACACGTAGGTATAGAGTGATGCTTGAGAGCCGGTGACACTGATATGCGCGCGGGACTGTAAAGACATGGTCTGTACCACGTATCCAGACGTAGTGGAATGCTTCAGAATTGTATGTAATGTTCAGCTGTGTAGTCTTGGCAACGCGCATTCGAACAGTGGTAGTTACTAGTATTTGAGGAATGTCAGTGCACTAGCGATCAAAGAACAATGGGTTATATTGGTTAAGCCGGCAGAATATAGATAACACATGACATTGTAACATGTACTTTTTATTGAGTTTATGCAGGTATATTGTAATCTAGCTAGTGTATTCTATTCCAGATTCACTGATTTTCCTTTGCTTTACTGAAATTAATCTTTATATGCGATTTAGTCTGGATTGTTTGATTATGTCAATCATTTGGACATTGAATACTGTCATAATGTTTATGTTTTAGTTATGGATCAATAAAAGAACTGTATAACGCAATGATACTGTCCGTGTATATCAAAACCAAATGGGCAAAAAATATTAACATAATGATAAATCCGGACAATGCAAGCAAAACAAAAAAAGAGAGAAAAAAAAAACAAGGAAAAAGGAAAGGGGGAGCGTATGCAGCAGAAGAGCTATAATATTGATGGGGTAAGCGCAACGACAAAAAAAAAAAAAGAACGGAAGAGGCAAACAGCATCTAATCAGATTGATAGAAAAAGGGTTCGAGTAGCAGTTATTACCACATGTTTAACACATTATATAGGGGTCTATATTTCCGAAAGACAAAAATAAAACTTCAGTTGATGTAAATACACCACAAAACCAAATGATAGTTTGACAATATCATTGCCCTATACAATAATCCACCACACCTGTTAATTGTGAGCAGTTTCAAGCCTTTAACATCAACTCTGAATTCATCTTCAAGGTTAGAGACTAGTACGAATAAAACCAACAAGAATGGAAAAAAGGGATGATGATTTGGGTATTTATTCCAAGTCGCAGCCATGTAAAATGGCTGTGACTGGCTGGAATGTTCCCCAGGGAGTGGAGGATGCGCACTGCAAGTGCTGGTTGGAAATAATGTATCTGTGACCGGGGTTATAATAGTCTGCAAAGCGCTTTGAGATATTCAAGACATTGAGATGACGCAGCAAGGGATACTTTCCTTCATTTTTACCCGGCCTGCTATAAACCAGATCAAACACTTGTACGTTATCTCGCTCAGAGAGAATACTAGCGACTGAAACATCAGCTCTGTATAAGCATCATTATGATCTTTTTTTTTGAAATTCAAACAGGAGGAATAATATTTGATTTGATTTGATTTATTGATTCCTGTATTATCATTGTACATGAACATACATGTACATGGATATATACATACATTGTTGGAGCCATACATATACATAAACATCAATTGTTAACAAAAATTTTTATCTTCATTGCCTTTACATAATGTGCAGCAGAAATGCATCAGCAATACAACCGTACAATGAATGAATGAATATCAAAGTTCGTTGCCTACCGAGGTAATTGATGCTCTGCGTAACGGTTGCTCTTGTGCACTGAACCATGGCTAGAATGAGAGCTAGTCTTCTCAAGAGAGACATATTCATGACGTATGATTCCTCCGACTTGAACAAGATGTTGACACTGCAGGCATAGATAAAACAAACAAACAAACAAACAAACAAACATATAGGCAACAAACAAACAAAAATAGCAACTGCAACACCTAACATAAAAAAAGGTTAACAGGAAGAGTGAGTGAGGAGAATGAGTAAAATTTTTGTTACTGACATTAGAACGGACCTCTTTCCTTTTTCCCTTCTCACTTTGACGACCCGACCGCGGCGTGAAGACACTTGATGGGGTTGGAAGGCTAGCAGAGCTAGCAATGGCTAGGATATTGTACAAGAATCCCCGTAACGAATTGTACGCAGCTTTGTCACTCATTTCGATGTTTCATAGTAAGAATGATTTTCATTGGAGACAACCGTTACCGATAAGCCTGCTCTTTGATGGACATATTTCGTGCTATTCGTGGTTCTCGTATGCGTACACCGGTGGGCAGTAAATGACTCGGGTCATACACGAATCCCCACATTACTGGGTCTTAAACGAGTTGCAGAGTACCGAAATATCGAAATATTGCCCGTCGTGATAGATAAATCACTGCGTTTTGTTTTCGGTATAAAATGGTAGCATGTGATGCAATTTCCCATCACGATAATATATAAAAAATCACATGTAGGCCTATCAGGTTTGGTCCAAGAATGTCATCAGTCCGGAAACGTCGTCTTAGAAAACTAAATTACGTCTTGTGTATTGGAAACAGATTCATTATATACATATATATATATATATATATATATATATATATATATATATATATAAATATATATATATATATATATATATATATATAACACTTTATCATTTGATATCATTTGCACAGTTGTATGTATACGTTTGTGATATAATTCCTAATTTATACTATGTTGTGTTCTGTTGGAAAAAGAGAAGAATGAACATAAATGAATTGAATTGAATTGAACTGAATTATGTATATATATATATATATATATATATATATATATACATGTGTGTGTGTATATATATATAATTATATATATCCTTTGTCACGATGGACGTCAAAAAGAGAAATGATTTTCAGCTCATGTAAAAAAAATAAGCAAACAATCAAAATAAACAAACAAGCAAAGTTGTTTTTTATTTTTTCCTTCCTTTCCTGTTAAACATACAACAACTGAATGGTGGTAAAAGATTTAGCATTTTCTGGAGATACTTGAATTCCAATGAAGGGACAATTGACAACCACAGTCTTTAAAACTATTGATTGCTTATCCAAGAATATGAGTGTAGTGCCTACTGGTCAAAGCAGTTCATGATTCATATAAAAAAATACAAGATATTCAGAAGATTATCTGAAGAAATTGACGTGTAAATATGCATTTGACTCACGTTTCTAGAACTGTATCGGCGGCTGCACATGTATTCAGCGACGGCTTAGGTCCAAGTCTGAATTCCGGTAGACATTGGGTGCTTTCATTTAAAAGACGGGAGAGCATCTAAATATACGACTGCCAACAATCCATAAATTAAAGTTAACGAACAACAATCCATCTATATAACGAAAGATTTATTCTGGCCCATAGAACACCGCCACAACGCAGACAGCTGAGCTAGCGGTAGACCATTTTACTGAGCATCCTCGCCATGCCGTGTTGACTCAGCACTTTGTTCCCCTACCAACGCCCAGCGGCATGCAAAATTAACAAATCAATATTCCGCTGGTTCTGTGCCCATGGAAATGTACACCACTCATGTTGTTGCTCTATACCATGTCCTCTGGAGTATCATAGAGCCGAATACCTTTCGCTTTCATTTCATTATTCTATTTTAACTAACAGCTTTACTAGGATAAAAGTAGAACGTGTTCGTGAATCATAATGATAACAGAGAATATTGTGCCACTGTCATTACTAATTTATCATTTTTCAATGCTACTTGATCTCCCGAGTCCAATTCTTTTTGCATGATGGCTGGAGTGAAAAAAATAAAGTCCTTTTAGAATCGAAACATTGCATCCTATCTTTGAAATATGTCATGAGTTAATAAGTTGTATAGTTAACCTTGTAATGATAGGGGAAACTTTCGTACTGTGGAAAATACGAACGTTGTATATCTCGACACATCTGATGTACTAATGTGTACCTTGCAAACCTGGGGTAATTTGGAAGAACATTGCTACCACTGAAGAGGCCACCCCGATAAAGAAGTACATTTGTACATTTTTCATATGTTTTTCTTCACTACCTTACGTAAAGAATGAATGAGGGAGGGGTGGGGGTGGAAGGAGTTGCAACCGACGCCATACGGTAGGAATTTACAGAGGTCAAGGCCGTGTCAAGGTAGACCCACGCATGGATTATGCAGTTTTCAATTCAGTAAGTACGCGTGGCATATTATGTAGGAACCCGAGCCCTACACCACCAGACTTTGAATAATGAATTATAATCATGTAGGTGCACTGAACAATGCTGAATTTGCTCACGTGAATGGTTCATTGTACATCTGAAACGGTACACGTATTAGAAAGAACCCCCTCCCCTGTTCCGCAGCCACTGCATTGTATGGCAAAAGATTAGCATCAGTATACGTGACACAAAGGTGTATAAGAGACACAGATTATGGCGATGTCCGAACAATAGAACACCGGGTTCCATGTTCGACGTAACAAGTAACCATTAAAGCCACTATATACATTTTGGAGCAAAAAAGAAAAAAAGAAAAACCGAACGAAAACAAAAAACAAAAAGCAAAACAAAGCAAAACAACCCCCCCGAAATATCACATTTGATGCATAGCCTATGTGTTATTCATTTGTATCATAAAGCATCCCACCATATAAGAATTGGGCAATAAACCCGAAAATATAGGGAGATATCATTATTTTTCTCAATAAACCATACTTGTATAGTTTATTCTAGGAATAAGTTTAATAAAACTACCGTTCACATTTTTCTTTTTTATAAACCCTTTAAAAAAAGATTGGAAATCTGACTTCAGTTGTAAATTTCTCCAGTTTGTAAGCACTATACAATACATGCTTGATATCAATGGAAAGATCATTAAATTCTCTTTGAAATGACATCCTACTCATTATGATTATGCTATCAGGTAAAGGGCTGTACTCAAAAGTGTCTGATAAGGTCTGCATTGAAAAGCTGCAAAATGAACAAAAACTGTCCTTATGAATGAGAATTGTCGTGAAGAGTAAATAGAGAACATGTTCTTTTGTGTTATGTATTTTGTTCTCAACTGGTCAGCCATGGAGGCAAATTTCAATAGACATCTTTACTTCACATTCAAGTTTTCAGTGGTGCCATGCCAGGCAATTTTGATAGTTCATCAAGTTTTATGGTTGTACATCATGCCACGTGTAAGCAATGTTCAAGAAGCCTGCGCAATAGGGCAAATTGAAGCTGAGATGCTTCAAAAAGATGACAACGCAAGACCACATAATAGAGCGAGACTTGTGCGCAACTTTCTCGAGAGAGAGGGCATCACTAGAATGGACTGGCCTGCATGCAGTCCCGACCTCAACCCCATAGAACATATTTGGGATCAACTTGGCCGAGCTGTGGGGAAGAGGGTCACAAATGCACCGACATTGGCAGGAATCCGTCAGGTACTGGTTGACGAGTGGGACGCCATTCCTCAGCAGCGAATCATGAAGCTAATAAACAGCATGAGGACACAGTGCCAAGCAGTGGTGCAAGCACTTGGGTCGTCCACCAGATACTGAGCCCCGATAATGTTCATTGACAATTATAACGACGAAGTAAACATAAAGTTAGGACAAAAATAACGACAAAATGAAGACAAAATAAAGATGAAACTCCAATAAAGCCAAGACCATGCCATTTCACTTCTTTATGTCTTTGTCGTGGTTAATGTGGCGAGGTTCTGTGAGATAGTTTAATGGTTTGAGCCATGATCGTTTGTGTTTGTGTGTGTTTGTGTGTGTGTGTGTGTGTGTTTATCTCTTTGGTCGAACGCATACATGTATAATAAAAATGCTGACGTTACAGTAAATGAACACCAAAGAAACAATGGGGAACTTACTCATAACGAGGAAACTCCATTAAGAACGTCAAAAATTGGGCCATTTTGCAACTTTTAAATTCTGACTTTACCTCATATTTGTAAGCACTGCACCTCCATGTATACGATAATCATAACAAGTATGGTATCATTTTAAAGAAAATTAAACAATCTTTCTGTGGTACTAAGCACAAATGAATCATTGCTAAGGCAAATGAGAAATGATTGATCAAACTCAGATTTCCAAATTTTTTTTGAAGGGTTTATTTAACAATACTTAACATTCGTTGCATTTTATCCCTAACTCACACTTGAGAAAGATATTAAAACACTAAAGCTCCTTGTTTTACCTGCAAATGCTAAACAGTGGCTTTCATGGATTTAAAGCATTGTTTAAAAACGATTTCTTTACCATGCATGAAAATATACAGTAGAATTCATTTTTTTTTTCAAGAAAGTATAATCATAATGACAGTACATTCAACCTGCAGTTGCATTGCGTGTCATGGTATGTTGTATCTATTTTCGTCTCAATGAGCACAACAAAATCGAAATGATCTCAAATGTTTGCTGAAAATATACTTTCCTTCACGCACATGGAATATGGATGCGGACATACAAGACATTCTGAGATATGTCCAAACCCTAAATTTTACATTCATACTGTTAGGGGATATATTGAAAGACGAAGAAAGGTTTACAAAAACTGACATGTACAATTGAAATCAACTGATTAAATGAAACTTTGAAATGAAAATGAAATCACAAAGTCCAATGTAAAAACAAAAAGAACGGGAAGAAACTTGCTCCAAAGTGCAAAGTTGTGGTCCCATGAATGAAATTGAAATTAGTCGTGGGACGGAATTAACCTTCTATGAAGCTGGAGCGAAATTGAATGGCAACTTTGAGTCCTTAAAATGAATGACTTTCTCTCTAAACTGAATGAAATTGAATCTTTACTGTATCCAAAGAATGTTATGAAACTCAATTCAATTTTCAACTCAATTCAATTCATTTATTTTCATTCTTCTTTTTCCGACAAAATATAACACAAAATGTTGTATCACAAAGCATCCTACCATCTGACCATATAAGAACTTGGCAATAAAACCGCAAATATAGGGAGATATCATTACTTTTCTCAATAAACCATGATTGTATAGTTTATTCTAGGAATCAGTTTAATAAAACTACCGTTCACATTTTCTTCCTTTTTTCATTTAGCAATACTAAACATTCGTTGCTTTTTATCCCTAATTCACATTTGTGAAGGATATTAAAGAACTCAAATTGTTTTATTTTATCTGCAAATGCTAAACAGTGGCTTTAATGGATTTAAAGTATTGTTTAAAAACGATTTATATACCATGCATATTTAAATACAGTAGACTTATTTTTTTTTTCAAGAAAGCATAATCATAATGACAGTACATTCAACCTGCAGTTGCATTGCGTGTCATGGTATATTGTATCTATTTTCGTCTCAACGAGCATAAACAAAAGCGAAATGATCTGCAATTCTTGCTAAAAATACTTTCCTTCACGCTCCTCTAAAGACCCTACCTGCCCCTTTACAAAAACAAAAACAATAACAGCAACAGCAATACAAAAAACAGAAAATGCAAGACACTGCTAACGTTACATTTATACCCGTAATAAAATTGAATGTCGAGGTAGCCCCACGATTGTAAACCTAATTTCTTTGCGCACGAAAGCAGCTCATATTACTAGCAGTTGCGTGCGAACAAGGGACATTACACAACGACGACGCTACAAGACAATCATAAAAACAATGAATCCTGTCTCGGATCTTCACTTTACTCGTGCCTGTTCTCGGAACACCTTCATCCTTTGTTTGAGACACGATTTTGCTGTATGGAAAATGCGCTGATATCGTTTCAAGTATTATATTATATTTTTATTAACATAACGATAAAAAAAAGATTTGTGTATTCAAACCAACCAACCAACCAACCATACAGATGAATCAACAAATACTCGTGGAATTTTATAAAGATATTGTGTATACTAGTATAGTATACACACACACCCACACACACCCACACACACATATATATATATATATATATATATATATATATATATATATATTATATCCATACATGTATGTTTATAATGTTTATATACATATGTATACTCATACACATGCATAATGTATCTAATAGTTGGGACTTCGCAAATCTCCAGAAAGAACGAAATCAACAGCAAAGACTTGGTCACTTAAAGCAGCATCTAAAGACTGTTTAGCCAAAAACAACTAAAAAGCACATAGATTAAAAAAAAAAACTAACGAAACATCAGGATTAACAACCTATTGTACTGCAGTCGTTTTACCCGCTGAAGTTCAGTATTTTTATCCACCAGGTATACCTTTTCATGTCATACCAACTACGAAAATGCAACATGGAGACATCTGACATTTTCACATCGATTTTAATAGAAGTCATACTAATTTGTTATGGCTTCCTCTAATCGTGACATTAAATGTTTCTGTGATACCCATGTAGTCCAAATAGGACTGTTCAAAGTTATGTTTTAAACAAGTTTGAGAATTACATATTAGACTATAGGACCAATCAAGTCCTTGTAAAAGAAACCTTTCTGTACTATATTGGTCAAAATGAAACAAGATGTTAACCTTTGAATATGCTATTAAAGAACGAGTTTTTCTTTTACATGTTTCGTGATCGCATTTGTGTTTCAGAGATAAATGCACACACACACACACACACACACACATACTTTCAAAGCTGTTGGATACTGTGGCATCGGTTGTCGGACTATACTTGAGATGCAGATATTACTTATTGTACTATAATCTTGATTAGGGGACTGTATTTTAAGAGTCATTCTTTTCAGGAGTTCTCTCCATATCCAACTAATTTTCTTTGGCACGATAAAGTTACAGGCAGCGACACCAGAAAGCATATCAGGGCTTTTAATAAAAAATGCCCAATATATGGGCAATATTTTTGAAGTTGCTTATGTTCTTTGTTGTTTCTCATTCTTTTGACTATGCAAATTTGATGCACCTTGCATTGGGACTTTTACCTTAATTGTACAAGCTGATTGCTTGCATTATGTGCATCATATTTATCAAATTTTTATATAATTATGCAACTTCAGCGGCTGCTAGAGTAGCGTATCATGGATATCTCAAATACGGGCAGAATTAGTGGATGAAGCATTTGACAATAAGCAAGACTATTATCATTTGAGATACTCTTGGATGAAACAGGGCTACAGCGGAGTCGAGTGTTGCAACTTATGATATGGAAAGGGGGAAGGTAGGAATGGAATCAAACATGTAAATATGGATGCGGACATATTAAAGAAATTCTGAGATATGGCCATTCCCTAAATGTTACATTCATACGGTCTGACTGTTAGGGGATATATTGAAAGTGGAAGAAAGGTTGACAGAAGAAAATGCATATACAACTGAAATTAACTAAATGAATAAAACTTTGAAAAGAAAATGTAATCACATAATCCAATAAATAAAAAGGGACACGTAGAAACGGGAAGAAACTTGTTTACGTTGATTGAATTCGAACGTTCAAAGTGCGAAGTTATGTTCTTATGAATGAAATTGAAATTGAAATTGATGTGCGGGTCGAAGGTGAACGTCTGTCCAGATGGAGCGAAAATGAATGCCAACTCTGAGTCATTAAACTGAATGAATTTTCCTCTTAAGCGAATGAAATACAATCTAAAAAAATGTCATGAAACGAAACCAAATGCTCAAAGAATTAAAATGAACCGCGAAAGCAGAGCATAACAACGACAAAAATCGCATCGATTTTAACGCCTTTACTCCTTTGCTGCCTTTGAATGCAAATCTGATGAAATTGGGCAGGAAAACTATGCTCATATGTTGTTGTTCTTTTTTTCCCAAACACACATAATGTTATACACATACACACATCCAGTGTACACAGACACACAGATACATGCAAAAATGAACACTGTATATCTACATTCAGTAGTTTGAAAACCGAAGCGTATAGTCCTCTGCGCTTCGTCTATTAGGCCTACTGCAAATGCATTCGACAGACGTCGATGTATACAAAAGACCTATATTATTATAGCATAAGTCTCAAGGACGCTTTGCCCTTGATCGACTTTGAGCAAACATTGGCAAAACAACAAGGCCTCTTAGATATTCAAGGAACGACAAAGTCACGAGGTATGGTATCAACTTCACGTGTGTTCCCTCTTTCATGGAAGCTCATGTTTGTGAAATCACTGCCACTCAAATGACTATAATAAACAACTAAAGCTTGAAGAGAAATTCCACCCCAAATTCAATAGACTCTAAAAGAAAGGGGAAAAAAATCTTACTGAACGTTCCAAAAATGACAAATATCAGATAAGAAATAAAGAAGATATGACATTTTAAAATTCCATTTCCTTTTCGGAAAACATTTCTTGACCAGTTCATACGAGTTAATCATGTCATGCTGTCACGATTCTTTATGTACGTATCATTTGAAATTCTGAAAACACACATATTTTTTAGCTATACAGGTAAAAACATATTCCAATTAGAAAATACATCAGGGTTAACATTATTTTGTTCTTTTTGCTTTCGTGGTTTCAAGGCAAGTTTCATGTTTCATACACCTGAAATATAAGATTTTCGTAATTTCTGTGTATATGAAATGAATAAGAAATTTTATTGTGAGAGTATGACATCATCAACTTGCTAATTTGAATATTCTTGACAAATAATTAAGAAATGTTTTCCAAAAATTTTGAAATTTTAGACTGTCAAAACTCCCTGATTTCTTAACTGATTTAAAATAACAGATAAATTATGGAATTGATTTCTTCTTGAGAACTGAACCTAAGTCAAAATTGGTACAAAGTTGATTCATCTACAACTGTTTAGATAAAAATCTCCGCTTATATTACTCCTCTGATATTTAGCACAGATCGGGATTGTGGGTCACGATCCATTAAAGGGCAGTGAATCCATGATATTGCAATCATTTTTTTTTTTTGGCTTCAATTTACAACTGTGGTAGGCTGAATGGAGTTAAGAGTCATTTGCGCGCGTGCGCGCGTGTGTATGTATGTGTGTGTGTGTGTGTGTGTGTGTGTGTGTGTGTGTGTGTTTTATTTCAATATGAAAGGTCGGTCGACTCCCATTATTCTTGCTTCGTACCCCGAGATATATTTTTTTTTACACCAGTTCTGACGTGATACTAACTTTTATGCTGCCTTATAAAACCCGTATTTCCAGAAATCGAGTGCGTGACCAGCTGTATAAGAGCACACTCAGTTTAGATAATTATGTCTCAGATTTTCAAAGCTCATCGTGGTGAACCAGTGAAAGAGGGAACGTGTTGAAATTTCAATTCCAGTTTCGGTGTTTGAATTTGAATTTGAATTTCTATCTATTTCATATTTTTTCGAGAAAATGCTATACTAAAAGGATGCGATCGTACAATGCAAACATCAAAAAGTACAAATTAGGTGGAAGCGTCATCTGAATGTATAACTTTTCTGACATAAAAATGAACATAATGGTCTGTCTGCAATAGTATTGGACTACAATCTTACACAATTAGGAGGAAATTGATATCATTTCAAAGCAAATTTGTTCTGTCGTAGGTCCTAGAATAAAATCATGTATATAGAAACATAGAGCACTGGTATCTATTTAGGCCATATAACTGAGGAAAATTATTCAAAAAAGACTTATGTATCTGTATGCCCTATAAGGCTTAGAGTGGCTGATGCAACAGTAAGTAAAAATTTATTGACAAGTAAAGACATTGAAAGAGACAGCGACTGAGGTTATGATGGTTCAAATGGGTATAATGGGCGCGGTTCTTTTTTAAAGGTATCAGGTTGGCAAAAATGCATAACGTGTAGAATTTACGATTTTCTTTTTTCAGAGACTGAGCGATCCCATAGCAAACAATGGTTCCTCTTCATGGTTCAGCTTCAACTTTTGCTTAAAGGAAACCAAAACCCAAGAGCAATGCGGATTGAGAGAAATCAGCAACATTAGTAGAACACGTCAGTGAAAGTTTCTGAAAAATCGGACAATCGATGCAAAGTTATTAATTTGTAAAGTTTTAGTGTTTTAATGACTGGATAAGGAGACTACTAGAGTTCATGTCGTCATGTGTGGACAACAATATAAAGAGAAATATAAAAAGGGAATTCTACAAATATTCATTTCTCATGAAAATTACACATTCCATCAACTTGGTACTGACATATGTTAAGGGCAGTAATTATTCCCCCTGTTTTCTAAAAGCGGTTAGTCAAGTGCTCTTTATTACGCTAGAAAAATGAAAGCATGATGAATTTTCTTTATATTTTCTTTATGTTGTTGTCCACACATGATATCATAAACTCAAGTAGTCTCCTTATCCAGTGGTTCCAACACCACAACTTTTAAAATTCATAACTTTTGCATCGACTGTCCTATTTTCCTAAAACTTTCACTGATGTGCTCTATATAATATTGCTGCTTTCACTCAATTTACGTTTCTCTTTGGGTTTTGGTTTCCTTTAAAAGTGCATATGACACTTTCATGAATATAGCAATATTGTGAAAACATCATGTACCCTTTATAAATCCTAACAGTCGTGGTGACAGTAAAACCTAAACCTTCCTAGCCTCAGTATCTAACTCACAACAAAACAGACGAATTGTATTCATTGCTCTGTTTTCTTACTGTTTCTCACTACGCCCTTCTGCAATGCGGTGTACTGATATGCATGTGTATATCACACACTTGTTGAGTACACACTCGTGCTACAAGTCAACCTTTCCTTTCTATATAGTAGTGTAAATTGATGGACTATTTTGAACTTATTTCATGGGGATATACTAGATTATTATACTCATTTCCTACTCAGTATCACGCTGGAGATTATCACACACAAATCAAATCAAATCAAATCAAATCAAATCAAATCAAATCAAATCAAATCGAATCAAATCAAATCAAATCAAATCAAAGATTAAGTATTGTACAGAAGAACTAGTATGGGTACTGGATATAAGAAAACAAAGATTAAAAACAAAAGTAGCGTTGAACGGAGATAAATGTACTGACCCCTCCCCCTGTTCAACAAACAGAAATGATGTATGGCCACATATACCTGGCAAAGTATTTAACGACCTTTCCAATAAAGTTTAAGGAGATTTTAGACGCTGAAGAGAAACGCACTTGAAAGTTGTATGAAATGCCATGACATGAGGAAACTCTCGGAAGCCCCTTTCAAAATAACGGAGCCTAACTGAAAAATATAATAAAATATGATAAAACGAAACAAAGCATGTCAACAAGAATTGAAAGAAGTAAAATTAGCAAAAACAAAATTCTTCCCCTTCTTGTTAAATTATGATAACTTCAGTTAATTTTTCAGTATAAGGTTTTAAAGAAAAGGTGATTAATAAAAATACAATTTCTTTACAAATTCCTCCCCCTTTTCAAAAAAAAAAAATCATGATAACCCGGTTGATTTTTCAGTACAAAGCTTTGAAGAAAAGGTGATTGATAAAAATGCAATTTCTTTCTTCACAGATCCTTGTGGAAAGAGAAGAATCTAAACGAGTGCACCGACACATTATACATGCACACAATAGAATTACTTTTTTTCATTGATTGATCTATTCTTTTATGATTTTTTTTAACGCTTGTAAGTTCGAGTTTGTTATTGTTCACCCAAATCGTCGATGCGGCCACATGACATCACTGAAGCTCGTGACAACGCGTCTTCTGATAAGTTACCTTTTGTGCTTTATGTATAATTTACCAGTGGGTTGTAAAGAGGAAGGAGGAGGAGGAGACTTAGCCGGGATCGCTGTGCCTGATCAGACGCTGCTACTGCAACTCTTGGGAATCTAAAGACCTAGGAATGGCTTGCGCTTTCACCAAGAAGGCGACTCCACGGCTACGTCCGAGAAGTCTCCAAATAACGAGATAACTTATCCCCGGAGGTCGCGGTGACGTTTCAGGTCGGGTCCAGGCCAATTACCCCCTGGGCAATTACCCCGGAACTTTCCCCTGACCCTAATCCTAATTCTAATCCTGAACCTAATCCTAATCCTAACCCTAATCTAAACTCTACCCTAAACCTAACCCTAACCCTAACCCTAATCTTTCTTTTTAACCTTTTCACTAACCTTTATTTAGCCCGGGGGTAATTGCCCTGATAAGCTCAGGTCGGTCATGTATCATAGGGTTACGCTAGGTCGCGGTATTTCGAGTACAAGTCTCCGCGACTATTGCCTGGCTGGAGACTGGAAAAAGTCCCCCCCCCCCCCTAAAAAAAAGAAGAAGAAAAAACAAAGAAAAAACAAAACAAAACAAAAACCAACCAACCAACCAACCAACAAACAAACAACAACAGCAACAACAAAAACATACAAACAAACAAAACAAAAGAAGAACATATTCGATTCTCTCGTGACTCCCTTGATTCCAGTTTGGTCTCCAGGAGACGTCACGGAGACGTCTATACGTAATCACTCCACGAGCAGTGAGACTCGTGTCGCCACCAGTCGCCACCTTGTCTACAAGCCAATGAGATACCCATTTAAGGCTGCAATGTAAAGCTCTAGAAAAAAAGACGCTAGTTTCTCTGCTGGAAGCGTTACAAGAATTTAACGGGGTGAGGTCAATGTATAGGTCACTATAGAAATGGCTTCCACTACCTATTAAAGTTCGAAGTGTTGCGCTGGTACAGACAGAAGAAAAACTTAGTTTTTCTGCCGCCACCGTAGTATACCTTTGCCGATGACGATTCATTTTCTTGGAGAAGAAACAAACGGGTTTGATATGTTTGTTGTCGTTGTCATCAAGCAGCGCAGACCAAACTCCTCGATCACTGTATCAGCTGATAGCGTCTTAAGTCAGGGCGACGCTCCTCTCAAAGTTCGATGTGATGATGAGCACGGAATCATTCATGAGAACATCTCTACCTTCAGGTTCGGGAACGCAGTTCGCTCTGCACCCTTACTTTAAGAAGTCCTTTAAGGGTACACCAAATTAAGGACGGAAGTAAGGCTTAAACAGAAATTGCACATACATTAATAAAACATAGAAAATCTCCTTTCAATGTGGATGCAGGATATCCACGATTGATCTGACTTTTGTATCTCACTCGTGCGACGGAATCGCGGCTTTAGCTTGAAAACTTGCAATTGGCTAATTTTACACAGAGTCCGGCATTTACCAACCTCCTAAATAACTTCAACAGATGAAAGATATGCTCTCCTCACGCACTGCTGAATACCAACAAATTTCTTAAGAATATAGACAACATTGTCTTCCATGTCCATCGCTCCATTGCTCCATTTATTATCAGCTTAACGTTATAAGCGCAGGAGAGTTCTGAACGCTCTTCCTGCAGCTCAGTCGTGAATATGAGACCACATCGCTTTTCTTGCATGAAAATGAAAGTTCTGTTCTCTTCAATTGAAGTGCCCATAGAACCACGTACGCAGTAAAAATTTCATATTATGACTACATTTATGCATTCATCCTCCACATAAATTCTGATTTGATGTTCCATTTCACATGATGGTACTATGTCCTTATAATGACTTTGTCAAAGAAACATCAAAATGGTGCTTCTTTTTGTACTAGTAAGATATATTAATGACTGTGTTTTTAATGGATTTACGATTTCAGAGCTGCCAACAAAACCTCGTTCGTTTCGGATTTAAGCATATGTTCTTTTTTATAACCATAGATATCTCTTCATTCATTTTGATGTGTTCAATGGAGAGGCAATTCTTGCTTCGTGAATGTAGGATGTACCTCTGGAGTTCATGGTGGTTCGCGATCAGCCATTCATCGCACGTGTTGTTATAAAAATATCTCAAATTAAATCCAGTTCTGCTTTTACCTGTCTCGGACCCCGGTCTTGGAATCTTTTTGAGCCAAAATCCTTGTTGTTGTTTGTTTCAATGGCGAATTAATTCTAATTATTTTTCCTCTGAACTAATCTATGTTGTTGTTTGTGTAAGATAATTGCAATGCTTCACTATATAGTGATATTATATTATCTCGGTAGATAAAGTTGCAGTACCGGATGTATAAAAATCAGCAGCCCCATATTTTGTATCCAAACTGTTTTGAAATCATGTTTGTGTCCGAGAATTCACTAACTAAAACCTTAGTATGGTTATGTTATTATGACTCAATGACAGAATTCTTCTCGTCTAAGCATGCGGTTATGCTCTTTTATAGGTTGATAAAAGCAAAGACAGTGAGAGAAACTTGGTGTAAAGGTCAGTGGGAGACTTTTGTGCTATCACATCATAGCGTCATTACCCCATTGTTTTTTCCCAAAATGTGCTATTGACCAGTGTCCACTGGTTTAGTCAAGAGTGTTTATCATTCAAACACCACTTTAATTGGTGCTTTTCTGCGATCTTTGTTCCGAATATATGGGGAACCTAACTGGTCGTTGTCGTGCCTTTCGCTCTCAAAGACGATTCCATCGTCGGCTTCGCAGAATTATCTTGGCCTGGATTGATTTTTAGACGGCACAGTTCGAGTGAACTCTCCTGACCTTGCTCAGAGGTTGGCGGGAGTTGACGAGATTTTCTCACTCACAAGAATTTTTCGGGAGCATACCGATGAGGCAGCACTCCTACTAGTCACAAAAAAAGCTGAGGAGAATGATTTTGTTACAATTCAATTCAGTTCCATTCAGTTCAATTCAATTCAATTCAATTCATTCAATTCATTTCAATTCAGTTCAATTCAGTTCCATTCAGTTCAATTCAGTCAATTCATTTCAATTCATTCTAATTCAATTCAATTCAATTCAATTTAATTCAATTTAATTCTATTTCAATTCAATTCAATTCAACTCAAAGTTTATTCAATTTTTAGACGAAAACACATATATTTCAATTTCTTTGGTAACAGAGAATAAGGTAACTAAAACATCGTACAATGAAAAGACTATAAAATTATTGTGGAATCTTGCAGCAATCATACATTTTCAAGAAAACTGGAGTGGTCAAAAAGAAGTATAACACCACAGAAAGTGCAAAAAATGGAGGGACCCACTAAAAAGGCAGAGCTTGTAGAATGTGGGCCCCCCTGGTAAGAACATCAATGGAAAGATAAACCAAAGCATTGACACAAAGAAGACTGGAAGCAGTTTTATCGTATAGTCAACGGTGCATTTCTTGTGTTGCTTTTCTTTGTGTCTTTGCTGTTGTTTTTTTTTTTGGGTACATACATGTAGATCCCTTTTAAGTAGAACAACATGTGTTGAGAATTTGCATTTGCAGTTCCCACCCGGCTGTTTCGAATTTTCTGATAAAACTTTGATATTCATCGTAATCTATAATGATAAAACAATTCTGTCCTTTTTTTGTATTCATTTGTGATATGTAAACCATGCACTAGCAACATCCTATTTTTGGAGCAGGCTGGTTTCTGATACACGTGACTGTTCTTCTGCAATGCATTGATTATTCTCGCAGGGATGCCCTCACACACGCGCACACAAAGAATACGTTATTATATGTGTATGTGTGCATTTTTGTATGTTGATGAATAAACATAGATATCACAAGCACAGACATATTGCAAACGAGAGGTTTTCCCTTTTAATTTACAGAAGTCTAAACCTCTCTATCTTCTTATATATATATATATATATATATATATATATATATATATTAGTATACTTTGTGTACATTAATCCAACCTTTAAACCCTTTCCCCCTTCAACCTTCATCCTAAAAGATGAATTATACGGGCACGTCCAATTCGTTCGTTGGGGTCATGGAGGCCTCGGTACTGACGAACCAGTGAGAAAGGGCAAGCGCCAAATAGTGCTGGTACTCCGATGGTTCGTTTCCCAGCCCAAGGAGTCAAATGTAGCCTTTTCCATGCCGTAGGTCGTATATACAACCTGTTGGTATCTAGGCCTACTGGCTAAATTTGGCTATTTGAGAAACAGAACGGCATAACTACCGTTCAACGTCACTGGAATAAACGCCATTCTTTCTCCTAAACCCGATAGCAAAATATTGTAGAGGCATGGATGCGTTTAGTAATATATTGCCTGAAGGATGAGAATTGGCGCATTAGACCGTGGGCGATTCAGACAAACTTGCTCTGTGAATTAGCTCCTTGGGGTGTCTAAGGTTTGGCCATCTCCTCCTTCCAGTAGAATGTACACGTGATCACTGATGCTCTCAAGCAAAGATGGGGGGGGGGATGGGGAGAGGAAATTGAAAAAAGTGAGGAAGAGAGAGAGAGAGAGAGAGAGAGAGAGAGAGAAGGATGATAAGGGTTAAGACAAAGCAAAACGGAATCTGTCCAAGGTCGTTTTCTGGTTCAAGTTCGGGTTGTCGGTGATTAGAGTTTCTTATACTTAACCTTTACGTCATTTTCCGGGTACCGTTCCGTGTTCACATCTGACCAATAAAACTATCTCGAGGTCGGATATCGTAATTGTATCAAAATCACAAGACATCAAGTGACAAACAATATCATGAATTACGTATAGATTATAGTGGCCATTCCTTAATCAGGGCCATTCTTGATTAAACTGATGTTTTGATTAGATTTGGTTTGATTTGAGTCATTCTCTGCATGCCATTGCTTTACATTACAGTCAATTTTCAGCAATTTCATTTAACATTTTACCAAGACTAGTTTGATTGCAAATTCTAGGTAATTTGACATATTTGCGATTAAAGCTGCAGAAAAGTAATGAAAATAGCATCGCGTCGCCGGGGCGACAAGACCTCGTATCTATAAAAATGTCAAATGTTCAGGAGAGCCCCCCCCCCCCCCCAAAAAAAAAAAGAAACATGGTGGCCAAAATACTATAGCAAATGGGATAGCCTTTCTTTTGACGTACCGTGGTGCCTTCATTTTTGGGGTATGAAAGTTAGGTTTTGGACAGGACCGATTATTTGACCATTAATTCAAAAACGTCTTTTTCACCAAAATTTCAGATACAAGGTCTTCATGACTGACTTCCTGAATATCCCATGTTAAGTAACAATTAAGGTATCGCTGGAAAGGTTTTATTTTGCTTTGTCTGATGATTGACTTATTTAAGATGTTTAAAAGTGGCTCTTGTATAAATATGGCACTAGGCATAGAAGGTGTGATTGTTTCGTTACAATTTCAACAATTTTTCTTTACACTTATACATCTGTAATGCAATGGCAAACTTTACTTATCACTAATACGAATGAGTCCACTTGTTTCAATGTTCCAAGAAAGAGGAACAATGAAAAGGGGTCAAAAAAGTTATTCGAAAAATGCACTAATTCAATAAATGGACTCAAGCTCCAGGCTTTCACATTTGCACACACTCTGAAATGAAAAGCTGAGACTGTATAGGCCTACTTGTTGGCATTTGTGTTCTTATTTCACTATTGACGCAAATTTGTTTTAACGAACTTGTAACACCAATTCACTTTGATACAAATTCAACTATCATCATTTTTTTTTTATAGACCGTATGAATATGAACGTTCCCCAACCAGCATAATACAAAACAAACTGACAAAAATGCGAAAAACTCAAACAAGCAACAACACTAAATAATTTCAATTTCAAATAATTTCTGCGACCTTTCTCGTAAAAAACAATTTTAAAGCGACATACAATGATGACAGATGATTACGCCATTTTAGTAAAGTTAACCTTTTTTTAAAGAAGAAATACAAACATTTAATGAATCTTTTAAATACAAGATAAAGCATATCATTGCATATCTCTTCTAAGAGATAGCTAAAACTATTGCAGAAGCCGTCATGAAAAAAAAAACCAACAACAACTCAACAATCCTTGGGGAAATGAAAGCCCTTATGTCATAACAAACAATTAAGGAAATGTTCTCAAGGACTTACATTCAAAAGAAAATAGAATCAAAGTGCATGGGGGAAGATTTATGAATGACGTGGTTTAAGTTTACTGAAAAAAGAAATAATTTAGAATTGACATAATATAACATGACTATAGGATCCGCTCAACCCATGCCAAGAGAGCCCATCACCCCCATCGGTGGCAGTTAATAGACAGTCCAGTCTGCGACTGAGGTTTTTATGACCAGACTGTGCTGCATGGTGGGCATGACTGCCCCCTTAGACCCCTTGTTAGATGTTGTCCAGGGGCCCGTTGCATAAAAGTTACAATTATGGTAACTTTGCCATCCAATGGTAACTTCCACGGAATTCTTGATATTGATTGGCTGTTGAGCATTGTTACCATGGTAGTTACCATTGGATGGCAAAGTTACCATAATTGTAACTTTTATGCAACGGGCCCCCGGTGGCCTCGAGGGAATGAAAGACTCAACAGGCGACGCCCTAGCGTGAATTTGCAGTCTGGGCTTACCTTTCTAAGTACGCATAATTATGTCATACGATAAGAAGAAGAAGACTATGCGACAGTTCCTATCAGTAGTACGCTCTGCTACTCTGCGTCAGTGTTAGATTATATGAGTTCGATTATTAAGTTTAAAGAAAAATATCTATATAGCTATCATCTTTTAGAAGGCTTTAATAAAAAAAAAAGGGGAGATGCTTAAGATGGTTATAGAGCGTATTCCGTGCATGAAGTAGGTTTAGATATGATTTTTTTTTTTTTTTTTACTCTAGAGACAATTATTGCGGGTAATTGCGTGTTGGATATGAATAGATGCTTATCTTGTATTATGTTTTTTTATAGTCCTAAATGTTGCCGTATGAAGGAAATTTAATGATATCGTCTAGTTTGAGAACATTTAATTGATGACATGAATGCTCATTATGTGTTACAGAAGTTTTACAAATTCTTACAGTCTTCTTTTGTCATAGATTTGAATAATTCACCCGTGTCATTTTGCAATTTATGAAGAAGGTAGCATAAGCAGAGATTCTTTGGTATGATAATTATTATCAACAACAGGCTCAACAACAGCAGACGCACACACACACTGTCAATCCATTGAGATGTGAAAATGAAGGCCATTAGACTGCATGTGATAACCAACCACCAAGAGCTTGTATATATATATATATATATATATATATATATATATATATATATATATATATATGCTTGCCTACAATTACATTTCACCTCATCTATTTATTTCTGCGCAGCACATGATTCAGCCAAAACGGCTGTTCTTCCTCGTGTCCACGCATCACGAGGTAAAATGACATATTACATAATTACATATCATACATGTACATGAAAATATACCATCATATAAAACATAGAATTACGTAACACAAAGGAAAGCAGAAACAAATGAAAAATATAAAGTGCATTTACAGAAAAAAATGAGATCGAAGCAATCCTCGAATCAGATTTACTCAATAATATTGGGGGGGGGGACAAATGAAGGATATGGGTAAAACATCTTTGCAAAGCATGCAGATCGTGTTGTCTTAATAAAAGAGAGATCCACCGAAAAGCAGAGATTGCTAAAAGTGGATCACTCAACAGTAACATGTAGAAATAACACATCATCTAAAATTTATGTGCTGCTAGCTCATTACTTTTGAATGTAATGTAGGTACCATGCACATGATGTATTAAAGCATTTTGCAAACGCGGAAATATTTCAGAGTTAAAAATATAAAACAAGATATCAATATAAAAGATATTAATGTATCTTTAACATAAATAAAAGTGATATTAAAGATGTTTGTCTGACGTTTACAGCATCCATACGATATGATCTTCTTACACATTATCATGTATAGTCACACGTATGTGCAGTACAGTCTCTGCAATATTCAGCTGAACAGTAGGCAACTTACAAGGCACTATTACAGAGCATTCGACAGAAGAAGGAAATAAAAGGCGAAGTCTATCGGAGATTTCCATATTTTTACATCATGTAGTACATAAATCGACAGTTCCATGTTTAGATTTGCGGGATATTAATTGTGGTCCTTGAACAGGGAAACCATTGCGCTGAACAAGGATGATGACATAGCAGCTTCACTAATACATGATTAGAGGCTGATGTATTTCAGAAATGTAGCAGTGTAATTCCACTACAACACCGCTTGCTTAAGAAAGTCACCTGTGTAGAATTTATGCACGCTTTCTTCTTTTGTTCTGCTTCCTTCAGTCCCCACTAACGCATTATCATGGTGAAGCTGCCATGTCATCATCCTTGAATATTGTGATCTGCTATAAATTTCTTCTTCCTTATACAAGTCACCTTTAATTATAAAACTCTGTACCCACGATGACAGATTTATAATTGTTCAATTGTATAAGTCTAAAAATTATTCGGAGTTCTCCCTTTACTACAACTCCATTGAAGCCGGGTACTGCACCTGTTTGAAAACAACAACAACAACAACAACAACAACAACAACAACAACAACAACAACAACGACAACAACAAGTGTAAGATGCAGCATTCTAGACGTGTGGGATTCTCTTCTTAATGACAGTCGCAATCTTTTTTCTTCACCTTCATTTAATGCTATCATATACATGCTTATATCGAAAAAAAAAATACACCTGTTACAATATTCCACTCACTTTTTTTATATATCCATGATGTATCATGACATTATGCATTAACCCTGAAAAGACTGGGCTATTTTGGTAGCTCGAAAGACTGGGGGGGGGGGGGGGGCTAAAGGGCCCCCCTTAAGATCTCAGCCGTGGATCGCGCGATCGCCGCGGAAATTTGCACAATGGTAGTGTGTGATGTAATCTACAAGATCGTATATTTAAATTTTCCAAAATAGTCTTCTTTTATTTTATTTTGATTAATTATGCTAATTTATGCGATAAATCAGACTTTTTATCTAAATCAGTAAATAAAGCTCCAAAAGTGCTCATTTTTGGTCTAGATATTCTTTGTAGCATTCTTAGCAAATGTACTTGAAAAAAAATTCGGTATCAAAATTAATTTCTTATTTATTTTATTGTTTTATGAATTTCTTATGTATTTCTTTGTTTTTTCGACCTTTTGTTTTTGTTGTTTTTTTTCAGCAAAATTTGTGGCAGACCCTTTTTGAAGCATAATACTACTAAAACAAATTGATTTTAGCCATTGAGAGTAAAAATAAGCATATTTATATGAACCATGTGATAAAACTCAATTTGTATTGACTTTGTACACAAAATCACATTTTTGAGCCATTTTCGGTCTCACATGCATGTACAAAGAGTTATGTAACTTCAGAACCGTACCCCCGGGCGTCACAAATTTGGTGTCAAAATGTGTGGGAAACTCGAAAGAAAAAAGTCATAGAGCATCGCGGCGAGAGCATTGCGTGTTGCTGAGTAATCGCGCGAAATGTCGAGGGGGGGGGGGGGGCCTTTTAGGCCCCCAGTCTTTTTAGGGTTAAAATCTAGCACTCATGGAAGACCTACTAAACTGCACTCCATCTGTTCTATACAAGAACAAATGTTATTTTCCTTCATTTCATTTATTGTCATGTACATGGATAATTACTTGACCAAACGTAATATTGATTTTTATCAATTTGATTTTATATCTAAATATATTTTTCCTTACTTGGACATGGTTTGATGACACGATCAAGATCTATATCCCTTATCACCGATCAGTATTTACTTCCGTTTTTTAAAAGACCAAATCTTGTTATTAACTATTATTAAGTATTAACTATTCTTGCCACTAAATTTTGTATTCATCTTCATATTTTGCTTGTTGCTGTGGTTGCGTTATTATCATGATTATGCTGTATTTTCAGCATCATAGATTGTATAGGTTTGCACAGAAAAACAACAACAACAACAACTTAATCTTCATCCAACTTCTTACATTGCTGCAGAAGGTACACCTGTTACAACGAATGTTGGGGCAATTAGGAAAACACAACAAGAAGAACAATAAGAAACAGACAACGTACTGTTGGAAATGAGCTACAGTGTACTGTAGGTCTTGTGATGAATTGAACTTCCAGACGCGACAAGAGAGAGAGAGAGTTTTTACCCTCATAATTCATCGAGCCCAAGCAGCATTCCAAAGCTAGTTCACAGCGCATCTCCGTACCTGTTCAGTCTGTTACCAACGTCACAGGTCTGGGAGCCAGCAACTTTGTGAAGCCCTCTTACACTTGAAGCGACAGAGTGGGTCAAATACTCATTCTCGTGATAAAACCTCTCGAGGTAATATCGGGTGCTGTCAGAGAATGCACGCCACTTCAGAGAAGTGCATCTCCGCTTCTTGCTTTCAGTCAGAGTAGGCCGATTCTTCAGCAGAATTTTCAGCTCCAAAACACAAACTAGCAAGCAAAACAAGGACCACTCTGTCGCAATTTGATGAGAAATAGGGCTTCAAGGTTGAAATCTCTTCCTGGAACTGCATCAAAGAAGCTCTCACATTGATGTCCTTCACTACTAGTAGAACGGGAATAGTGTTTTAGTGATAGCTGTGTCAGCTGCACCCGTCTTTCTCGCGAGACTTGCAATGTTGCCTTAAGCTTCTAAAAATAGTGATATGGTAAGCACCTGCTAAACAAAGAAGATAGCAAACTAACATCGCCATTACGAAAGAGCAAGAACCTTATACTTCGTTATCATGCAGAACTATATGACAGAGCCCTGGGCTCCAAACACAACGACCATGACCGTGCAGCGCTCGTCATCATCGGCGTCGCCTACGATTTCCTCGCCGTTCGTCAGCCCGCGAACGGAGAGCACCAGCCATCTGCCTACACCTCACGCGACCACGATGGCGCTTGCCCACCGATACCCCTATTACAACAACCATGACAGTTCCAGTGTCGCCATCCCGTCGTATACGGACGACTTCTCGGCGGGCAGCTACTTTGACTTCTCCTCACCGACTTCGCACACGCATTCGCAGGCCCGGGCGTCGAGTTTTCCAGCGCACGGCCATTTCCACCACGCGGTGTCCCCGTCGACCCCTTCCATGCTCAACGCGGCCGTTGTGGCGGGAAGTGCAGCTGCGCAGCACCGCGAGCCGCTCATGTCGGCCGTGGCGTCAGCAACTGCCGCTGCCGTTGGTGGTGCGCCCGGCCCGACGTATGGTATAGCACACCGGCACGGCGCCTTCGGTAAGTCCTACAGAAAGCTGACTTGTGCTAAATCCTTTCTCATTCATACAACACGAACCCTAGACTTATAGTTCTGTTTGATAAACTATTCAGATCAGCCACATAACCCAGTACACAATATTTGATATGATAATTATGAAGAGTTTAAATGTAAAAACAGATAGATGTCACTTTCAATGCTTTTATAATGATGTCTTCGTGAAATAGAGAAGAACCTTTTGAATAACAATAGACATTTTTGATATATCATTAAAATCATCACATACACTTTGATTACTTTCTTTATTATTCAGAAGCTTTACTCTCTCATTTATCTCAATTCGATGTAAAAAGATTCGTCTGTTTTTGCAAATTAAACTTTATCTCCTCGCGCGCTCTCTCTCTCTCTCTACATATAATCCATCATTCGTCATTACACCTGACCGAATAAATATCTGTGTCATTATGCAAAGGCAACGGGATGTTTTTATTTCTAAGGTGTGAGTGTGTGTGTGTGTGCGTGTGGCGGGGGGGGGGGGGGCTGTTCTTTTATCCAAATCACACTTTCATCTCATAGCTAATTACCTGTAAAATAGAAACGACTGCACTGTGTCCATATTCCCGAGTGAAGCTTTCGAGGGTATGAGCCGTTTAGGTTCGGATTTTACGCATGAGACTGTAGACCTAGGGCGATGCATTGATCATAAATGTTCATTTGTGGAGATTCTAAAGATCAGAGGAGGATAATTGCCGCAAGATAACTTAATCTGAGACTCTCTTCAGCTTAGTATACGTATCAAAGGTCTAAAACAAAGAGCAATTCCAAATTCATCTTTGCTTTCAACCCAACTCGCCATGCTATTTAAAAAGAGGAATTCCACAAAAAATATGCATAAAGTTCAAAAGAAAGAGAAAATCATTCCCTACAGAACTACAGAAAATTACCAAAATCTGAGAAGATAAAATGATATGACATTTTGAAATGGCATTTTTCCCGGAAAACACTTCTTGACCATTTCTTATGAATATTAAAGGAGCATGTTGATAATGCCATACCCTCCATGTTTTTCATATATGTTAAATATGAAATACGGAAAATATGTAATTTCTAGATAATACAAGTAAAATAATGTTCCCTACCAAGATATATCAGAGTAACATTTTTTCTTTTTTTATTTTGGGTGGTTTTGAGGCAAGTTTTTATATTCATACAGCTGAATTATGAAATTTTTTGCCATTTCTGTATACGAAATATAACAAGAAATTGTGAGAGCATGAGATTGTAAACTTGCTGATTTCAATATTCATAAGTAATGGTCAAGAAATGTGAAGAGTTTGTTTGCAAAAACCGATAAGTCCACATTTGCCAAATGGAGATATTTGCGATTAAAGGTAAAAAAAAATAAAGAGAATAATAAGAAATGTTTTGCTTCTTTTGACCATAACTTCAAAAATGTACCTTTATGTGTATTGACCAGTATATCATTTAAAAGGTATCATTTTGTACTTTATGACATAGACCGTACTTCAAAATCTTCAAAAATGCACTTATCGGTTTTTGCGAACAAACTCTTCATGTTTTCCGAAAAAACCCTGAAATTTCAAAATGTCATATCTTTCTTATTTCTTATCCAATTTTTGTCAGTTTTGTATCGTTCTATGGGGAATATTTTCCTCTTTTTTATGTTAATCTATTTGGTGGTTTTCATCATTAAGAATAGGGGTGTGTCGGTTGATGGGGGAGAATAGCGAATAACTCCATCCTGAAATTTCTTAGTTCATGCCGTTACGTACAATGGATACACTGTGAGTAATCATACATCTACCACTGATAAATTGAGACCTACAACGAAAGAACACTATGTATAAATAAATGAATATTATAGAGATGAATGCAAATTATCCACAAAAAAAGAGAGATTTTTCAGGGCTGTAAGTTAGCGTTGATTGCCCGGTGGTTGTGGACCACTTAAATTTGATTTTGATTAAAAACTTCTAAAAGAGGACCTATTTTTTGGACCTACAACATTTTAGATTTTTAGAATAATGAGCTCATGAGCCTTGGACAGGTCACGGTATGTACCAGTGGCATGCATATAATTATCAATTGCCGAAAGAATCTATAATAGCACCGGCCGTGTTATGTTTCTGGCGAAAAACACATTTTTGAGCTTGATAAGATATAAAAGTGCACCAAAAAGGAAAAAAAAGTTCGTGTATAAGCAATTTTTCGAGTGTTCTAGAAACAGGAGAGATTAATGGTATAGGATATCATTAACAAGATCCTAAAACGTGGCCATTTTTTTAAACACTGGGATAACCTCTGCTATTTTCATATTTCGTGGGACAACCCACTGGCTTGTTTCACATACTGGGAAAGAGGCTCCGTTCCAGTAAATTATCTACTTCGTCTACCCCAGTATTCTTTCTATTTTTTATATCATTGTCTATATTTTCAATCTTTTTATGTGGGAATTTATTGGGGCAAAAATAACAACAACAACAACAAACTAAAGAGTTGATATTTACTACCAAGACCTTCTTCAAAAAGTTGTTAACACGTGGAACATATCTAGCCAACTTGGGCCCAATAGATACTAACAAGATAATCATTAAAATTCTTTACTTTATCATTATTGTCCTCAGCAACTATATTCTCATATCTTGATTAAGAAATTTTATTGATTTGAAAGTTATTCAGAACTGTATTATCTTTCATAAAGACCTGTGTATCATTTTATTTGAATTTATTTGTGATAAGTAATGAACAATCCATTCTTGTCTTAATATAATTGTTACCATTTCTTATATTTCTTTCTTATATTTAACATATTTCAGACGAAATGCTTCCGAAGTATTCAATTTACATTTATAGTACAGAACTTTTTTTTTTCTATTTATACAACTTTATAAAGATTTTGTAACCAGAGGACTGCTTCAATCGGGATGGCTGTTCCCCATTTTGCATTATTTTTGTAATTTAGCAATCACTTTTATCTTTATATAGCGGCAAATGAAAACACGCCTTTATTTAATTGTAGCAGATTGAAAAGAAAATTTGAGACAGCTTTAATGCCACTGCATGACCTCATTACGTAGTTGTAAAAATTGACGACATTACGTCATGTACGTTGACTCACGTTCTCCTATTAATTGTGTGTTTCGTCAGGGAACTTTATCTTCAGATCTACTTTTAATGATGGTGCTGAAAACGGAGAAATGAAGAAATGAAGGTATTGGCCCTGTACCATTGTTACGGTGGAACAAGGAAGATAGTGTAGATTTTTTTCCCTTTGAAATAAAGTAAACATGACCAATTTTTCATTAATTATTTTTTCATGCACAGAATCTCCACTCCATATTGACATGTTTTTACGATTAATACAGTAATCATGACTCAAAGAAAGAAAAATCAACAACAAACCAACGAACCAACCAACTAACAAATAAACAAACAAACAAGCCAACGAAGTGTTAAAGCTTTGTATGGTGACAAAATCAAAGAGTTTCCGGGTCATTGAAATCAGATACCAATGGCTACGATATTTTTTCGATTATGATCCAGAGATGTCATCACCTTTTATAAAAGTTTCTGCGAGCTTAACTTACAGCTTCAAAACATTCCACCTTTTTCAAATTACTTCAAGATAAAGATTTATATCCTTTGCTATCAAAGAATGTCCTGTGGTTCTCAAAGCTTGTCGAGACTTTTAAAAATGGGGAAGGAGGAAAAAGAGAAGGTTCTAAAATCGTTACCTTTATAATAATTCCATAGTATTTCAATGAAAGTTTGAAACAAGTGGAAGAAACACAAATGTCTTAAGATTTTTATGCGATAGCATACACGCAGTGTTTGGAAGCTGAAAACAAGAGATTTATACAAGCTTAAGTGATTCTAATTTAAGTAAAAACTGCTGGACATAATATATTATGCTTTTCTCTGTATTATTCTTGTTATAAAGGTTAAATATGTTTGTGAGGCGATTGTTCGTTAACTACTCTTTGGAAGATCAAGATACCATAGTTTTTGGTGTTAATTTTAGTTTTTCATAATGTATTTTTCATTATCATGCATGTATTTGGTATGAAGCAGCATGTGAATTGTGAAAATAAAGTTGGAAAAATATATGTGATCAAGACAATATCCATTTATTGTATAATATTCCACATTAACTTTATATTCTAGTTGATATGAAGTGAGACGTACAGCACAAAATAGTGAATTTGAGATGGAAGTAAGCAAATATGTTATAAGCAAATACGAATGATTTGTAATATGAGGAACATAATAAAAAGCAGAAGCTTGTAGAATATATGTAAGCTCCAAGTGATGATTTTCAGAGTTTATTACAAATGATTTTAAGACGTCTATGCTTCTTCCACTTTAATATGATTCTTTCCTTTTCAGATGTAATCAGTTGCAATTGTATAAGTTGCAATTGTATAACAAGGAAGACATTTCTTAATACCAAAAGATGGATTTAAGGTTATGTTGAAACACATTTCCAATATCTTTTTTTTTGACGTCGTCTATTTTTCGTCAGTAATTTGAGCTTTGAATTCCTGTCTACGCATGAAGCAGATATTGTGTTACACTTACATCATATCAAAAGCTGATCATGTGACACACGTGCTGATAGTAAGACGTGCAAGTTTTTATTTTGCGTAATCCTTGTATGTGCAATACAACAGAATAGTGGCTGAAAGTCTTCACGTCTGAAAGTAAAGTTTCACAGAGCCAGACGCTGATACCACGTGACAAGGCTGATACTCTTCCGAGAAATGGCGTGGACCCAATTTTCAGTCGTGAAATGAAGAATTCATTCAGTTAACATAAAATACTTCCTCAAAAAAATTGATATGATAACGGCAGTCTCCTGTGTAATGAAACTTTCATGTGTGGCAATGACCCAGTGGAATGTACCAGAGGGATTTAGTGCTTACCCTCATATCGACATGCATGACGTTATCCCTTGTCGTAACACAATGCGTTCTTGCTCATTGATATCATTAATGACGCCATTCTTTGCTTGAGACGGCGTGTGTGTGAGTGGCATTAGGTAGGAAAACTAAATCTTTCTTTTATGGACAATAAAACGGACGTCAAATCGGAAGGAATGCGTGGTCCAAGTTTCTACATCTAAAGAATAATGCTCGAAAACAAGAAAAAGAAGAGAGAAAAAAAGGAGAAATGCTGAAGAAGAAGAAAAAAAAATAGGAACACGAGAAGAGAAAGAGAAAAAGAAGAACAGGGATATGATGATGATAATGATGATGACTGAAATGAAGCTGTATATTTGTCATGTTAATGTAATCGGTATTTGTCATTGTTGAAATAATGTGATGCATTATGATTTACCTGTCGGGCTACTACTTTGGATGTTTGTTTCAATAAACCATAATCCAATCCAATCCATTCCAATCCAATCAAATCCAATCCAATCTAATCTAATCCAATCCAATCCAATCTAATCCAATCCAATCCAATCCAATCCAATCCAATCCCATCCAATCCAATCAAGAAACTGAGAAAAAAAATAGATTACTGTTGAATTTCAAGGCTTCTTGGGTGCTCTCCGTTAAGTGTATTTCAGATTGACCTACCAGACTTTATACAATTTGCTGTCAGAATGATTATCATCTCGCAGTATATTTGTGTCATGCCCTGTACATACCCAACGAAATACTGGTGATTATTTTCATTTCTATTTTTTTTTTGTTGGCTGGTATTCACTTTTAAATGAATGCGTCGTTTTGCATATTTTGTGAGTCGCAGACATCTAACATTAAACTGATTGATGAAGTGTAAACACTACGGGGAGTAAATTGAAATTGTATATGATTTTTCTAGGACTGACAATCGAATTGTAGGCCCAAGAACATACTTTGCAGTTCATGTAACCATCAGATGTGAAAGCTGATCAGTATGAACCTCTTCGATATTTAATTCATCAAGTTTTTCCACAAATTACATTGGTAGTATACATAATCTAGTCAAACAGTAGTAACCAAAAATAAATATCATATGTATTCAGAACTTTACACTGTGAACTTTACCTAAAGATTAAGTTCCTGGATGCATTCAAATCAGTCAATAGAATATGTCAAATTCTGAATGGGAGTTGAAGTAATGAATTGGATTGAATTAAAGATTTAGACTGAATAAACAAACAAAAACCCATGAAATAAAAAGAAATTACCCGATCCCCTCGAAAGCACGGTTCAGGCTTCATTAGAATCAACCAACGCCTAATCATGGTAACAATACACTTCCCCTTCACTTCCCCTGCATCACAGAGTAATACATGTTTCTGAAAAAAAAATGCATTCAACTTTCTACATCTTGCTAATTTGTTCTTACAATGCATCATGCTGATTCAAGGTCTCGGACAATAATGACATTCTCTCTATTTACTAAAAGCTGTGTCACTCAAGCATGTATTAATGTCTTGTTTTTAGCTTCCAGACACTGCAGGTATGCTATCCCACAAGCATCTCAACACATACGAGTTTCTTCCACTTGTTTCAAATTCTTAGTAAAACACTGTCGAATAAAGGAAAAATTCTAAAATCTTACGTTTCTCCTCCCTTCCTCCTTAAGTCTCGATAATCTATCGGAGTGTGTACAGAGACAAAATCAATCTAGGAAAAGCAAAACGTAAAAAAAAAAAAAAAAAAATGGGCCAGACACCCTGAATAAGTAGATGTTTTCATTTCCAGCGTAAAAGAATACGAACGTCATAACCAAATGTTATAACGTTTACAGGAGTACACGAGCCATAAAAGTAAAATAAAGAAAAAAAAAAGAATGATAAAACAAATAACCTGAAACATAAAGTCGCACCGATAAATCACTGCTCAACGATGAAAAAATGCTGGCTTTTATTCTCTATGACCATCATAATGCTTTGTAATTAGATCGTAATTTGTCGCAATTACACAAAACCTGTCTGTAGATTGGCAGTAATAAATCCAGATTTATCTATTTAGTGTGTTCCCCCTTAATTTTATAGCCTGCGGCACTTAAACGTGGTATTGATGTACTAAAGGATATCAGCTAATAAGCTCCTATAGTTTTATGAACGCGCCCGTTTACATGAACAGGTGTGTCTTGAATACGGTATATTAACTTTGACACACCGCTACTACACTATTTGACGTTAATGGTCGTAATTCCTCATTAGATCCATATCACTTAACACTCATTGCTCTGCACATCGGTTTATGAAGTGTATAACATTTTTATAGTTACCTTTTCTAGCCTCCCACCGTAGACTCCGTGCTCTTGACAATGCCATAAAACGTATAGAGTATCTTGGGTGTAGTTTTTTTTTTTTCCCCGCGAAGCTTTGCATTGCATGTACTATGCACCTACTGGAGGAGAATGCAATTGCTATAAGGACGCTCATTTTAATGAAAGCTGATACTCCAGGGCCATCATGTTACAGACGTTAAGTTTTATCAGTAATTGTGATATTGTGTGTCGGCATTTGGCGTCCTGATAACAAGCACATCGCCAACCTGCAAGCCCGCTTCTTTCACTACACGGGTATCGAGTCTCGTATTATATCTGGATACCTGATACGCCCTACCGAGGTCTGAGTACAGGATGAACGAGCAGCATTTTTTTTTTTAAAGACGTTAACCCCCTACCCCCACCCCTGAAAAAACAAAAACAAAACACGACGAAGCAAAACAAAACACGAACAGTAATATAACTTTGGTGTAGTAGTTTCTCACCGTGTAAGGCGCACTTTTCGAAAGTATACATTTTGAGGTGAGGGTCACCAAACGTATAGCATTGAGAGAGTGCGAATGGAGTGCACTCATATAAAGTATAATAAAGTTGAAAGTCTCGCTGATACGAGCTGGGATGGCCTTGGCAATTTTATAGCTTTAATTCATTTTGTGTCACCTGCCTAGCTCGCTTATCTGAAATCAGAATATAAAAAACACTTTCGCAAAGGTTTGGCGTGTGATCTAAACAGAAAAGCCGTTGAAATTGACTGTCATGTAGTGTTTGTTTGTATATCAATCCATTCACTGCTGTTTGTGACGTGTTTGTGTTTGTTTTGTTTCCTTATTCGCACAGGAAAGTTCTGAAGTCTCTTCATTATAGAAGACTGCCATTCTGCAAAGGCGATTTTTTTTTTAAGGACTGCAGTGGACTACCGTAATAACGAAGTCCTCTGGGCCGGCAATTTTCTATGTATCGAAATTTCGCTTTAACCGAACGATTATACAATAAAAAAGAAAGCATAATGCTGTGGTCTGAATCTTTATTTCGTTGTAACCTGAATTTCGTTATAACGGTGATTGTTATAACGGGAGGGCACTGTATTTCATATTTGGGGCAATATCGTTTCATATAAGGATTTGAAACCTCAGAACTTTGTTGTGGAGTTTTGTTACGTGATAATTATGCCGGTCACATAATGTGACGTTCACGTATACGTATCAGCTTGCTTTGGCTATTTCTAAATATCATGGGGTATAAGCAGTGAAATCACACAGCAAATGTACGTGAGCAATCGTTCGCACGAAGAGCTAGGAACGAATGAGCGAACGAAAAAAATGCTTTCTCTTTATTTAACAAGAATAAATGACGCATAATAAACAAACTGTTTTAGACAGTTGTGCACTGTATTCAACAAAGCGTTTGTAGAGGTAAAGAAAGTCTTATATGTTTAAATACGAAATGACCAGAGAGATTACACGCAATGGGTGTGTCCATTTACCTAATATACAACAATTAGATAAACTAACGCAGACCCATTGATGTAATGATCATATAGCCATTATAATAATACATTTACAAATACATACATAATGAGGTTTCGACAGTTGCATGATGTATGATATATGGGTTTTTATGTGCTTGGAGATAAATCAGCTAAGTTCATTTTTTTTTTCTAATTTTGTCAATCAAAGAACTCAACGTCATTACAAATTTCCGAGTTGCCCCACTTTCTTGCCAGGGTTAGGGACAATCGCTCAACAATAACAACTTGAAGGGCAGGGCGTGTGAACGGAAAAGGCTCCTGAGAGCAATATGACTGCAGATATACTCACAATCAGCTCTTCCGTGTATATCACGTTTTCGTTATTGTGTTGCACTTACGGGTCCTTCCAACGATTCTGGTGTAATTAACACATGTCTTGAGGTAAATTTGTTTGTTTGTTTGTTTGTTTTCAAATAACGTTTTTCGTGACAAAAAAAAAAATATCCAGCAGAAATTGAAAGCAAAAATACACGAAATGATCGAGAGCGCGTTTTATATTTCTTAAAAACTACATAAACAAGCACTGTTTCCGACAGTAATAGCCTTGTCCCCCTCTCTCTGCGATTGGTCGATATCAGAGCTCATTTGCATATCATATCGATGATAGACTTTAGAGCAGCCGATTATTCTTTTCTTCAGCTCTCCTAATCATCTGACTGCTTCTGGAAAGCGAGTTGTCATGACTCTGAGGACTAATTGTTCTCGAATAGCCCATGTTGTTGTTGTACACGAACATGCATACGGAATGCTAACAAGAAAGCGACATGTATAGCCGCAATCTACAGCAGCTAAAACATTAAAACCACGGGAAGCAGTATAGAGGGATGAATGGGAATCATTAAACATTATCGTAACGAGTTTAAACACCACTGAAAGGGGAAAAACCTTTTCGAAGCATGTTCAGTGCTGTTTTTAAACTGCATCCACAATACGCGACCATTTGTACTCCATGTACTATTCTTCCCTTTGCTCTGTATACATTGAAATCCTAAGATGATGCGCCTACCAGCAATTTTTAACTCAGATCAGAATTTTGTTCTTTTCTATTTTTGTTTTGCTTTGGTTTTTGCTTTTGTTTCTTTTTATACTGCACAACAGGTCTTTGCAGAGCGTTTGTTTGGTACCTGCAAAGTTTCCTATCCCCTCTGTTATATGCATCAGTGTTGGTTTGTAGATTAGGAGAAAGTCAAACAATAAAATACATCTTTCCATTCCACAGTAAGAAGTGATGTAAGGCACCTGTCCTCACTCGTACCAGTCGAACGTTTAAATTTTCCGTTCTCATACGGCAAAAACATCCAGGAAAAACCCCTACTTTGAATACGACTTAACCTTTTGTGTGCAATGAGTGCTGATTGCTTAGAAAAATGCACAGCGTTGTATATAATAAATTATAAGGGATTAATTCACATATTAAGTTAGAGGGTTAAACTGATGTGACTTGAACATGCACTGCATATTATGTTCGCATTTGTTACAGGAATGATGATATATCAAGATCTTGACCAAATGGCGTATCTTATACTATAATAAATGTTTTATTAACCATTCCATTTACACAAACTGAAGTATGATAGATATTCGGAAGGAAAGTAACGGATATAATAGGAAACAATTCCATAAAACATTATATTTTGTAATTGTTGCAGTAAAGGGATTAGTTACCAAAGTAATTCGTTCTGGGCAACTGGATTTCGTGGAAACTATCGAGTGGGACCCAAATCTTCCGCTGAATTTTCTAAAGAAAGAATATCAATGCTTGGGTTTGCGACGTAAATGAAAGCCAAAACAGCTACTTGTTGGATACCTCTTAACCATTAATGTGTGCCAATGTGTCAAAAGCGTACAAATTGAACACACAAACTTATGGACAGGTTATAAATGTAGCACACAAATTGTTAAATGACGTTCTCGATCTCCAAGGCGGTCCACAGAAAGCCAGTCCAACAGGATGATGATACATCTCATAAGAAGATGAAGATAGCTATCAAACACTGCCGACAATACATGCGTCGCAGCAATGTATTTAATATTATGTAGCTTTAGATTTGCGACGCGGAGCTTTAGACAACGACTGTGCTGACCGTTCTCCTCATAGATCACTCCCCGCGTCATGTTGCAAAGCAGATTTGAATGACGCGGAGACGCTGCCTATAGTCAAACAAAGTAAAATGCCGCCCCATACTTCATGATCACTGCATCAAGTATAGGCGTGACTCGCTGCGTCGTAAATTGAGCGGACGCAAACATGGCCTAGAATGCGTAGTAAAAACTCAGTCGACGAGAGATCGATTTTAATAAGCAATTTTGCACATGTGAGAACGGTTTTTCTTTTCCGGGAATTCGTCCTTATAATGGACAGCCATAAAAAAAATGAGAATCACCCTATGCTAAGTAACTAAATCACCAATCAAGCAAGGTACTACACGAAGTACTCAAGGTATTGTGAGCTGTAGCCAACCCCGAAATTGCCTTGTGAAGATTTCAGTTTTCAGCGCATATTAGTAAAGTTAATCAACTTTTCCTTATGACAAAAAAAAAAACACGCTAACGTCAAAGTTATTGCTTACGTTTAATGGACAAGAAACTATGTGACCTTGCATCACAAAACAAACAAAAAGTCACACCCCTTGATTTTACGTGAGGACTCAAAACATGTGAAATGGGTCAACTAAATTAATCTTGAGTTTTTCATATTTTCTTAAAGAGCTATCTTTATTTTACATTATTCTTAAGTTTTGGACCATAACACGAATGGGAAAGTGTGTTTTCAGCAGTTTTTCTACAACCCCTTCTTTGGGGAGAGTAGAAGGATCAGGTTTGTATTAGACTGTAGAGCCCCCCTTCATTTCTTGAAATCCTTTACACACTCTTCACTTTCAAGTCTAATAACTTTTGATAAGATAATGCTTCGAAGTACTTCTGTGAAAATTAGCCTTAGTCATGGACATAATGTGTTAATAGTACATTCTCAATTTCAGCTTAATCTGATAATTTCTTCATTGTTGTTGCTCCGGTGGTTGACATCCTGTGTTTTGTCCCTTTCATCGCACAGCTAGCACGGATATTTGAAAGATTTTAAAAGCGCTTGAATAGACCCTGTACTTCGGAGCCTCTTTTCTCAGTTCACACTTTTCCAGAGTGTGTGCTTTCTTTCCAGTATTTAGGTAGGTTAGGGGAGTCCATTTGAATTGCGTTATACATAATTTTAAAGCTCAGAGTCTGCTTCGGAATCTGCCCTTAACTAAAAAAAAAAATCCACGTCTGGCGACTTTTTGTTCGTTTTGTGTTGCAGGGTCACATATGACAATAACATTAATGATACCTTCACTTCGCTCTTGACAAGAATCCAAAAGAAAAGTCACATTAATTTGGCGTCTTATCGCGAGACGAGCAGACAATGTTATTGAAAAGTATGCGAATGTGCGTTATTTATAATATTTTCAATGTCAATGATTTCTAAGAACCTGTGTAAATGTATACATTGAAGAACAACAACATACAGGAATATCCACCAATAGAGATACCCCCCCCCAAAAAAAAAAAAAAGAAGAAAGAAACAACCAAACAAACAAAAAACAAAACAAAACCAAAACTGGAAAAAAAAAAGAAACAAACCTTGAGCTGGAAAGTATAATACACCTCAACTGAGAGTGCGTTCTAACTGCGAGCAATTTAAAAAGCCAAAATCACCACCACAAGGGTTTATTGTGCCTGAGTGGAATGAAGCCGTATGCTCAGAATCGCTGGATATTCATTATCTTTATTTTTTGGGTCAACTGTTGCCCTTTTCATATGTTTATCCTTTGATTTTCCCTCTTCAAGAGTGCAGATGGCATTTTTTTTTTTTGCGCTGCATGCTAATCATAAATTGATGTGGACATCGTTGTATGAACGGAGCATGACAAAAGAGATTTTCGATACTACGCCATAACTGAAGAGGAGTATATTATGAGAATAGACGAGGAAAAAAATCATACCATTGCAAAGAGGCAAATAGTGCTGGTAGTTACTATGTAATGATAATATAACCAGTCCACTCGGAGAAAGAGAGGGAGAGAAAGAGAGAGAAAGAAAAAAAAACCACCAACACACCATTAAAGGGGATGGCTAGTATCAGTGGGAATCAGTTTGAATGCTAGTGGGGATGATTATTCCAATTAATCCTTGTGGGATTCATTAAAGGTACATTATAATTGTTGTGTGAAAATTATTTGCTTCAGAATGGTCTCATATTCAAGTAATGTGCAGTTTAATGTTTCCAGGTTAGCATGCCTGTACAGTATCGGGGCGATGTTAACAGGCCGTTGACGATCGCTCCGACACTGTACAGGCATGCTAACCTGGAAACATTAAACTACATATTACTTGAACATGAGACCATTCTGAAGCAAATAATTTTCACAGAACAATAGGTATAATGTACTCTTAAATGAATCCCACAAGGATTGGAACAATCACCCCCAGCATTCCCACTGATTCCCACTAATCAGGTACTAGCCATCCCCTTTAAGGTGAAATCTTCGTTATGGAGAACATAACGAAAGAAACCTAACACACTCAAGGTAATATTGAACGCATGTAGAAACGTGTACGTGTGTAACATTACGAAACAAATATCAAGATATTGATTTGATTTAAATCTCTCGTATATCATATTACCAATGTATATAAGGCGTAAGAAACAACATAGGGATTGTAGTGCACTGGACTGAATGACGATCCGGGGGATATGTGCTGCATTCACTCACAATGAACATCGTTCGCTCGTACGATTCACATGGAGTCTTCAGCATCTGCTTGCCTCAATAGTGCTACACAGTACATCAGTCCACACATTAAGAACGAGTAAATGCACGAGTAGTATAATTATGATAGTATTCACAGTGGAGAACTGAGGACTACTATAGACCAGACAGAACAATAATACACTCCTGAAAACATAAAATACGAATATTATGGTTACATCCAGTGACAGCATGCTCTATTCTTTCCAAGGAGTCCATTTGGGCCCACTCAACCGGGAAAAGAGGGGTATAGCCGTCTCGTAGTTTTTCCATTAAAACAAAATCTTCTGATCCCCTTGTAGTCCCATCACACACGGAATAAGTCTCTAGCAATCATTTTCAGTCCAGCTATCATTCTCAGTCCAACAATGATTACTACAACGAATAAACCAAAGTGCTTTGCATAATTATCGATCTATATCTCTCGTCACAGCCTCATCGAATCATGGGAGTGGCTGGGTCCCGCCCTCATCGTCCAGTTCGGTCAGGCGCACCAAGCGGCGGCCGTACTCGAAGCTGCAGATCATCGAGCTGGAGAAGGCGTTCCAGGAGAACATGTACCTGACGAGGGACAGACGGACCAGAATCGCCGAGGCCCTACATCTTTCCGAGAGACAGGTCAGTGAACCCTATGGACCAATCTGACCTTGCAGAGCACCCGCCATTAACTGATTAAGCTGTGCTGTCCCAGTTGCGCGCGAGTACTAGTATGCTGAACACATGATACATAATAACTGCGTCCGGAGCGAGCGCGGTCGCCATATATTTACTATGCCTTTGCCAGTTGCAATAAAGATTTTAAGATGTCTTAACATACTTAAAGCTGTCTGTCCCATGGTGCTTGCTTACACACATTCATTCACCTGTCTTATCTGTCATTTCGCTAGGTAAAGATCTGGTTCCAGAATCGGCGGATGAAACTGAAGAAGATGACCGAACGGGAGAGATCGGACCAGGAACAGCTTGAGCGAGAGAAACAGGCCCTTGGCTCCAAGTACTACCTGGCGGGAACCGATCACATGTAACTCTTTGCATCGTCTTGAGTTGTTTTCTTTTAGAGGGGCATTACATTAATGTGATACAGACAATACTCACAAAGACTCTATTAAAACAAATTATGTGCCTTACAGCCAATAAGCTACTATCGTAGTAAAAGTTGGAGACAACACTGTTATGTCCAGGAAAGCAAAATGTCCATATCTCCAATGACTACTGCCACAATGGTTTGTTTGTTAAAATACGTTACCAGACTGTTTTGGAGTGACGCTTTTGATTCTGTTTTTTTTTTTTTCTGCTCGAAAGTCATGATTAGCGTTCAATGGCGGAGGTCTAACAAGCATACATCGGATTCTGTTTGTCACTAGTGATACAACAGGCAGGGACACAAAGAAGTCGCTTCGTGGTTGCTTGCTTACAAGCTATACCATATATTATACTTACGTATTGAGCAAGTACATTGTAATGCGCAGTCCATATTCCAACGTACTGTAAAAATGCCTTATATCTATCTCCTCTGGAAGGCGAACATTCGGGTTCGTTGCACTTATTGAAGTAAACCACTGGTTACAACTACTCCCAGACTGCGTAACGATGTGCTGAGTTGGAGAGCTATAGTGTAGTCGCAAAACGAGCTGTCATGGTTGTAGGTATATATACATTAATTACATACTCGTGTGAGAGAAAAAATTCGGAGCATATCAGAGTTATTATTGTCCATCTCTCTCTCTCTCTCTCTCTCTCTCTCTCTCTCTTTTAATCTATCTGTATGTTTCATACCTCTTCCCGCCAATTTCCCTGTCTCTCCCCTGCCCCGTCTTGGAATTTTTGTGAACATAAATAAAGTCACAGTGTAAAAAGAAAACAAAATAACAGGGTGTTCAGAACACCGTATATAATATAGAAAGAAACGAAGACAAACAATGGAAGGAGTGTTA